>NC_139800.1:50638935-51238935 GCF_965231275.1 Zosterops lateralis
GGATGTGGACAGGCGAGGCTCTGCCAAGGAACTTCTGCAGGTACGATGCAAAGTGGCCGCAGGCCCAACAGCCCTTCCCTGTCAGGGTTTGCTCCTCGCCCAGACTCCAGGGCATCGGACGGACTCCCCTGTAGTAATCTCCCCGCCCTGGGTGCTTTCCCAATGAAAACCAAGTCGGATCCAAGACTGGTTGAGGTTAGAAAGGACCGGTGAAGGTCACCTAGTCCAAACCCCCTGCCACTGACAAGGCCGTCTTCAAGTAGATCAGGTTCCTCAGAGCCCCATCCAACCTGACCTTGAATGTTGCCAGGGGTGGGGCACCTCCCAGCTCTCTGGGCAGCCTGTGCCAGTGTTTCAGCAGTCCCCTGGAAAAGGGTTTCTGCCTTAGAGCCCGTCTGAATCAACTCTCTTTTAGCTTAAAACCGTTCCCGCTTGTCCTCTTGCAACTGGCCCTGCTAACAGACGTGTCCCCGTCTTTCTTCTAAGCCCCTTCAGATATTGAAAGGTGTCCTTGGGGCTTGCCCTTCTCCAGGCTAAACAAGCCCAAATCTCACAGCCAGTCCTCAGAGGAGAGCTCCCAACTTCAGGTCACTTCTGAGGTGCCCTTTTGCCCTCGGCTGGTGTATTCAGGTTTCCCTGGTAGCCGTGGAGCTGAAGTATTGCAGTGCTGGGGACGGAGGCCTGCAGCGCGGCTTGAAGAACAGTGAAAGCAGTCCCTGCCAAGCGGTTCTAGACTGGTCTGTGGGAAGGCCGGGGCTGTGGGGTGCTAACTGTGGGCCTCACAGGGGACCCAGCTTGTCCCTCCTGCCCCACACTTAGAGGTTTCTGCCAGCCAAACAGGGACAGCTGAGCAGGATTTGTGCCAGCCCCACGTGCTGCCTGGCCCGGTCAAGTAGATGAGAACCGCTGTGGCTTTGCTGCCAGGTTTTGTGGCAGACAGGCAGCTGGTGCCCAGGCCACTTCCTTGGCCGTCCCTGCTGCGAAGGAATAGGGCAGGCAGCACAGGAAGGACAGGGCATGCCAAGGAAGACACTGCTCCCACTGCAAGCCGGAGCTGAGCTCATCTGCGCTCTGCTGCTTGTGTCTGTGTGTTTCTGGGCACTAGAGGAATCCGGCTTGACCCTGTTAGAAGCACGATTTGGAAAAGAGCGGTTTCCTTTCTCCTTTGTCGCTTTACATTTGGTTTCTTTCTCCTCCCTTTGAACAGCATCCCTTTCTCAAGTTAGCGGAGCCCCTCGTCAGCCTCTTCTGACAGCCGGATTGCTGTCATCCCTGCACCAAAGTAATGCAGGCAGCAGAGGAGGTGACAAGGACCACTGCAGCCCTTTGAGAAAAGAGCCTCTGAGAACAGGCAGAAATCCTGAGGAGAGAGAGGGCGAAACAGGCAGCCATCAGAGTGGGAAAGGAAGGCGGCATCTCCTTTTCTCCCACCTGCCGATCCTCCTCCTAAATTTGTGCTTAGGACAGCCTTGCTGGAGGGCGCAAAGTTGCTACAAATGCACACTTTTCAGGTGGGCCGTTGTTCAAGGCACAAAGCTTCTACTGTTTATTCCACTGTGGGAAGCCCAGAGGAGTGTCTCGGAAGGAGGGAGGCCCCACAGGAAGCCACCCGCAGAGCCAGGCTAGAGCTGTGGGCGAGGGCTGGCCGTCAGGCTGCTAAGGAGGTGCCTGAAGCTGCTGAGTGCATCCTGTGCATTCTTTGTCCGCTCGAGCAGTGTATTATAGTGTGTGCGCCTCAGCATGAGCTGTACCACGCCTTCCTCCTCACTTTGCTGTCAGACAGACATTTTCTGGACTCCCCGCAGAAGCCATTGTTGTGCTTGGAAGCTTGGAAGCAGCCAGGGAGCACTCTGGGGCTTTCTTTTTGCCTATGAGGGCACTGGGAGTGGGTGGGCTGGGAGTGGGTGAAGTCTCAGCTTCCCTGTGCGGTAAAGGCAAAAGCGGGAGCTGTTTCCCGAGCAGCAGCAGGCTGCCGCCTAGCAAATGACCCGGTGAACGTGTGTGTGCGCTAGTCTGGCCAAAGTGATCAGAACAGTTGGCTTCCTGGATTCCCTTTGGACTCCTGACTTGTCACCAGTCATGGGAGACAAAATGCTTCAGGGAAATCGACTGGCTGTGGGGCTGCTTTCATGCTGGTGTTGTCTTCAGTTTTACTTCTGCTATTCCTTTGACAGATCACATGGGCCCCCTCCATGACAATCTCCGCTCTAGCTGCTTTTCAAAGGAAAAGAAAGGAAACTTGCAGTGAAGCAATCGAGGAAGCAGAGGGGATGACCAGGAGCACTTCAGGATTTCTTTCTCCTTTGGCAGCTCAGAGCTGGACTCAGAATAAAAATCCTAGAAACCATAAGCCTCTTGGAAGATTCCCTTCCTTGTCACCCAGGGAATACGGCTCTGTGTTTATTTCTGAATTGTCCCATCTTTCTTTAAAGATGGAAAGTCTTTCCTGTGGGCCTTGGCATGGTTTGGAATCGGGAACCGTCTCCTTCCTTTATCAACTCCAACCTACAGTGCCTTTGGAATACCTCCCACTGGCCCTGTTTTGCCCGGCCGTGGACTTCTGGATGAGGAAGAAAGTGCAAATGCATTCCCAGGCAAAAGGCAATGAAGAGCAGCGCGGCCAAAACGTCCTGTGGAGATAGGGGCTTTCGGCCGTGCACACAGAGGCTTTTGGTTCCGTAGTGGTTTTGCTCCGCTAATTCAAGTCATTGCACCATTTATGTGGAGGTTTCATGCTTGCTGAATTTTGTTTGCCAGCTGGGAGATAGGATTTTTGTAGAAAAAGGCAAAGCAGGTTTTAACTTAAGTTAAACAGATAGATTTTATTAGCACACACTAAGAGAAGTAAGGGCAAAGGGAAAAAAAACAACCACAATTTAATTTTGAAACACACCCTTTGTCCCACTACAAACTCTTTATCTTCTACAAACAGTGTAAGGAGGCAAAACTCAGAACTCCAGGTCAGTACTACTTGTAAAATAGTCATTCATTTAGTCTTTGAGTGAGAGAAGTCTTTCCTGTCGTTTGGCAATTCTGTACAAGAGACAGAGTCTGAATGTGGCTTCTAACTTACACAAAAGCACCCTGCCCAGGAAACTCTGTACTTGTGGAACCCTTCATATTTACGTAGCTTTTTCCATGACCACGCATGTGGGTCGTAGATTCCCAGATTGGGGTGTTACCTTGTAAAAATGAGCAGTTTCAAAGGCAAAGGATTTTTCAACTCAGGGAACAGAGACGTTTTCTCACTTTGTCACTGGCAGAGGGCTTCTTCTCATTTTTCTCTGTTCAAATCTTCCCCGGGATCACCCAAATTACAACTTCTAATTCAATATTCACTCCCAGTAAATTACAGATACTTTTGCTCAAAGACTCTACAAATCATCTCCCCAATTCATATTGTCTACGATTTAAAGGAATGCTTTGGCATATTTATATTACAGTCTGTCCCTAAAAACTCCCAGGAGATTTTAGCTTAGGAGTCAGGCAACTTGTTGTTTTTCTTTCTTAAGAAGGCACTTTTGGTTTACTGACCTAGCTGTCTTTATATTGTCCTTTCACTGATCTTTAATTTGGCTTTTTTTTTTTTTTTTTTTTTTTTTTCATCTCTGAGAAGGGTTAGAGTTTAAAAACGTCTCAATTTGTGTCAGGAAAAAGTTAAAGCTTGCCCAGGCCTGCGGTGGTCCCATGATCTTTGCCGGGCAGCAGCTGGAATTTTCAAAAGCCGCGGGAATAGAAGAAGAAACTCAGGCCGGCAGATCTCAGAGCAGCCCGGCTGATGGAAGGCTCGTGCCCGCACCCTTCGGTGTCATTCAGGGTGGGCCCAGCTTGGAGCTGGGAGCTCCCCTTCCTCTGCTGAGAAAAAGGCCCAGGCCCACGGCCAGGCCTCGGGCCAGCTCCTGTCCCCCACAGGGGGAGCGACAGAGTGTTTTACAGCTGCTAAAAAACCGGGCCGGGCCGGGCCCGGCTATATCCTCATCCCTTCCCCCGGCGCGGGAGTCCCCGGGCCAGGCGGGCCTCCTGTGAAACCCCAGGCCCGAGCAGCCCGGGCCGTCCCAGCCCCCCCAATGGAGAGAGCCGGGACCACCTTACCTCCTGTCAAGGCGAAGAGAAAAAGAGTGATCCCAGGCTTCCTTCTAGCTTTTTAAGGCTGTGTGACCCAGAAGTGTATACCTGCATGCAACTGGCTATTTTACTTGTCAATTCGCAAGAAATCACCAATTGCTCCTCGCCATCCGTGCTAAACCAACACAAGTTGTTACCCGGTTCAGCCGGCACGTCTCCTCTGTGACTGCTCCCGCTTTCCCAGGTGGCCACGGCTAATAGGTACGAGGCTCTGCAAGTGGAATCAAAGAAGGTAGGCACGTCTGCTGGCAGAACGGGAGAGCAGAGAGCAGAGAGCCTGCGAGGTCCCTGGCCAACGGGGCGAGGCCCCTGCTGGACCTGCTCGTTGTCAACAGACAAGGACTGGTGGGTGACACCACCCTTGGGGGCCTTCTGGGGCTCAGCAATCATGAAAAGTCCCTGTGCTTGACTGGCTTTGTCCCTCTTTCTGTGCCTTGTGTTGTCCCTTTGCTCTTCCCAGTGTCTACCCAGGGCTGCGTAGCTGGCACATCTCAAGTGCAGCAGAGCCTCATTTATCTGCCTTTGGAGGTGGCTGCCGAAGGCAGCCTTTTCCACCTGGAAGCTGCGTGTGGAGAGCAAGTTCCCCTCTGTGTTTGGTCCAGGAGGCCAGGGCCTGCCATCTGCACTCTCAGGTGGCATTGAGGCCTGCCACAGGCTGGTGTGACCCTACCGCAAGC
This sequence comes from Zosterops lateralis, assembly GCF_965231275.1. Lineage (NCBI taxonomy): Eukaryota > Metazoa > Chordata > Aves > Passeriformes > Zosteropidae > Zosterops > Zosterops lateralis. Next base: position 50,643,738 of record NC_139800.1, read on the forward strand.
AGCAGCAGACAGCGGCAGCTGGTTGTTTCCAAAGTCACACCCCTTCAGGGGCGGTGTGCCACGCGTGTCCTTTGTTCAGCCCTGGCTTAGACCAAGGGATCAGATGCAGGCACTGCTGCTGCCGCCGCCGCCGCTGAAGTCAGCGAGGATTTCATGGTTGGCTTCCATCCCAGCGGAACTGGCCTCTTACAAAGCCGAGTGCTGATGGTGCCCTGCCGATCTCTGGGCTGCATGGGTGTGAGGGAGTGGTCCCTCACTGTTATTCTCCCTCAAGGAAAGTTGTACTGCCACGAGTGCTTCAACACAGCATACAGGGAATGCAATGCACGAGCCCCTTCCATGTCTGTCTGCTGAGAGTTTGGACCTTGGCGATTAAGTGGCACCAAGTCATTTTGTCTTAGGTCCCTCTCTGTTCCTCCGTGTTAAGTTATGCTGTTAAATCTGCCCGTAGCATAGCAGCGGGGAAAAAAGCCTCTCAGCTATGCAGGTGCAGTAAGCTGCCACTGATGCACAGAAAATGTGCACTTTGTCTTTATGAGGGAGAGGAAAACTGGTTTCGCAGCAAGAAAAGGCCGTATGACGGCCCTGAATTTTCCTTCTTTCCTTCTGTCAATTACAGGCAGATCTCTGTAGGTCAGAGGCGTGCCCATGATTGGCAGCAAAAGGGGCAATCTCTGGTGCCACACCCAGGTTGGGCCATGAGTGGTTGGGCCACGAGATGCTGGGACCGGGAGCATAGCGCTGGGTGGGCTCCCCTGCAAATTGTGTGTAGGCTTGTAGATAGGTGCCAAAAAGTCAGTCAGTCCGTCAGTTTTGCCTGTCCAGTGGCCAGGCTGAGGAGGACGTTGAGGAGGACGTCCCGGTGCAGGAGCCCGCTGCTGCTGCTGCTGCTGCTGCTGAAGTGCCGGGCTTGTTTGTCTCCATGTCCGCTTCTCGGTTCCCTGTTTGTCTGATCCCCACTCAGCCCCGTGCTCCCCACAGCTGAACCCTGTGAGAGTTGTGCCTTTGGCTAGGTTTTCATTTAGACTATTGTGCCCCAAGAAAACAGGAGGTGGTACCAGGAATTGTTGGGGAATACAACCCTAGGTGAATCCAGAGAAAGGAGCTCCAGAGCCTGAAGCCGCAAAGGGAGAGTCGTGCGATAATCATTCAGACTCCTCAAGGTACATCTTGAAAGTGATCTAGAACGTGAAGATGGTCTGACAGAGGTAGTTGGTTTCTGTGTTCAGTTTAGATGATTCCAACTCTTATGCTTTGGTACAAATCAAGAGTACAATCTGTTCATTTGAAGTGCCAGAACAAGCACAACCTAACAGAGTGGATGACTGAAAGAATTTGAGAACGAGTAGTGCAGGGAGTGCCTTAGCTTATCTTCCTCTGTAATAAGGGTAACGTTTTCTGAGAGCTTATCTTGGTTTATAATAAGGGTAACGTTTTCTGAGAATTTCCAACACATTCCTTGTGCTTTTGACCTTCTTAACAAGGCCCTTTGCATCACAGAATCATCAAGAAGTGGGAAACTTGAGCTTCTATAACTACAAAAAAGCTGACAAGTTCCTCTGCAGTGACACTTAGGTGGAAAGAGGAGCGAGCTGCCTGAGCGCCCTCGGCATGTAAAAGTTCAGATCCCATTTGCCACGGGCCAGTGGATGGGCTGAAGAGCCAGGTCGTGGCAGGACTCCTGCCCTCAGCATCTTCAGCCGCAAAGGGCAAGTGCTGCCTGATCAGAAACTTGCAGCTCTGCACCGCAGCAAAGCTTTGCACTGACCCAAGCAAAGCTGCCACTTACTGCTCCAGGACGCTCAGGCCCTGCACTGGCGACACGTGGAGGTTTGTTGTCCTTTGCCTCCCCTTTAGCCTCTGGAGGAAGAGAGCGAGCCGGAGAAGGTTCTGCTGCTGGCATGGTGCTCTGCACACAGACCAGAAGTGTGAGGGACAGGGAGTTGGCTGGCATTTAGAACCTAATTTCTGCTGAGCTCTATCCCCAGCTGTCTTAAGGAGAGAGAATAAATTCTGAAAGAAATCTTAGGTTTTTTAAACAAACTTCAAATGGGTCAATAAGACCCCTAAGACAGTAGTATGGTTGGTTCTGAATGAGATATTCTAGACTAGCTGCAATAAGCAAGAAATCTTCTGTCTGAAGATCTCAACTTTTATGGGATTAAAGCCTCTGAACTGGAAAATTTGAAAATACACCATAATGCCTTTACTCCTACTGATGTGGACACAGAAGTTTTCCAGAGGCTTCTGGCTTCCCAGGTGAAGCCAAAGCAAGCGCTGCTGCTGCTGCTGCTGCTCTGCCGGAGAGCCCCGGCTGGGCGGGGATGGCACCACTGTGCCACGGGCTGTTTCTCCCACCAGAGCTGGGCGGTGCTTTTGAGGCAGTCATGACAAACTGGCGGGAGAACGAAGGGGCCTTCATCCTGCGCCAGCAGTTAGGGACGCACTAGGGCCACCTGCAGGGCAGAGTTTTGGCCTTCCCGAAGTAAAGCAGAGGGATGCGGTTGGAAAAGGCTTCCTTTCGAGCCTGCTTCGCTCTTGGAAAAGAAGGGACCCAAGTGCCAGGCCGAGCAGCGGGGCCCGAGCCCTCCTCCGTGCCTGCAGCGAGGGGCGGCTGCTGCTGGGGGGCGCCATGGGAGGGGGGCGCCCCTGCGCGGGGCGGGCGAGGCGGGGCGGGGCAGCCACCAGGGGGCGCCTGGGGCGGGGTGGGGCGGGGCGGGGCGGGGCCCCTCTGTGAGGGGGGAGAGCCTCGGGCAGCTGCCGAGCAGCGCCAAGGCGCCGGCGGGACCGTCCGTCCGCAGCGCACGGCCAGCGCCGGGCCAAGGCGCAGCGCCGGGCCAAGGCACGGCTTCGGCGCAGGCTGACCGGGAAGGCCATCTTCCCATGGAGCGCGGGATTTAGGCCTTTTGATTCCCAGTCCTGCGCTGAGCTGGCAGGCCACAAAGCCTCCTCAGGGACTGGTGGCCTCCTTTGCCAGGCTTCCTGCGCTTCCTTTGCTGATGGGCTCCAATCAGCCAGGGCGGAGGCAGGCTGGGCTGAGGCCACAAAGCAGTGCTGTCCAAAAGAAGAAAAGACAGAAGCTAAACCAGAAAGGAAGCAGTAGTTCCCAGGCTAAGTTCCTCACAGAGGCAGGCAGGGTTCCTCTGGTTCTCAGGAAGATGCAGAGATAGGACACGGGGATGCTAGGTGTTATAAAATGTTTCAAGAGGGCTTCCTGAAATTGCTTGTTGCTAGTTGTATCTGTTTCAAAGCTACAGAAGGGGGAATTGTTATAAAATGTTTCAAGAGGGGTTTCTGTAGAGAAGTTTGCTTGATGCAAAGGTTGTGAGTTGCTGCAACACTGTACCGGTGTAAAGTGTTATGTAACGAGGAAAGGGGGAAAAGATCTGGTTCACACAGGTTACATCACTCTGAACCATGATTGGTGGACATGACAGACCAATCACTCGATGCCCTTGGGAAACGACTGGTCAGGAGTGACTCTTGTTAAAGACCAATCAGAGGCCTGGCAACTAACCAATCTGGAAGAGGATCCAAAATGCACCAATCAGGAGGAACCCAAGAGGATAAAAGGGACTGTCAGCCTGTGGGGGAGGGTCTTCTTTGGAACCTTGAGGGTGTGAAGGAGCACCCTGTGCTGGTGTTGCACTGTTTTTGGATTTCTGGCTTGCTGAGACGAACCTGGGCTTATCCTGATTTTCCGCAACCATTTATAACATAGGTGCCCTTTCACCTCCACATCCAGGACTTTACCATTGCAGGCCAACTTAGCTCACAATTGTGTTCACCCCTTTATCCAGGTGTCTTCAGCTTGTTGGGATTTTTCCCCTGAGAGCAGCCAGAGAATGCTGCTTGTTATCACAGGGCTTTGTTCCTTCCAGGAAACTCCAAAGGCTCACTTAGGTCCCTCCTTTCTAAAACATGGCCTGGGTTCATTGCCAAAAAGATGAGCACTGTAAGCCGTTCCTCAGCAAGTGGAAATTCCTCTAAGAAATGCTGATTCCAGTGGGATTTAGGCCTAAATGTTGTTCTCAAGAGCACAAGAGTTCAGGGTTTCAGCAGCAAGCCAAGAGCAGACAGCTCAGCACGCCTCTGCCATCACAAGCGCTCACCTGCCTTGCAAATTCGTCTGCTTCCTCTAGCTATGGGCTAAACTCCTGTTGTTGGCCTGCTGCCTTCTCCTGTTACCCGTGAGACTGGCACCTGTTTGCTCCTTCCTGTGGCACGTTATGGGGAGCTCTAGAATGAAATGATTTCAAAGCCACGTCCATGGGGGAATCTGAGCTTGCAGGTCTCCCACCAGCTGAAGGCTGTGGGTTTTTGCAAAGGCACCAGGAGCTCAGTGTTGGACAGAGGACATTTCCAAGAGGAGGGCTGACTTGGGAACTGGTGGAAGTGGAGAGAACGGGCAAGTTTGCCCATGGGTGCACCCACACTGTGAGGGACGCTTCAAGGGCACCCCCTGCCATGCCCAGGACATGGGCGCTGCCCCGTGCAGAGGACGTGTCCCTGCCATACTGACAACACAAACGCTGTTCCAGTGCCATGCAAACACATATGGGTAGTTCATTACTCAGCTGTTTTTCCCCACTAAGGTATCCTTCTTCCTTCAGCAAGCCCTACAATGTGTTGGTTGATGATAGGCATGCAGTACACGGGCAGGAAGGACAGGCATTCCAAATGGATGTTACCAAAGCGTGATTTCGTCCATAGAATTTAAGCCAGTGTTACTTGTTTTTGTCAGAAGCATTGGTGGCCAAAGTACTTGGGGTGTGTGCTTGGTGCCTGTTTGGAGCTACTTTTGGTTCCTTTGAGCTGTGGGTTATGGACTGCAAGGGGGCTTTGTGCTGCTTGGGGACAGAGGAGAACTTTCTGGGCTTTCTTTTGCATTAGCTGTAGAGCAGGTTTGGTTGCTGCACATAACTTCACAGACCACCTTAGGGCGGCTGCTATTGTGATGTCAGTGGAGGGCTGCCACGTCACAGCGTTGCCAGCAGGAGGTTGCCCTGGTGCACGCGAGGCCTCAGTGTCCAGAGCAGCTCTTGGCGCGCTCGTTGCGGGAGGATCCTGTGTTGAGGAGCTCTCCAGCCACAGTCTCTGCCCTGAAAAGGGATTCTGTTGTTTGGTTTTTTTGCCTGCTGTTGCGTGAGTCTGAGGACTCGTGTAGGCATCCTTTTGTTTTCCCTGCAGTTGTAGGGTGTGCAGACACGCACAGGTGTCCTTTTGTTTTTTCACTTTTCCTTGCACAGTCGGGGGACTTGTGCAAGTGGTGGTTTTTTTTCCATTTTTGTTTTCCGGCCCACGGACTCGAGCGGCCCTGCTGAAACGATGGAGCGAGTCCGTAGAGCGGTCAGCAGGGCTTTTTCAGCGGTGTCATCCCGCAGAATTTTTAATGGCCTGAGACGTAAGTTGAAGGTTTTTCCTTGGGGCAGCACATTGAAACAAAAGTGCCAGAAAGATGCCGTGGGTTTGGTAAAGCTCCTGCCAACAGCTTCAGCAAAGAAGGGGGTGTCTCTTGATAAGCAGGGTTTGGACAACTTCCAAAATGCAGACTGGGAGAACTTTGGAGGAGCCCTGGTAAAAACTGTGCAGTTCTCTCCAGATCTGAGGGAAAGCAGCTTTTTTCTGCATTCCGTCCTTAAAGGATGTGCCCGTCTAACTGGACCCCCTTGGTGCGCTACAAGAGCGATTGGCTTTGCACTGAGGGGCAAACTGCCGAGCAGTTGGTGTGTGCTCCTGAAGGCTGGAGCTGGGCCTGTGCTGTGTCTGAAGAGAACTGCGAGCACTGAGAGGGATTTGGGGAAAGTTTTTGTGGGGAATTGTTTACAGCAACCACGTGGGACACGCTGCTTGCAATTTACGAAAAGAAAAAGGAAGTCCAGGAAAGAGAGGCGAAAAAAGCTGCTTTAGCTGCAGGGGGGACAGTGAGCTACAATGTAGGCACTGACTGCTGAAGAACGATTTGCATTTTCTCGGCCAGGTTTCTAGTTCCTTAGTGGCAAGGCCAAGCAAAAGGTAGGCACAGCCTAGGGTATTGGCCTGCAGTCTTGCTTGCTCTGCTAAAGAACTGTTTGCTGTGGGAGGGATGTTGTGAAAAGAAAATGCGCTCTGTTTGGGCAGCCTTGTTCCCTGGGATTCCTCAGCTCACACAGATTTATTTCTAACAGCACCTGGTTAATTTTCCCTTGCGCTTGGCAGGTCGTCTCAGAGGCAGAGGGAGTCAAGTCCACGATTCGGTGAGTGGGACGGGCCCCCTTGACACTGCTGGTGTTGGAGAATTGTGGAGCGAGCTGTGGCCTTGGCCCCTTGTAGTTGAGTGCCAGCCTGGCAGGCTGAAAGGAAGTGCACGTCAATGTCTGCACGAGCACTACCAAGAGGATTCCATCAGTTTCCTCCTTTTCCACTGAAGAGGTTTTAACTAATGAAAGTCAAGTTTTGCAGACAGGAGGCTGCATGCTGATTGTAGCCAGGCTGAAATACCTCCTTCAGAAGCAGTCGTATCCAAACATTAGTCTCATCAGTCCACTTGAATTGAATTTTAACGACTGAGGATCCCACTTGTCTCCAAATTTGTGACTTCCCCTTAGGACAGCTGGGGATAGAGCTCAGCAGAAATCAGGTTCTAAATGCCCTGTCCCTCACACTTCTGGTCTGTGTGCAGAGCACCATGCCAGCAGCAGAACCTTCTCCGGCTCGCTCTCTTCCTCCAGAGGCTAAAGGGGAGGCAAAGGACAACAAACCTCCACGTGTCGCCAGTGCAGGGCCTGAGCGTCCTGGAGCAGTAAGTGGCAGCTTTGCTTGGGTCAGTGCAAAGCTTTGCTGCGGTGCAGAGCTGCAAGTTTCTGATCAGGCAGCACTTGCCCTTTGTGGCTGAAGATGCTGAGGGCAGGAGTCCTGCCACGACCTGGCTCTTCAGCCCGTCCACATGCACTGGATTTTCCCATCCACTGGTGGGAAATGGGATCTGAACTTTCACAGGCAGGCATCATTTTGGTGCCATTCTGGCAGGCGCTGTGAACTTCCCTTGGTGTCAGATAAGCGGTAGCATGATGTCCTTTAGTGCTGCCGGTGTGCAAGTGAGCCCCTTTGTGCACAGTGTCTGTGCAGGCTGCCTGTTGTCAGGGCAGAGAGGCGGTCGGTCCCAAGGCGCAGTTCCCAGCCTCGTGGGCTACGGAGGAGCCACCGTTGCTTGCGGGGACCTGCCCCTCTCCACGCCCCATCTGGGTAGCTACAGTCACTGCTTCCACTAGAGCCTTAACCTTGACACATGGCCCCAGTTTGCTGAGAAGAACGCTGGGCAGCTCTGCGTGGCAGAGACAAGGTCTGTCTCTGAAGGTCTGGAATGCAGTTCCTATTGGCTGCTCTCTAAGGCCTGAAATCCTGAAGGGAAGCTAGTTGACCACAGCTAAGCAGGGAAATGTTCCCTGCTTCTGATCAGACACTTACAGGGCAAGCCAAGGGTTAGTTGGTTACTCGCATCAACACCCCCACACACCAGCTTTTGCCTTCAGGTGAGCTGTCTCCGCTTGCTGCTTCTTGCAGCTGTCAGGAGCCAACTTCCCTGCTGCTTACTGCTCGTTTGTGCTTTTTGCCTGCCCGTTCCCTGCAGGCCCCAGCGGGAGGGCTTCTTGCCAGTCAGGACTCCTCGGCCCAGGGAGGAGATGCAGAGCAGCAGCTGAGCATGGATAGAGAGTGCAGAGCCCGGGAGTTCAGGTGTGTGCTAAGCTTTCTCGCTTTCTCTGGGCAGGGGCAGGCATTGCTGGGCTTTAGGAGCTGCCCGTCCAGATGCCGTAGCTGACTCCAAATTCTTGGAGCCGAGGACTGGGCTTTCCTGGGGTCCCTGCCAGCCTAAACCGTGTTTGATTATTGGATTGGAAATCTGTACCCATCTGCTCCCCAAGCGATAGCTTGCAGGCTCTTGTTTCACTAGGGAATGCAAGAGTAGTTGTGAGACTGCTCATCTGGACTTTCCAAGCCCATCATAGCCAAAGACAAGTTTTGCAAGTCCGCTGTCCGCTCTATCAGAGAGGAGCAGAAGACCTGGCAGGCAGGAAGCTGTTAAGCTTTCTGGAAGTACCTGAGCTTTCTGGAAATGTTTTGTGGCTTCTGGAAGCTTGTTTTGCTTTCTCACTGGTATAGAGTATGGACTCTTCCACCTGCACGAATGACAGAGACGGGCTGGTCTAGGGAGGGAATTCCGGCATTCTCTTGAAGTGCAACTAGAGGGCTGTTGGAAGCCCCTGAGACTGCCCGATGTGGGACATTGCGTCCTGGTTTTGCAAGGAGACTGTTGCTATTAAAGGCTTGTTTGTCTGTCGTAGATGGAAGCAGTCGGCTGCGCTTGGGAGAAGGAGCCACTCCTCGCTAGAAACAGCGTTGCAAATGTCAACAGAGAGAGGAGAGGAATCGCAGCCTCCGAGGGCTCTGCTGAAGGAAGAGGTTCCTCTGGCAGTGCCAAAGGTACGCTCACCTTATTCCCAGGCAGCACCTGTGGGAGAGGGAAGTGCCCCTAGCAAGACCTGCCTGAACGCTGGTTCTGGCAGCAAGCTAAGACCGAGACTGTGCTGCTGCTGCTGTTGTTGTTGTTTTTGTTCCTCTTGAAAAATGGTGTCCCGCTTGCTTCCAGGTTTGCCGCCTGCAGCGGCCAGCCCGCAGGGGTCTGGAGAGGCTGCTCCAGGAGTTCTCTCGCCAAGGGCACACGCTGTCCCGGGTGTGCAGAGAGAAGGCGGCGCTGGCACAAGAGAAGGCTGCCCTGGCAGCCCAACTGGCAGCCGCGGAGGAGGACCTACGAGGCCTTTCAAAGCAGCTGGTAGAGGCCAGGTAAAGGCAGGGAGGAGACCCTGGGCGGGACATTATTGAAGGTCTGTAATTACAAAGGTGGTAAGCGTTACGTCAGGATTTATTGCCTCCTGTGTGTGCTCTCCAGATGTCTCTTAGGCAGAGAAGTGAAGAGACATGAGAAAAAAGGATGCTGTCACCTGAATGTTATGTTTCTGACAGCTGAAGCTCTCAAAGCTATTTTGGGCATCTGCTTGGGACCCTCTGCACACTCCTGTGACAAGTGCAACTTGGCACTGAATTGAGTATCAGGGAAACCGTGCAGACGTTTGCTGTAACCAGATATTTCCATCTGGTTTTAGTTTCTCCTTCAGTGCGCCTGAACATCAGTCTTTCCTTTCCAAGACGTTTGACACAGTATTTTCAGAAGTCAAGGCTTTTACGTGTGAATGTTGTGAGTAGGGCAGTGACGCTTTGGGTGAAAGCCGGAGGGTCGTGATGAAAATCCTGAGACCCTTCTGAGCTAACTCTGGTGAAGCGTGGTGCAGGACCTTGAGTTGCTTACAGACAGCAGCAGCAGCAGAAGCAGCGGCAGAAGGGAAAGGTCTCAACAGTGTCTGAGGATTCTTGCTGAGCACTGATGCTTGCTCACTTCTCCACTCACCTCTGTAACCTGTCAAAGTCCCTTTATCTGGTCCCTTTTCAAAGAGTGCCATAACACTTGGGCACTGCTGTTTGCCAAAATTAAAGGTAGCAAACTTTCTTGTTCAAGAACTTCCAGTAACTTAAATGGCAGGATACCTGTCCCTCCTCCAAGATAGTTCTCATTCAGATCAAAACCTGGTTCTGGTTTCCTACTCATGCTGCTAGCAGCCGGAGCTTTCATCTATCGTTCGGTGCCTTCCCTCAGTCCCTTGTACTTCCAGAGAGCGTCTGGAAAACAAAGTGCCTCTAGGGTACACTGCAGATGGCATTAAACATTGACAAGTCAGCCAGAAGAACACTGTGTTGTTGTGTCGCCCTGCAGAGTGACTTGGAAGGGCTGATGAGCTCAGGGCCGTGAGCAGAGGCTGGGCTTTTGCTCATTGGCAGAGACTTTGTGGGCACAGCCACCCGTGTGGGGTACGTCAGGGAACAGCAATTTGAGCTTTGGCTGCAGAGATCAAACTCAGCTGGGCCTTTCTGTGCCGGGCTAGGTCATGAGGAGAGGCTCCCCAGTCACCTGGAGGGTCTAGCTTTGCTATTTTCAGTGGTCAAACTAGTCTTGCTTTATCTGAGTTTCCACGCAAGCCATTTTTCTTACTCAGGTGTAGGGATCTGAAGGCACATCTTCCTGGAAAAAGTGCCCGTGGGTGCCAGGAACAATTTCTCTTCATCTTCACAACTTGTAGGTCAGAGAAGGAGAGCTTGCAAGGCAGCCTGCAGGAGGCTCAGCAGCGCGTGTCCGAGCTGGAGATCACCAGGAGCCGTCTGGAAGGCCAAGTTCGCACAGCCACGCAGGCCAAGGAAGTGATGCTCGGTGAGAGCCTCGTGTGCTTTGTTTCTGGCGATCGCCCTGCCTAGTGCAGTTGTGCTCTAAAGCCAGCTCTGTCTGCAGGGCTTTGGGGGCATGAAGGAGCTGGGGGCAGGTCCATCCTTGCCTGAAACTGAAAGGGTTTAAGGTCAGTAGAGTGCTCTGCCTGTGTAGTGTCTGACTGTTGCCGCTTGTCATGTTTGCAGAGCATGTGAGGGGCCTTCGTCGTGAGCTGCTGGCTGTAAGATCTCTCAGCACACAGCAGCGTGAAGAAATGGCCCAACAGCTCCGCCAGACAGAAGAGCAGTACATCAAGGCTCTCAGACTCTGGCAGTGTGCTCAGGAAGAGGAAAAAAGGAAGCTCCAGGAAAAATTTGTAAGAAACAATACGCGCCTGAAGTTTTTAGGCAAGCTTGGTGGGCTGGCTTAGCAGAACAGCAGCCTGAGTATGTGACACGGCTGCAAGCATCTGCTGTAGGCTACACGTTGCTGGGCCAGGCAGCAGAGGGCTTCAAGGGTTTGTACTTGAAGGCCTGCAAAGAGCCAGAGCACGGTGCTGGGACAGTACATGCAGCCACAGATTCAGGATGGGCATAAACCAAGTTCCCCGGGACGCTGGGTGGTTGCCACCCAAAGCGTGGCAGCAGAGGGGCAGGACCTTCCCCACTGGTGCCTGGTGCCATGCAGCAAGCAGACTGCTGCTGACCTTGCTGCCAACTGCAGTCCCAGCCAACGGGGTTCCTTGCATTCTGTGCTGCCACAGTGGACAGAGGTCTTCCCTTTGGGCTTGAAGCACCTGCCACAGGCCCCGTGTTGCTGGTATTTCAGCTGGTAGCCTGTCTTGTGACGAGGGCATTGGGGCGCTTGCCTCCTCCTCGTCATGCAGCTCCCACCTGCAGCTTTTCCTTGATCAAAAGGCAGAGGAACTTTGAGAGGAGAGCCTCTGAGAACAGGCAGAAATCCTGAGGAGAGAGGGGCCAGGACACAGGCAGCCATCAGAGCAGGGAAGGAAGGTGGTATCTCCTTTCCTTCCACCTCCTGAGCCTCCTCCTAAGTTTCTGGTTAGGACAGGAGTGCTGGAGGGCACAAAGCCACTGCTGTGCACTCTTCAGGTGGGGGATTTTTGGAGGGATAAAGCTTCCAACTTTTTTTTCTTTGGAGAGCATAGCTGGGATTTTATGTGGATGTGTCTCTTCCCCTGATCAGGAGAGAGAGCTGGAACAACAGCATCTGGGTGCACAGGAGCAGCTGGAGCAGCAGGCAATCTTCCTGGCACAGGTACACAGGGAGCAGGAGAAAAGGCTGCTGGAGATGAAGCAGGAAGTTGCATCACCACAAGCATGCCGGCTGAATGGGACCAGATAGGAAGCAGAGGCCGTCAAGAGGCAAAGAGCGTTTGTGAAAAGAGAGTCTGTGTGTTGCAATGGACTCCTTTTCTGGGCACTGTCTGTCTGGGTGGGATTGTGTCTCAGCTGGTCCTTGGCAAACACGAGAACGAGAACAAAAGGCTTCTGGAAAGTGTGAGCACGTCAATCTTGGTTGTCACACAAGTGGTGTGTGGGAAGTTTGAAGCTGTCTTCTCTTCATCCGTGTGCAGCTCGAGCGTCAGAAGGCTGCTGTCCTAGGCAAGGTGCGCCGGCTGCAGGGAAAGCTAATCCAAAGCCGGCGGCAGATACAGCAGCTGAGGCAGGAGCTGAATGAGGAGCGGGAGAATGGGCAGGTGAGCCTGACGAGCCAGGAAGCAGAGGGAAGGGCAGGAAGGAGGACGTGCACTGTCAGTCTCAGGAAAGGGAAAGCAAAGGCTACTGCAGGCCGTGGAAGCACAGAGGCGGATGCTGGTAAGATTTTTCTTAACAAAATATCTAGGACAAGCTGCAGGAAGCTCAGAGGAAGATGAAGGCAATGGAGGAGAGGCACAAAGAAGAAATGGAAAGGATGCACCAGATGCAGCTGCAGTACAGGCTGGCTGAACAAAAGCAGGTGAGTGAAAGAGCAGTAGGCGCTGCAGTTGTGCAACAAGTGGTCTCCCCTCTTCTCACCTTTCCCCTGCAGAGCAGCAGGTGGATGGGGGCAATGCCTCTGACTGCCGTGCTCTGTGGTCTCCACGGCAGCTGGTCACAAGGGCACTTACTGGGCCGCTGAATCTGAGCTGCCGGCCTGGGCAGCAAGGCCAGTGCCTTGGCCGGCAGGCCGGCATTCCTCTGAATGTACTTCTGCTGGCCACAAAGTGCTCGCTTTGTTTTTTGAGGGGTTTGTTCAGGTGAACGTGGTGACCCACGCAGATTCTGAACAAGTTGTCCCTGTGCATGGTGAATGCAGTCCCCAGAAGAGGGTGAAATTTAAAGTTGCTCGTTCCCTTTCACAGTCTAATACGGCTGGCTGTGACAAGCTCTTGTCTCTGACTGCTTGTTTGGGTTTGACTTGAGGTGGAAGAGTTGACAGCTCAGCTTGCAGCCTAAGACAAGTGTTGTTCCTAAGGGCTTGCCTTTGAAACGGGCCATCGCTGCCAGCCACCTTTCTGACACAAACAAATTTCTTGTCCCAGATGGACGCAGGCTCTGCCGCCGCCGCCGCTGCAGCAGCATCAGCATCAGCATCCTCCAAAGAAGCCTCCACTCCGCAGCCGGAAAACCGGAGCACAAGCAGCTCGTCCTGCTCAAGACAGGAGACCGAGAACGTGTGCCTGGAGCTCCTGAGTACGTCCTGTGGATTTCCTGTGTGATGGGGCAGTGTGTTATAGTGTGTGTGCCTCAGCACGAGCTGTACCACATCTTCCTCCTCACTTTGGTGTCAGACAGACATTCTGGACTCCCTATAGAAGCCATTGTTGTGCTTGGAAGCAGCCAGGGAGCTCTTGGGGCATTCTGTTTGCCTATGAGGGCAGCTGGGAGTGGGTGGGCTTTGTCTCAGTTTCCTTGTGCAGTAAAGGCAAAAAGCGGGAATTGTTTCCCGAGCAGCAGCAGGCTGCCGCTTAGCAAATGACCCGGTGAACGTGTGTGTGCGCTAGTCTGGCCAAAGCGATCAGAACAGCTGGCCTGGATTCCCTTTAGAGTCTACACATTTGGTTAGCCCAACACCCTTGAAAAGAACATCAGACACGTCTTGAAAAGACACATCTCTGTGGCACGGTCAGATAAAACTGCCCTGCAGGCAGTTCTCAGGAGGAAGCCTGCAGCCCCTCTGCTGCGTGTTCCTGCAGTACGGGGCACTTTGTCACGGCTGACGGCCAGCCAGTAAATGCTCTTGGAATCCTAAGCATTGGCCTCCATCCCTGCACGGATCATACTCGAGGAAAGCACACCAAGGCCTTGGTGACTCTGCAATACAACGAACTGAGTTGCTTCTTGCAAGGGCTGGCAATAGCCGGCGGTGCAATGCCGTCAGAGAACAACCAGCCAGGTACAGAACAGAGCCCAGCTTCTTCAGTGTCTGCCCTCAAGTGCTGGCACAACGGGTGGATTGACCTACTCCTCCGTGGGTCTGAACTCAAGGACAACCATGTTCCGTCTTGAGTGGTTCCAACAGCCTGTAATGGGGCCCGCTCTGGCTCTGGCCTCTTCACAGTGGTTTTCAGTGGCCATTTCTGGGCTTTGCCAAGCCTTTTTGTCATACCTGCCCTGCTGCTGATGGCTGCTGTGACTGCAGAGGCTGGAGCTTTCCTCAGCTGGGAGGTTTCAGCTGCCGCCCCGTTGCTGCAGCTTTGCCTGGACTCGTGAAAGGATCAGCATCTCATTTGGGCAGCTGAGTCTGTGTCACGGCAGCACCTGAGGAGCGGCGCTGTCCTTGTTACCCGTCTCGGCCGTGCCCATTTGGGAAGACGGGGCGTGTGGGCGCTGTTCAAGAGGCCGAGTCCAGCGTTGGTGACTGCTGCACGCCAGGCTGAAGTCAAGGAGTTGTGGCTCTTCCCTAAACGGGAAACGGGCAAAGCCGTCTTCAGAACTTAGCCTGCTCGTGAAGGAAGAGGGCCCTAATTCTTACAGCCATTGCTTTTGGTGATAGCATCAGCTGCTGTTCTCTAAAAATGGCAAGGCACTCTTTAGGCAAACTGCTGAGAGATAGGTAAGGTGCCTTCCTCCCCTGGAATGCACTTTGCAATATTCTCTCCGCTCTGCATAAAGCGGCTGTGGATAAAACTTCACCCCAGATCCCAGGGTGCATTTCAACTTTGGAAGTAGGAAACCTTGTGTTGAATCTCACACGGGAGTGTTTATTCCCAAGAAAATGAACGGTGATGATTTTTCAGCCCTCCTTCCCCTTTTGTAGATGACAACCGCTCGCCTTGGTGCCTGTTCCTTTCTGATCTCTGTCTGCTCCGATTCTGTTTCTCCCCGGGTTTAGTTTCCTCTCAAGGTAACCCGGCAAAGGAGTGCGAAGAAGCAGACTCTGTGCAGGCCACGTGTGCTACAGAGCTGCCTGTCTTGCTGGGGCTGTTGTTGTTGTTGTTGTTGTTGTTGATGTTTACTGTTAGCCAAGCAACTGTAAATTGCTCAGAGCCCCAGAGAGTGGAGCTGAGATTCAGAGCTGCTGGGAGTCAGTATCTCTGTTTTGAAGTTTGCTTCTTGCATTTTGTTTCTTTCAAGGGAGAGTTGTGACCGTGGGACATCCAGAGCAGAAATACACTGGATGGAAAGCTATTGGCTGTGGGTGAGTGCAGCCACACTTACTTCTGCGGAACTACGGGCCAGGTATTTTGGTGGTGCAATATCAAGTGGGAAGTCAGGCAAGCTGCAAGCATCCTCAGACCCTGGCTTTAGATTGTCCCTGTCTCAGCACTGATCACAAGGCATCATCAAAGATGAGTGGATGCTGACAATGTCCGGCCAGCCTCAAGGAGCAGCACCTGGAAGCCCTCCTGTCCCTCAAACATGAGGCACCAGTTTGCTTCTTTTCCTAGAAGACATGGTTTTGTATGGGTCAAAGTAATACGACCACACTAATGAAGGAAGAAGAACCTGAAAGAGCAGCTTCCCACCTGATAGCTGTCAGATAACAGCTGTTTTCTTTCCAATATCTTGCTGAAAGCAATAGTCAGTGGTCTGGACCATAAGAAAGGCTGTGTGGTGTTCCCTGAGTTTGGCAGATAGAATCAAGAGAGCGGTGAGAAGGCCCAACACCACTGTGTGCTTCAATGCCTGGAAGGGCCTGCACACAGACACAGAAAGGAAAAGGTGAAGGAAACTCCCACATCCATCATCTAGTGTGTACATCTGAGATTTGTACCAGCCCTTTTTCTTTCTGTTGGGCACAGTTTTTCTCTTGGACGCGCTGCACGGCAGAGGGCCGCTGGGCTGCCGTGCCGTTGGCTGAAGAGTAGATGAACCCTGGTGTTTGAGAGATGCTTCAGGCAGCAGAGAGCTCCTGCCTGGGCTGCCTTTTGCTTCTCAGCACTTCTCAGAGCTTCTCTGTTCTCGCCGCTGTTCTGTTTCTAGGGGTTACGGAGCCGTTTATAAGGCCTTCGATGCTGCCACAGGACGAGCGGTAAGTGCCAACAGCCCATGCAGATTTTGCAGCTCTTGAGCGCTTTCCCTTGTGATGTGCTCCGCAGCCAGAGCTTTGGGATCTGCGCCTGTCTTTGCTGCAAAGGTTGTCCCACAGAAGCAGCCTGCCTAGAGGGAGGCAGCAAAATGCATCTTGGACAGACTTTGTCCTTCCTACGTAGCTGAATGAATGCAAGGATGGCAGTGGTGTCTTTCTGAGAAGGACACACTTGCCTTGAACCTTCAGGCTGAACATGCATAGATCAGCTGATGGCAACAGCCCTCATTCCTCTTAAGCCCCGGTTCAGACACAGATGGGTATTCCCATTGTTTACCATGACCTGGTTCGCTTTGATAATATAATGGCTCTTGGGGGCTGAAAGTTCAGAGTCCCGAATTCTCGTTTCTGGCTCTCAGCAAATACTACTCCGTCTTCCTGGGAGTTCCTTATCCACCTGCAGTGCCGTGCTCAGGAACTGCACTCGGATGGAGGTCTACGAGGTGTCCGAAAGCCCTAAACCCCACTTATAACCTGGGGTGTGTATCCCTAGTGCACCACAGAAAGGATTCTTCGTTTTCAAACCCACTCCAAGTGGTATAATTGCAAGTCTAAACCATGTTCAAGAACTTTCTGCAGAGAGGCAAAATCCAAGCGGAAGAAGCTGGGATGCACTAGGATTGTAGCTTTGCTTGGAGTCGCCTTGGAGTTCTTTTTTTGGACAGCATTTTCTCCGTAATGTATGTGTGTATTTACCTTGGCGCACAATCAAGAATGGCAGCAGTTTCTGGAATGCTGGTCCAAGCCCCTAGAAATGCAAATGTATTTTCTGCAGTTTCAATCTCTTTTCACACAGCATTGCTTTTGGCTTGCAAAACGTGCGTAAATGATAATAATAGTGATGAACAAAGTCTATTTGAGAAGTCTGCGGATGCAGAGAGTGTTGTTAGTGCTTTGTGCCTGATGGTTTACAGTCCCTTCTTACCGAGGCATCCAGGCCCACGAGCGCACGAAGTAAGAGGCTCTTGTAATGGCTGCTCCTAACAGCTTTCAATGTCATTGCAGGTGGCAATAAAGCACCTTGATCTCCAGCAACAGGGCTGCAAGCAAGTCTTAAAAGAAGTGGTGGTCATGAGGAACTTTAAGAACACCAATATTGTCACCTACCTAGAAAGGTAAGTAGTTCTGGTATTTTTCTGGGCATGTTTGTTCGCATACTTGCAAGGCCAAGGTTTAAAAGCTCTTTCTTCACTGGCAGGAAACTGATCTTTCTATTGACATCAACCCACTCCTCTACGATGCATGGGAGGAGATAGCATGTTGTCCCCATGAATGCTTTCTGGCATAAAGAGCTTGAAGATTGTTCTCAGAAACCTGGCTCTCTTACTAAGCCAGCAGCCTGTATGTTCACTCGCTGCATGTTCTTCTGCTGTTTTGGGGCATGGATTTTTGCGAGTGTCGGGGGAGGAGTGCTGAGAAAGCATCACAGCAATGATTTCCCTTGCGCTGTTCCCACCGTTTTCCATTGCTTTGCATGCCAAAAGACTAGGCTAGGAGACATGTCATTTGCCGGGTTTGAAATTGGTTTTCCTGTTTGGGACTGTCCTTTATGCAAGGTTTTCCAAAGGGTGGCTGCCGCTCTGCACATCCACCTGCCCTGGGTAATCTGTTAAAACTGCGTCTCCTTGTTGCTGGAGTTAATGGTGCCATTTGTGTATGAAGATGATGAAGCAGCTGCTGGGATGTGTCTGCTTCCAGATTTGTCTTTGCCCTCATAAAACTGCCTTTTTCCCCTGCTTGCCACGTGAGCGATGTGCCTTCCCCATTCAGACGGCGCAGATTGCAAGCCCTGGATAGCCTAGCCCTGGAGCGTGTCTTCCTTTTCTTCCGTCTTCGTTTACCAGTGCCCTGGAAGCAAGACTCAGCTGTAGGCTTTTCTCCTGTGGGGCAATTTAGCTGTGCACGTTCAGCTCCACGCTCTTGTTTTCCTCTTCCAGCTACCTTGTCCGTGAGGCTGTCCTGCTGGTGTTGGAATACATGGACGGGGGCTCTTTAACTCATGTTTTCAAAAAGAAAAGGATGGCTGTAGGACAGATGGCAACCGTCTGTCGCGAGGTAAGGGATCCTGCTTGTGCTTGGGATGGTTTGGACAGGCTTGTCCTTTGAAAGCACGGCTAAGCGAGAGCTTCCATGTTCACAGCTTTCTTTCTGTGCTGCTCTTATGCTTCAGAGAAGAAAAGGCATCTGCACTGAAATGCCTACCAGTGGTCCCTGCCCTTACTCTAGTCTGTTCTCTACTCTCATCTGCTGCTGCCAAACCCTGTCTTTTTTTCATTTTTATTTTCTCTTCTGCGCTTTGCCTCTCCAAGCCTTTGCCTGGAACCTTTCTGCATTGCCTTCTCTGCCCGTAAGCACAAAGGTCACGGTGTCCAAGTTTGTTTTAAACCGACGGCAAAGCCAAAGAGAGACTCATGTCTCACAGGTCTCAGCTTCAAGGGATGGCATGGCGCCCACCACGGTGCTTGCTGCTGAAAACTGACAAATGAGCTACTTCCAAGTCTGCTGTCCAGGCAGCCATAGAGCCCTTGTCCTCCAGCCTCCTGCCCGACAGCGATCCCCTTGGTACCTGAGGGAGGGACTTCTCCTCTTTTGGAAAGCCCTGGTTTGTCCTTGGGATGGGGAGAGCGCATCTGCTGCAGCAGTGGTCATTCTGACTGGCTTTGCAGGGGACAGTCTCCTGCAACGACTGATGTTTCCCCCTCAGAAACAAATACGCCTGCCCTTGGAAGGATCCTGCTCTCCTGGGGTTGCAGCAGCAGCTGGTCCCCTTGCCAGCACTCACTGTTTCTGTACGAACTGTGAATATTCATGAGCGGTTTCCTTTTGCGCGTGATGAAATCCGATCGGGGTAACTTTTGGCCTCCTGTTTCTTTCTTCTTCTCTCAGTGTCTGCAAGGCCTGGCTTTCCTTCATGCCAACCAGGTGGTCCACAGAGACATCAAAAGTGACAACATCCTTCTGGGCCGGGATGGTGCCGTCAAGCTGGGTGAGTGTTCTTGGTCAGGCGCAGCGCCCCGGGGAGCCGGGCCGGGGCTGCTTTTGGGTGGCTGCCAGGTGCCCAGCAGTGGTGCTGGCGAGAGCGCACGGAGCGCTCCTGCAGGCTCAGAGCCCAGCGGTAAGGTGCTGAGTGGTCTAGGAGGGAACACGGTGTCAAGAGTAACTTTGGTTTGTGTGTGCTCCTTCCAAAGGGAGAGAGTTCACATGTAAACCTTCATGTGAATGAGGAAAAGCCAAGGTGTGGATTGTGGCAGGTTTGTTTAGTGGACAATTCCCAGTTTTCTTGGCGGCAGCCCTGAGGAAAGAGAGCACAGCTACTTTTCCAGCGAGGTTCAGCCCTGCATTCTGAGACTTCGAGTGAGGAACTCTTTTCCTTGGTTTCCTACTTGAGGCGGTGTTTGTTTTCTTCCTCAGCTGATTTTGGCCTCTGTGGTTGGCTCGGCCCTAAGGAGGGGAGACGGAGGTCGATGGTCGGGACCACTTGGTGGATGGCACCCGAGGTCGTGCGAAGACATCCGTACGGCCCCAAAGTGGACACCTGGTCCCTTGGCATTGTGGGAATAGAAATGGCCAAAGGAGAGCCTCCTTACTTTTGTGAAACAGAAGACACGGTAAGGTGCAAATATGCTCTGATACCAGAGTCCTTCTGATCCATCTCCATTGGACAAAATCCCATTCCCACAGATCAAATGAGTTCCCAGAAAGCCCACTCCTAAGAATGTCCCTGGGGCTCACATAAGGTGTCAAGGCAAGGCCTCTTGCAGGTTGGAATAGCTGGGGCTGCACTGGGGCCTTTTTTCTTTTGGGAGAGCAGGCTCATCTCTAACCATCTGCGAGGCAAGAAACGGCTACTGCAGACGGGAGCTTAAAATATGGGGTCTAGGCGAGCACTTAAGGAAATGGAAGAACCAGGAAGGGCCTCATGTTTCCTTTTCCTTCAGGCCATGTATCTGATAGCCACGCAAGGGGCACCAGATCTGTACAAGCTCGGGCTACCCTCCGGCTTGTGTGACTTTCTGGACTGGTGCCTGCAGATGGATGTGGACAGGCGAGGCTCTGCCAAGGAACTTCTGCAGGTACGATGCAAAGTGGCCGCAGGCCCAACAGCCCTTCCCTGTCAGGGTTTGCTCCTCGCCCAGACTCCAGGGCATCGGACGGACTCCCCTGTAGTAATCTCCCCGCCCTGGGTGCTTTCCCAATGAAAACCAAGTCGGATCCAAGACTGGTTGAGGTTAGAAAGGACCGGTGAAGGTCACCTAGTCCAAACCCCCTGCCACTGACAAGGCCGTCTTCAAGTAGATCAGGTTCCTCAGAGCCCCATCCAACCTGACCTTGAATGTTGCCAGGGGTGGGGCACCTCCCAGCTCTCTGGGCAGCCTGTGCCAGTGTTTCAGCAGTCCCCTGGAAAAGGGTTTCTGCCTTAGAGCCCGTCTGAATCAACTCTCTTTTAGCTTAAAACCGTTCCCGCTTGTCCTCTTGCAACTGGCCCTGCTAACAGACGTGTCCCCGTCTTTCTTCTAAGCCCCTTCAGATATTGAAAGGTGTCCTTGGGGCTTGCCCTTCTCCAGGCTAAACAAGCCCAAATCTCACAGCCAGTCCTCAGAGGAGAGCTCCCAACTTCAGGTCACTTCTGAGGTGCCCTTTTGCCCTCGGCTGGTGTATTCAGGTTTCCCTGGTAGCCGTGGAGCTGAAGTATTGCAGTGCTGGGGACGGAGGCCTGCAGCGCGGCTTGAAGAACAGTGAAAGCAGTCCCTGCCAAGCGGTTCTAGACTGGTCTGTGGGAAGGCCGGGGCTGTGGGGTGCTAACTGTGGGCCTCACAGGGGACCCAGCTTGTCCCTCCTGCCCCACACTTAGAGGTTTCTGCCAGCCAAACAGGGACAGCTGAGCAGGATTTGTGCCAGCCCCACGTGCTGCCTGGCCCGGTCAAGTAGATGAGAACCGCTGTGGCTTTGCTGCCAGGTTTTGTGGCAGACAGGCAGCTGGTGCCCAGGCCACTTCCTTGGCCGTCCCTGCTGCGAAGGAATAGGGCAGGCAGCACAGGAAGGACAGGGCATGCCAAGGAAGACACTGCTCCCACTGCAAGCCGGAGCTGAGCTCATCTGCGCTCTGCTGCTTGTGTCTGTGTGTTTCTGGGCACTAGAGGAATCCGGCTTGACCCTGTTAGAAGCACGATTTGGAAAAGAGCGGTTTCCTTTCTCCTTTGTCGCTTTACATTTGGTTTCTTTCTCCTCCCTTTGAACAGCATCCCTTTCTCAAGTTAGCGGAGCCCCTCGTCAGCCTCTTCTGACAGCCGGATTGCTGTCATCCCTGCACCAAAGTAATGCAGGCAGCAGAGGAGGTGACAAGGACCACTGCAGCCCTTTGAGAAAAGAGCCTCTGAGAACAGGCAGAAATCCTGAGGAGAGAGAGGGCGAAACAGGCAGCCATCAGAGTGGGAAAGGAAGGCGGCATCTCCTTTTCTCCCACCTGCCGATCCTCCTCCTAAATTTGTGCTTAGGACAGCCTTGCTGGAGGGCGCAAAGTTGCTACAAATGCACACTTTTCAGGTGGGCCGTTGTTCAAGGCACAAAGCTTCTACTGTTTATTCCACTGTGGGAAGCCCAGAGGAGTGTCTCGGAAGGAGGGAGGCCCCACAGGAAGCCACCCGCAGAGCCAGGCTAGAGCTGTGGGCGAGGGCTGGCCGTCAGGCTGCTAAGGAGGTGCCTGAAGCTGCTGAGTGCATCCTGTGCATTCTTTGTCCGCTCGAGCAGTGTATTATAGTGTGTGCGCCTCAGCATGAGCTGTACCACGCCTTCCTCCTCACTTTGCTGTCAGACAGACATTTTCTGGACTCCCCGCAGAAGCCATTGTTGTGCTTGGAAGCTTGGAAGCAGCCAGGGAGCACTCTGGGGCTTTCTTTTTGCCTATGAGGGCACTGGGAGTGGGTGGGCTGGGAGTGGGTGAAGTCTCAGCTTCCCTGTGCGGTAAAGGCAAAAGCGGGAGCTGTTTCCCGAGCAGCAGCAGGCTGCCGCCTAGCAAATGACCCGGTGAACGTGTGTGTGCGCTAGTCTGGCCAAAGTGATCAGAACAGTTGGCTTCCTGGATTCCCTTTGGACTCCTGACTTGTCACCAGTCATGGGAGACAAAATGCTTCAGGGAAATCGACTGGCTGTGGGGCTGCTTTCATGCTGGTGTTGTCTTCAGTTTTACTTCTGCTATTCCTTTGACAGATCACATGGGCCCCCTCCATGACAATCTCCGCTCTAGCTGCTTTTCAAAGGAAAAGAAAGGAAACTTGCAGTGAAGCAATCGAGGAAGCAGAGGGGATGACCAGGAGCACTTCAGGATTTCTTTCTCCTTTGGCAGCTCAGAGCTGGACTCAGAATAAAAATCCTAGAAACCATAAGCCTCTTGGAAGATTCCCTTCCTTGTCACCCAGGGAATACGGCTCTGCGTTTATTTCTGAATTGTCCCATCTTTCTTTAAAGATGGAAAGTCTTTCCTGTGGGCCTTGGCATGGTTTGGAATCGGGAACCGTCTCCTTCCTTTATCAACTCCAACCTACAGTGCCTTTGGAATACCTCCCACTGGCCCTGTTTTGCCCGGCCGTGGACTTCTGGATGAGGAAGAAAGTGCAAATGCATTCCCAGGCAAAAGGCAATGAAGAGCAGCGCGGCCAAAACGTCCTGTGGAGATAGGGGCTTTCGGCCGTGCACACAGAGGCTTTTGGTTCCGTAGTGGTTTTGCTCCGCTAATTCAAGTCATTGCACCATTTATGTGGAGGTTTCATGCTTGCTGAATTTTGTTTGCCAGCTGGGAGATAGGATTTTTGTAGAAAAAGGCAAAGCAGGTTTTAACTTAAGTTAAACAGATAGATTTTATTAGCACACACTAAGAGAAGTAAGGGCAAAGGGAAAAAAAACAACCACAATTTAATTTTGAAACACACCCTTTGTCCCACTACAAACTCTTTATCTTCTACAAACAGTGTAAGGAGGCAAAACTCAGAACTCCAGGTCAGTACTACTTGTAAAATAGTCATTCATTTAGTCTTTGAGTGAGAGAAGTCTTTCCTGTCGTTTGGCAATTCTGTACAAGAGACAGAGTCTGAATGTGGCTTCTAACTTACACAAAAGCACCCTGCCCAGGAAACTCTGTACTTGTGGAACCCTTCATATTTACGTAGCTTTTTCCATGACCACGCATGTGGGTCGTAGATTCCCAGATTGGGGTGTTACCTTGTAAAAATGAGCAGTTTCAAAGGCAAAGGATTTTTCAACTCAGGGAACAGAGACGTTTTCTCACTTTGTCACTGGCAGAGGGCTTCTTCTCATTTTTCTCTGTTCAAATCTTCCCCGGGATCACCCAAATTACAACTTCTAATTCAATATTCACTCCCAGTAAATTACAGATACTTTTGCTCAAAGACTCTACAAATCATCTCCCCAATTCATATTGTCTACGATTTAAAGGAATGCTTTGGCATATTTATATTACAGTCTGTCCCTAAAAACTCCCAGGAGATTTTAGCTTAGGAGTCAGGCAACTTGTTGTTTTTCTTTCTTAAGAAGGCACTTTTGGTTTACTGACCTAGCTGTCTTTATATTGTCCTTTCACTGATCTTTAATTTGGCTTTTTTTTTTTTTTTTTTTTTTTTTTTTCATCTCTGAGAAGGGTTAGAGTTTAAAAACGTCTCAATTTGTGTCAGGAAAAAGTTAAAGCTTGCCCAGGCCTGCGGTGGTCCCATGATCTTTGCCGGGCAGCAGCTGGAATTTTCAAAAGCCGCGGGAATAGAAGAAGAAACTCAGGCCGGCAGATCTCAGAGCAGCCCGGCTGATGGAAGGCTCGTGCCCGCACCCTTCGGTGTCATTCAGGGTGGGCCCAGCTTGGAGCTGGGAGCTCCCCTTCCTCTGCTGAGAAAAAGGCCCAGGCCCACGGCCAGGCCTCGGGCCAGCTCCTGTCCCCCACAGGGGGAGCGACAGAGTGTTTTACAGCTGCTAAAAAACCGGGCCGGGCCGGGCCCGGCTATATCCTCATCCCTTCCCCCGGCGCGGGAGTCCCCGGGCCAGGCGGGCCTCCTGTGAAACCCCAGGCCCGAGCAGCCCGGGCCATTCCAGCCCCCCCAATGGAGAGAGCCGGGACCGCCTTACCTCCTGTCAAGGCGAAGAGAAAAAGAGTGATCCCAGGCTTCCTTCTAGCTTTTTAAGGCTGTGTGACCCAGAAGTGTATACCTGCATGCAACTGGCTATTTTACTTGTCAATTCGCAAGAAATCACCAATTGCTCCTCGCCATCCGTGCTAAACCAACACAAGTTGTTACCCGGTTCAGCCGGCACGTCTCCTCTGTGACTGCTCCCGCTTTCCCAGGTGGCCACGGCTAATAGGTACGAGGCTCTGCAAGTGGAATCAAAGAAGGTAGGCACGTCTGCTGGCAGAACGGGAGAGCAGAGAGCAGAGAGCCTGCGAGGTCCCTGGCCAACGGGGCGAGGCCCCTGCTGGACCTGCTCGTTGTCAACAGACAAGGACTGGTGGGTGACACCACCCTTGGGGGCCTTCTGGGGCTCAGCAATCATGAAAAGTCCCTGTGCTTGACTGGCTTTGTCCCTCTTTCTGTGCCTTGTGTTGTCCCTGTGCTCTTCCCAGTGTCTACCCAGGGCTGCGTAGCTGGCACATCTCAAGTGCAGCAGAGCCTCATTTATCTGCCTTTGGAGGTGGCTGCTGAAGGCAGCCTTTTCCACCTGGAAGCTGCGTGTGGAGAGCAAGTTCCCCTCTGTGTTTGGTCCAGGAGGCCAGGGCCTGCCATCTGCACTCTCAGGTGGCATTGAGGCCTGCCACAGGCTGGTGTGACCCTACCGCAAGCAACAGCAGACAGCGGCAGCTGGTTGTTTCCAAAGTCACACCCCTTCAGGGGCGGTGTGCCACGCGTGTCCTTTGTTCAGCCCTGGCCTAGACCAAGGGATCAGATGCAGGCACTGCTGCTGCTGCCGCCGCCGCTGAAGTCAGCGAGGATTTGGTGGTTGGCTTCCATCCCAGCGGAACTGGCCTCTTACAAAGCCGAGAGCTGATGGTGCCCTGCCGATCTCTGGGCTGCATGGGTGTGAGGGAGCGGTCCCTTGCTGTTATTCTCCATCAGGCAAAAGTGTGCCGGCCAGGTCTGGGTCAAGTCAGCAAACAGGGAGTGCAACGTGCAAGTCTCCTCCATCTGTTTCTGCTGAGAGTTTGGACTTTGGCAATTAAGTGCCACAAAGTCAATTGCTTTTGGTCACTCTGTGTATGTCTGTGTTAGGTAACACTGCTATATCTGCCCGTAGCACAGCAGAAAGGGAAAAAGGCCTCTCAGCTCAGCAGGTATGATAAGCTGCCACTGATGCACGGAAAAAGTGCATTTTGTCTTTATGAGGCAGAGAAAAACTGTTCTGGCAGCAAAAGAAGGTGGAATGATCAGCCCGATTGAGGAGGATGTTTGTCAGGTTTCATGTCCCAATGCAGGATCCGAGAGCTGCTGTAGTGCCACGTAGTCATTTTGTCTTAGGTCCCTCTCTGTTCCTCCGTGTTAAGTTATGCTGCTAAATCTGCCCGTAGCACAGCAGCAGGGAAAAAAGCCTCTCAGCCCTGCAGGTGCAGTAAGCTGCCACTGATGCACAGAAAATGTGCACTTTGTCTTTATGAGGGAGAGGAAAACTGGTTTCGCAGCAAGAAAAGGCCGTATGACGGCCCTGAATTTTCCTTCTTTCCTTCTGTCAATTACAGGCAGATCTCTGTAGGTCAGAGGCGTGCCCACGATTGGCAGCAAAAGTGGCAATCTCTGGTGCCACACCCAGGTTGGGCCATGAGTGGTTGGGCCACGAGATGCTGGGACCGGGAGCATAGCGCTGGGTGGGCTCCCCTGCAAATTGTGTGTAGGCTTGTAGATAGGTGCCAAAAAGTCAGTCAGTCCGTCAGTTTTGCCTGTCCAGTGGCCAGGCTGAGGAGGACGTTGTCGGGTTTGACGTCCTGGTGCAGGAGCCCGCTGCTGCTGCTGCTGCTGCTGCTGCTGCTGCTGCTGCTGCTGCTGCTGCTGCTGCTGCAGTGCTGGGCTTGTTTGTCTCCACGTCCGCTTCTCGGTTCCCTGTTTGTCCGATCCCCACTCAGCCCCGTGCTCCCCACGGCCAAGCCCTGTGCCCCAGGGCACCACTGGCCATTCTCTCTCGGGGCCGAACCAGGCTCAGCAGGAGTCACAGAGCAGCTCTTTCTTCCTTCCGCCCCAGGGCCAAAATCACCATCTCGTTTAGCTTCTTCTTCTTCGCTACACAATGACTTTCATTTCCGGCAACTCTGCAGCTTTCCCCCAGCGCTCGCGTCCCCCGGCCCTCATCACGCCCACTCGCCTGGCACGGGCATCTCCTCCTGACAAGCCAAGCGCTGTCCGGACTTTCCTCTGGGGCATAAGAAAGTGCTGAATGAGGAGCCTGCCAAGGCCAGGCAGAGCAGCAGATGAGGAGGGAGAAATCCAGCCCCCTACCAGCGGGGCAGCGCTGCTCCCCCGACCACTCGGGGTGAGGAGGCAGGGCCGCGCCCGGCACTGCGCTCTCATCGCCAGGGCTGTTCGCATTTTCTCCTCTGCTTACGGGTGAAAATCGGAGGCTGCGGAGAGGATTAAAAGAGTATTAAACTGCAGGTTTTGCCACGGTTTGGATTGCCGGTCCCATACAGCAGCTCAGCTCTCACCGGTGCTCCTCCTCCCTTGCCAATCCAGCAGTGTCACACTGGAGCAAAGGTCCTCTCTGCAAGGAACTGCTGGCTGGTTCATTTCTCCTGCTGTTTATCAACACTGCTAGAAAACCAAAACAGGTCAGATCCCGAATCTGTTCACCATGTCAACTTTGCCACGTTTGCCAGAGATGGTCCTGTGGAGCCAGGGGTCCCAAGGTGGGTCTGGTCTTCCTTTGGGAGTCCCATGGGAACACCAGAGTGCCTGGTGATACTTGCGGCTCTTTTTTATTTAGGTGGAAATGGTTGTCCTTGTGCTCTCGAGTAGAGCATTTCACAATAGGAAGATGGAATGTGTCATGCCACTGGTGGTCTTTGATGGTGTGTTAACATTCCCATGGGTGTAGTGGAAGACTCAGCAGAGATAAGAGATAATGCCCCACCCGGTTTTTAACAGCTGGCTTCTTATCAGGGAAGGCAGTTACCCCCTCCCTTCTGGAGTTACAGCAGATAAGAAAAAAAACCTTTGGCTATTTCTTTGTTTTGGTCAAGTACCCTTAAGTATCCAACATTTAGTCTCCTTGGTAACTTATGGGGAAAAAATTCTTTGAAGTAAAAAAGGAGCAAACCTAACCCCCGACAATGGGAAAACACAGAATTGTCCAGGAAAGTTCATCATTGCAGAGACATTTATTTCTCTGTCTTTTTTAGTCAACCTGAAAGTATGTCAGGGCTGAAACAAATCTGTTCTTGTGACAATTTTCTAGATTCTCCTGTTAGACTACTGCTAAGTGGTACTGGCAGTGTAATATTTTGCGACCTGGAAGAGGAGCAGCACACAACCAGACCAAGGCATGCAGCACAAAAACTAAGGTAACTGGAAGCTGGACTAGTTTGCAGCTCCACCAAATACTGGCAAGTGGAAACAGCTGGTTGCTTGGCTGAGGATCTGGGAGTCTGGGCAGAAGGACAAACCACTGGGGCTGAGCTGATGTACCAGGTGATGGGGAGGCCTCCAGCACAGCCCCTGGCACCCCAACACCAACAACCCCAGACCAATGGCTGCCCCATGCCAGAGCTGAACATCAGTGTAGGCAGGCAAGAACGGGGGAGAATGCTGGAATGCAATGTCCTCAGGGCCTGACATCAACTTCTCAAGATTCATACTCCACCCATATTGTTCCATCTGATCAAATATCTGAGATGTTCAGGGTACCTGCAGAACAAAGGGAAAAAGTGCTTAAAGGAGAAATGGATTATAAAGAAGAGAAAAAAGAGCAGGGGGAAAATTCCAGTTCTACGGCTCTCAGCCATTTTTTAGAGATGCTGCTAATCATTGATAAAATTTATTCTTTATGAGCTTCTTTATGGTGTTTCAAAAGGGAGGAAGAAGTTCCATGAAGCCCCTCCACTGTCCTTTCAGGAATACTGTGATTAAGTGTAAACCAGAACATCTACATAACTGCAAAATGCCATTAAAATCAAACAGTCCAGGCAAGGTGATGTACCAACAGTTATTTGCTATTTTCGTTTCATAACTCTGTTGTGGGATGTTTTTGTGCTGCACATGCCCACGATACCATGAACTTTTCTCATGGTGGTTAGGTAACCACTTTTGAGAACCATCAGAGCTTAGACTATGAATTGTCATTTTAAGCTTTTAAGACCACCATTGAAGTACTCTGCATACATAGAACTTGTATAAGAACCTATGATCTCCTGGTAAGAAGTGGAGCTTTGCTGATTTTTATTCTTTATCCCAAGCTCTGGGATGGAAAGAGATTGCCTAAACCTTCCAACTCTAACAAGTTAATTCTTGTAATGAACCTCAGATCTTCTGTGATAAGAATATAACTCACTCAGCTAAAAGTTTAGACATTGGTATCCATCTAGAATCACACTAAGCAGCAGAGTATTCACAGGACAAGCACTTAATAGGACAAATAGACCAAGGCAGTCAGTTAAAAATGAGGCCATCATTCATCCTAAATCCACTTAATCTAATAAAATTTTGGCTCTCCAGAACACTTAGTTTAGGAAAGTGCTGTTCATCTTGTTGGCCCATGCTGTACGTAAGGAAAGATATGTTCCTTCCCACTGTTACGGAAACTTCCCAGTCTGACCATCCAGAAGCCGCTCTGGGAGTCACTCTTGCACCACCTGAGCTGGGACCAGAATATTCCCAGACACACCCCTTCTGTCACACTCACTCAGTCACACCAGGTTTCCTTACTGTGTCTGTAAGAAATAAAATACAAAGTTCTTGAATACAGTTGAGTGCTGTTACTGTAAAATACCTTTTTAGTTAGATACTATTTACCTTACCTGTTGTAGCTTTCTCTGTTAAATATCATTATCTCAGACCTATTGTTATTGTAATTGCAAACGCCTTTCCTAAATGTTTTCTCTGTTAAGTGATACTTATCTCAGACCCCTTCCTTTGAAACTGTATCCTTCCCATCAAATCGCCCTTGCCCCCACCACTCCCCACAGCTCCCCTGCATGGCAACCCCATGGCAACTGATGACACCACCCGGCATGCAAAAAAAAGAGGACCCCCATGGGCCTTAGCCCCAGAGGAAGTGGAATTGACTAAAAAGAAAAAAAAACCCTAAAACAAGCGAGCCATTGCCCAAACTAGACTCCAAACTACATCAGTGAGTAGAAAAAAGCATCATACTGCCTACAGAGGCTTTGTGTCTGGCCACCATAACTTAAAAGTACTCTCTCTGCATGACTACCCTAGACTTGACATTGAGTCAGCGTCTTCCCAGGGACTCCCGCAAGGATGGAAGCCCCAGCTCTGCCCTGCGACAAAGCTGAACGCCTCCTCCTCTGTGTCGTCCATTGGGAGCAGTGGCGGTGTGCACAAGCCCACGAGCCTCCACCTAGAGCTGATCTTAATAAAGGCATTAAAAGGAGCTGGTGTCCTTGCCCATTCATTTCATATTGAGCATAGCAGAATCTCAGATGTACAGATCGTCTTGGTGCAACAACTAAAAAACAAACCAACAGTTGAAGCTCGTGCCTCCAAGGAGGGACCCAAAACAAAGGAACCCCTGGACTTTAACCCTCTCACAATCTAAGCACAGTGAGAGGGACCAATTTGATTTTTATTTATGGTCAACATACATTAAATTTATGTATCCTTATAGGGAGTGTACATCTGTTGGGAGCCCTATCCTTTTCCTCGCAGCCGATCAGGGCAGAGAAAGTTTCCACGATCAGGCTGCAAGTGACTCCCACTTGCTGGTGGGGCAGATGCCCGGATGCACAAGAAATAATGCCCAGGAAATCAAGCTGGGAGAGGAGCCTTTACACAAAGAACCAATTACCTGTGACAAAACCAATGCCATTTTGCTTTGGGTTTCTTGTGGGGGTCAGGGGCTTGCCCAGAAGGCCAGCTTGGCCCTTCTGTCTTTTCTTCTTTTGGACAGCACTGCTTTGTGGCCTCAGCCCAGCCTGCCTGCGGCCTGGCTGATTGGAGCCCATCAGCAAAGGAAGCGCAGGAAGCCTGGCAAAGGAGGCCACCAGTCCCTGAGGAGGCTTTGTGG
This sequence comes from Zosterops lateralis, assembly GCF_965231275.1. Lineage (NCBI taxonomy): Eukaryota > Metazoa > Chordata > Aves > Passeriformes > Zosteropidae > Zosterops > Zosterops lateralis. The sequence goes on from NC_139800.1 coordinate 50,673,784, forward strand.
CCTGCCAGCTCAGCGCAGGACTGGGAATCAAAAGGCCTAAATCCCGCGCTCCATGGGAAGATGGCCTTCCCGGTCAGCCTGCGCCGAAGCCGTGCCTTGGCCCGGCGCTGCGCCTTGGCCCGGCGCTGGCCGTGCGCTGCGGACGGACGGTCCCGCCGGCGCCTTGGCGCTGCTCGGCAGCTGCCCGAGGCTCTCCCCCCTCACAGAGGGGCCCCGCCCCGCCCCGCCCCGGGCGCCCCCTGGTGGCTGCCCCGCCCCGCCTCGCCCGCCCCGCGCAGGGGCGCCCCCCTCCCATGGCGCCCCCCAGCAGCAGCCGCCCCTCGCTGCAGGCACGGAGGAGGGCTCGGGCCCCGCTGCTCGGCCTGGCACTTGGGTCCCTTCTTTTCCAAGAGCGAAGCAGGCTCGAAAGGAAGCCTTTTCCAACCGCGTCCCTCTGCTTTACTTCGGGAAGGCCAAAACTCTGCCCTGCAGGTGGCCCTAGTGCGTCCCTAACTGCTGGCGCAGGATGAAGGCCCCTTCGTTCTCCCGCCAGTTTGTCATGACTGCCTCAAAAGCACCGCCCAGCTCTGGTGGGAGAAACAGCCCGTGGCACAGTGGTGCCATCCCCGCCCAGCCGGGGCTCTCCGGCAGAGCAGCAGCAGCAGCAGCAGCGCTTGCTTTGGCTTCACCTGGGAAGCCAGAAGCCTCTGGAAAACTTCTGTGTCCACATCAGTAGGAGTAAAGGCATTATGGTGTATTTTCAAATTTTCCAGTTCAGAGGCTTTAATCCCATAAAAGTTGAGATCTTCAGACAGAAGATTTCTTGCTTATTGCAGCTAGTCTAGAATATCTCATTCAGAACCAACCATACTACTGTCTTAGGGGTCTCATTGACCCATTTGAAGTTTGTTTAAAAAACCTAAGATTTCTTTCAGAATTTATTCTCTCTCCTTAGGACAGCTGGGGATAGAGCTCAGCAGAAATTAGGTTCTAAATGCCAGCCAACTCCCTGTCCCTCACACTTCTGGTCTGTGTGCAGAGCACCATGTCAGCAGCAGAACCTTCTCCGGCTCGCTCTCTTCCTCCAGAGGCTAAAGGGGAGGCAAAGGACAACAAACCTCCACGTGTCGCCAGTGCAGGGCCTGAGCGTCCTGGAGCAGTAAGTGGCAGCTTTGCTTGGGTCAGTGCAAAGCTTTGCTGCGGTGCAGAGCTGCAAGTTTCTGATCAGGCAGCACTTGCCCTTTGCGGCTGAAGATGCTGAGGGCAGGAGTCCTGCCACGACCTGGCTCTTCAGCCCATCCACTGGCCCGTGGCAAATGGGATCTGAACTTTTACATGCCGAGGGCGCTCAGGCAGCTCGCTCCTCTTTCCACCTAAGTGTCACTGCAGAGGAACTTGTCAGCTTTTTTGTAGTTATAGAAGCTCAAGTTTCCCACTTCTTGATGATTCTGTGATGCAAAGGGCCTTGTTAAGAAGGTCAAAAGCACAAGGAATGTGTTGGAAATTCTCAGAAAACGTTACCCTTATTATAAACCAAGATAAGCTCTCAGAAAACGTTACCCTTATTACAGAGGAAGATAAGCTAAGGCACTCCCTGCACTACTCGTTCTCAAATTCTTTCAGTCATCCACTCTGTTAGGTTGTGCTTGTTCTGGCACTTCAAATGAACAGATTGTACTCTTGATTTGTACCAAAGCATAAGAGTTGGAATCATCTAAACTGAACACAGAAACCAACTACCTCTGTCAGACCATCTTCACGTTCTAGATCACTTTCAAGATGTACCTTGAGGAGTCTGAATGATTATCGCACGACTCTCCCTTTGCGGCTTCAGGCTCTGGAGCTCCTTTCTCTGGATTCACCTAGGGTTGTATTCCCCAACAATTCCTGGTACCACCTCCTGTTTTCTTGGGGCACAATAGTCTAAATGAAAACCTAGCCAAAGGCACAACTCTCACAGGGTTCAGCTGTGGGGAGCACGGGGCTGAGTGGGGATCAGACAAACAGGGAACCGAGAAGCGGACATGGAGACAAACAAGCCCGGCACTTCAGCAGCAGCAGCAGCAGCAGCAGCGGGCTCCTGCACCGGGACGTCCTCCTCAACGTCCTCCTCAGCCTGGCCACTGGACAGGCAAAACTGACGGACTGACTGACTTTTTGGCACCTATCTACAAGCCTACACACAATTTGCAGGGGAGCCCACCCAGCGCTATGCTCCCGGTCCCAGCATCTCGTGGCCCAACCACTCATGGCCCAACCTGGGTGTGGCACCAGAGATTGCCCCTTTTGCTGCCAATCATGGGCACGCCTCTGACCTACAGAGATCTGCCTGTAATTGACAGAAGGAAAGAAGGAAAATTCAGGGCCGTCATACGGCCTTTTCTTGCTGCGAAACCAGTTTTCCTCTCCCTCATAAAGACAAAGTGCACATTTTCTGTGCATCAGTGGCAGCTTACTGCACCTGCATAGCTGAGAGGCTTTTTTCCCCGCTGCTATGCTACGGGCAGATTTAACAGCATAACTTAACACGGAGGAACAGAGAGGGACCTAAGACAAAATGACTTGGTGCCACTTAATCGCCAAGGTCCAAACTCTCAGCAGACAGACATGGAAGGGGCTCGTGCATTGCATTCCCTGTATGCTGTGTTGAAGCACTCGTGGCAGTACAACTTTCCTTGAGGGAGAATAACAGCGAGGGACCACTCCCTCACACCCATGCAGCCCAGAGATCGGCAGGGCACCATCAGCACTCGGCTTTGTAAGAGGCCAGTTCCGCTGGGATGGAAGCCAACCATGAAATCCTCGCTGACTTCAGCGGCGGCGGCGGCAGCAGCAGTGCCTGCATCTGATCCCTTGGTCTAAGCCAGGGCTGAACAAAGGACACGCGTGGCACACCGCCCCTGAAGGGGTGTGACTTTGGAAACAACCAGCTGCCGCTGTCTGCTGTTGCTTGCGGTAGGGTCACACCAGCCTGTGGCAGGCCTCAATGCCACCTGAGAGTGCAGATGGCAGGCCCTGGCCTCCTGGACCAAACACAGAGGGGAACTTGCTCTCCACACGCAGCTTCCAGGTGGAAAAGGCTGCCTTCGGCAGCCACCTCCAAAGGCAGATAAATGAGGCTCTGCTGCACTTGAGATGTGCCAGCTACGCAGCCCTGGGTAGACACTGGGAAGAGCAAAGGGACAACACAAGGCACAGAAAGAGGGACAAAGCCAGTCAAGCACAGGGACTTTTCATGATTGCTGAGCCCCAGAAGGCCCCCAAGGGTGGTGTCACCCACCAGTCCTTGTCTGTTGACAACGAGCAGGTCCAGCAGGGGCCTCGCCCCGTTGGCCAGGGACCTCGCAGCCTCTCTGCTCTCTGCTCTCCCGTTCTGCCAGCAGACGTGCCTACCTTCTTTGATTCCACTTGCAGAGCCTCGTACCTATTAGCCGTGGCCACCTGGGAAAGCGGGAGCAGTCACAGAGGAGACGTGCCGGCTGAACCGGGTAACAACTTGTGTTGGTTTAGCACGGATGGCGAGGAGCAATTGGTGATTTCTTGCGAATTGACAAGTAAAATAGCCAGTTGCATGCAGGTATACACTTCTGGGTCACACAGCCTTAAAAAGCTAGAAGGAAGCCTGGGATCACTCTTTTTCTCTTCGCCTTGACAGGAGGTAAGGTGGTCCCGGCTCTCTCCATTGGGGGGGCTGGGACGGCCCGGGCTGCTCGGGCCTGGGGTTTCACAGGAGGCCCGCCTGGCCCGGGGACTCCCGCGCCGGGGGAAGGGATGAGGATATAGCCGGGCCCGGCCCGGCCCGGTTTTTTAGCAGCTGTAAAACACTCTGTCGCTCCCCCTGTGGGGGACAGGAGCTGGCCCGAGGCCTGGCCGTGGGCCTGGGCCTTTTTCTCAGCAGAGGAAGGGGAGCTCCCAGCTCCAAGCTGGGCCCACCCTGAATGACACCGAAGGGTGCGGGCACGAGCCTTCCATCAGCCGGGCTGCTCTGAGATCTGCCGGCCTGAGTTTCTTCTTCTATTCCCGCGGCTTTTGAAAATTCCAGCTGCTGCCCGGCAAAGATCATGGGACCACCGCAGGCCTGGGCAAGCTTTAACTTTTTCCTGACACAAATTGAGACGTTTTTAAACTCTAACCCTTCTCAGAGATGAAAAAAAAAAAAAAAAAAAAAAAAAAAAGCCAAATTAAAGATCAGTGAAAGGACAATATAAAGACAGCTAGGTCAGTAAACCAAAAGTGCCTTCTTAAGAAAGAAAAACAACAAGTTGCCTGACTCCTAAGCTAAAATCTCCTGGGAGTTTTTAGGGACAGACTGTAATATAAATATGCCAAAGCATTCCTTTAAATCGTAGACAATATGAATTGGGGAGATGATTTGTAGAGTCTTTGAGCAAAAGTATCTGTAATTTACTGGGAGTGAATATTGAATTAGAAGTTGTAATTTGGGTGATCCCGGGGAAGATTTGAACAGAGAAAAATGAGAAGAAGCCCTCTGCCAGTGACAAAGTGAGAAAACGTCTCTGTTCCCTGAGTTGAAAAATCCTTTGCCTTTGAAACTGCTCATTTTTACAAGGTAACACCCCAATCTGGGAATCTACGACCCACATGCGTGGTCATGGAAAAAGCTACGTAAATATGAAGGGTTCCACAAGTACAGAGTTTCCTGGGCAGGGTGCTTTTGTGTAAGTTAGAAGCCACATTCAGACTCTGTCTCTTGTACAGAATTGCCAAACGACAGGAAAGACTTCTCTCACTCAAAGACTAAATGAATGACTATTTTACAAGTAGTACTGACCTGGAGTTCTGAGTTTTGCCTCCTTACACTGTTTGTAGAAGATAAAGAGTTTGTAGTGGGACAAAGGGTGTGTTTCAAAATTAAATTGTGGTTGTTTTTTTTCCCTTTGCCCTTACTTCTCTTAGTGTGTGCTAATAAAATCTATCTGTTTAACTTAAGTTAAAACCTGCTTTGCCTTTTTCTACAAAAATCCTATCTCCCAGCTGGCAAACAAAATTCAGCAAGCATGAAACCTCCACATAAATGGTGCAATGACTTGAATTAGCGGAGCAAAACCACTACGGAACCAAAAGCCTCTGTGTGCACGGCCGAAAGCCCCTATCTCCACAGGACGTTTTGGCCGCGCTGCTCTTCATTGCCTTTTGCCTGGGAATGCATTTGCACTTTCTTCCTCATCCAGAAGTCCACGGCCGGGCAAAACAGGGCCAGTGGGAGGTATTCCAAAGGCACTGTAGGTTGGAGTTGATAAAGGAAGGAGACGGTTCCCGATTCCAAACCATGCCAAGGCCCACAGGAAAGACTTTCCATCTTTAAAGAAAGATGGGACAATTCAGAAATAAACGCAGAGCCGTATTCCCTGGGTGACAAGGAAGGGAATCTTCCAAGAGGCTTATGGTTTCTAGGATTTTTATTCTGAGTCCAGCTCTGAGCTGCCAAAGGAGAAAGAAATCCTGAAGTGCTCCTGGTCATCCCCTCTGCTTCCTCGATTGCTTCACTGCAAGTTTCCTTTCTTTTCCTTTGAAAAGCAGCTAGAGCGGAGATTGTCATGGAGGGGGCCCATGTGATCTGTCAAAGGAATAGCAGAAGTAAAACTGAAGACAACACCAGCATGAAAGCAGCCCCACAGCCAGTCGATTTCCCTGAAGCATTTTGTCTCCCATGACTGGTGACAAGTCAGGAGTCCAAAGGGAATCCAGGAAGCCAACTGTTCTGATCACTTTGGCCAGACTAGCGCACACACACGTTCACCGGGTCATTTGCTAGGCGGCAGCCTGCTGCTGCTCGGGAAACAGCTCCCGCTTTTGCCTTTACCGCACAGGGAAGCTGAGACTTCACCCACTCCCAGCCCACCCACTCCCAGTGCCCTCATAGGCAAAAAGAAAGCCCCAGAGTGCTCCCTGGCTGCTTCCAAGCTTCCAAGCACAACAATGGCTTCTGCGGGGAGTCCAGAAAATGTCTGTCTGACAGCAAAGTGAGGAGGAAGGCGTGGTACAGCTCATGCTGAGGCGCACACACTATAATACACTGCTCGAGCGGACAAAGAATGCACAGGATGCACTCAGCAGCTTCAGGCACCTCCTTAGCAGCCTGACGGCCAGCCCTCGCCCACAGCTCTAGCCTGGCTCTGCGGGTGGCTTCCTGTGGGGCCTCCCTCCTTCCGAGACACTCCTCTGGGCTTCCCACAGTGGAATAAACAGTAGAAGCTTTGTGCCTTGAACAACGGCCCACCTGAAAAGTGTGCATTTGTAGCAACTTTGCGCCCTCCAGCAAGGCTGTCCTAAGCACAAATTTAGGAGGAGGATCGGCAGGTGGGAGAAAAGGAGATGCCGCCTTCCTTTCCCACTCTGATGGCTGCCTGTTTCGCCCTCTCTCTCCTCAGGATTTCTGCCTGTTCTCAGAGGCTCTTTTCTCAAAGGGCTGCAGTGGTCCTTGTCACCTCCTCTGCTGCCTGCATTACTTTGGTGCAGGGATGACAGCAATCCGGCTGTCAGAAGAGGCTGACGAGGGGCTCCGCTAACTTGAGAAAGGGATGCTGTTCAAAGGGAGGAGAAAGAAACCAAATGTAAAGCGACAAAGGAGAAAGGAAACCGCTCTTTTCCAAATCGTGCTTCTAACAGGGTCAAGCCGGATTCCTCTAGTGCCCAGAAACACACAGACACAAGCAGCAGAGCGCAGATGAGCTCAGCTCCGGCTTGCAGTGGGAGCAGTGTCTTCCTTGGCATGCCCTGTCCTTCCTGTGCTGCCTGCCCTATTCCTTCGCAGCAGGGACGGCCAAGGAAGTGGCCTGGGCACCAGCTGCCTGTCTGCCACAAAACCTGGCAGCAAAGCCACAGCGGTTCTCATCTACTTGACCGGGCCAGGCAGCACGTGGGGCTGGCACAAATCCTGCTCAGCTGTCCCTGTTTGGCTGGCAGAAACCTCTAAGTGTGGGGCAGGAGGGACAAGCTGGGTCCCCTGTGAGGCCCACAGTTAGCACCCCACAGCCCCGGCCTTCCCACAGACCAGTCTAGAACCGCTTGGCAGGGACTGCTTTCACTGTTCTTCAAGCCGCGCTGCAGGCCTCCGTCCCCAGCACTGCAATACTTCAGCTCCACGGCTACCAGGGAAACCTGAATACACCAGCCGAGGGCAAAAGGGCACCTCAGAAGTGACCTGAAGTTGGGAGCTCTCCTCTGAGGACTGGCTGTGAGATTTGGGCTTGTTTAGCCTGGAGAAGGGCAAGCCCCAAGGACACCTTTCAATATCTGAAGGGGCTTAGAAGAAAGACGGGGACACGTCTGTTAGCAGGGCCAGTTGCAAGAGGACAAGCGGGAACGGTTTTAAGCTAAAAGAGAGTTGATTCAGACGGGCTCTAAGGCAGAAACCCTTTTCCAGGGGACTGCTGAAACACTGGCACAGGCTGCCCAGAGAGCTGGGAGGTGCCCCACCCCTGGCAACATTCAAGGTCAGGTTGGATGGGGCTCTGAGGAACCTGATCTACTTGAAGACGGCCTTGTCAGTGGCAGGGGGTTTGGACTAGGTGACCTTCACCGGTCCTTTCTAACCTCAACCAGTCTTGGATCCGACTTGGTTTTCATTGGGAAAGCACCCAGGGCGGGGAGATTACTACAGGGGAGTCCGTCCGATGCCCTGGAGTCTGGGCGAGGAGCAAACCCTGACAGGGAAGGGCTGTTGGGCCTGCGGCCACTTTGCATCGTACCTGCAGAAGTTCCTTGGCAGAGCCTCGCCTGTCCACATCCATCTGCAGGCACCAGTCCAGAAAGTCACACAAGCCGGAGGGTAGCCCGAGCTTGTACAGATCTGGTGCCCCTTGCGTGGCTATCAGATACATGGCCTGAAGGAAAAGGAAACATGAGGCCCTTCCTGGTTCTTCCATTTCCTTAAGTGCTCGCCTAGACCCCATATTTTAAGCTCCCGTCTGCAGTAGCCGTTTCTTGCCTCGCAGATGGTTAGAGATGAGCCTGCTCTCCCAAAAGAAAAAAGGCCCCAGTGCAGCCCCAGCTATTCCAACCTGCAAGAGGCCTTGCCTTGACACCTTATGTGAGCCCCAGGGACATTCTTAGGAGTGGGCTTTCTGGGAACTCATTTGATCTGTGGGAATGGGATTTTGTCCAATGGAGATGGATCAGAAGGACTCTGGTATCAGAGCATATTTGCACCTTACCGTGTCTTCTGTTTCACAAAAGTAAGGAGGCTCTCCTTTGGCCATTTCTATTCCCACAATGCCAAGGGACCAGGTGTCCACTTTGGGGCCGTACGGATGTCTTCGCACGACCTCGGGTGCCATCCACCAAGTGGTCCCGACCATCGACCTCCGTCTCCCCTCCTTAGGGCCGAGCCAACCACAGAGGCCAAAATCAGCTGAGGAAGAAAACAAACACCGCCTCAAGTAGGAAACCAAGGAAAAGAGTTCCTCACTCGAAGTCTCAGAATGCAGGGCTGAACCTCGCTGGAAAAGTAGCTGTGCTCTCTTTCCTCAGGGCTGCCGCCAAGAAAACTGGGAATTGTCCACTAAACAAACCTGCCACAATCCACACCTTGGCTTTTCCTCATTCACATGAAGGTTTACATGTGAACTCTCTCCCTTTGGAAGGAGCACACACAAACCAAAGTTACTCTTGACACCGTGTTCCCTCCTAGACCACTCAGCACCTTACCGCTGGGCTCTGAGCCTGCAGGAGCGCTCCGTGCGCTCTCGCCAGCACCACTGCTGGGCACCTGGCAGCCACCCAAAAGCAGCCCCGGCCCGGCTCCCCGGGGCGCTGCGCCTGACCAAGAACACTCACCCAGCTTGACGGCACCATCCCGGCCCAGAAGGATGTTGTCACTTTTGATGTCTCTGTGGACCACCTGGTTGGCATGAAGGAAAGCCAGGCCTTGCAGACACTGAGAGAAGAAGAAAGAAACAGGAGGCCAAAAGTTACCCCGATCGGATTTCATCACGCGCAAAAGGAAACCGCTCATGAATATTCACAGTTCGTACAGAAACAGTGAGTGCTGGCAAGGGGACCAGCTGCTGCTGCAACCCCAGGAGAGCAGGATCCTTCCAAGGGCAGGCGTATTTGTTTCTGAGGGGGAAACATCAGTCGTTGCAGGAGACTGTCCCCTGCAAAGCCAGTCAGAATGACCACTGCTGCAGCAGATGCGCTCTCCCCATCCCAAGGACAAACCAGGGCTTTCCAAAAGAGGAGAAGTCCCTCCCTCAGGTACCAAGGGGATCGCTGTCGGGCAGGAGGCTGGAGGACAAGGGCTCTATGGCTGCCTGGACAGCAGACTTGGAAGTAGCTCATTTGTCAGTTTTCAGCAGCAAGCACCGTGGTGGGCGCCATGCCATCCCTTGAAGCTGAGACCTGTGAGACATGAGTCTCTCTTTGGCTTTGCCGTCGGTTTAAAACAAACTTGGACACCGTGACCTTTGTGCTTACGGGCAGAGAAGGCAATGCAGAAAGGTTCCAGGCAAAGGCTTGGAGAGGCAAAGCGCAGAAGAGAAAATAAAAATGAAAAAAAGACAGGGTTTGGCAGCAGCAGATGAGAGTAGAGAACAGACTAGAGTAAGGGCAGGGACCACTGGTAGGCATTTCAGTGCAGATGCCTTTTCTTCTCTGAAGCATAAGAGCAGCACAGAAAGAAAGCTGTGAACATGGAAGCTCTCGCTTAGCCGTGCTTTCAAAGGACAAGCCTGTCCAAACCATCCCAAGCACAAGCAGGATCCCTTACCTCGCGACAGACGGTTGCCATCTGTCCTACAGCCATCCTTTTCTTTTTGAAAACATGAGTTAAAGAGCCCCCGTCCATGTATTCCAACACCAGCAGGACAGCCTCACGGACAAGGTAGCTGGAAGAGGAAAACAAGAGCGTGGAGCTGAACGTGCACAGCTAAATTGCCCCACAGGAGAAAAGCCTACAGCTGAGTCTTGCTTCCAGGGCACTGGTAAACGAAGACGGAAGAAAAGGAAGACACGCTCCGCCTAGGCTATCCAGGGCTTGCAATCTGCGCCGTCTGAATGGGGAAGGCACATCGCTCACGTGGCAAGCAGGGGAAAAAGGCAGTTTTATGAGGGCAAAGACAAATCTGGAAGCAGACACATCCCAGCAGCTGCTTCATCATCTTCATACACAAATGGCACCATTAACTCCAGCAACAAGGAGACGCAGTTTTAACAGATTACCCAGGGCAGGTGGATGTGCAGAGCGGCAGCCACCCTTTGGAAAACCTTGCAGAAAGGACAGTCCCAAACAGGAAAACCGATTTCAAACCCGGCAAATGACATGTCTCCTAGCCTAGTCTTTTGGCATGCAAAGCAATGGAAAACGGTGGGAACAGCGCAAGGGAAATCATTGCTGTGATGCTTTCTCAGCACTCCTCCCCCGACACTCGCAAAAATCCACGCCCCAAAACAGCAGAAGAACATGCAGCGAGTGAACATACAGGCTGCTGGCTTAGTAAGAGAGCCAGGTTTCTGAGAACAATCTTCAAGCTCTTTATGCCAGAAAGCATTCATGGGGACAACATGCTATCTCCTCCCATGCATCGTAGAGGAGTGGGTTGATGTCAATAGAAAGATCAGTTTCCTGCCAGCGAAGAAAGAGCTTTTAAACCTTGGCCTTGCAAGTATGCGAACAAACATGCCCAGAAAAATACCAGAACTACTTACCTTTCTAGGTAGGTGACAATATTGGTGTTCTTAAAGTTCCTCATGACCACCACTTCTTTTAAGACTTGCTTGCAGCCCTGTTGCTGGAGATCAAGGTGCTTTATTGCCACCTGCAATGACATTGAAAGCTGTTAGGAGCAGCCATTACAAGAGCCTCTTACTTCGTGCGCTCGTGGGCCTGGATGCCTCGGTAAGAAGGGACTGTAAACCATCAGGCACAAAGCACTAACAACACTCTCTGCATCCGCAGACTTCTCAAATAGACTTTGTTCATCACTATTATTATCATTTACGCACGTTTTGCAAGCCAAAAGCAATGCTGTGTGAAAAGAGATTGAAACTGCAGAAAATACATTTGCATTTCTAGGGGCTTGGACCAGCATTCCAGAAACTGCTGCCATTCTTGATTGTGCGCCAAGGTAAATACACACATACATTACGGAGAAAATGCTGTCCAAAAAAAGAACTCCAAGGCGACTCCAAGCAAAGTTACAATCCTAGTGCATCCCAGCTTCTTCCGCTTGGATTTTGCCTCTCTGCAGAAAGTTCTTGAACATGGTTTAGACTTGCAATTATACCACTTGGAGTGGGTTTGAAAACGAAGAATCCTTTCTGTGGTGCACTAGGGATACACACCCCAGGTTATAAGTGGGGTTTAGGGCTTTCGGACACCTCGTAGACCTCCATCCGAGTGCAGTTCCTGAGCACGGCACTGCAGGTGGATAAGGAACTCCCAGGAAGACGGAGTAGTATTTGCTGAGAGCCAGAAACGAGAATTCGGGACTCTGAACTTTCAGCCCCCAAGAGCCATTATATTATCAAAGCGAACCAGGTCATGGTAAACAATGGGAATACCCATCTGTGTCTGAACCGGGGCTTAAGAGGAATGAGGGCTGTTGCCATCAGCTGATCTATGCATGTTCAGCCTGAAGGTTCAAGGCAAGTGTGTCCTTCTCAGAAAGACACCACTGCCATCCTTGCATTCATTCAGCTACGTAGGAAGGACAAAGTCTGTCCAAGATGCATTTTGCTGCCTCCCTCTAGGCAGGCTGCTTCTGTGGGACAACCTTTGCAGCAAAGACAGGCGCAGATCCCAAAGCTCTGGCTGCGGAGCACATCACAAGGGAAAGCGCTCAAGAGCTGCAAAATCTGCATGGGCTGTTGGCACTTACCGCTCGTCCTGTGGCAGCATCGAAGGCCTTATAAACGGCTCCGTAACCCCTAGAAACAGAACAGCGGCGAGAACAGAGAAGCTCTGAGAAGTGCTGAGAAGCAAAAGGCAGCCCAGGCAGGAGCTCTCTGCTGCCTGAAGCATCTCTCAAACACCAGGGTTCATCTACTCTTCAGCCAACGGCACGGCAGCCCAGCGGCCCTCTGCCGTGCAGCGCGTCCAAGAGAAAAACTGTGCCCAACAGAAAGAAAAAGGGCTGGTACAAATCTCAGATGTACACACTAGATGATGGATGTGGGAGTTTCCTTCACCTTTTCCTTTCTGTGTCTGTGTGCAGGCCCTTCCAGGCATTGAAGCACACAGTGGTGTTGGGCCTTCTCACCGCTCTCTTGATTCTATCTGCCAAACTCAGGGAACACCACACAGCCTTTCTTATGGTCCAGACCACTGACTATTGCTTTCAGCAAGATATTGGAAAGAAAACAGCTGTTATCTGACAGCTATCAGGTGGGAAGCTGCTCTTTCAGGTTCTTCTTCCTTCATTAGTGTGGTCGTATTACTTTGACCCATACAAAACCATGTCTTCTAGGAAAAGAAGCAAACTGGTGCCTCATGTTTGAGGGACAGGAGGGCTTCCAGGTGCTGCTCCTTGAGGCTGGCCGGACATTGTCAGCATCCACTCATCTTTGATGATGCCTTGTGATCAGTGCTGAGACAGGGACAATCTAAAGCCAGGGTCTGAGGATGCTTGCAGCTTGCCTGACTTCCCACTTGATATTGCACCACCAAAATACCTGGCCCGTAGTTCCGCAGAAGTAAGTGTGGCTGCACTCACCCACAGCCAATAGCTTTCCATCCAGTGTATTTCTGCTCTGGATGTCCCACGGTCACAACTCTCCCTTGAAAGAAACAAAATGCAAGAAGCAAACTTCAAAACAGAGATACTGACTCCCAGCAGCTCTGAATCTCAGCTCCACTCTCTGGGGCTCTGAGCAATTTACAGTTGCTTGGCTAACAGTAAACATCAACAACAACAACAACAACAACAACAGCCCCAGCAAGACAGGCAGCTCTGTAGCACACGTGGCCTGCACAGAGTCTGCTTCTTCGCACTCCTTTGCCGGGTTACCTTGAGAGGAAACTAAACCCGGGGAGAAACAGAATCGGAGCAGACAGAGATCAGAAAGGAACAGGCACCAAGGCGAGCGGTTGTCATCTACAAAAGGGGAAGGAGGGCTGAAAAATCATCACCGTTCATTTTCTTGGGAATAAACACTCCCGTGTGAGATTCAACACAAGGTTTCCTACTTCCAAAGTTGAAATGCACCCTGGGATCTGGGGTGAAGTTTTATCCACAGCCGCTTTATGCAGAGCGGAGAGAATATTGCAAAGTGCATTCCAGGGGAGGAAGGCACCTTACCTATCTCTCAGCAGTTTGCCTAAAGAGTGCCTTGCCATTTTTAGAGAACAGCAGCTGATGCTATCACCAAAAGCAATGGCTGTAAGAATTAGGGCCCTCTTCCTTCACGAGCAGGCTAAGTTCTGAAGACGGCTTTGCCCGTTTCCCGTTTAGGGAAGAGCCACAACTCCTTGACTTCAGCCTGGCGTGCAGCAGTCACCAACGCTGGACTCGGCCTCTTGAACAGCGCCCACACGCCCCGTCTTCCCAAATGGGCACGGCCGAGACGGGTAACAAGGACAGCGCCGCTCCTCAGGCGCTGCCGTGACACAGACTCAGCTGCCCAAATGAGATGCTGATCCTTTCACGAGTCCAGGCAAAGCTGCAGCAACGGGGCGGCAGCTGAAACCTCCCAGCTGAGGAAAGCTCCAGCCTCTGCAGTCACAGCAGCCATCAGCAGCAGGGCAGGTATGACAAAAAGGCTTGGCAAAGCCCAGAAATGGCCACTGAAAACCACTGTGAAGAGGCCAGAGCCAGAGCGGGCCCCATTACAGGCTGTTGGAACCACTCAAGACGGAACATGGTTGTCCTTGAGTTCAGACCCACGGAGGAGTAGGTCAATCCACCCGTTGTGCCAGCACTTGAGGGCAGACACTGAAGAAGCTGGGCTCTGTTCTGTACCTGGCTGGTTGTTCTCTGACGGCATTGCACCGCCGGCTATTGCCAGCCCTTGCAAGAAGCAACTCAGTTCGTTGTATTGCAGAGTCACCAAGGCCTTGGTGTGCTTTCCTCGAGTATGATCCGTGCAGGGATGGAGGCCAATGCTTAGGATTCCAAGAGCATTTACTGGCTGGCCGTCAGCCGTGACAAAGTGCCCCGTACCGCAGGAACACGCAGCAGAGGGGCTGCAGGCTTCCTCCTGAGAACTGCCTGCAGGGCAGTTTTATCTGACCGTGCCACAGAGATGTGTCTTTTCAAGACGTGTCTGATGTTCTTTTCAAGGGTGTTGGGCTAACCAAATGTGTAGACTCTAAAGGGAATCCAGGAGGCCAGCTGTTCTGATCGCTTTGGCCAGACTAGCGCACACACACGTTCACCGGGTCATTTGCTAGGCGGCAGCCTGCTGCTGCTCGGGAAACAATTCCCGCTTTTTGCCTTTACTGCACAAGGAAACTGAGACAAAGCCCACCCACTCCCAGCTGCCCTCATAGGCAAACAGAATGCCCCAAGAGCTCCCTGGCTGCTTCCAAGCACAACAATGGCTTCTATAGGGAGTCCAGAATGTCTGTCTGACACCAAAGTGAGGAGGAAGATGTGGTACAGCTCGTGCTGAGGCACACACACTATAACACACTGCCCCATCACACAGGAAATCCACAGGACGTACTCAGGAGCTCCAGGCACACGTTCTCGGTCTCCTGTCTTGAGCAGGACGAGCTGCTTGTGCTCCGGTTTTCCGGCTGCGGAGTGGAGGCTTCTTTGGAGGATGCTGATGCTGATGCTGCTGCAGCGGCGGCGGCGGCAGAGCCTGCGTCCATCTGGGACAAGAAATTTGTTTGTGTCAGAAAGGTGGCTGGCAGCGATGGCCCGTTTCAAAGGCAAGCCCTTAGGAACAACACTTGTCTTAGGCTGCAAGCTGAGCTGTCAACTCTTCCACCTCAAGTCAAACCCAAACAAGCAGTCAGAGACAAGAGCTTGTCACAGCCAGCCGTATTAGACTGTGAAAGGGAACGAGCAACTTTAAATTTCACCCTCTTCTGGGGACTGCATTCACCATGCACAGGGACAACTTGTTCAGAATCTGCGTGGGTCACCACGTTCACCTGAACAAACCCCTCAAAAAACAAAGCGAGCACTTTGTGGCCAGCAGAAGTACATTCAGAGGAATGCCGGCCTGCCGGCCAAGGCACTGGCCCTGCTGCCCAGGCCGGCAGCTCAGATTCAGCGGCCCAGTAAGTGCCCTTGTGACCAGCTGCCGTGGAGACCACAGAGCACGGCAGTCAGAGGCATTGCCCCCATCCACCTGCTGCTCTGCAGGGGAAAGGTGAGAAGAGGGGAGACCACTTGTTGCACAACTGCAGCGCCTACTGCTCTTTCACTCACCTGCTTTTGTTCAGCCAGCCTGTACTGCAGCTGCATCTGGTGCATCCTTTCCATTTCTTCTTTGTGCCTCTCCTCCATTGCCTTCATCTTCCTCTGAGCTTCCTGCAGCTTGTCCTAGATATTTTGTTAAGAAAAATCTTACCAGCATCCGCCTCTGTGCTTCCACGGCCTGCAGTAGCCTTTGCTTTCCCTTTCCTGAGACTGACAGTGCACGTCCTCCTTCCTGCCCTTCCCTCTGCTTCCTGGCTCGTCAGGCTCACCTGCCCATTCTCCCGCTCCTCATTCAGCTCCTGCCTCAGCTGCTGTATCTGCCGCCGGCTTTGGATTAGCTTTCCCTGCAGCCGGCGCACCTTGCCTAGGACAGCAGCCTTCTGACGCTCGAGCTGCACACGGATGAAGAGAAGACAGCTTCAAACTTCCCACACACCACTTGTGTGACAACCAAGATTGACGTGCTCACACTTTCCAGAAGCCTTTTGTTCTCGTTCTCGTGTTTGCCAAGGACCAGCTGAGACACAATCCCACCCAGACAGACAGTGCCCAGAAAAGGAATCCATTGCAACACACAGACTCTCTTTTCACAAACGCTCTTTGCCTCTTGACGGCCTCTGCTTCCTATCTGGTCCCATTCAGCCGGCATGCTTGTGGTGATGCAACTTCCTGCTTCATCTCCAGCAGCCTTTTCTCCTGCTCCCTGTGTACCTGTGCCAGGAAGATTGCCTGCTGCTCCAGCTGCTCCTGTGCACCCAGATGCTGTTGTTCCAGCTCTCTCTCCTGATCAGGGGAAGAGACACATCCACATAAAATCCCAGCTATGCTCTCCAAAGAAAAAAAAGTTGGAAGCTTTATCCCTCCAAAAATCCCCCACCTGAAGAGTGCACAGCAGTGGCTTTGTGCCCTCCAGCACTCCTGTCCTAACCAGAAACTTAGGAGGAGGCTCAGGAGGTGGAAGGAAAGGAGATACCACCTTCCTTCCTGATGGCTGCCTGTGTCCTGGCCCCTCTCTCCTCAGGATTTCTGCCTGTTCTCAGAGGCTCTCCTCTCAAAGTTCCTCTGCCTTTTGATCAAGGAAAAGCTGCAGGTGGGAGCTGCATGACGAGGAGGAGGCAAGCGCCCCAATGCCCTCGTCACAAGACAGGCTACCAGCTGAAATACCAGCAACACGGGGCCTGTGGCAGGTGCTTCAAGCCCAAAGGGAAGACCTCTGTCCACTGTGGCAGCACAGAATGCAAGGAACCCCGTTGGCTGGGACTGCAGTTGGCAGCAAGGTCAGCAGCAGTCTGCTTGCTGCATGGCACCAGGCACCAGTGGGGAAGGTCCTGCCCCTCTGCTGCCACGCTTTGGGTGGCAACCACCCAGCGTCCCGGGGAACTTGGTTTATGCCCATCCTGAATCTGTGGCTGCATGTACTGTCCCAGCACCGTGCTCTGGCTCTTTGCAGGCCTTCAAGTACAAACCCTTGAAGCCCTCTGCTGCCTGGCCCAGCAACGTGTAGCCTACAGCAGATGCTTGCAGCCGTGTCACATACTCAGGCTGCTGTTCTGCTAAGCCAGCCCACCAAGCTTGCCTAAAAACTTCAGGCGCGTATTGTTTCTTACAAATTTTTCCTGGAGCTTCCTTTTTTCCTCTTCCTGAGCACACTGCCAGAGTCTGAGAGCCTTGATGTACTGCTCTTCTGTCTGGCGGAGCTGTTGGGCCATTTCTTCACGCTGCTGTGTGCTGAGAGATCTTACAGCCAGCAGCTCACGACGAAGGCCCCTCACATGCTCTGCAAACATGACAAGCGGCAACAGTCAGACACTACACAGGCAGAGCACTCTACTGACCTTAAACCCTTTCAGTTTCAGGCAAGGATGGACCTGCCCCCAGCTCCTTCATGCCCCCAAAGCCCTGCAGACAGAGCTGGCTTTAGAGCACAACTGCACTAGGCAGGGCGATCGCCAGAAACAAAGCACACGAGGCTCTCACCGAGCATCACTTCCTTGGCCTGCGTGGCTGTGCGAACTTGGCCTTCCAGACGGCTCCTGGTGATCTCCAGCTCGGACACGCGCTGCTGAGCCTCCTGCAGGCTGCCTTGCAAGCTCTCCTTCTCTGACCTACAAGTTGTGAAGATGAAGAGAAATTGTTCCTGGCACCCACGGGCACTTTTTCCAGGAAGATGTGCCTTCAGATCCCTACACCTGAGTAAGAAAAATGGCTTGCGTGGAAACTCAGATAAAGCAAGACTAGTTTGACCACTGAAAATAGCAAAGCTAGACCCTCCAGGTGACTGGGGAGCCTCTCCTCATGACCTAGCCCGGCACAGAAAGGCCCAGCTGAGTTTGATCTCTGCAGCCAAAGCTCAAATTGCTGTTCCCTGACGTACCCCACACGGGTGGCTGTGCCCACAAAGTCTCTGCCAATGAGCAAAAGCCCAGCCTCTGCTCACGGCCCTGAGCTCATCAGCCCTTCCAAGTCACTCTGCAGGGCGACACAACAACACAGTGTTCTTCTGGCTGACTTGTCAATGTTTAATGCCATCTGCAGTGTACCCTAGAGGCACTTTGTTTTCCAGACGCTCTCTGGAAGTACAAGGGACTGAGGGAAGGCACCGAACGATAGATGAAAGCTCCGGCTGCTAGCAGCATGAGTAGGAAACCAGAACCAGGTTTTGATCTGAATGAGAACTATCTTGGAGGAGGGACAGGTATCCTGCCATTTAAGTTACTGGAAGTTCTTGAACAAGAAAGTTTGCTACCTTTAATTTTGGCAAACAGCAGTGCCCAAGTGTTATGGCACTCTTTGAAAAGGGACCAGATAAAGGGACTTTGACAGGTTACAGAGGTGAGTGGAGAAGTGAGCAAGCATCAGTGCTCAGCAAGAATCCTCAGACACTGTTGAGACCTTTCCCTTCTGCCGCTGCTTCTGCTGCTGCTGCTGTCTGTAAGCAACTCAAGGTCCTGCACCACGCTTCACCAGAGTTAGCTCAGAAGGGTCTCAGGATTTTCATCACGACCCTCCGGCTTTCACCCAAAGCGTCACTGCCCTACTCACAACATTCACACGTAAAAGCCTTGACTTCTGAAAATACTGTGTCAAACGTCTTGGAAAGGAAAGACTGATGTTCAGGCGCACTGAAGGAGAAACTAAAACCAGATGGAAATATCTGGTTACAGCAAACGTCTGCACGGTTTCCCTGATACTCAATTCAGTGCCAAGTTGCACTTGTCACAGGAGTGTGCAGAGGGTCCCAAGCAGATGCCCAAAATAGCTTTGAGAGCTTCAGCTGTCAGAAACATAACATTCAGGTGACAGCATCCTTTTTTCTCATGTCTCTTCACTTCTCTGCCTAAGAGACATCTGGAGAGCACACACAGGAGGCAATAAATCCTGACGTAACGCTTACCACCTTTGTAATTACAGACCTTCAATAATGTCCCGCCCAGGGTCTCCTCCCTGCCTTTGCCTGGCCTCTACCAGCTGCTTTGAAAGGCCTCGTAGGTCCTCCTCCGCGGCTGCCAGTTGGGCTGCCAGGGCAGCCTTCTCTTGTGCCAGCGCCGCCTTCTCTCTGCACACCCGGGACAGCATGTGCCCTTGGCGAGAGAACTCCTGGAGCAGCCTCTCCAGACCCCTGCGGGCTGGCCGCTGCAGGCGGCAAACCTGGAAGCAAGCGGGACACCATTTTTCAAGAGGAACAAAAACAACAACAACAGCAGCAGCAGCACAGTCTCGGTCTTAGCTTGCTGCCAGAACCAGCGTTCAGGCAGGTCTTGCTAGGGGCACTTCCCTCTCCCACAGGTGCTGCCTGGGAATAAGGTGAGCGTACCTTTGGCACTGCCAGAGGAACCTCTTCCTTCAGCAGAGCCCTCGGAGGCTGCGATTCCTCTCCTCTCTCTGTTGACATTTGCAACGCTGTTTCTAGCGAGGAGTGGCTCCTTCTCCCAAGCGCAGCCGACTGCTTCCATCTACGACAGACAAACAAGCCTTTAATAGCAACAGTCTCCTTGCAAAACCAGGACGCAATGTCCCACATCGGGCAGTCTCAGGGGCTTCCAACAGCCCTCTAGTTGCACTTCAAGAGAATGCCGGAATTCCCTCCCTAGACCAGCCCGTCTCTGTCATTCGTGCAGGTGGAAGAGTCCATACTCTATACCAGTGAGAAAGCAAAACAAGCTTCCAGAAGCCACAAAACATTTCCAGAAAGCTCAGGTACTTCCAGAAAGCTTAACAGCTTCCTGCCTGCCAGGTCTTCTGCTCCTCTCTGATAGAGCGGACAGCGGACTTGCAAAACTTGTCTTTGGCTATGATGGGCTTGGAAAGTCCAGATGAGCAGTCTCACAACTACTCTTGCATTCCCTAGTGAAACAAGAGCCTGCAAGCTATCGCTTGGGGAGCAGATGGGTACAGATTTCCAATCCAATAATCAAACACGGTTTAGGCTGGCAGGGACCCCAGGAAAGCCCAGTCCTCGGCTCCAAGAATTTGGAGTCAGCTACGGCATCTGGACGGGCAGCTCCTAAAGCCCAGCAATGCCTGCCCCTGCCCAGAGAAAGCGAGAAAGCTTAGCACACACCTGAACTCCCGGGCTCTGCACTCTCTATCCATGCTCAGCTGCTGCTCTGCATCTCCTCCCTGGGCCGAGGAGTCCTGACTGGCAAGAAGCCCTCCCGCTGGGGCCTGCAGGGAACGGGCAGGCAAAAAGCACAAACGAGCAGTAAGCAGCAGGGAAGTTGGCTCCTGACAGCTGCAAGAAGCAGCAAGCGGAGACAGCTCACCTGAAGGCAAAAGCTGGTGTGTGGGGGTGTTGATGCGAGTAACCAACTAACCCTTGGCTTGCCCTGTAAGTGTCTGATCAGAAGCAGGGAACATTTCCCTGCTTAGCTGTGGTCAACTAGCTTCCCTTCAGGATTTCAGGCCTTAGAGAGCAGCCAATAGGAACTGCATTCCAGACCTTCAGAGACAGACCTTGTCTCTGCCACGCAGAGCTGCCCAGCGTTCTTCTCAGCAAACTGGGGCCATGTGTCAAGGTTAAGGCTCTAGTGGAAGCAGTGACTGTAGCTACCCAGATGGGGCGTGGAGAGGGGCAGGTCCCCGCAAGCAACGGTGGCTCCTCCGTAGCCCACGAGGCTGGGAACTGCGCCTTGGGACCGACCGCCTCTCTGCCCTGACAACAGGCAGCCTGCACAGACACTGTGCACAAAGGGGCTCACTTGCACACCGGCAGCACTAAAGGACATCATGCTACCGCTTATCTGACACCAAGGGAAGTTCACAGCGCCTGCCAGAATGGCACCAAAATGATGCCTGCCTGTGAAAGTTCAGATCCCATTTCCCACCAGTGGATGGGAAAATCCAGTGCATGTGGACGGGCTGAAGAGCCAGGTCGTGGCAGGACTCCTGCCCTCAGCATCTTCAGCCACAAAGGGCAAGTGCTGCCTGATCAGAAACTTGCAGCTCTGCACCGCAGCAAAGCTTTGCACTGACCCAAGCAAAGCTGCCACTTACTGCTCCAGGACGCTCAGGCCCTGCACTGGCGACACGTGGAGGTTTGTTGTCCTTTGCCTCCCCTTTAGCCTCTGGAGGAAGAGAGCGAGCCGGAGAAGGTTCTGCTGCTGGCATGGTGCTCTGCACACAGACCAGAAGTGTGAGGGACAGGGCATTTAGAACCTGATTTCTGCTGAGCTCTATCCCCAGCTGTCCTAAGGGGAAGTCACAAATTTGGAGACAAGTGGGATCCTCAGTCGTTAAAATTCAATTCAAGTGGACTGATGAGACTAATGTTTGGATACGACTGCTTCTGAAGGAGGTATTTCAGCCTGGCTACAATCAGCATGCAGCCTCCTGTCTGCAAAACTTGACTTTCATTAGTTAAAACCTCTTCAGTGGAAAAGGAGGAAACTGATGGAATCCTCTTGATAGTGCTCGTGCAGACATTGACGTGCACTTCCTTTCAGCCTGCCAGGCTGGCACTCAACTACAAGGGGCCAAGGCCACAGCTCGCTCCACAATTCTCCAACACCAGCAGTGTCAAGGGGGCCCGTCCCACTCACCGAATCGTGGACTTGACTCCCTCTGCCTCTGAGACGACCTGCCAAGCGCAAGGGAAAATTAACCAGGTGCTGTTAGAAATAAATCTGTGTGAGCTGAGGAATCCCAGGGAACAAGGCTGCCCAAACAGAGCGCATTTTCTTTTCACAACATCCCTCCCACAGCAAACAGTTCTTTAGCAGAGCAAGCAAGACTGCAGGCCAATACCCTAGGCTGTGCCTACCTTTTGCTTGGCCTTGCCACTAAGGAACTAGAAACCTGGCCGAGAAAATGCAAATCGTTCTTCAGCAGTCAGTGCCTACATTGTAGCTCACTGTCCCCCCTGCAGCTAAAGCAGCTTTTTTCGCCTCTCTTTCCTGGACTTCCTTTTTCTTTTCGTAAATTGCAAGCAGCGTGTCCCACGTGGTTGCTGTAAACAATTCCCCACAAAAACTTTCCCCAAATCCCTCTCAGTGCTCGCAGTTCTCTTCAGACACAGCACAGGCCCAGCTCCAGCCTTCAGGAGCACACACCAACTGCTCGGCAGTTTGCCCCTCAGTGCAAAGCCAATCGCTCTTGTAGCGCACCAAGGGGGTCCAGTTAGACGGGCACATCCTTTAAGGACGGAATGCAGAAAAAAGCTGCTTTCCCTCAGATCTGGAGAGAACTGCACAGTTTTTACCAGGGCTCCTCCAAAGTTCTCCCAGTCTGCATTTTGGAAGTTGTCCAAACCCTGCTTATCAAGAGACACCCCCTTCTTTGCTGAAGCTGTTGGCAGGAGCTTTACCAAACCCACGGCATCTTTCTGGCACTTTTGTTTCAATGTGCTGCCCCAAGGAAAAACCTTCAACTTACGTCTCAGGCCATTAAAAATTCTGCGGGATGACACCGCTGAAAAAGCCCTGCTGACCGCTCTACGGACTCGCTCCATCGTTTCAGCAGGGCCGCTCGAGTCCGTGGGCCGGAAAACAAAAATGGAAAAAAAACCACCACTTGCACAAGTCCCCCGACTGTGCAAGGAAAAGTGAAAAAACAAAAGGACACCTGTGCGTGTCTGCACACCCTACAACTGCAGGGAAAACAAAAGGATGCCTACACGAGTCCTCAGACTCACGCAACAGCAGGCAAAAAAACCAAACAACAGAATCCCTTTTCAGGGCAGAGACTGTGGCTGGAGAGCTCCTCAACACAGGATCCTCCCGCAACGAGCGCGCCAAGAGCTGCTCTGGACACTGAGGCCTCGCGTGCACCAGGGCAACCTCCTGCTGGCAACGCTGTGACGTGGCAGCCCTCCACTGACATCACAATAGCAGCCGCCCTAAGGTGGTCTGTGAAGTTATGTGCAGCAACCAAACCTGCTCTACAGCTAATGCAAAAGAAAGCCCAGAAAGTTCTCCTCTGTCCCCAAGCAGCACAAAACCCCCTTGCAGTCCATAACCCACAGCTCAGAGGATCCACAAGGGACACAAAGCAGGCACCAAGCCCATACACCATGTAGGCCAAGCTGAGCATTGAGAAAAAAACAGGATGTGAGGAAATCAAAAAGTGTGCTCTTTGGCCACCACTGCTGACTAAAATCAAGAAAACTTGCTTAAACTCTGTTGATGGAATCGTGCTTTGGTAATATCTCGGAGAGTTCTCTTAATTGCCTCTCATTTGCACCCATTTACCCCATGGCTAACTTCAGCTAGCAAACTGTAGGGCTCGCTGAAGGCAGACAGACACCTAAGTGGGGAGAAAAGGCCAAGGAACTGACCTGCTGCACACACAGCACATGGCTGCTGCAGAATTACGGCAGCTGAAAGAAGCCTTTGGGTCTTGTGACTCACTTCTGGGAGGTTCCCTGGGCATACATCCGGGAGCCACAGAGATCTGACTCCAATGCACACACAGAAAAAAGGAGAAGAATGTTAAAACCCAATGTGGGACAATGTAGGAGGTGGTGGGAGGAGGAAACCAGAGCCCAAAATTAGCAAGTCCCACCTAAAAGGGAGTTATAAAGCAGAGATCAAGTAGCTCAGCTGGTGGGCAGACCTTGGGAAGGCAGGCTCAGGAAAACAGAGCAGCAACCACAAGCCTTCCAAAGTTCAGAAGCTTCCTTCCCCCTCCTCTCCCATCCCCTTGAAACCATTTTTTTTTTCTCCCTCATAAAAATACGTCGTTGAGCATTAATAGCAAGTGCCTGGAAAAACTTCCTGTGATGTTCTTTTTCAGTTAAAAACTAAAAAGCATGGAGAAAGATGTAGGCTTTTGCTCTTTGCCTGGTTTTGCGTCAGCATTTTGGAAGAGCTCTACACAAGTCTAGGTGTTTCCCAGCCCCAGGACCACCACTGGCATGAGCCCACCAAGTGTAGTGGAGGAGCAGCTGCTCAGACTCCAAATGTGACATCTGGGAGGCTGCATATTGTCCTGTGCAAATTCCCTGTGTGTGGCAGATTGAAAGTCAGGACAATTCTCAAGAAATGTCAAATTAGATGAGGAACATCTTTGGATCTACAGAGACCACATTTGCACCTTACTAGTGTCATAATCCGGAAGCTTTAAAATGTTGGTGGGTGACCCTAATTGCCTCTAGGCTAGAGATCAGGAGACAGCTTCAAACATGCACTGCTTACAAAACAGTCCCAGAGCCATGCATACCTTTCTCTGTCAAGCATTCTCAAAATACAGCTGTTTCCTCAAAGGAAAGGAACAGAAAGCTCTAGCAGTCTGTCTGCACCCTGAGTTTCCAACCAATTTTTCCCTCTACTTTCTACATCCTGTGTCTTAACAAAAGTGCTTTCTCCCAGTGCAGTGGAGACGGACCATTCATTCATGTGCAACAGCACGGGTTGGTGCTCCAGCCTGAGAGCTGGAACTCAGGAACTGGGGCAGCTGTGCTTTGAGATGCAACGGCAGCCAGGGAATGAGGCTGGGAGTGACTGACTGGGGAGGAAAATGGTCCAGCAATGGCATTGCACAGAAGCTGTGGAGGAGGCACTACTAGCATGACAGCCCTAATAATGCCACACAACCCCCCACAGTTTTGCACATTTCTTGGACGGTGTCAAGGTTGCTATGCATGTATGTCTACACTGCTGCCTTTATAACCCTTTGGAAGCAGTCAGAGCTAGCAGGATTCACCCACCATCAGGAGCAGATGCAGCCAGGGATCCTGCTGATTTACAGAGGCTTCTGGCTTCCCAGGTGAAGCCAAAGCAAGCGCTGCTGCTGCTGCTGCTCTGCTGGAGAGCCCCGGTTGGGCGGGGATGGCACCACTGTGCCGTGGGCTGTTTCTCCCACCAGAGCTGGGCGGTGCTTTTGAGGCAGTCATGACAAACTGGCGGGAGAACGAAGGGGCCTTCATCCTGCGCCAGCAGTTAGGGACGCACTAGGGCCACCTGCAGGGCAGAGTTTTGGCCTTCCCGAAGTAAAGCAGAGGGACGCGGTTGGAAAAGGCTTCCTTTCGAGCCTGCTTCGCTCTTGGAAAAGAAGGGACCCAAGTGCCAGGCCGAGCAGCGGGGCCCGAGCCCTCCTCCGTGCCTGCAGCGAGGGGCGGCTGCCGCTGGGGGGCGCCATGGGAGGGGGGCGCCCCTGCGCGGGGCGGGCGAGGCGGGGCGGGGCAGCCACCAGGGGGCGCCTGGGGCGGGGCGGGGCGGGGCGGGGCGGGGCCCCTCTGTGAGGGGGGAGAGCCTCGGGCAGCTGCCGAGCAGCGCCAAGGCGCCGGCGGGACCGTCCGTCCGCAGCGCACGGCCAGCGCCGGGCCAAGGCGCAGCGCCGGGCCAAGGCACGGCTTCGGCGCAGGCTGACCGGGAAGGCCATCTTCCCATGGAGCGCGGGATTTAGGCCTTTTGATTCCCAGTCCTGCGCTGAGCTGGCAGGCCACAAAGCCTCCTCAGGGACTGGTGGCCTCCTTTGCCAGGCTTCCTGCGCTTCCTTTGCTGATGGGCTCCAATCAGCCAGGCCGCAGGCAGGCTGGGCTGAGGCCACAAAGCAGTGCTGTCCAAAAGAAGAAAAGACAGAAGCTAAACCAGAAAGGAAGCAGTAGTTCCCAGGCTAAGTTCCTCACAGGGGCAGGCAGGGTTCCTCTGGTTCTCAGGAAGATGCAGAGATAGGACACGGGGATGCTAGGTGTTATAAAATGTTTCAAGAGGGCTTCCTGAAATTGCTTGTTGCTAGTTGTATCTGTTTCAAAGCTACAGAAGGGGGAATTGTTATAAAATGTTTCAAGAGGGGTTTCTGTAGAGAAGTTTGCTTGATGCAAAGTTTGTGAGTTGCTGCAACACTGTACCGGTGTAAAGTGTTATGTAACGAGGAAAGGGGGAAAAGATCTGGTTCACACAGGTTACATCACTCTGAACCATGATTGGTGGACATGACAGACCAATCACTCAATGCCCTTGGGAAACGACTGGTCAGGAGTGACTCTTGTTAAAGACCAATCAGAGGCCTGGCAACTAACCAATCTGGAAGAGGATCCAAAATGCACCAATCAGGAGGAACCCAAGAGGATAAAAGGGACTGTCAGCCTGTGGGGGAGGGTCTTCTTTGGAACCTTGAGGGTGTGAAGGAGCACCCTGTGCTGGTGTTGCACTGTTTTTGGATTTCTGGCTTGCTGAGACGAACCTGGGCTTATCCTGATTTTCCGCAACCATTTATAACATAGGTGCCCTTTCACCTCCACATCCAGGACTTTACCATTGCAGGCCAACTTAGCTCACAATTGTGTTCACCCCTTTATCCAGGTGTCTTCAGCTTGTTGGGATTTTTCCCCTGAGAGCAGCCAGAGAATGCTGCTTGTTATCACAGGGCTTTGTTCCTTCCAGGAAACTCCAAAGGCTCACTTAGGTCCCTCCTTTCTAAAACATGGCCTGGGTTCATTGCCAAAAAGATGAGCACTGTAAGCCGTTCCTCAGCAAGTGGAAATTCCTCTAAGAAATGCTGATTCCAGTGGGATTTAGGCCTAAATGTTGTTCTCAAGAGCACAAGAGTTCAGGGCTTCAGCAGCAAGCCAAGAGCAGACAGCTCAGCACGCCTCTGCCATCACAAGCGCTCACCTGCCTTGCAAATTCGTCTGCTTCCTCTAGCTATGGGCTAAACTCCTGTTGTTGGCCTGCTGCCTTCTCCTGTTACCCGTGAGACTGGCACCTGTTTGCTCCTTCCTGTGGCACGTTATGGGGAGCTCTAGAATGAAATGATTTCAAAGCCACGTCCATGGGGGAATCTGAGCTTGCAGGTCTCCCACCAGCTGAAGGCTGTGGGTTTTTGCAAAGGCACCAGGAGCTCAGTGTTGGACAGAGGACATTTCCAAGAGGAGGGCTGACTTGGGAACTGGTGGAAGTGGAGAGAACGGGCAAGTTTGCCCATGGGTGCACCCACACTGTGAGGGACGCTTCAAGGGCACCCCCTGCCATGCCCAGGACATGGGCGCTGCCCCGTGCAGAGGACGTGTCCCTGCCATGCTGACAACACAAACGCTGTTCCAGTGCCATGCAAACACATATGGGTAGTTCATTACTCAGCTGTTTTTCCCCACTAAGGTATCCTTCTTCCTTCAGCAAGCCCTACAATGTGTTGGTTGATGATAGGCATGCAGTACACGGGCAGGAAGGACAGGCATTCCAAATGGATGTTACCAAAGCGTGATTTCGTCCATAGAATTTAAGCCAGTGTTACTTGTTTTTGTCAGAAGCATTGGTGGCCAAAGTACTTGGGGTGTGTGCTTGGTGCCTGTTTGGAGCTACTTTTGGTTCCTTTGAGCTGTGGGTTATGGACTGCAAGGGGGCTTTGTGCTGCTTGGGGACAGAGGAGAACTTTCTGGGCTTTCTTTTGCATTAGCTGTAGAGCAGGTTTGGTTGCTGCACATAACTTCACAGACCACCTTAGGGCGGCTGCTATTGTGATGTCAGTGGAGGGCTGCCACGTCACAGCGTTGCCAGCAGGAGGTTGCCCTGGTGCACGCGAGGCCTCAGTGTCCAGAGCAGCTCTTGGCGCGCTCGTTGCGGGAGGATCCTGTGTTGAGGAGCTCTCCAGCCACAGTCTCTGCCCTGAAAAGGGATTCTGTTGTTTGGTTTTTTTGCCTGCTGTTGCGTGAGTCTGAGGACTCGTGTAGGCATCCTTTTGTTTTCCCTGCAGTTGTAGGGTGTGCAGACACGCACAGGTGTCCTTTTGTTTTTTCACTTTTCCTTGCACAGTCGGGGGACTTGTGCAAGTGGTGGTTTTTTTTCCATTTTTGTTTTCCGGCCCACGGACTCGAGCGGCCCTGCTGAAACGATGGAGCGAGTCCGTAGAGCGGTCAGCAGGGCTTTTTCAGCGGTGTCATCCCGCAGAATTTTTAATGGCCTGAGACGTAAGTTGAAGGTTTTTCCTTGGGGCAGCACATTGAAACAAAAGTGCCAGAAAGATGCCGTGGGTTTGGTAAAGCTCCTGCCAACAGCTTCAGCAAAGAAGGGGGTGTCTCTTGATAAGCAGGGTTTGGACAACTTCCAAAATGCAGACTGGGAGAACTTTGGAGGAGCCCTGGTAAAAACTGTGCAGTTCTCTCCAGATCTGAGGGAAAGCAGCTTTTTTCTGCATTCCGTCCTTAAAGGATGTGCCCGTCTAACTGGACCCCCTTGGTGCGCTACAAGAGCGATTGGCTTTGCACTGAGGGGCAAACTGCCGAGCAGTTGGTGTGTGCTCCTGAAGGCTGGAGCTGGGCCTGTGCTGTGTCTGAAGAGAACTGCGAGCACTGAGAGGGATTTGGGGAAAGTTTTTGTGGGGAATTGTTTACAGCAACCACGTGGGACACGCTGCTTGCAATTTACGAAAAGAAAAAGGAAGTCCAGGAAAGAGAGGCGAAAAAAGCTGCTTTAGCTGCAGGGGGGACAGTGAGCTACAATGTAGGCACTGACTGCTGAAGAACGATTTGCATTTTCTCGGCCAGGTTTCTAGTTCCTTAGTGGCAAGGCCAAGCAAAAGGTAGGCACAGCCTAGGGTATTGGCCTGCAGTCTTGCTTGCTCTGCTAAAGAACTGTTTGCTGTGGGAGGGATGTTGTGAAAAGAAAATGCGCTCTGTTTGGGCAGCCTTGTTCCCTGGGATTCCTCAGCTCACACAGATTTATTTCTAACAGCACCTGGTTAATTTTCCCTTGCGCTTGGCAGGTCGTCTCAGAGGCAGAGGGAGTCAAGTCCACGATTCGGTGAGTGGGACGGGCCCCCTTGACACTGCTGGTGTTGGAGAATTGTGGAGCGAGCTGTGGCCTTGGCCCCTTGTAGTTGAGTGCCAGCCTGGCAGGCTGAAAGGAAGTGCACGTCAATGTCTGCACGAGCACTACCAAGAGGATTCCATCAGTTTCCTCCTTTTCCACTGAAGAGGTTTTAACTAATGAAAGTCAAGTTTTGCAGACAGGAGGCTGCATGCTGATTGTAGCCAGGCTGAAATACCTCCTTCAGAAGCAGTCGTATCCAAACATTAGTCTCATCAGTCCACTTGAATTGAATTTTAACGACTGAGGATCCCACTTGTCTCCAAATTTGTGACTTCCCCTTAGGACAGCTGGGGATAGAGCTCAGCAGAAATCAGGTTCTAAATGCCCTGTCCCTCACACTTCTGGTCTGTGTGCAGAGCACCATGCCAGCAGCAGAACCTTCTCCGGCTCGCTCTCTTCCTCCAGAGGCTAAAGGGGAGGCAAAGGACAACAAACCTCCACGTGTCGCCAGTGCAGGGCCTGAGCGTCCTGGAGCAGTAAGTGGCAGCTTTGCTTGGGTCAGTGCAAAGCTTTGCTGCGGTGCAGAGCTGCAAGTTTCTGATCAGGCAGCACTTGCCCTTTGTGGCTGAAGATGCTGAGGGCAGGAGTCCTGCCACGACCTGGCTCTTCAGCCCGTCCACATGCACTGGATTTTCCCATCCACTGGTGGGAAATGGGATCTGAACTTTCACAGGCAGGCATCATTTTGGTGCCATTCTGGCAGGCGCTGTGAACTTCCCTTGGTGTCAGATAAGCGGTAGCATGATGTCCTTTAGTGCTGCCGGTGTGCAAGTGAGCCCCTTTGTGCACAGTGTCTGTGCAGGCTGCCTGTTGTCAGGGCAGAGAGGCGGTCGGTCCCAAGGCGCAGTTCCCAGCCTCGTGGGCTACGGAGGAGCCACCGTTGCTTGCGGGGACCTGCCCCTCTCCACGCCCCATCTGGGTAGCTACAGTCACTGCTTCCACTAGAGCCTTAACCTTGACACATGGCCCCAGTTTGCTGAGAAGAACGCTGGGCAGCTCTGCGTGGCAGAGACAAGGTCTGTCTCTGAAGGTCTGGAATGCAGTTCCTATTGGCTGCTCTCTAAGGCCTGAAATCCTGAAGGGAAGCTAGTTGACCACAGCTAAGCAGGGAAATGTTCCCTGCTTCTGATCAGACACTTACAGGGCAAGCCAAGGGTTAGTTGGTTACTCGCATCAACACCCCCACACACCAGCTTTTGCCTTCAGGTGAGCTGTCTCCGCTTGCTGCTTCTTGCAGCTGTCAGGAGCCAACTTCCCTGCTGCTTACTGCTCGTTTGTGCTTTTTGCCTGCCCGTTCCCTGCAGGCCCCAGCGGGAGGGCTTCTTGCCAGTCAGGACTCCTCGGCCCAGGGAGGAGATGCAGAGCAGCAGCTGAGCATGGATAGAGAGTGCAGAGCCCGGGAGTTCAGGTGTGTGCTAAGCTTTCTCGCTTTCTCTGGGCAGGGGCAGGCATTGCTGGGCTTTAGGAGCTGCCCGTCCAGATGCCGTAGCTGACTCCAAATTCTTGGAGCCGAGGACTGGGCTTTCCTGGGGTCCCTGCCAGCCTAAACCGTGTTTGATTATTGGATTGGAAATCTGTACCCATCTGCTCCCCAAGCGATAGCTTGCAGGCTCTTGTTTCACTAGGGAATGCAAGAGTAGTTGTGAGACTGCTCATCTGGACTTTCCAAGCCCATCATAGCCAAAGACAAGTTTTGCAAGTCCGCTGTCCGCTCTATCAGAGAGGAGCAGAAGACCTGGCAGGCAGGAAGCTGTTAAGCTTTCTGGAAGTACCTGAGCTTTCTGGAAATGTTTTGTGGCTTCTGGAAGCTTGTTTTGCTTTCTCACTGGTATAGAGTATGGACTCTTCCACCTGCACGAATGACAGAGACGGGCTGGTCTAGGGAGGGAATTCCGGCATTCTCTTGAAGTGCAACTAGAGGGCTGTTGGAAGCCCCTGAGACTGCCCGATGTGGGACATTGCGTCCTGGTTTTGCAAGGAGACTGTTGCTATTAAAGGCTTGTTTGTCTGTCGTAGATGGAAGCAGTCGGCTGCGCTTGGGAGAAGGAGCCACTCCTCGCTAGAAACAGCGTTGCAAATGTCAACAGAGAGAGGAGAGGAATCGCAGCCTCCGAGGGCTCTGCTGAAGGAAGAGGTTCCTCTGGCAGTGCCAAAGGTACGCTCACCTTATTCCCAGGCAGCACCTGTGGGAGAGGGAAGTGCCCCTAGCAAGACCTGCCTGAACGCTGGTTCTGGCAGCAAGCTAAGACCGAGACTGTGCTGCTGCTGCTGTTGTTGTTGTTTTTGTTCCTCTTGAAAAATGGTGTCCCGCTTGCTTCCAGGTTTGCCGCCTGCAGCGGCCAGCCCGCAGGGGTCTGGAGAGGCTGCTCCAGGAGTTCTCTCGCCAAGGGCACACGCTGTCCCGGGTGTGCAGAGAGAAGGCGGCGCTGGCACAAGAGAAGGCTGCCCTGGCAGCCCAACTGGCAGCCGCGGAGGAGGACCTACGAGGCCTTTCAAAGCAGCTGGTAGAGGCCAGGTAAAGGCAGGGAGGAGACCCTGGGCGGGACATTATTGAAGGTCTGTAATTACAAAGGTGGTAAGCGTTACGTCAGGATTTATTGCCTCCTGTGTGTGCTCTCCAGATGTCTCTTAGGCAGAGAAGTGAAGAGACATGAGAAAAAAGGATGCTGTCACCTGAATGTTATGTTTCTGACAGCTGAAGCTCTCAAAGCTATTTTGGGCATCTGCTTGGGACCCTCTGCACACTCCTGTGACAAGTGCAACTTGGCACTGAATTGAGTATCAGGGAAACCGTGCAGACGTTTGCTGTAACCAGATATTTCCATCTGGTTTTAGTTTCTCCTTCAGTGCGCCTGAACATCAGTCTTTCCTTTCCAAGACGTTTGACACAGTATTTTCAGAAGTCAAGGCTTTTACGTGTGAATGTTGTGAGTAGGGCAGTGACGCTTTGGGTGAAAGCCGGAGGGTCGTGATGAAAATCCTGAGACCCTTCTGAGCTAACTCTGGTGAAGCGTGGTGCAGGACCTTGAGTTGCTTACAGACAGCAGCAGCAGCAGAAGCAGCGGCAGAAGGGAAAGGTCTCAACAGTGTCTGAGGATTCTTGCTGAGCACTGATGCTTGCTCACTTCTCCACTCACCTCTGTAACCTGTCAAAGTCCCTTTATCTGGTCCCTTTTCAAAGAGTGCCATAACACTTGGGCACTGCTGTTTGCCAAAATTAAAGGTAGCAAACTTTCTTGTTCAAGAACTTCCAGTAACTTAAATGGCAGGATACCTGTCCCTCCTCCAAGATAGTTCTCATTCAGATCAAAACCTGGTTCTGGTTTCCTACTCATGCTGCTAGCAGCCGGAGCTTTCATCTATCGTTCGGTGCCTTCCCTCAGTCCCTTGTACTTCCAGAGAGCGTCTGGAAAACAAAGTGCCTCTAGGGTACACTGCAGATGGCATTAAACATTGACAAGTCAGCCAGAAGAACACTGTGTTGTTGTGTCGCCCTGCAGAGTGACTTGGAAGGGCTGATGAGCTCAGGGCCGTGAGCAGAGGCTGGGCTTTTGCTCATTGGCAGAGACTTTGTGGGCACAGCCACCCGTGTGGGGTACGTCAGGGAACAGCAATTTGAGCTTTGGCTGCAGAGATCAAACTCAGCTGGGCCTTTCTGTGCCGGGCTAGGTCATGAGGAGAGGCTCCCCAGTCACCTGGAGGGTCTAGCTTTGCTATTTTCAGTGGTCAAACTAGTCTTGCTTTATCTGAGTTTCCACGCAAGCCATTTTTCTTACTCAGGTGTAGGGATCTGAAGGCACATCTTCCTGGAAAAAGTGCCCGTGGGTGCCAGGAACAATTTCTCTTCATCTTCACAACTTGTAGGTCAGAGAAGGAGAGCTTGCAAGGCAGCCTGCAGGAGGCTCAGCAGCGCGTGTCCGAGCTGGAGATCACCAGGAGCCGTCTGGAAGGCCAAGTTCGCACAGCCACGCAGGCCAAGGAAGTGATGCTCGGTGAGAGCCTCGTGTGCTTTGTTTCTGGCGATCGCCCTGCCTAGTGCAGTTGTGCTCTAAAGCCAGCTCTGTCTGCAGGGCTTTGGGGGCATGAAGGAGCTGGGGGCAGGTCCATCCTTGCCTGAAACTGAAAGGGTTTAAGGTCAGTAGAGTGCTCTGCCTGTGTAGTGTCTGACTGTTGCCGCTTGTCATGTTTGCAGAGCATGTGAGGGGCCTTCGTCGTGAGCTGCTGGCTGTAAGATCTCTCAGCACACAGCAGCGTGAAGAAATGGCCCAACAGCTCCGCCAGACAGAAGAGCAGTACATCAAGGCTCTCAGACTCTGGCAGTGTGCTCAGGAAGAGGAAAAAAGGAAGCTCCAGGAAAAATTTGTAAGAAACAATACGCGCCTGAAGTTTTTAGGCAAGCTTGGTGGGCTGGCTTAGCAGAACAGCAGCCTGAGTATGTGACACGGCTGCAAGCATCTGCTGTAGGCTACACGTTGCTGGGCCAGGCAGCAGAGGGCTTCAAGGGTTTGTACTTGAAGGCCTGCAAAGAGCCAGAGCACGGTGCTGGGACAGTACATGCAGCCACAGATTCAGGATGGGCATAAACCAAGTTCCCCGGGACGCTGGGTGGTTGCCACCCAAAGCGTGGCAGCAGAGGGGCAGGACCTTCCCCACTGGTGCCTGGTGCCATGCAGCAAGCAGACTGCTGCTGACCTTGCTGCCAACTGCAGTCCCAGCCAACGGGGTTCCTTGCATTCTGTGCTGCCACAGTGGACAGAGGTCTTCCCTTTGGGCTTGAAGCACCTGCCACAGGCCCCGTGTTGCTGGTATTTCAGCTGGTAGCCTGTCTTGTGACGAGGGCATTGGGGCGCTTGCCTCCTCCTCGTCGTGCAGCTCCCACCTGCAGCTTTTCCTTGATCAAAAGGCAGAGGAACTTTGAGAGGAGAGCCTCTGAGAACAGGCAGAAATCCTGAGGAGAGAGGGGCCAGGACACAGGCAGCCATCAGGAAGGAAGGTGGTATCTCCTTTCCTTCCACCTCCTGAGCCTCCTCCTAAGTTTCTGGTTAGGACAGGAGTGCTGGAGGGCACAAAGCCACTGCTGTGCACTCTTCAGGTGGGGGATTTTTGGAGGGATAAAGCTTCCAACTTTTTTTTCTTTGGAGAGCATAGCTGGGATTTTATGTGGATGTGTCTCTTCCCCTGATCAGGAGAGAGAGCTGGAACAACAGCATCTGGGTGCACAGGAGCAGCTGGAGCAGCAGGCAATCTTCCTGGCACAGGTACACAGGGAGCAGGAGAAAAGGCTGCTGGAGATGAAGCAGGAAGTTGCATCACCACAAGCATGCCGGCTGAATGGGACCAGATAGGAAGCAGAGGCCGTCAAGAGGCAAAGAGCGTTTGTGAAAAGAGAGTCTGTGTGTTGCAATGGATTCCTTTTCTGGGCACTGTCTGTCTGGGTGGGATTGTGTCTCAGCTGGTCCTTGGCAAACACGAGAACGAGAACAAAAGGCTTCTGGAAAGTGTGAGCACGTCAATCTTGGTTGTCACACAAGTGGTGTGTGGGAAGTTTGAAGCTGTCTTCTCTTCATCCGTGTGCAGCTCGAGCGTCAGAAGGCTGCTGTCCTAGGCAAGGTGCGCCGGCTGCAGGGAAAGCTAATCCAAAGCCGGCGGCAGATACAGCAGCTGAGGCAGGAGCTGAATGAGGAGCGGGAGAATGGGCAGGTGAGCCTGACGAGCCAGGAAGCAGAGGGAAGGGCAGGAAGGAGGACGTGCACTGTCAGTCTCAGGAAAGGGAAAGCAAAGGCTACTGCAGGCCGTGGAAGCACAGAGGCGGATGCTGGTAAGATTTTTCTTAACAAAATATCTAGGACAAGCTGCAGGAAGCTCAGAGGAAGATGAAGGCAATGGAGGAGAGGCACAAAGAAGAAATGGAAAGGATGCACCAGATGCAGCTGCAGTACAGGCTGGCTGAACAAAAGCAGGTGAGTGAAAGAGCAGTAGGCGCTGCAGTTGTGCAACAAGTGGTCTCCCCTCTTCTCACCTTTCCCCTGCAGAGCAGCAGGTGGATGGGGGCAATGCCTCTGACTGCCGTGCTCTGTGGTCTCCACGGCAGCTGGTCACAAGGGCACTTACTGGGCCGCTGAATCTGAGCTGCCGGCCTGGGCAGCAGGGCCAGTGCCTTGGCCGGCAGGCCGGCATTCCTCTGAATGTACTTCTGCTGGCCACAAAGTGCTCGCTTTGTTTTTTGAGGGGTTTGTTCAGGTGAACGTGGTGACCCACGCAGATTCTGAACAAGTTGTCCCTGTGCATGGTGAATGCAGTCCCCAGAAGAGGGTGAAATTTAAAGTTGCTCGTTCCCTTTCACAGTCTAATACGGCTGGCTGTGACAAGCTCTTGTCTCTGACTGCTTGTTTGGGTTTGACTTGAGGTGGAAGAGTTGACAGCTCAGCTTGCAGCCTAAGACAAGTGTTGTTCCTAAGGGCTTGCCTTTGAAACGGGCCATCGCTGCCAGCCACCTTTCTGACACAAACAAATTTCTTGTCCCAGATGGACGCAGGCTCTGCCGCCGCCGCCGCTGCAGCAGCATCAGCATCAGCATCCTCCAAAGAAGCCTCCACTCCGCAGCCGGAAAACCGGAGCACAAGCAGCTCGTCCTGCTCAAGACAGGAGACCGAGAACGTGTGCCTGGAGCTCCTGAGTACGTCCTGTGGATTTCCTGTGTGATGGGGCAGTGTGTTATAGTGTGTGTGCCTCAGCACGAGCTGTACCACATCTTCCTCCTCACTTTGGTGTCAGACAGACATTCTGGACTCCCTATAGAAGCCATTGTTGTGCTTGGAAGCAGCCAGGGAGCTCTTGGGGCATTCTGTTTGCCTATGAGGGCAGCTGGGAGTGGGTGGGCTTTGTCTCAGTTTCCTTGTGCAGTAAAGGCAAAAAGCGGGAATTGTTTCCCGAGCAGCAGCAGGCTGCCGCCTAGCAAATGACCCGGTGAACGTGTGTGTGCGCTAGTCTGGCCAAAGCGATCAGAACAGCTGGCCTCCTGGATTCCCTTTAGAGTCTACACATTTGGTTAGCCCAACACCCTTGAAAAGAACATCAGACACGTCTTGAAAAGACACATCTCTGTGGCACGGTCAGATAAAACTGCCCTGCAGGCAGTTCTCAGGAGGAAGCCTGCAGCCCCTCTGCTGCGTGTTCCTGCGGTACGGGGCACTTTGTCACGGCTGACGGCCAGCCAGTAAATGCTCTTGGAATCCTAAGCATTGGCCTCCATCCCTGCACGGATCATACTCGAGGAAAGCACACCAAGGCCTTGGTGACTCTGCAATACAACGAACTGAGTTGCTTCTTGCAAGGGCTGGCAATAGCCGGCGGTGCAATGCCGTCAGAGAACAACCAGCCAGGTACAGAACAGAGCCCAGCTTCTTCAGTGTCTGCCCTCAAGTGCTGGCACAACGGGTGGATTGACCTACTCCTCCGTGGGTCTGAACTCAAGGACAACCATGTTCCGTCTTGAGTGGTTCCAACAGCCTGTAATGGGGCCCGCTCTGGCTCTGGCCTCTTCACAGTGGTTTTCAGTGGCCATTTCTGGGCTTTGCCAAGCCTTTTTGTCATACCTGCCCTGCTGCTGATGGCTGCTGTGACTGCAGAGGCTGGAGCTTTCCTCAGCTGGGAGGTTTCAGCTGCCGCCCCGTTGCTGCAGCTTTGCCTGGACTCGTGAAAGGATCAGCATCTCATTTGGGCAGCTGAGTCTGTGTCACGGCAGCGCCTGAGGAGCGGCGCTGTCCTTGTTACCCGTCTCGGCCGTGCCCATTTGGGAAGACGGGGCGTGTGGGCGCTGTTCAAGAGGCCGAGTCCAGCGTTGGTGACTGCTGCACGCCAGGCTGAAGTCAAGGAGTTGTGGCTCTTCCCTAAACGGGAAACGGGCAAAGCCGTCTTCAGAACTTAGCCTGCTCGTGAAGGAAGAGGGCCCTAATTCTTACAGCCATTGCTTTTGGTGATAGCATCAGCTGCTGTTCTCTAAAAATGGCAAGGCACTCTTTAGGCAAACTGCTGAGAGATAGGTAAGGTGCCTTCCTCCCCTGGAATGCACTTTGCAATATTCTCTCCGCTCTGCATAAAGCGGCTGTGGATAAAACTTCACCCCAGATCCCAGGGTGCATTTCAACTTTGGAAGTAGGAAACCTTGTGTTGAATCTCACACGGGAGTGTTTATTCCCAAGAAAATGAACGGTGATGATTTTTCAGCCCTCCTTCCCCTTTTGTAGATGACAACCGCTCGCCTTGGTGCCTGTTCCTTTCTGATCTCTGTCTGCTCCGATTCTGTTTCTCCCCGGGTTTAGTTTCCTCTCAAGGTAACCCGGCAAAGGAGTGCGAAGAAGCAGACTCTGTGCAGGCCACGTGTGCTACAGAGCTGCCTGTCTTGCTGGGGCTGTTGTTGTTGTTGTTGTTGTTGTTGATGTTTACTGTTAGCCAAGCAACTGTAAATTGCTCAGAGCCCCAGAGAGTGGAGCTGAGATTCAGAGCTGCTGGGAGTCAGTATCTCTGTTTTGAAGTTTGCTTCTTGCATTTTGTTTCTTTCAAGGGAGAGTTGTGACCGTGGGACATCCAGAGCAGAAATACACTGGATGGAAAGCTATTGGCTGTGGGTGAGTGCAGCCACACTTACTTCTGCGGAACTACGGGCCAGGTATTTTGGTGGTGCAATATCAAGTGGGAAGTCAGGCAAGCTGCAAGCATCCTCAGACCCTGGCTTTAGATTGTCCCTGTCTCAGCACTGATCACAAGGCATCATCAAAGATGAGTGGATGCTGACAATGTCCGGCCAGCCTCAAGGAGCAGCACCTGGAAGCCCTCCTGTCCCTCAAACATGAGGCACCAGTTTGCTTCTTTTCCTAGAAGACATGGTTTTGTATGGGTCAAAGTAATACGACCACACTAATGAAGGAAGAAGAACCTGAAAGAGCAGCTTCCCACCTGATAGCTGTCAGATAACAGCTGTTTTCTTTCCAATATCTTGCTGAAAGCAATAGTCAGTGGTCTGGACCATAAGAAAGGCTGTGTGGTGTTCCCTGAGTTTGGCAGATAGAATCAAGAGAGCGGTGAGAAGGCCCAACACCACTGTGTGCTTCAATGCCTGGAAGGGCCTGCACACAGACACAGAAAGGAAAAGGTGAAGGAAACTCCCACATCCATCATCTAGTGTGTACATCTGAGATTTGTACCAGCCCTTTTTCTTTCTGTTGGGCACAGTTTTTCTCTTGGACGCGCTGCACGGCAGAGGGCCGCTGGGCTGCCGTGCCGTTGGCTGAAGAGTAGATGAACCCTGGTGTTTGAGAGATGCTTCAGGCAGCAGAGAGCTCCTGCCTGGGCTGCCTTTTGCTTCTCAGCACTTCTCAGAGCTTCTCTGTTCTCGCCGCTGTTCTGTTTCTAGGGGTTACGGAGCCGTTTATAAGGCCTTCGATGCTGCCACAGGACGAGCGGTAAGTGCCAACAGCCCATGCAGATTTTGCAGCTCTTGAGCGCTTTCCCTTGTGATGTGCTCCGCAGCCAGAGCTTTGGGATCTGCGCCTGTCTTTGCTGCAAAGGTTGTCCCACAGAAGCAGCCTGCCTAGAGGGAGGCAGCAAAATGCATCTTGGACAGACTTTGTCCTTCCTACGTAGCTGAATGAATGCAAGGATGGCAGTGGTGTCTTTCTGAGAAGGACACACTTGCCTTGAACCTTCAGGCTGAACATGCATAGATCAGCTGATGGCAACAGCCCTCATTCCTCTTAAGCCCCGGTTCAGACACAGATGGGTATTCCCATTGTTTACCATGACCTGGTTCGCTTTGATAATATAATGGCTCTTGGGGGCTGAAAGTTCAGAGTCCCGAATTCTCGTTTCTGGCTCTCAGCAAATACTACTCCGTCTTCCTGGGAGTTCCTTATCCACCTGCAGTGCCGTGCTCAGGAACTGCACTCGGATGGAGGTCTACGAGGTGTCCGAAAGCCCTAAACCCCACTTATAACCTGGGGTGTGTATCCCTAGTG
This sequence comes from Zosterops lateralis, assembly GCF_965231275.1. NCBI lineage: Eukaryota > Metazoa > Chordata > Aves > Passeriformes > Zosteropidae > Zosterops > Zosterops lateralis. Next base: position 50,712,352 of record NC_139800.1, read on the forward strand.
CACCACAGAAAGGATTCTTCGTTTTCAAACCCACTCCAAGTGGTATAATTGCAAGTCTAAACCATGTTCAAGAACTTTCTGCAGAGAGGCAAAATCCAAGCGGAAGAAGCTGGGATGCACTAGGATTGTAACTTTGCTTGGAGTCGCCTTGGAGTTCTTTTTTTGGACAGCATTTTCTCCGTAATGTATGTGTGTATTTACCTTGGCGCACAATCAAGAATGGCAGCAGTTTCTGGAATGCTGGTCCAAGCCCCTAGAAATGCAAATGTATTTTCTGCAGTTTCAATCTCTTTTCACACAGCATTGCTTTTGGCTTGCAAAACGTGCGTAAATGATAATAATAGTGATGAACAAAGTCTATTTGAGAAGTCTGCGGATGCAGAGAGTGTTGTTAGTGCTTTGTGCCTGATGGTTTACAGTCCCTTCTTACCGAGGCATCCAGGCCCACGAGCGCACGAAGTAAGAGGCTCTTGTAATGGCTGCTCCTAACAGCTTTCAATGTCATTGCAGGTGGCAATAAAGCACCTTGATCTCCAGCAACAGGGCTGCAAGCAAGTCTTAAAAGAAGTGGTGGTCATGAGGAACTTTAAGAACACCAATATTGTCACCTACCTAGAAAGGTAAGTAGTTCTGGTATTTTTCTGGGCATGTTTGTTCGCATACTTGCAAGGCCAAGGTTTAAAAGCTCTTTCTTCGCTGGCAGGAAACTGATCTTTCTATTGACATCAACCCACTCCTCTACGATGCATGGGAGGAGATAGCATGTTGTCCCCATGAATGCTTTCTGGCATAAAGAGCTTGAAGATTGTTCTCAGAAACCTGGCTCTCTTACTAAGCCAGCAGCCTGTATGTTCACTCGCTGCATGTTCTTCTGCTGTTTTGGGGCATGGATTTTTGCGAGTGTCGGGGGAGGAGTGCTGAGAAAGCATCACAGCAATGATTTCCCTTGCGCTGTTCCCACCGTTTTCCATTGCTTTGCATGCCAAAAGACTAGGCTAGGAGACATGTCATTTGCCGGGTTTGAAATCGGTTTTCCTGTTTGGGACTGTCCTTTCTGCAAGGTTTTCCAAAGGGTGGCTGCCGCTCTGCACATCCACCTGCCCTGGGTAATCTGTTAAAACTGCGTCTCCTTGTTGCTGGAGTTAATGGTGCCATTTGTGTATGAAGATGATGAAGCAGCTGCTGGGATGTGTCTGCTTCCAGATTTGTCTTTGCCCTCATAAAACTGCCTTTTTCCCCTGCTTGCCACGTGAGCGATGTGCCTTCCCCATTCAGACGGCGCAGATTGCAAGCCCTGGATAGCCTAGGCGGAGCGTGTCTTCCTTTTCTTCCGTCTTCGTTTACCAGTGCCCTGGAAGCAAGACTCAGCTGTAGGCTTTTCTCCTGTGGGGCAATTTAGCTGTGCACGTTCAGCTCCACGCTCTTGTTTTCCTCTTCCAGCTACCTTGTCCGTGAGGCTGTCCTGCTGGTGTTGGAATACATGGACGGGGGCTCTTTAACTCATGTTTTCAAAAAGAAAAGGATGGCTGTAGGACAGATGGCAACCGTCTGTCGCGAGGTAAGGGATCCTGCTTGTGCTTGGGATGGTTTGGACAGGCTTGTCCTTTGAAAGCACGGCTAAGCGAGAGCTTCCATGTTCACAGCTTTCTTTCTGTGCTGCTCTTATGCTTCAGAGAAGAAAAGGCATCTGCACTGAAATGCCTACCAGTGGTCCCTGCCCTTACTCTAGTCTGTTCTCTACTCTCATCTGCTGCTGCCAAACCCTGTCTTTTTTTCATTTTTATTTTCTCTTCTGTGCTTTGCCTCTCCAAGCCTTTGCCTGGAACCTTTCTGCATTGCCTTCTCTGCCCGTAAGCACAAAGGTCACGGTGTCCAAGTTTGTTTTAAACCGACGGCAAAGCCAAAGAGAGACTCATGTCTCACAGGTCTCAGCTTCAAGGGATGGCATGGCGCCCACCACGGTGCTTGCTGCTGAAAACTGACAAATGAGCTACTTCCAAGTCTGCTGTCCAGGCAGCCATAGAGCCCTTGTCCTCCAGCCTCCTGCCCGACAGCGATCCCCTTGGTACCTGAGGGAGGGACTTCTCCTCTTTTGGAAAGCCCTGGTTTGTCCTTGGGATGGGGAGAGCGCATCTGCTGCAGCAGTGGTCATTCTGACTGGCTTTGCAGGGGACAGTCTCCTGCAACGACTGATGTTTCCCCCTCAGAAACAAATACGCCTGCCCTTGGAAGGATCCTGCTCTCCTGGGGTTGCAGCAGCAGCTGGTCCCCTTGCCAGCACTCACTGTTTCTGTACGAACTGTGAATATTCATGAGCGGTTTCCTTTTGCGCGTGATGAAATCCGATCGGGGTAACTTTTGGCCTCCTGTTTCTTTCTTCTTCTCTCAGTGTCTGCAAGGCCTGGCTTTCCTTCATGCCAACCAGGTGGTCCACAGAGACATCAAAAGTGACAACATCCTTCTGGGCCGGGATGGTGCCGTCAAGCTGGGTGAGTGTTCTTGGTCAGGCGCAGCGCCCCGGGGAGCCGGGCCGGGGCTGCTTTTGGGTGGCTGCCAGGTGCCCAGCAGTGGTGCTGGCGAGAGCGCACGGAGCGCTCCTGCAGGCTCAGAGCCCAGCGGTAAGGTGCTGAGTGGTCTAGGAGGGAACACGGTGTCAAGAGTAACTTTGGTTTGTGTGTGCTCCTTCCAAAGGGAGAGAGTTCACATGTAAACCTTCATGTGAATGAGGAAAAGCCAAGGTGTGGATTGTGGCAGGTTTGTTTAGTGGACAATTCCCAGTTTTCTTGGCGGCAGCCCTGAGGAAAGAGAGCACAGCTACTTTTCCAGCGAGGTTCAGCCCTGCATTCTGAGACTTCGAGTGAGGAACTCTTTTCCTTGGTTTCCTACTTGAGGCGGTGTTTGTTTTCTTCCTCAGCTGATTTTGGCCTCTGTGGTTGGCTCGGCCCTAAGGAGGGGAGACGGAGGTCGATGGTCGGGACCACTTGGTGGATGGCACCCGAGGTCGTGCGAAGACATCCGTACGGCCCCAAAGTGGACACCTGGTCCCTTGGCATTGTGGGAATAGAAATGGCCAAAGGAGAGCCTCCTTACTTTTGTGAAACAGAAGACACGGTAAGGTGCAAATATGCTCTGATACCAGAGTCCTTCTGATCCATCTCCATTGGACAAAATCCCATTCCCACAGATCAAATGAGTTCCCAGAAAGCCCACTCCTAAGAATGTCCCTGGGGCTCACATAAGGTGTCAAGGCAAGGCCTCTTGCAGGTTGGAATAGCTGGGGCTGCACTGGGGCCTTTTTTCTTTTGGGAGAGCAGGCTCATCTCTAACCATCTGCGAGGCAAGAAACGGCTACTGCAGACGGGAGCTTAAAATATGGGGTCTAGGCGAGCACTTAAGGAAATGGAAGAACCAGGAAGGGCCTCATGTTTCCTTTTCCTTCAGGCCATGTATCTGATAGCCACGCAAGGGGCACCAGATCTGTACAAGCTCGGGCTACCCTCCGGCTTGTGTGACTTTCTGGACTGGTGCCTGCAGATGGATGTGGACAGGCGAGGCTCTGCCAAGGAACTTCTGCAGGTACGATGCAAAGTGGCCGCAGGCCCAACAGCCCTTCCCTGTCAGGGTTTGCTCCTCGCCCAGACTCCAGGGCATCGGACGGACTCCCCTGTAGTAATCTCCCCGCCCTGGGTGCTTTCCCAATGAAAACCAAGTCGGATCCAAGACTGGTTGAGGTTAGAAAGGACCGGTGAAGGTCACCTAGTCCAAACCCCCTGCCACTGACAAGGCCGTCTTCAAGTAGATCAGGTTCCTCAGAGCCCCATCCAACCTGACCTTGAATGTTGCCAGGGGTGGGGCACCTCCCAGCTCTCTGGGCAGCCTGTGCCAGTGTTTCAGCAGTCCCCTGGAAAAGGGTTTCTGCCTTAGAGCCCGTCTGAATCAACTCTCTTTTAGCTTAAAACCGTTCCCGCTTGTCCTCTTGCAACTGGCCCTGCTAACAGACGTGTCCCCGTCTTTCTTCTAAGCCCCTTCAGATATTGAAAGGTGTCCTTGGGGCTTGCCCTTCTCCAGGCTAAACAAGCCCAAATCTCACAGCCAGTCCTCAGAGGAGAGCTCCCAACTTCAGGTCACTTCTGAGGTGCCCTTTTGCCCTCGGCTGGTGTATTCAGGTTTCCCTGGTAGCCGTGGAGCTGAAGTATTGCAGTGCTGGGGACGGAGGCCTGCAGCGCGGCTTGAAGAACAGTGAAAGCAGTCCCTGCCAAGCGGTTCTAGACTGGTCTGTGGGAAGGCCGGGGCTGTGGGGTGCTAACTGTGGGCCTCACAGGGGACCCAGCTTGTCCCTCCTGCCCCACACTTAGAGGTTTCTGCCAGCCAAACAGGGACAGCTGAGCAGGATTTGTGCCAGCCCCACGTGCTGCCTGGCCCGGTCAAGTAGATGAGAACCGCTGTGGCTTTGCTGCCAGGTTTTGTGGCAGACAGGCAGCTGGTGCCCAGGCCACTTCCTTGGCCGTCCCTGCTGCGAAGGAATAGGGCAGGCAGCACAGGAAGGACAGGGCATGCCAAGGAAGACACTGCTCCCACTGCAAGCCGGAGCTGAGCTCATCTGCGCTCTGCTGCTTGTGTCTGTGTGTTTCTGGGCACTAGAGGAATCCGGCTTGACCCTGTTAGAAGCACGATTTGGAAAAGAGCGGTTTCCTTTCTCCTTTGTCGCTTTACATTTGGTTTCTTTCTCCTCCCTTTGAACAGCATCCCTTTCTCAAGTTAGCGGAGCCCCTCGTCAGCCTCTTCTGACAGCCGGATTGCTGTCATCCCTGCACCAAAGTAATGCAGGCAACAGAGGAGGTGACAAGGACCACTGCAGCCCTTTGAGAAAAGAGCCTCTGAGAACAGGCAGAAATCCTGAGGAGAGAGAGGGCGAAACAGGCAGCCATCAGAGTGGGAAAGGAAGGCGGCATCTCCTTTTCTCCCACCTGCTGATCCTCCTCCTAAATTTGTGCTTAGGACAGCCTTGCTGGAGGGCGCAAAGTTGCTACAAATGCACACTTTTCAGGTGGGCCGTTGTTCAAGGCACAAAGCTTCTACTGTTTATTCCACTGTGGGAAGCCCAGAGGAGTGTCTCGGAAGGAGGGAGGCCCCACAGGAAGCCACCCGCAGAGCCAGGCTAGAGCTGTGGGCGAGGGCTGGCCGTCAGGCTGCTAAGGAGGTGCCTGAAGCTGCTGAGTGCATCCTGTGCATTCTTTGTCCGCTCGAGCAGTGTATTATAGTGTGTGCGCCTCAGCATGAGCTGTACCACGCCTTCCTCCTCACTTTGCTGTCAGACAGACATTTTCTGGACTCCCCGCAGAAGCCATTGTTGTGCTTGGAAGCTTGGAAGCAGCCAGGGAGCACTCTGGGGCTTTCTTTTTGCCTATGAGGGCACTGGGAGTGGGTGGGCTGGGAGTGGGTGAAGTCTCAGCTTCCCTGTGCGGTAAAGGCAAAAGCGGGAGCTGTTTCCCGAGCAGCAGCAGGCTGCCGCCTAGCAAATGACCCGGTGAACGTGTGTGTGCGCTAGTCTGGCCAAAGTGATCAGAACAGTTGGCTTCCTGGATTCCCTTTGGACTCCTGACTTGTCACCAGTCATGGGAGACAAAATGCTTCAGGGAAATCGACTGGCTGTGGGGCTGCTTTCATGCTGGTGTTGTCTTCAGTTTTACTTCTGCTATTCCTTTGACAGATCACATGGGCCCCCTCCATGACAATCTCCGCTCTAGCTGCTTTTCAAAGGAAAAGAAAGGAAACTTGCAGTGAAGCAATCGAGGAAGCAGAGGGGATGACCAGGAGCACTTCAGGATTTCTTTCTCCTTTGGCAGCTCAGAGCTGGACTCAGAATAAAAATCCTAGAAACCATAAGCCTCTTGGAAGATTCCCTTCCTTGTCACCCAGGGAATACGGCTCTGTGTTTATTTCTGAATTGTCCCATCTTTCTTTAAAGATGGAAAGTCTTTCCTGTGGGCCTTGGCATGGTTTGGAATCGGGAACCGTCTCCTTCCTTTATCAACTCCAACCTACAGTGCCTTTGGAATACCTCCCACTGGCCCTGTTTTGCCCGGCCGTGGACTTCTGGATGAGGAAGAAAGTGCAAATGCATTCCCAGGCAAAAGGCAATGAAGAGCAGCGCGGCCAAAACGTCCTGTGGAGATAGGGGCTTTCGGCCGTGCACACAGAGGCTTTTGGTTCCGTAGTGGTTTTGCTCCGCTAATTCAAGTCATTGCACCATTTATGTGGAGGTTTCATGCTTGCTGAATTTTGTTTGCCAGCTGGGAGATAGGATTTTTGTAGAAAAAGGCAAAGCAGGTTTTAACTTAAGTTAAACAGATAGATTTTATTAGCACACACTAAGAGAAGTAAGGGCAAAGGGAAAAAAAACAACCACAATTTAATTTTGAAACACACCCTTTGTCCCACTACAAACTCTTTATCTTCTACAAACAGTGTAAGGAGGCAAAACTCAGAACTCCAGGTCAGTACTACTTGTAAAATAGTCATTCATTTAGTCTTTGAGTGAGAGAAGTCTTTCCTGTCGTTTGGCAATTCTGTACAAGAGACAGAGTCTGAATGTGGCTTCTAACTTACACAAAAGCACCCTGCCCAGGAAACTCTGTACTTGTGGAACCCTTCATATTTATGTAGCTTTTTCCATGACCACGCATGTGGGTCGTAGATTCCCAGATTGGGGTGTTACCTTGTAAAAATGAGCAGTTTCAAAGGCAAAGGATTTTTCAACTCAGGGAACAGAGACGTTTTCTCACTTTGTCACTGGCAGAGGGCTTCTTCTCATTTTTCTCTGTTCAAATCTTCCCCGGGATCACCCAAATTACAACTTCTAATTCAATATTCACTCCCAGTAAATTACAGATACTTTTGCTCAAAGACTCTACAAATCATCTCCCCAATTCATATTGTCTACGATTTAAAGGAATGCTTTGGCATATTTATATTACAGTCTGTCCCTAAAAACTCCCAGGAGATTTTAGCTTAGGAGTCAGGCAACTTGTTGTTTTTCTTTCTTAAGAAGGCACTTTTGGTTTACTGACCTAGCTGTCTTTATATTGTCCTTTCACTGATCTTTAATTTGGCTTTTTTTTTTTTTTTTTTTTTTTTTTTCATCTCTGAGAAGGGTTAGAGTTTAAAAACGTCTCAATTTGTGTCAGGAAAAAGTTAAAGCTTGCCCAGGCCTGCGGTGGTCCCATGATCTTTGCCGGGCAGCAGCTGGAATTTTCAAAAGCCGCGGGAATAGAAGAAGAAACTCAGGCCGGCAGATCTCAGAGCAGCCCGGCTGATGGAAGGCTCGTGCCCGCACCCTTCGGTGTCATTCAGGGTGGGCCCAGCTTGGAGCTGGGAGCTCCCCTTCCTCTGCTGAGAAAAAGGCCCAGGCCCACGGCCAGGCCTCGGGCCAGCTCCTGTCCCCCACAGGGGGAGCGACAGAGTGTTTTACAGCTGCTAAAAAACCGGGCCGGGCCGGGCCCGGCTATATCCTCATCCCTTCCCCCGGCGCGGGAGTCCCCGGGCCAGGCGGGCCTCCTGTGAAACCCCAGGCCCGAGCAGCCCGGGCCGTCCCAGCCCCCCCAATGGAGAGAGCCGGGACCACCTTACCTCCTGTCAAGGCGAAGAGAAAAAGAGTGATCCCAGGCTTCCTTCTAGCTTTTTAAGGCTGTGTGACCCAGAAGTGTATACCTGCATGCAACTGGCTATTTTACTTGTCAATTCGCAAGAAATCACCAATTGCTCCTCGCCATCCGTGCTAAACCAACACAAGTTGTTACCCGGTTCAGCCGGCACGTCTCCTCTGTGACTGCTCCCGCTTTCCCAGGTGGCCACGGCTAATAGGTACGAGGCTCTGCAAGTGGAATCAAAGAAGGTAGGCACGTCTGCTGGCAGAACGGGAGAGCAGAGAGCAGAGAGCCTGCGAGGTCCCTGGCCAACGGGGCGAGGCCCCTGCTGGACCTGCTCGTTGTCAACAGACAAGGACTGGTGGGTGACACCACCCTTGGGGGCCTTCTGGGGCTCAGCAATCATGAAAAGTCCCTGTGCTTGACTGGCTTTGTCCCTCTTTCTGTGCCTTGTGTTGTCCCTTTGCTCTTCCCAGTGTCTACCCAGGGCTGCGTAGCTGGCACATCTCAAGTGCAGCAGAGCCTCATTTATCTGCCTTTGGAGGTGGCTGCCGAAGGCAGCCTTTTCCACCTGGAAGCTGCGTGTGGAGAGCAAGTTCCCCTCTGTGTTTGGTCCAGGAGGCCAGGGCCTGCCATCTGCACTCTCAGGTGGCATTGAGGCCTGCCACAGGCTGGTGTGACCCTACCGCAAGCAGCAGCAGACAGCGGCAGCTGGTTGTTTCCAAAGTCACACCCCTTCAGGGGCGGTGTGCCACGCGTGTCCTTTGTTCAGCCCTGGCCTAGACCAAGGGATCAGATGCAGGCACTGCTGCTGCCGCCGCCGCCGCTGAAGTCAGCGAGGATTTCATGGTTGGCTTCCATCCCAGCGGAACTGGCCTCTTACAAAGCCGAGTGCTGATGGTGCCCTGCCGATCTCTGGGCTGCATGGGTGTGAGGGAGTGGTCCCTCGCTGTTATTCTCCCTCAAGGAAAGCTGTACTGCCACGAGTGCTTCAACACAGCATACAGGGAATGCAATGCACGAGCCCCTTCCATGTCTGTCTGCTGAGAGTTTGGACCTTGGCAATTAAGTGGCACAAAATCAATTGCTTTTGGTCCCTCTGTGTCTCACTATGTTAAGTAATGCTGCTAAATCAGCCTGTAGCACAACAGTAGCGGGAAAAGACTCTCTGCTCTGCAGCTGTGGTAAGTTGCCATTGGTCTTGAGTGACGCCTTTTTACAAAGAAGGCAAAAACTTCTTAAAAATTGAGACAATAGGGAATTTTGGTTCCATGTGTTGGAACAGTTTGTGTTTCCTTCTTTTGCTAAGCTCACCATCCTGTAGCCTGTCCACCTGGTCTCTTCCTTGTAGCTCCCATTTCTGACGGGGCTTGTCCCTTTTGAATAAATGGTTTCCTAGCACCGCCATATTTTAAGTTCTCAGTTCCACATTCTCTTTAAACTATTTTTCTTGCTTTCTTTACATCCATTACAGCAAGTTCCTTGCAGCTCGCAGATGTGTCCAGAGAAGAAAAGTAGAAAATTGTTATGTGCTACATAATAAAAGAATATAAGAAGAATATTTTTAAGGAGACTTAATTGTCCTTCAGGTAAATTTACATTTAGACTTAAGCACTTGAAGTGCAGACAGTATTAAGAGCTATTGAGTTGATGAATGACTCTCTGATGCTTTAATTGTGTCATAATGGTCCAGGTAAAAATTTGCTACATAAGGACAGATGTACATCAAGTAGCAGAATAGTCATTTGTGTGTGCCTGTTAGAAATATATGAGAAAAGAACCTCTTTGTACCTTTGAAAAATTCTGTACAGAAAATGGAGCAGTTCCAGCAGATGTTGTTAGCCAGCTTTCCTTGGGTCTAGAAAACACCCTTGGAGGTACATTCTTATTTACTTCACTGACTGGTAAGAATGTAGTTCAACTGTAAATTGCAATGCCCATGCTTCAGAAACCACTGACCAAATAGTCTCTTTTGAAAAATGTGGTGGAATTTAGGTTTTTTGTTTGGTTGGTTTGCTTTGGGTTTTTTTAGCTGTCCTTTGTTCTAGTGAATCTGTGTGCTCTTTGTAGATGTGAAAGAAGAATTCAGACCCTAGGTTTTAAGGCAGAGTTGGTTTATTTCAGTTTCAGCTGAGTGCCACCAGAGTGGGACCCTGACCAAAAAAATGCCTGGGCCTTTATACCCTTACAGTCTGTGCACCCTTCGTCCTGTGCCCTGCATGAGCCTCTTAGTCCTATGGAGATTTATGGTCCAGGGTCTTCTAACACCTCATTGGATTATACATGTTCATGTGCCATTATCTTCCAGCTTGGGGCAGTCTTGGGGCCCTCTGGGGTCTCATCCCTTACCTGAAGATAATGAGTCTTTCTCTGTTTTCACCCCTGCTTAACCATTGTGGTAACAGAGTTAACTTAAAGTTTACCTATGCTAAGTTTCAGGCAGGGCCCTCCCATGTTAAAGTGAAAGCAAGTTACAATTAAACTTAAACCTACACAGATAATTTCTAATATTCTATGAGTAAACTTATTTTAATCCCCAACAAAAAACTCCTAGTTTACATCTAGCACCTGGTTTACAGTGCAAGTTCTGCCTATCTCAAGGCCACACAAGTAATCTCGGCACCCTTGTTTGTTGACTTGTTCCCTTTTAATAGGGCTCTTGGTGCTTCTATTTGGGTTAGTCTAGTGTATGTCATTAACGGTGCTCTATATTCTGCTGTAATACTCCCACCTTGTAACCAATCACATACCCATCCACAAAGTAAGAATCAGAAGGGGAAATCTTGCACTCTCTCAAGCATCTTTCTCCAAGCCTTAGGAGATGACCTGTTGCATCCAACTGGGAAGTCGTTGTGGTCTGATGGACAGTTATGAGCTGGTAAGTCAAGGGCAAGAGGGGAATGTATGGGCAAAATATGAAGTTGGCTAATATGTGAAATTTGGATAGGGTAAATCCACCAAATCCCTTGTACTTGGCTTGACACCAGGAGTTCAAGCCAATCCTGTCTCTATTTGTCTTACCTAAAGACTAGAGACCTCTCTGGCAGGTCAAATATCACTGTTTTGAAGCATTTGAGTATGATATTTTTAAGAGGCCATACACACTACAGACAGAATGAGAGGGTAAAATAAACAAAAGTAAGTAAGCCCTGCTTGTATATAGTAGGTAGTAATTTATAATTATGCAGTGAAATTATTAAATGAAATGCAAATTGAAAAAATGTCATGTATATCCAGGTGAGTTGTAAAAATGTGGTTTACAGTGTGTTGTATGCTCCTCAACACTACGCTTCATGAATCTTGCTGTATGGCTGACTCTGATGGCATTAAACACTTCAAAATACATGTATATTTTGCATATGGGCAAAAACTGACAGTCACACTAGGCAATAAAAGAGCAATAGCATGTGTTATATCTTATGAGTGTCAACAGAACTTTTGACTAGATTCTTTCTACTAGCTGACTTTTGCATTCAAACGGGAGTCTGTCTCAATTATCCTTGTTGAGCACACTGGGTTACAACTTCCATTGTTGCGCAGCAACTGCCCAGCTTTTTTTTTTTTCAAACACAATGAAATGTATATGGAATACTGCAGTAAGTTACCACTTTGATACGAGTAACTCTTGGAAAATATAAAAGAAACCTCTAAGATGGCAATACCTAATGCATTACAATATATATGTAGACATGGTATCTACATGACTAGGAAAAAAAGAAAACCCTGCTTATGAAAAAACAGATTTCATGACTTCAGTCTATACCTGCTTTGAACAGTATATACACTTCTATAGCCTGTGAAGGCAGAGGTTACTGTGTGATGTACACACACATAACTGTGGTAAAATAGTACTGCTGTATTATATATAGATGAGCTATATACAGTCCTACACAGCATATCACATTTTGGGCTCCAGCAGATTGAATTTTGGTTTTCTGTAATATATCATTGATGAATGAAGATTTGTCCTGTCCTAAGCAGCTTCTTCAGCGGAGCAATCAATTCCTGCATATGTAAATTTCTCGTATAGTGTAGTATTCACGTAGGTCTGGAAAGAAAATAAACAGAGAAGGTGTGATGCAAGGTGCATTACCTCAAGAGTCCTAAATAATATTGAAATTATGCATGGCCTAATAATTTATATAATTATAAGTATAAATACATATATATATTATAATATATATAGAAAATAAAGTTTTATTTTTACCTTCCTGTCTTCTAACATCCTGTTCAGTGACACCAGTATCTGAGCAAATGATGGTCTTTCATATGGTTTCTCTTTCCAGCACTGTCTCATTAGGTCATACCTTCAAAAATCCAACACCACCATTTGATAGTTTAGATATATTGGTTAAAATTAAAAATTTTTGATAATTTAAAAATTGTGCACATTCCACTTTTCTGAGGGAAGTGGATTTCTAGATAGATGAAGTTACATTTTCCGTAGTTGGTTGCTGTCTGAAAAGAACTTTCTTTTACTCTGCAATAATCAAAAAAGCTCTCTTTGAGCTAAAACATTTGCATGTTGTGTAAAGAACAGGATAACTGGCTGCAACAGAGAGCCTGGGAAAGTATTAATGACAAATTAACAGTGTATGCTGTGTACAAAAGGACTTGTGCACTTTTAATTTTTTAATGTAGTTTTTATATTTTGCAGACCTTTTTAATTTTTAATGTTTTTATATTTTCCAGTTAAACAATTTTGTTTGTTAGCTTTTTGTAGAAATCATCTATTTTCTATAGCTGAGGTTGTGTTATTCTGTTTCTTTTTGGGTTTTTTCTGAGGCAATACTCACACTTCATCATCACAGTTGAGAGGCTTTTCCAGTCGGTACCCTTGAGGGAGTTTTTCATATAGTTCTGCGCATGTCATTCCACAATATGGTGTTCCGCCTAAAGTTTAACCATTGTCATGAACAGAAGCAGGTTTTAATAAAAGAAATTTTAATTTCATAGTAGAAATGGAAAGGTATGACTGACATGGTAATGGCTAAATTAATCCAAAATTAGGGGATATTTTGCTACATTTTTATAGTTAATGCTTCCTTACTGCTTGATGCACAATATGGAGGAGAAAAATAAAACAAAGTGTCAATTTTCTGGTCTGTGGGGCTGGTCCAATTTTCTCTACAAGTCTTAGGGCTGGGATCTGATAGTATTCAAAGTGTTTTTTCAATAGCATTGATGTCAATGAGCAAGTCATTCCTTCATTAGCATCATAATAGTAATATCTGGTATGGAGGTGTTACTGTCAGCTGGTTTTGCCCATTTCTGCAGGTATTTGGTTGCTTAGACTCTTGATTTTCCACACTGCATCCATATCTAGTGCAAACCCATTTAGTAAGGAAAGCCAGGAACAAGTCAGAAATCCAGAGTCTGGTTGGCAATGTGCACCTCAGTCAAGTAGCATCTCTTGGCCAGCAGACCATGGGCACATCTCCAGGGCGAATCACAAGAGAGGTGTAAGACAATGATTTTGAGTGGTGCAAGGCTGTATCACAATCATGATGAGTAGACGTGTTTGCAGAAATGAACTCTAAATTTTATTTAAAGGTGAATGTTCAAAAATTTTCTTCATTAATATTTAGAGTAGGAGGTGATTACTCCCCCACTCTGCAATATCATTAAAATATAAGTCTCAATTTAAAATGCAAGAAAGCTGAGGAAAAGCTACCCACCAAACTCAAAGCATGCTGTATTAAGGCTATATATCATATAATATCCTGGAATTTATATTTAGGTATGGCATGGGGTTTACAGTGTAATGAAAACATGGTCATTATGGTCCTATCTCATTTAAAATGGTACCTGAATTGAAAATTTGACAATTGCATTTCCAAGCATAATGAACCTAAATAAAGTGTAGTAGAATGAAATATAAAGAAAATTGAAATCTACTGTGAAACAATATTTTTTTAAAAGACTGAGTGAACAGAACTGCCTTGGTGCATATTTTTTATTTGTGCAGTACAAAATTCAGATACTTACCTAAACTAACAATTTCCCATAAGAGGACACCATATGACCATCTGCAACAGAAGGATATTATGAAGTGCAAAAAGAAAAATGTAACAAGAATTAATATTTTTAAATGGTAGGTAGTTTTGCTAGTATTCAGTGAATACAGGGAAGTGTGATTTGTTTATCTGTATTTTTTACATAATTTTTGTATAATGATGGGGCTTGTAGAATCAGAAAGCAGGAAAATTAGCAAAATTAATTTTCTCTGAGTCAACCAAAGACCTTTATCAGATTGTGATCTTTCAGCAAATATTGTAATAACAGAATTGCTTTTCCAAATACAGTTTCTAGTTTCCTAAATAAAATACAAGTTTCCTCTGAGTTTCCCAAATATTCCTCAGGTGTCCAATTTTGGATAAGAAGTACAGCTAAAGTAGTGGGGCACATCCAAGTAGGTTGTGAACACAGGACTTGATCAGACCTGATGAAGAAATAAAAGTAACTTTTTTGTTAGGGTTTTATTTTTTGTTTCCATTGCTCACTCATGCTGACATGACTATTGAGTATTTTGAGTTGAGTGGATGTTGCATTCTAGCTGTCAAACTTTTCTTGATATGGAAAAATACTTGTTTGTTTTAAAAAATACCACTTGAACACATACTTACACGTCACTATTTGTGGTGTAAACACTGTAATTCAAAGATTCAATTGCCATCCATCGCACTGGAAGCCGTCCCTGGAAATTATTTAATGAAAGTTTATTTTTCGGTTCTTGGTATAGCAATATTGCAGTTTGTATGCTAACAATCATTCTGTGTTACCTTAATGAAAACTGACTTAATGCAAGTAAACTTTTTCAAGTAAATAAACTGACTAAACATGTGCAATTAAAAAAAAATCTTTATTTTGAGAGTGGTGAGATGCTGGAACAGATTGCCCAGAGAAATTGTGGATGTGGGAGTGTTCAAGGCCAAGTTGGATGGGGTTCTGAACAACCTGCTGTTGTGAAAGGTAGGTTTGGAACAAGATGGTCTTTAAGGTACCTTTCCAAATAAATCATTCCATGATCCTATGATTATATGATTTGCTTCCCAAAGGAACAGTTCACACGAAAGCTAATAAAAAAAATTTCCAAAGAATAATTTCAGCATCAAGGTGGAATGTAAATAATACTTCAGATGATGCCTGTGACCATCCTATTGCCTTGACAACACAGTACTATTGACAACACAGGTCTGTAGCTACATGATGTTTATTACATATCTGCCTCTTTCAGAGCTTCCAAAACATTAGCTCTGGACACATCCTGATGTACATCTGGTTACCTTCCTGCTAACTTTGGCCTTGTTCAATAGAATTACACCAACTTGACTCATCTATTTTACTGTCATCCACATTCATATAAATAATTTAAAAATACATTTTCTAATATAGACATTCGTATAGAATTTATTTACAACTAGATATATTTATGTATATATTAATAAACATGCATATTTTACATGGCAATTAATAAGATTTAAAGAATCAGTTTGCATTTTTGTTCATATGAAAACACAGATTAAGAAATAAGACAGCAAAAATAAGAAACAGACTGTATCAATTTGTTTTGGTCCTTACCATGGTCTTCTTAACATAAACTTCTTGACCTCTTGATAAGCCAAAGTCAGCTATTTTTGCAACATAATTTTCTCCAACCAAGATGTTTCTTGCTGCCAAATCTCGATGAATAAACTAAAATCATAATTATAGTCATAATCATCATGTAATAAAATAAGGAAATCACTATAATTTAGTTTTAAATGTATTACTTTACTGCTATATTGAAATTGCAAACATTTGGAATAAGAACATAAACCAAAGAATTTGGTAAAAGTACCAATGTCACTACCAAGAACATTTAAACTTTATCTGAAAATGAAAGTAGTTAACTACTATGTTGTTTTAAGTTTTAATGCCTCTTCTATGATTCCCCATGACATAGTGTTTCACAGGCTTAAATGGAGACAACAAAATAAATCTCATTCAGTGTGTCCTATAGAAGTTAAAGTTAAAAATTAATTTAATTAAAGGGCATATTCCCTGAAAAGTATTTGCCATTCTTTCAGTGGGTAGAGAGTTGAAGACTGACCTGTTTCTGGCTCAAGTAGTCCATCCCTCTGGCAACATCTGCTGCAAAATGCAGAAGTTGTTGAGATGAAAGTGTAGATGCAGTACTATTGGCAATAGCAAATGCTGGGTCTGTCTCTAGTACTCTGCTTTTCCGAAGGAAGTCCAGTAAATTTCCATGGGGGGCGTATTCAATAGCAAGATAAAGGTATCCTAACAGAATATCAGACAGTAGTGGTCAGTAATAGTCTTTGGAAATTTACACTACCTTGAGTGAAGAAAGGAAATAAACATAAAATAGACTGGAGGGAAATGTCAAAAAGGCTAATTTCTAGGAGTAGAGGGGAATTTAGAGCTAGCGTCAAACATCATTTCTGGAGTATTAATGTGGGCTTGTAGATTGAAACACAAGTTTATCTGACATTTTAACAAATGTTGTACACAGACCTGCTATCGTTTCTCTGGACAGTGTGGGCTATATTGTGAGAGGGGTTTTTTAAACTAGTTTTTAAAGTACATGGATTCAATAGTATCTTACCCCTATGTTCACATGCTCCCAAAAGATTTATGATGTTGGGATGATGACCAAGTTTACAAAGAACTTCAAGTTCTCCAGCAAAATCTCTGTGATCATCTTTTGAGGCATACTCTAAAAACCAAAAAAGTACACATTTATGTTTTACTTTGAACTGAATTTATAACTTTTTTTTTTTTTTTTTTTTTTTTCATTATGAAGACTCTAAGTTGTTTGGGCCACTACTGTTTCAACCTCAGTAGAAATAGAAAAACTGTAAGGTTGGTATTTACAGAAAAAGGTAGGAATTTTCAATCAGAGGAAAAAAAGTGAGAAACTAGTGTCTGTAAAAGCTATCTGCAGAGAAGGGAAGTATTTTAAAACACCCTGTCACTCTTCTTCTTACCTGAGAATGTAAAATGTTGTAACAGATCCTATGAAAAGTAGCTGCTTAAAAAATCCTCTATATGTGTATACTGTTGATTATTTCTGCCTGTATGCCGACCTTGGCTATCTTTAAATTAATCGTCACATTTAAATGTGTTTTTCAATTTGTCTAAATAATGATCTAGTGAATTGCAATAAAACATGTACATTCTTGCAGTATTGTACATATTGTAGCTCTCTCTGGAAGGTAGATGTCATACTCAATGAATAAAAAGAAATTAGTGATCTCCATGGTATGTGTATCTATAGATGCATAGATGCAGTTGTCCCTGAATAGCTAAAGTGAACAAGGTGAACAAATGCTGTGCCCCAAGACTAGCTCTCTGCTCCTATTTATCCAGTGCATCTTGCCTTGCAGATGAACCCACGTGAGACCCATACTGATCTATGAATTGTAAAATACACAACAGTTAATCGTATCAACCACTAAGGTGAAATGGAAACCAACTTTACCCAGCAGAAATACAGTCGTTAACAAATCTTGGCCTAGTGACACCTGATACAATTTAATTAGCAATTTTGAATATTTATTTTAGCTTTAGAAGAGAACTACTAAGCATTTTATATGACAGAGAAACCTTTGAAATATGCAATCAAAAAAATTCTTCAGTCACAGAATCCCTGGTCTTTACTACCTTTCATCCTTTTTATTGCAGCATCCATGCGTAAGCCATCTTTCTTGATGCGTGCTTTCAGGACTTGCCCAAAGTTACCTTCCCCAATCACATCTTGAAATTTTATGTCATTCCATTCAAGAACTGGATAAATAGTAGAATCCTGACTGTTTTTTGTTTTCCTGCTCAGTGTGAGAGTACCTGAGTTAAACTGCAGAGCTGGCTCTTCCCTCTGCAACAGAGTTAAGCAAATGACATTGTGATTTCTACTTCACTGAGCCATGCTCTGATTACATTTCCCAAATACCTATGCTCGCTCATCTACATACACACACACACATACACACACACAAAAACACACACACACAGAAACCGAGCTCAATCTATCTCTTACATACACAAGAGGGTGTACATTAGACAGTTACAGCTACTTCAACTGCAACAAGCAGTTCTGCCTAGATCCACAAAATTAATCAGGCTTCTAATTTGTGTGTAAGTACCTTTTAGACCTGGGCCTTCTGAACAGTTTTATAAACATTTTGAAGATGAAGTGCAAAAATAATGTGATGAAACTGATCTCAAAACCAGTTATAAGTCTCAGGCATGAGATTTATCTCATATTAGGGTTAGTTGAATCTTACGTTGGTCAGGCTCAGCAGGAAAGGTGAGACAAGAAGAAGCAGGGAATTAAAAAGTGAGAGAAAATTATCTTCCTCCATACTTAAGGAGACATCTCCTCAATTACACATTCTCCTGAAATAATGCCGTGGGAGAAGTTTTAGGACTAGAAGACAAAGCTATTCTGTGTGGTCTGCAGATCATATCATCGGGTGAGCCCACCACCTCTTGTTTATGAAACAACCCATTTAGATACATATGAAGGAGCTCTTTGGGCCAACTCCATTCTGCTCCACAGGTTCCCCACTGAAAGCTGAGAAAAGCAACAGAAAGCAGAATGATTAAGAGACTGCAGCAGGATACACATACATACATGTCTGTAGAGAGATATCTCCATGTGATGTTAAAATCTTCAGCAATTTCCTCACAGCCAAAACTATGATGTTGCTGTATATAGATCCCTGGTGTACTGTCCGCAGGTCGAAAATGGATGAGCATGTATCAGCAACAGATGCTCAAAAGCAACATTAAATATTTGGTAGTTTTCAAAATCAGGCATGACTTCATAGAGGCAAAATAAGCTCCTCTCTTCTGTCTGGCTTGGCACTTGTCATACACAAGTGTGACAAGGCAGAAGAGGGAGCACAGCAAATGGTCTGCAAAATTTTTTTAAGTCAAGTTTTCTACCTCCTAGCCTGTAAATGTGATGGCTTTAGCTTTGGGGTCAATACTAGAGGAGCTTTACAACAGTACTAATTGCACACACAAAGAGAAGACAGGGTTTGGGAAATCCAGGAAAAAGAAATTGGAAGAAAGAACAGGAAAAGATGAGCTGAAGTTAATAATCAAACTGACATAGGAAAGCTGGAAACTCACCACCACATTTTGGAAAGCCTGAGCCATTCGACGCTGGAAGTTGGCTCGCTTTAACTGCAGCATTATGAGAAAGGCCAGGAGAATTGTTACACAGGTCATCCCTGCAGAGCCAAGGATGGCAATAAGCAGCATTTTGCCTCCTTTTGATTCATATGGAGCTGTTAAGAAAGGACATAAAATTCATAATAATTTTCAGCTTATTCTGAATTTAGCAATACATCAGCAATGTGTAACTGAATACTACTGTCTTGCAAACTGTTTAAAGATCTAAGGATGCATCCCTTTGTTTTCCAAAAATGTCAGAAATGTTGCATGCACTGAATTTCATGAGGTATGAGCACCTGCATATTCTGTTGAATTCAGTCAGAGCAGAGATGAGGCTGCTCTGATGAGGCTTTCAGTGATATAATGGTCTTGCTATATGCAGCTCCTTTAATTTTTGAGTCACTGGGCCCTTTTTAGTGGATATACACAAATGGTGCATGTTTGTCACTTCATCAATACCATGCAGTGAACTAAGAATTAAATTTTGATGGTGCTGTGTGTCAAAATAAAGAGCAAAAGAAAACTCAGATTAAAAATATTAGTATTATGACAGTGTCTTAGCTAACTAGTTTTTGTAAACAGTCCTGGTTTGTGCAAATCCAGTGTGGTGGATTAACTAACCTTTAGTTTCTGGAAGAGTCTTCAGTTCAAACGATGTATTCGGGTTGCTCAAGCCAATGTTGTTCTGAGCATTAATCTGAACCTGGTACACAGTGTCTGGCTCGAGGCCCTTGAGATGATATTGAGTAATGCTGGTGTTCTTTATGATAATATCAATGTGGTTGTACTCAGCCTTGCCATAAATTTTGTAGCTGATGATGATGGAGGAGATGGAATGACCCTCAGCAGCTGTCCAAGAGATGACTGAGGATGTGTCTGTGGTGTTAGAAAACTTAATGTTGTTTGGTGCAGGAGGGATTCCTGAGGACAAACAGAAACACACAAGACATTGGCATCCACCTCTTTCTCCTTTCCACAGAGAACACATTTTCCTTGATGCTTTTACTGTGCTAAACAGAATTTGTTGATGAGCTATGATAACTGGATGCAAAAATTTTACGATCTTGGTGTCCTGTCATCCTTGTAGCAGTATTCCATGCTTCCAGCAGAGGTTGGAGTGACATTCAATATACTGTCTTGGATGAAGATAAACATCCTCTGAGATGTATGCAAGCACACCGTATTTGCTTTCAAATTAATGCAAAAAGGATTAATTTCCTTCTATACTGAATCATTATTCCCTTGTAATTCCCATGTCCTATACTTTCACTGCTTCAGAGAGCAATTACCTATCAGGCTGTTAGAGAAAGGAAATTGATAACAGCACTTCCAAAAATGTAATCAGAAAACCACCAGCAGGGGTGAGCGCTACACCTGTGGATGCAACTATGAATACTGAGTACCTTCTCCAGGAAAACAGTACCCTTATATGTTTCTCAGTGCAATTTGGTGTCGGAGCTCAGGAAAGTGGAGACAGCCATTCATACTTCCACTAACACATGTAGGATTTCAGTGAAGGCCTCCTTACATGACCTATAAGGAGGAAAAAGCCCACCTTTCCAGTGTGTGATAAGGGCAATGTCTCCCATCAGCCATTCAGATGGACAGCTGTTCAGATGGTACTTCATTCAGACACGGCATTTGTTGTGGTATTGTGAATGCACACTGCTTACACTCAGGGAATTCAAGGGTGGTCTTCAGTGTAGCACACTTAACTACTCTTTGCTCACAGGACTTTTACTTTGCATTGTATCTTCTCTTCTTTAAATGCTTACTATTTCTGTATTGTCATAGCTGAATTGAGTAACAAAAGAGCTTGGAGGAGTGAACTCTGATGGCTCATTCTCATTCTCATTCTGAGGAGGAAAAAAATGCTACTTGTGTCAGAAGCATGAGTCGCACTGAAATGAAGATGTGGATTTGCAAGCTTGTTTTTCTCCATTAAAAAAACCCCACATTAATAGCTCCTGACAATTTCCAGTAGAATTCCTTTGGATGTTGAGCTTTCCAAATAATAGCAATAACAACCACAAGTGATCGTCAGGAACTAAGCGTTACCAAAATAAAGGATTACATTTAATGTAGTCACCAAGTGACAATTAGTCTGATCACTGGGGATAACACGAAGAATTAAACAGAAGGATGTGAATCAGCACTTACTGTCACTGAAAGTCCATGCATACAGATAGTTGCTCCATTCTCCTTGGGACTTGGTGTTCACCCGTACCCTGCACATGTATTGCTGTCTAGGCTCAAGATCTTTAATGATCAAGGTGGAAATATTTCCTGGCACTTGAGTAATAACACTGCTCTCGTCACCGTTGTCATTCACGCTCTTCCTTTCCACTTCAACACGAATATCATCCTCTGTCCTCAGTGTTAAAGGATGCCATGACAAATTCAGTGATGTCATACTTTTTGGAAAGAGGGTGATACCTTCTGGTGGAGGAAGACCTTGGAAAAGCCACAGTGAAAGAGGGAACAACATTTCATGTCTGGTATCTAAGCTAATATAGGGTTTCCTTATTCCCAACCACTTGTCCCAGTTTGGGGTGACATAGAGTATTTCTCTCAGCCATCCCACATAATTTGGCAGAGGTTACATCTAAGAGGTGTTGATAGTCCCACAGTATCTTATCAACAGATGATGTGCCAATAAAATGGTGTCTTCAATGAGTTGGTGTTGCAGATGTACTTATTAGATGTGAGAAGCCAACAGTTGTTGTCTTGCTAGATTGGTCCTGGTGCAATCCTCGTTTATTCTGTATGTTTGTATTCAGTTTGTGATCTATCCTAAATGGACTAAAAGCTTTCCAGCTTGTTAAAATATCTTCATTTTTAAAGTAAATTGATCAAATTCTAAGAGGAAGGACTTCAAAAAAATGGTTCTTATCTCCAACTCTGTTGCATAGCCAGCCAAATATATATAAATAAAGTATATTAATTTTCCTTTCCCAGATCTTTCATCTCTAAATCATGGAAAATATTTTTTTTTAATATCCCTTTGCCTGAGATTCTTTTGAAAGAGTCTACAAAGTTTTCAAATGCAACCTTCTTTTCTCAAGTGAAAGCGTTATGGCAGAGATCAGGGAACAGACTGCAAAGAAAAAGAGTTGAAATACCCCATTTGTGAAAAGCCATGGTGATGCCTTACCAAGTGCAGCTGTTGTGAAGCTGGCCTGTGGTCCAGGGTGGCCTTCCCCACCTTCCCCTTGCCGACTCAGCTGAACACAGAACTGATACTCAGTTTTCGGTTCCAGATTGTCCAGTCTTTTAGTTGCACCTTTTACTGACAACAAAAGTTGAAATAAAGCAAAGCCATGGCTCATGTTGAAATATGTTATGGAAGAAAATGTTTGGAAAATACAAGGTAAGATACTCAGGCTCCTTTTTTTCTTGTTCTTGATTCAGTAGGATAAACTAATTAGAAATATAAAATAATTATTTTTAAGTTGAGCTCCAACCTAGTCCAAAGGTTGCTTCATCTGCCCTTCTTTCAGGAAAAAACAATACTGGTTGCTTAGTCAGTATTCTTTCTGTATACAGATTTTTGGATTATACTGATTTGGTAACAGCTGTTGTTAAAATTCCTGTAATTTTCCTGTAGTATTTTAGGCCACGCATAACATTTGAAAGCATATATGGAGGAGGCCATCGAACCCATAAGCAAGTTTCAGTTTGCCTATAGCATTACTGATAAATACTTTGGTAAGTTATTTATCTCACTAGGGCCACAATGAACACAAGACAAGATGGTAGATGCCCCAGCATGTCTCCATACTGTCCACTGCTTTTGAAAACCTTCTGTTTACATGGGAGTTTGAAACAGCTGGGCCCAATACTGAGTGCACTTAATCCTAAGGAAGGAGGGGAAAACCTTTTGTTCCTGACCTTTTTTTTTTTGACAACTGTTGGTGTAACACATCCACATGAACATTATGTGTAGTGATAAGCAGTCACACATCCAGTCACAAAAGGTTTAATTTCTATGCCTATGCATTGTAGAGTCTTTTAAGGCTAATCAAGAACAGAAACACATGACATTTCAATTGGTAGGTAAAGTTTGTCTTTAAGGGAATTAAAGAACATCCTCTTACCTTCCACAGACATCCAGGACTGATAACGTTTTGCTGGCTTGTACAAAAGTTTTGTTGACACAACAGGTCCATCTCCATTGTGTAACTCGGCATTGATGTCAATTATGAGAAAATTATGTCCTCTGTCTGTCAGCCTTGGGGCATACTGCGGCACAGGAGGAACTGAACAAGAATGCAAGTATTAAACTAACCTTTTAGCTCCTTATATCAGTAAGACTCTGGTTATTCCTAGATCTGTAGGAAAATGGAAGATGCTCTTCAAAACTCTCATAAAATAGATGGGGCTTTAAGCGCTAAACCTGACAGTCAAGATAATAAAAAAAACCCCTTGGGTGTTCTTCTAAACCTTATCATCACTCTTATTCCTTCAATATACATAACTAGTATGTTACTTATAATTGGTTTCTGCTCATATTCCAACTGTAAATATTTATTTAGGCATTTTCTGGCAGTGCAGAGAACAGAAAGTTCAGCCATGCTAGAGTATAAAGCTGTGCTTAAAATTAGAGAGACAAAGACACTTGAAGAAATGAATACTTTTACCTTTGACCGTAACTTGAAATGGTTTCTCTGCCATTCCTGCTACTGTCTGAACACTGCAAACCCAGGTTCCTGTATCACTGGGCAGGATTCGATTAACTCTAAACATGGCTTCAGAACGATTACTGGTAGAAATTTCATCAGGCTGAAATGACAAAAGATGTATAGGACCTGAAAAATTTGGAGTATCCCAATGATGCCTTCAGTTTAGTGATATCTATAAAAACCATCTATGATTGTCAACTCCATATTTTCATATGTGCTGAGAAGTTAATGGAGTATCCCAAAATACCAAAATTTCATATTATTATTAAAAGCCATAGTATGCATTAACTACAGATAAAGTCAATATAAACATTAGAAATAGCAGAAAGAAATTCATCAGGAGCCTACCCTTAGGACAGTTCCATCTTGCTTCAAGAGTTTGAATTCTTCAGATTTAGGAAGTGGCATCCCTGTTGCTATACAAAATGGCTTGAACTCGACACCAGAATTGAGTTCCACAGGATCTAGTAAGTTTACTATCTGAGGTGAAAGATCTGCTGAACCTACAGAAGATATATAGTATTGTGTCACCCTTTCAACAGACATTTAAAAAGACAAGATTAGGTGTGCAGGCAGTAGGTGTCTGATTCTGCCTTCTCTCATGTGGGCATATGCAAGAATCATGCTTTGAAACGTCAACATTTTTATATAATTTTACATATAACGTGAGAAAAAACAACCTCTGTGTTCACTCTTCTTTCTTTTTCTGATCCCTCTCCTCTCTTTCTTGTTGACATTTTAAGCAATAACAGTCTAGCCATGGGAAAATCATGCACACATTTTGTTCTGAAAGTACAGTACCTACTTGCTCTCTATTTTGTCTGTTTGTAAGACCTGACAGATCACAATGGTATAATTGAGCTGGTTGGATCATAGTCTTATTTCTCTATTTGTTTTTGTTCTTGAAAAGTTTCACAAATCAGCAGTGGATTTGTCACTTTATTTATCCAGGTAAAATAATAAATGCTGAGTACATCTTACAGAATACCTTGCCTGAATCCAATGAGATAAGGTATGTTCAGCTTTGTAAACTTAACTTTCTCTCAGAGAGACAGAGCAGTTTTAAACTCAGGTGTTGTCTTAGTGTCTCAGTCATCTCTTTCAGGTCATGAAGCTCACGGTATAGGAATGTATGCAGCCAACTATGAGTTAGGTAATGGTAAAATACCATGAGTTTATACAAAAAAATGGATGTGCAGCTTCTGTCAGGGATTGATGTTAAGATCAGTCAAGCCCTAGGGAGTAAATCTTGAAAATCTAATTATATCATCCTGATAAATGCAACATATAAGTCAGAGGCTTAAAAATACTGTATTGCAATGAGGCTGTACAGAAGTGACTGTGCCCCTAGAAAGTAGTGGTTGGAGCAAGAATACCACCCTGGAGTGGTAATACTGTACCGGCATTAAGATTGATTTTAGTTACACTGGGAACAATCATTTTACTACCTTACTTTACCTTTTTTTTCACATTGCAGACCATGCCATCCGAAGGAGCAGATGCAGCCCTTAAATCTGTCACATGTCCCTTGATTGTGGCAATTACATTTGAGTTTGCAATCTGAGCCATAAAACCCAGGTTTGCATTCTGCAAGTAGATACGTTGCAGTTAGTGCAAAGGTAGTAGAAAATGTCTTCCATTATTTTTCAGTCTCATTACAGAAAAAAAATTTGTAGATGACTGTAAAATATATAATCTATTACTCTCTGTTGGTTCCCTTCTGTATTTCCTGTGTGCAGAACATTAAGAATCCCCCCTTTTTTTTTTTTTTTTTTTTTTTTTTTTTTTTTTTTTTTTTAATATACCTTTATTGCATTCCAGTCCCATCCATCCTGTGGCACAAGAACAACCATATGGATCTGGTAGACAGAACATAAAGTTTCTGCAGCCATAATTTTCTTTACAGGTCTCTTCACATGTTTTGCCAAATGTGTTGGCTCCGCAAGCTGTTGAAGGGAGAGAGGGAAAGAATAACCCAACTGCATTGTCCATGAAAGAGCTAGCGCTTCTAATAATACTGCATTAGACAAGAGAAAACATGAATTTAAGTTAAAAATAGCACTTTGATCATTTAAATACTAGACATATTAACAAACACAGCAACTGAAGCCACAGCTGTTCTAATAGTCAAGTTCAGATAGCAGAAACAAACAATTTTCTCACTGTGAGGATCTGTCAGCTAAGCACCCTTGCCTCAGATCTGTGTGGGCACAGATTCAGCAATAAATTGTATTTATAAGCCTTTCTAATGTGAAATGGACAAGCAGTGCCATGAAACTCAAGTATTTTTCTTAGCAGTGAATGCATGCAAAACTGCTGATGTCAAGGTTTTGCTTCTATGATAAGAGCAGTGCTGGCGTGGTTCAGATGTCAACTATTCCAAAAGCTTAGCTCAAATAAAGGATACATATTTAGCAATGAACCCAAAAGATGCTTGGAGAAGTCAAAGCAATGTGATGCCAGCTCTAATTTTTCCAGAATCCAAACTACTTGCCACAGACACAGGTTTGAACAGACATACACTGTTGATGTCCCTACAGAGACAAAGCACCCTGTAAGCACATTATCAGCTTCTTCAGAAGCAGACAGAGAATCTCTAATGTATTTCCTAGTGCCAATATATCCTAAAGATGTCATGTACTACCATGCATTTAAGTTAGTGAGCAGCACTGAACCTACTCATTTCAAGGGAATCATAGGACAGTCCAGACTGGAAGTGACCTCAAAAGATCATCTAGTCCAACCTTTTGTGAGAAAAAGGAGCCTAGAAGATACTAGATACTATCTAAGTGCATATTGATCAGGAAGTGTTGGAAATATTCATCTTCCCTAGCAACATAATCTGTACTAGGAGAAGAGAGAGAGACATTGAATCACAACTGCAAGAACAGCCAGAACAGAATTCAGGGTTCATCTCACCCAACTCTGTCCTGTCTCTACCATCAGCTGTAAATGCTGTAGCTTTCAAGAGTAAAACCAGGTACTCCATATGATGCTTCCCTCAATAATATGCCAATTTCTTTTATTGAGAACAAATTAGGAAGCAATCACTAAAATATTATTTTCTTACCTTTCTCACATGTTTTTCCCATAAAACCTGGAGGACAGATGCATTCCCCAGTATCTTCATGACAAATGCCATTGTTTGTGCAGGAAGGGCAGTGGAAGCTACAGGAAGGACCCCATTTCTCAGCTTCACATCCTTTAACAGAGAAATATAATGACATATTTGTTGTCTTCTTATTCAGTAACCCTTCAAGTTATAATATTCCTTTTAGAGCAAACAGTAAAATGCATAAAAGTACAATTTATATGGAACCCCCATGCTCCAGCCAACTGGACCACTATAATCAGTAAGGTAGAAGTAGCTTCAAAATCCAAATTTGGGGCATTACATTTATTAATTCACAACTCCTGGAAGTATTGTGAGGATATTCATGAATGAAGTGTAAGTTACCATCATAAATATTTTCTTACAATGCTAGATATTTGAACAGCTATCTATTTTTTCACACTGATTTTATATTTCTGTCTAAATTAACAGAATATAATTTTCTTTCTATCTGATGGACACAGCAGCATGGGCAGCAAAGTACCTTTTGGAAAATATCTCAACTCATTATTTCATCCAGTAGGAAATGAACCTTAAGAGCTAACTAAAACTAAAGTAGTTTCTGAAG
The DNA here is from genome assembly GCF_965231275.1 of Zosterops lateralis. Taxonomy (NCBI): domain Eukaryota; kingdom Metazoa; phylum Chordata; class Aves; order Passeriformes; family Zosteropidae; genus Zosterops; species Zosterops lateralis. Next base: position 50,739,544 of record NC_139800.1, read on the forward strand.
TTATAATAATGCATGCTAAAGATGATGAACCTTAGGATAAATGAGGTTTGGATATAACCCACCATAGAGAACAGGGAGACCCAGTGAAGAATTACCTCCTTCATTCATTCTTAATGTTTGAAAAGCTGAGATACTGACAAAAGAGCTAGCTGTCCTGGCTATAGCTAAGATGAGCTGAACTTAAATGCGGTGGGATGTTTTTTTTTTTTTTCTCTCAGCTGTTGACATCAATATCAGCTTGTACCAAAGACCCTTGAGTAAAACTTTATTCTGACATAATCTGATGGCAGCATATGTCCAGAAAGATTTTTGCCCTTATTTGGGCACAATACATTTAATTTCAGATTCATTTTGACTTTTAATTGTTTATCATCACCACACATTAATAGAACTTACGTCTTACAATCAGCCTTGTGTAAGCAGAAGTAAAAAGGTTTCCTCCTATGTATCTGGCAGAGTAAACCCCTGCATCCTGTAGTTGAACTTGAGGATAGGAGACTTCCAGTTCTCCTGGCACTTCATGCCTGGGAACAGAGTGGATGAAGGAGCCTGAGGAAGGAGCACACAGATATCACAAACAGATGTCATTCACCCTCTAAATAAAGAAATGAGCTCGCATTGATTACTGAAGGACAGTTGGGACAAGCTAAGCAGCAGAATTAGCGTATTAATTATGAACTTTCTGACAACTCTAGCTGTATTGGTTTTCCATAACTGGAGAGGTGCAAGTAAAAAGGAAGATCGATCTTGAGGAGATTTAATAGTTAAACAGGGCAAACAGTTGCACACTCAGCTTTGCTAAGAGCTTAGTCGTTAAAAGTGTTAATTTTGTTTTTGGTCTTTTTTGAAGTAAGCGATAATAATCCATAAGGATTTTAGGGTGGCTGGAGCTGAAGAGCAAATGTCAACCAGGTCCAATTTAGTCTGACTAGCAAAAGATTTATTTAGAAGACCAAGGCAGGAAGAACTCAGCATAGCTTTATCTTTCCTTCCTAGATTTAACACATTTCTGTCTCTTCTAGGTTTTCTCATCAAAGAGCTTATTTATTTTATTCTAAGTTTGCTGTGTTTGGTCATCTATGTTTGCCAAATAAGGCAATAGTGTTTAGTCTTTTTCCCTCCCTCAACATATCCAATATGTTGATCTGACCTGTTTCCCTTCCATCAAAATTTGAACCTTTGAACATTGGTTGCTGTCAAAGAGAAGCTGTATTCACTGAACTTCAGGACCCCCAGGAGTCTTTCCACTACAGTCTGTTAGAGCAAGGCTGCTGCAGTAGGTTAATGCCAGGTCCAGCTAGTTCTCACTAAAATATTTGTGCACATGCTCATCCACACTGTACAAACAAAATCATCCACCAATATACCCACACAGCACAACTGTTATTTTATTACTATTGCATGTCCATATCTGACTCATTAAAATAGCTTGAGTTGGAAGGAACCTGAAAGATCATCTAGTTTCGAACCCCCAGCCATGGGCGCGGACGCCTTGCACTAGATCAGGTTGCCCAGGGCCCCATCCAACCTGGCCTTGAACACTTCCAGGGATGGAGTAACTAATACTTCTACAGATAGCCTTTTTCAGCAATTTGCTACAATCACATACAAGAATTTCTTTCTTGTACCTGATCTAAACACACTGTTTTCCAGATTAAAGCCATTCCCCATTGTCCTGTCACTGTCAAAAGTCCCTCTCTAGGTTTCCTTCTGCTCCCATTGGGTACTGAAAGGCTGCTGTAGATGTCTCCCTCTGGACTTCTGGCTGCAAATCCCAACTTGTTCACATTAACAATGCAGACATCCTGATCCTGTTGCGATTCACAAGCTTGAATGGCTGAATGACCATTACCAATGGTAATCTCATGAATCAAATTGTCCTCATCTTCCCTATTTCCTTACAGTCACACTGAAAATGCAGTAATTTTTTCCCCTTTTTTTCACTTTCCTTAAATTATTTAGAATGTAAACAGTGTCAGGCAGGATCTCTGCTGTCTGTGACCATACATACTATCAATTTGACTGTTGTCTAATTTCAGGCAGCCTAGAAATGTAAAATTTTGCTGAAGATCATAACCAAAACAGCAGAAAGACTGTGGGTCACTTTAGTCCATGACAGAAAATGACAACCATTCTCTATGAAAACAGGGCCAAATTAAAAGAACAAATAATGAAAGGGATTTGCTTTGAAAGTGTGGGGCATTTTCTACCTATCTTTCGAGTTACAAGCTGCATAACAAACTTGATGGCAAACCATTAAGAAAGCCTGATACAGAGGGCTCAATTCTTATGGCTTGTTTTCCAAGATGTTATGCCAATGTCTTAAATCCACCCTGTTTAGCAGAACCATTTCATTGTCTAGACAGCCATTGTGAGATTCTGTAAGGGGGAAGTAGAACTTGAAACAATTGAAGTGAAAGACTGCAACAGCTAAATGTAGTAGGAGAAGCCTTTTCTCTTCTTTTCCAGCTGCTATATCAGGACTTCTCAGAAATGTTGTTTCAACATCAACCTCAGCTGAAAAACTTGACCTACAATCCAGAGGCAATCTGGATAGTAGGTATGCAGATGGTATTGCAGCTAAGGTACCATGATGTATCATGGTGACAGGAGATCACAAAATTTTCCTAGAGACCCTGAAATGACAAGTGATGGCAAGCTTGCCTGCTGTACCCTGAAATAGCTGTATCTCTGAAATGTAAAGAAACAGGTATTTGTGAAAGGGTGCTTTGCCTATTGCTTCTTTAAAAGACACCTTTTACCTATTTAACTCTTCCAGCCTGTTGAAGTGCTCCAGTAACTGGGGTTGAGACTGACTCACTACATGAGTTCTTCAGCAGCGTGTTTACACTTCCTTACTGTATCCTGCTCTATTTACTCCCTGTTTCCTGGTGGCCCACTGTAAGCTAGACTGTCAAGGATGGAGCAGAACACATGTGCTTCCCATGATCATAATTTGTTATGGTTTAACATTCTGATTAGGAAGGCACTGTGAGTTTTAGTGACCTCCATTTTTGAACATTTCTACAGGAGGTAGATACAGCCTGCGCATATTTCTAAGCGTCAAGCAGGAGCAACACACAGCTGAACAGTGATTACGTGTGATTTAGGTGCCATGCTAGATAGAAGAGTTGGTGTTACAAAATTTACAACCTGACTAATTCTTGTAGTTGAATGAAATAAGGATTAGATTTTATTTACATTTTTTTCTTTCTAACAGCAGAATACTAGCGATTAATTTCTTAGCCTGAAGGGCATCATAAAAGATAAATGGCCTCAAAAAGCCGTTTGAAGAATGAAAAGTATGACTTGAAAAGCTGTAGAAATGCAATGAAAGATACACTAACTGGGCCTTCACAGTGGCCCAGAAAGAAAAACAAACAAACAACCTAAAACCAACCAGGCAAATATATGAAGAGATGTAGAAGGAAATCAAGAATTAAAACAAAAAACAAAGCATAGATATAAACAGAGGATTGGGAATTTTGGTGGAAGAGATCCAGGTCATATCAACATACTGGAAATGGCAATTCACCCCTTTAGGAAACATTAAATGTATAAGGAATGATGTTGGCTACAACTGCATAGCATGGGCATCAGCAGCAATAACTTTAAAATACTTACTTGGTATTCAGCTAAAACAATGATAGCAGAAAGAGAAAAGACAAGAAAGATTTATTACCATTCTTGTAAATCACTGCATCTTCCTCTTTTGATGCCATTCTGATGAAGGAGATGTTCACGTGCTCTCCCTTATTTGCTGTAACAGTTAATGCCACTGGGTGGAATGAAGCTGAAAACAGAAGTATATGATGAATAGCAGTTACTGTCTTTATCTGATCTCTGGCCTGATAGCTGAGAATGGTTTACAGCATGAACTTCGCTCAGATTTTGACACCTCAATTTCTTTAGAGCATAAAGTGATTCTTTACCATCAGCAGCCTCAGCTTATGTTTTGGTAAAGACACAGAGAACTTACCTATACCCTGAAACAACAGACTGCCACTAGAACCTGAGGCATGAAAAAAAGAAATTTGCTTCTGGCTCAGTAACTGGAAATAGTTTCTAATTCGGAACTCCAAATGGCCGTAAACTACTTTCCTAAGTTTCTTTACTCCTTGAGACATATTTAAAGCAGCCTGGGAAAAGTACTGGAAGTTGTATTTTAGGGAACAAGCTGTCACTGGCAAACAAATACCTAGGGTGATTTCAGTTCTCTTCTACTTAAGCTTTGTAATGCAGAACTGTTGAGCTAGTTCAGGAGACCATAATCGTGCAGGACTGGGGGGAGATGAGGTAGGATGGAGTAGATCTGTGTTTGTGTTAGTTCACCAGATTCTGGAAATACAGAGAATGTTGGATTGAATTAAGAACTTTCTTTTTCTTGCAAAAGAAAAAAAAAATCATATTTACAGACTGTGGTACTTTTACTAAAATATGCTCACCCGAAAATATGGCTTAGTGAAAATAAAAATTCTGTGTGAAAGACTGGTGTAGACCAGCCAGTTTTCCAGCAGGGAAATTGAAATTAATTTTCCTGCTTAAACAGTAAGGTACATTTATATATTTGTTTGTTGATGTTGATTTAAACAACAGAGAAAGTAGTGGATAGCAGGATTTTCCCAACATTTCTGCCTATTCCATATCAGTACTAGTGGAAAAATGTCATCAGAAGATAATCAGGGAAGGGACAGAAAAACCTCAATAAATAGCTCTTTCTGAAATGAGTGAAATGGTAATTTTAATTACCACATTACTTTGAAACAAGTTAGAAGTTAAGGATGCTTTCTTTCATTTACTTGGAAAATTCAAAGGGAAACTTGTGAAGTGTTTTGAGGACAAATTCAGGTTTTCAGACCATTTTTAGCTCTGAGAGTTTATGCCGTACTGTCATTTATATGTTATACAAGAAAAAAAAACAAAACAACAACTTCAAAAATTAGCCAAATTAATATCCTAACTATTAAGCCCCTTACCTGACAGAGAATTTGATACCTCTGTACTTTCAGAGCACTCGGGGGAGTAATGTATAGACTTAAATCAATCCCTTTGCTCTTTCTAGATTTGAAGTTTTTTAGCCTTAAGGATTGCTGCTATGCAAGTTCTTCCATGTGAGTCTATCCATCCTTGTTTTTCCTTCTGCTGCCACCTGCCTTCCTAGCAAGGTGAGTGAGACTTTTTGACATAAAACCCACCTGAGTTTCAGCTGAAAGGAATCCTTGAAGAGCCATTCATACTCCTAGACAGCTCTGCATTTTCAGAGGTTCCATTTCCATTAAAGTTACAATTATTTCACAACAAATATTTTTTTAGGAACATATATACAGGTTAATATAACCTGTTAGACAACTTATTTATTAAAAAAATTCCTTTTATCTAGACTCATGCCTCCTTTTTTGGTTAATTTTTACAAAACTGTTGATAAAATATCCTTTGGTTTGTACCAACAGTTGGAGAAACAGAATTTGGACCTTGTGGCTGGTTAAAATTTGGTGGGAAAGAAATACAAAGAAATAGGATCAGAAAGCAGAGAAAAAAAATTACGAAATAACTTTCTGTCATATTTTATATGTAATAGAGCTGTAAAAAAATGAGCAGATAGATGCTATATCAAATTTTGTATGAGGCTGATATTCTGTCACTTCCTCCACAACATTATTTTGCAAAATCTGAGGGAGCACATAAGGATAATATTCTTGCAATAAAAGAAAGAACTTTTTGATATTTTGATATTTTCATTATAAAATAGAATTTTAGGTTAAAAATCGAAATTTTATATTACATGATGTAAAATTAAAGAAGGAAAATCTGAGCAAGAATGAAGACTTTTTTTTTTATCAATCCAAGCCAACTTCTCTCCTAGGATATTATTTCCTTGAAAATTTTGACATTTTAATGTTTTATTTATGGTTGGAAACAAGATAACTATTGAAAATTCACTATTCTTTGCAGGATGGAACTTCCATCCCCTGTGTAGTTCTAGTGTTATGCTCTGAGACTCTACCACATGTTTTCATTCCTTTGTAAGTTATATACAATTGATTTCAGCAGGAGTCTTCCTGCTTCTCATTAAGTACATGCATTTGTCATTTTACCTAAACAGTGGTATCTACACTTACATCTTAGAGAAATAGAGAATTCTAATAGAAAATAATGAAATAAGTTTTCACTAGAGACAGGCAACAAAAACTGAAAGCAATTCAAACTTACTGTCAGGTCCCAAGTTAGAAATTATTTATTAGTAACAAACTCATAGTGAAAATCAATATCTATTTTAAAAAAATTCAAGAGCTTTTGCAAAAAAATAATTGTTAGCTACAAGTGTACCCCCCTACTAAGGGGTTTAATTGCAGTGCTTTTTGGACCAAATTTAGTGAGACAATACTAATTGTTTTAACAAGATATTAAACTTTTGTATTCCCATCTACTTTTTTTTGCACATTAGGGTAAACCACAAGACTTTTCTACAGGGTATTGTTGCAATGGAAAGGAATGTACACTCCCTGTTGGACTCAGTTCCAACATATTTTTAGATTGTGACTTGTATTACATGATTTCGCATCTCAAGTGTGCCATTTCCTTATAGAGATATAACAAACTGAGCTGCAGGAAAAGTGCCATAATGGTTTACTGCTAGCATTTCCATTTTTGTCCCTTTGACAGCTCTATAGTTGAGTTTCTGTGGGGAAAACTCAATCATATATATGAAAATAAACATTTATTGTGTAGAGTAATTGAATAAATTGTATTTGACTAGAAAGTGAATACTCTGTGGTGTTTTATTCTAGAGATGTATATGTATACAGAATAAAGATCGCTCCCCATAAGAAGATAAAACATAAACTGTTCCCTCTCATTACATATATATTACATGTGTAACTAAAATGTTTCAGTATAAAAATTTTCAGGAGAATGGAGAACTTTAGAGAGATGGAGAATGGGTTTGTTACTTTCAGAATAGCAGATGGTAAAATAAATCAGGAAAATTAGCCTGTTACATTTCCATGCTACACAGCAAAATTCTTCACTGTTCATATTTGATAATAAATATATAATCAGAGAGATGGCAGTTCCCACTAAGTCAGTGGGGCTACCCAAATGGTTAATGCTTAGTGAGTGTTTCACAAGCTTCTTGCCAGGAACCATGGCTGGATTTCCGGAAGTGCTGCTTCTTCCCCTGACGTTGGTGTCTCTAATGGAAAACTGCACAGTTACACTCAATTTTTGATGTTGAAAAACATATTCTGCCTTTAAAAATTATGAAAGCAACAACAGTAAAGTGGAAAAAGGTCATTTTTCCAGATACATATGCTTTGCCAGACTTCACAATCTTTCCTTAAACTCTTTCTCCTCTTTCTGTGCACTTTAATAGCTATGAGGATTTCTGACGCACCTCTCTCTTGCCTATTTTCTGATTAGATCATATGCTTTCACTGAGGACTTGCTAGTTTGAATTTTATTAGTGAAAACTTTTGCAGAGAAAATCTGAGAAAAGGATTCAAACCCAGAAGTTAATCCAAGAAACCTGCCAACTGCTGGTATGAATGCTACCTCTGTTTAGAACAATATCTGTCATGTAAGAAACCTTCAAAATTTGATTACTTAAAATTCTCTGCTCCTAGGCTCACAGATACCAAATGGAAAGAACTGATGGATTCAGAAGACATTCTTCCACCCATGCATGTTGCTCTACAACAGAACAGCTAGAAATGTGCTCAGCTTGCTGGCAGACTGTCACAGGCAGGGTCACATTGATGTTCCATGGACTATTATCTTATCTCCTCCTCACTGCAGCCTCCTCTGAAACAATGGAGCTGTCAGCCTGCATCTGCAGAGCTTTCTTGGTGGCCAATCCAATCCTTCAAAGACCTCATGTGGCCACAGAAAACATAAGCCAAAGAAAAATGTACTTGTCTTACTCAGCTTCCTTCCAACCTACCCATGTTCAAACATGTTCAAAGAAATAATAATAGGCACTAGCTGCAGCTCTAACAAATGAAAATATCTCCTTTTATAAATTTATTATGTTATTCCAGGAGATAACAACAACAAAAACTTCTCTTACTAAAATATTAAAGAAAGGTTAAAATTGTCAACTGTCTTTCCAGACCAGCTGCCATAACACAAAACATTAGCAGTACAGTAAAATCTATTTAAAATCAACTTCAGTTTTGAAAATGTGATTTGCTGCAGAAAATTACTCAAAATTTCTTGTGCTTTTCTGTAATTGATGGTGATCTCTGCTTTGGAAATTGTCCTCTGGAAGTCTAAAAAACGGGAAATTTTGAATATATGGAAATGCAATTTAATGGACTTTAGAAATTTCACCTTAGAAATTTCCAACTATATCCTTGCTTTTACTACTGTGCATAGCCTAAAACCAAAATCAAATGAATAGGGGAATCTGTAGTGGACTTTTGTGAATAACCTCAGATTTTGGAAATACCTGGATTTCTCTGGATTTCCTTTCCAGTCCTGAGAGGGGTCCTTTTTTTTTTTTTTTTTTTTTTTTTTTTTTTTTTTTTTTTTTTTAAACACTGACACAGACTATGCAGATCCAGTGTTGCTGATCTGTAGTTTTACTCAAACTTAGGCAAGGAAATTATTTTCTAGGCTTATGTTGCCCATTTACTTAAGAAAGATAGAATAGTGATGTTAGGCTACTTACATCTCAGACCTGTCAAACTTGTAAAATGGAAGCCTGTTTGAAATCAAGTGTCTGGCATGTGAGAAACTCAGTGCAGGGGTTGTCATGTATGTTATTCCATGGAGCCAGTGAGGCCACCTTAATTGCTGACTGACTTTGTGTTCCTGGCAGTAGCCAGATGCAGACAGAATACTTACAGATGTCTGACTAACTTCCACAAGGAAATGATTAGCATCTACTACCAACCAGTTTCTCTGCACTGTAGGAAAAAAAAAAAAAAGGCCTTGAACCAAGTCTCTTTTTATTGACTCAGAACTGCCTTGCCTCATCTGGGGCCGTGTTTGTGCCCACTTGTGTCAAACCAGGGGTAGCTGCCAGTCTGCCAGCAGTGCCATGGCAAATTCAGATCTGACCACTATACTGTACCTCCCAGTGGCATCTTCATGGTATGTATCCTTGTCACCTCATCCTTGAGTTTCCCTTCACAGTAATATGCTCCAATAGTTTCACTGGCTTGTTCCCTCTTCCACACCACTGTTTTGGCTGCTGCTCTCTTGGAATCTTCATTAACTTCCAGTGGTTCTCGATGCTGGTTTGCATCCTGGTCCCGGCCTATCGTGATAGACTCCCGGGAACGCCATTTGGAAGTGACACATATAAGTGATGTCTCGGAGTTGCCCACCAGAGGGAAGGAATTTATCAGTATGAGGTCCAATGCCGCTTCTACTTTGCCTAAAAAAAAAACCAGCATCAAATGAAAAAAAATTACTGCAGAATTTGGTGGAGCCAATCAAATCACCAGGTAAGTGGCTGGGGTTGTGCACAGCTTTCGTGCAAAATCAGATGAACATGGATTAAGTATTCTGCCACAATGACTTGAGGATTTATTTTTTATGATACAAACAGATAGAATTTTCTGTTCTCAGAAAAGGCAGTAAGTCTTGCAAACATGTTGGATTTCTTTCAAGAGCTGTTTTAGAAGCCCAAGGGAAACCATAGGCTGCCAGAGCAGATAGATAGACATGCACATAAATGCCTCAAGTATGGTGCTTTTCTGGTAATGGAATTGGTGGATGATAAGGTTGTCACTTCAACAATGTTTCCTCAATCGCCTTTACATGGATTTAGTACATATGAACTGATGTAAAGCAGTTATAACTTTCAGTTATGGGAAATGGTAGAACTCTGAACACTTGGGGTATTTTTATGCAGCTGTTTCATGAAGCTGGACTAATGATTTCATGGTCAACACATTAAATATTTGAAGCTGTAACAGACACTGGCAAGACCCACGGCACAAAGCAACTTATGCAAAAGCAACGGGCAAGTTGTCACCACTAGTTAAGTGAGATCAGGTTTAACTCACTCAAAATTGCTTATTTTGATCAAGAGGATTGACAGAAACATAGAGGTGAAAATTTCTTTGAAAATGAGAGATACAAGCCTAATTAAAATGTCCTCTAGCAGAATACCACAGTTTTAGTTGTTCAACTGTGCATAGTTGGAGGGAAATTCAGCTCTCCTATAATGAACAATTGGCAAATAATAGGCGTTTCCCTTTATTTTTTAAGTTCAGGGTAAGGAGAAGGGAAACACCAACATTTTTTCCAGCTGAAACAGGAAGAATTATTGATTTCTTTTATTCATCACATGTATTTTCCTGATTTGGATACAAGTGTATTTTGTATTCACATAGAGAGACCTAACATTTAGTGCCAGTCAGCTTCCAAATGTTTTCTGATGGGAAGGAAGGGGTATAGTATGAGATAAGGAAGGTGAAAAGGTCTTAGTGCTGCAAGATTGCAGTCTTTGCGTGTGTCTCTGCAGTGCTCTGTGCCAAGGGAGGAGGTCCTCTTCTGCTTTCAATGCAAGCAACCACTCTGGGGACTGAAGTATCTTGACAGCACATTGACACTCACCACACCCAGCCAGTCTTCCACAGCCACCACCCTTTCATGTGCCAGCCCAGATAACTTGCACTTACATAATGGAGAAATGAAACCTTCTGGAAAGGTTGCTATAAACATTAAAGTAAATATTGCATAATCGTGCAGGTCAGCAAAGTCAGTTCATCCTGCTGTACATTGCAAACGTTAATCCTTTGAAGGCGTATGTGATAGAAATGAGGTCAACTCACTCACACATTCATTTTATGGCGCATTTGTCTCAAGCCTCTTAGTTTTATATGAGGAATATTTGTGCTTTTATTATGGATCTGATGCATCAGCCAAAGGCAGATACAGCTCAAGAATCACACCTGCACTGAGAGCAGCTTCAGTTTAGATCAGCAAGGATCACATGCCAGGTAGAAGTAGATATTCTTAAAATCACAAACTGCAAGATCCTGGTTTCTGCAAACTTCTGTGAAACTCAGAATCAAATCTGGATTCAAATTCTTACTTGACATGACTTTCTGCATTGATATCAGGCCCAGTGTCAGAGAATAGAAGTGAAATATTTTGATATTTCTGCCTGGCATCCACAAGGTACAGAGCTACTACTACCTTTCCAATACAGAGGTGTGGGCCTAAGGGGTTGGTGTCCTTCAGAGGACAGCTGGTTGTCCAGGGCTCCAGTTCCATTTTCCCTGGGATTTCTCTGTCCCTCTGACTTCCACCAAAGACTGAAAGGTGAAAATAACACCTCCTTCCTCCCCTGCATCTCAAACTTCTAATACTCTGAGAAAAAGCAGTAGGAGAAGTCTGAGTTTTGAGGACCAGATTTCATGCTGCCTTTGATCCATATGCAAAGCAACAGTCTACCAGATTTGGGGCATTTACTGTGTATTTTGTTCCTTGTAGTAATAAAATTCTTGCAATAAAGGTGTGTAACATGCAGACATACTGCTTTCTTAAAATTGAGAATATTCTCGGTGAATCAAAATCTAGCCACCAGTGAATGGATAGTGTTCTGATTTGTCTATAAATAGGTGACTTTTTGCCATATTAAATATTGCAGAGTAGCCCAGACACCTCAACGAGGCAGATGGAACACAGATAGAGTTTCTTCCCAGAGAAACATTAAAAAAAAAAAAAAAAAATTCTGCCTCTAAAAGGAATTTACAGCTATGTGTAAGTATGGAATTATACCTCAAGCATGCTTTGCAGCTAAGATTTCACAGCTGGAATATACTGCAAGCAGAAATTAAAATGGTGAAAGTTTTGCACCAAGAAAAGCTATGCTTTAGATATAATTTGAAAAAGGAAAAAAAGGCATTTTTGCAATCTAAGGCCTTGGAAGTGATAGTAGTGTTTTCTTTGACTCCACTGGGTGGAGATTCCTACAGCATCTCTTTATAGTAATGCAATTTCAATTAAACCAACTGTTCTTGCTAGAAAAGAGCTTACCTAATTTGGCAAAATTTAGGTAAATCATACCCTAGATGTTAATGAAGGCTTTGAGTATATAAGAACTAAATAAGGACAAAAGAATTTAGCTCTGAGAAAAGCACAAAGAATAGAGACAGGAAGCATCCTATCTCAGCAGCAGGGACAATCCTCTGCCCTGCTTTGCTCCTTTCACTCGTGCCCTGCTCCTTGAAGAACAGACTCTATCAGGAAGGCAATTTACTGTGTGTACAAATAGATTTTGAGAAGGGAAAGCACTTGCAGAAGGCAAATGCTGTAAATGGGAAATACCATACAAGGAAGACCCATTGCCAAGTATTTATACATCACTCACAGTGATGCAGCGCATTGTGTCTTTCCAGCACAGTGAAAATGGCATCCTCTAAAGAAGTTTAAATAACAGCACACTGACTGTAGCTCAGACAGCAAAATGAATGGAGGGAAACACTTGCAGGTCCTCTTGGCCCATTCCAAATTACAAGATTGTCCTTTCTCTTGCTGGGTGTATCTTTCACAATTTTTCTATTACAGATTTCTGCTGCCCAGAGAGCTAATAGTATCCTGTGCTGCATCCAAAGAAGTGCAGCCAGCAGGGCAGGAGAGGGGATTTTGCCCATCTTCTCTGGTGAGACCCCACCTGGAACCCTGCATCCAGCTCTGGGGTCCCAGCACAGGAAGGGCATGGACTTGTAGAAACAGGTCTAGAAGAGGCTACGCAGATGATAGAGTGCTGGACCACTTCTCATATGAGGAAAGGCTGTGAAGAGTTGGGACTGTTTAGCATGGAGAAGACATGACTCCAGGGAGACCTTATAGCACCTTCCAGTTCCTAAAGGGGCTACAAGAAAGTCGGAGAGGGATTTTTATCAATGGCTTGAAACAACAGCAGGGTCAATTTAGATTAGATATAAGGACGGATTTTTTTTACAGTGAAGGAGGTGAACCACTGCAACAGGTTACCCTGTGTTGTAGATGCTTCATACCTGGAAGCGTTCAAGGCCAGCCAGGCTGGATAAAGCAGCCTGGCTTAAACATTGGTGAGATTGGCATAGCAGTGAGATTGACACTAGATGACCTTAAAAAGGTCCCTTCCAACTCAAGTTATTTTATTATTCTGTGATATTCACCTGAGGAATTTGTACTAAACAGAGAATAAGTTTGCCATGCTGTGTCTGTAGTCCCTGTGTGTTCTTATTCCTTACCAAAATGCCATTCCTACAGGCAGAGTCATCATGTTTTCTGTGCTGCATTGCATCAGCAAAACTCTGCTAGGATCCACTGAAAGAAACAGTACTGAGAAATTCCCTGACATCCCAGAAATCCCAGACATAGTTCGAATCAAAGAGCAAGCAAGTCTCTGATAAAGATTAAAATATCACTGCTCTGGATCATTATTGGTGCTAGACACTAGGATTCATGAGTAAATGTGGCAATCTTGAGCTGAGATAGTTTAATGCCATAGATGAGTACACACAGCAACTCTTAGGAGAAAAGTGTTGATTTGTCCTTTCCTCTGACTGTCTCTGCCCATATACTTCCAGATTTCCACTGTTAACCCTTGTCTTGTCTCCAGGAAAACATGAGAAAATTCTAGGCATTTTCTACCCAGTGTGAGGCCTTTTCAAAGTTGTCTGTTATTTGGAAAAAATGTTCAACATAATGGTTTATGCTCCTCTTCCACACCAAGAAGCCAGAGTTGTCAACTCTATCACAGGATAACCATACCTCACTGTCCTTCAGTGATATTTGCAAGGGATATTGAGAATTCGAAGTTCTGAGGAAAGCTTTAGTTGTTAATACTGATTGGTAGTGGAAGCAAAGAAATTGTTTAGATGTTACACACCTAAAGATGTATTTATTTCCTTATATTTGTAGAGCTTTATTACTGATTGCTTCAAATGACTATGAGGAGGAAGTCCTCTTCCTGGCATTTGCAGTGTAACAGAGGAAGGTGAAAATCTGTTGTAAGAGGTAAGCAGAAAGATGAATACTTTAAAAGTACTAATTATTTAAGAGAAAATGAAAGGGCAGAAAATTCCAGTAAATTCTACTCTATTTTTCACCAGGTGAAGCAGAGAATAGATGTAATACATAATGCTTATGTAGTTCTTTTACTTAGACTGTTATTGCTTGGTACAAAAATTATTCCTGCTATTAAGCATCTAGGAACAGGAATATAAAACACATAAATACTATATTGGAAGGGAAAAAGTAGAATCTTTACTTAGTTTTGGTGTTATGCTGAAAGTGAAACAATCAGTTGTATATGACACTCACTGCAGAATTTAAAAATAATTTAGAGACTGGTGAAAACATATGTCCCAAACTTTTAAGGCATCAACCCTTCTTCCTGCAAGTTTCATAAAATATAACAATGAGCAGTCCCTCTGCTTGAAATAATGTTTTGATTTAGAACAAACCTAACTTGCTAAATAGCCTAAACCTCAGCATTTCTCATTGTGTCTTGTTTTGTAGTTATAACTTCAGTTGTAGTCCCTCCAGTTTTTTTTTTGTTTTGTTTTGGGTTGGTTTTTTTTTTTTTTTTTTTTTTTTTTTTTTTTTTTTTTGGTATAAAACAATGTACCAGATTAAAAAAAAATCTATTTAGAAATACAAATGGCAACCATACAAGCAATTTTGCTGAGGAAGTATAGCATTGGTTAATTCTTGGGGAAGTACTGAATAAAATAAACAATGACTTTTAAAAAATTAATAAATTAGCCAGTGTGGAAGATAATCAGGCTGGAAATGATGCAAATTAAATATGAAGAAATAGATAAAATAGAAACAAAATCAACATGTCTCCTTTTAAAAAAAAAAAAAAAAATTACTCCTTACTTAATACTAAAGCTAGTCAGAAACTAACCCAAAATATTAACTGTTTAGGCATACTTTTCATAAGGAGAGTACAACATACACCAAACCAGAATCTGGCAAATTGTTTTTTTTTCTCCTGGGCTCTCAAGACGTATATTATTTTTGGTTAATTCTCTAAAAAGGTAAATAATCTGGGGGGCTTTGAAACCATGTATTCATTTGATGGGCTCAGAGATCTTTAAGTGTCCTGGAAATTTTATCTGGAATGCAAATATAGCAGCAGCTCAGGTAATTTTTCCCAGTGAGTCAGATTCTTTTCTGACAGCTTATTCCTCCACAGGAAAACAAGACTGAAGTTATTATTGTCCAAAGAAAGTAAGATTCTCTGCCACACAACAGGAACAACAGGGATGAAAAAAAGATATAAATGCTCCTGGAAAACATCTGATAAATGAGCTAACTTTTTTTTTTTTTTTTTTTTTTTTTTTAATGTAAAGAATCTTCTTGTTGTACTTTACATGATGCTACCGTGCAGCTGTGGGATGCTTCACCATTCCAATACCAAGACCACTTGCCCTTAGAAATAGGGCACTATTCATGGGAGGAAGGTATAGTAAGAAATTAATAAAACATGAAAAATTACTGACAGGCTATCACTATGCTATTTAGCAGTAGTGGAAAGACCAGAGCACATGTGTGAAAAACAAAACAGTTTTTCAAAGCTATGAGGCCTATCTTGGTATCTGCTTATCTGCCTTTGGGTACCTCTGGTGCAGTTGAAGGAAATGCCACTGCCTCCTTGTTTTCTCTGTATGTCAGTTATTTCACAACCTGTCAAAACAATCTTTTAAGATGAAAAAGCCGGAAGAGAAACAGTGCTGCAGCTTGGTTGGGGTTTCCAGGGGGGAAATCATGCCTAAATATTACGTGTGTATATATATATATATATATATATATATATATATATATATATATAAATGTTTTGGGTTTTTTTTTTCAAATTTTTGTGTGTGTGTGTGTTCTGAGTAACTAAAACACAAAAAGAAACCAAAACATGGTTGTCATGATTTCTCCTTAGGCCTGGTTGACCACAAATGAGTAAAATGGAAAATAACATATCAGCAGCAATGGCTGTTTGAATAACTAGCTGACAGTATGCCAGGTAACTTTAAAAATGCTGAAAGAGGGTGAAGAATGTGGGAAAACTCCAGCAGGACAGGCTTGTAGTTCAGGTGCATCTGGTTGGATTTGCAGCTAGCAAAATATGGATATCATATAATCCAGAGTGTATGTGCACATCAAAATAAAGATCTCCATAACAAAGCTGGCCCTTGTCAGTTGCATTATGAAGTTTGTATTTGTACTGCAAGTGTTTACTGTTTGTTGTATGTGGGCATGTGCCAAGCAGAAGTAGGTAAAATAACACAGGTAAACAATGTCAATGCATACAATCATCATAATGGCTGTTTGTGAGCACTGACTGCTGGGAGAACACATTCTAATCTGCTCTTGACTGTACATAAGGGCACCCTCACTTTGCCACTTACTGATTTTTCAGTAAGTAGCTGGAAGATGTTTCTGGTGCTAAGCACATTTTGTGACTAAAGAGGGCAAGACCCCTGACCAGTGGCTTGTCTGCAATGAACAGCCAGGAAATAACACAAGGGAAAATCATCAGCACAATCAGAAGTGCAGTTGGAACTGCATTGTCAAGAAAGGCTTGTTATACTCCAAAGGAGAAATTAACTAAGCCCCTTCATTAGTCACACTGACAGTGCAAAAAAACAAAAACAAAAAAAAAACCAAAAACCCAGCCTTGAAGTAAAAAGTTTTCATTTCTGAAAAGAAATGAAATTGTTAATGTATCTTTCAAAAATCCTTCCAAACTTAGTAAATGCCTTATATCTTTACATCCTAAAGAGGTTAATAGTTCCAAGTGATGAATTACAAAATGTATTTTGATAGCTTTTTAACTTCTTTAAGATATGACCCTTGTTTAACAGTTGAACAGTTATCATATCTGTAATATAAACAATCAGCATTTTAAACTCCATATAAGAAATTTTCTATTTTAGACATGGGTTGTTCTTTGCTGAGTGCCTCCACTGAAACCACAGTGGAACAGCATCCTAAATATGATCTATCAGCACAGAATATAGACTGTCTTTGGAGGGCAGTTCTTTGCTGCAGATTTTCCAAGATTTTCATCCCTCCACTCCCAGAAAGATCTTACAGAGGGACCTGCTCATGGAACTAAATCAGTTTCACACAAAGTGCATCCATTTTTGATTCATTGTTCCTGCGCCAACCCAAAACTTTTCATACCACCATGACTTATTGGTCTTCCAAGAGAGCTGAACAGGGTTTTTTGTTTGTTTAAGAGATGGGTCTAGGGCAAACATGCTTGTGTATGTGGCTGATAGAGAGCCAGCTTCCAGCCCAAGTAATTCTCACTGTGAGCACATGAAGGACCAACTGCATCTCCCCTGCCCTAGAGACAGATGCTGAGTGACAGTCAGTATCTATGACTTCTGTTCTTCCTCTTGTACAGTAAAGCCTTCCAGATAAAAATCTTGTGGGTGTCAGACAATCTGTGTGCAATACAGATTCAATACAACTTCAGTTTTCCCTTGAATGAAAATTCAGCAAAAAAGTAATCTGCCCATCTTAATTATGACTAAGTATGAAAACCATATAATACATGTGTGTTCATGTATCTATATATGAAAATTGTATCTAAAACAATAGCATACGTTAACATTTACAAATGTAGTGTGGTTTCATTTCACTCTTTCAGAGCTGATTCCTTTGGGCCTGATGTAATCTCTTTTCACTCCTGACTGCTCCCAGCTGTTGAAATGACCTTTGGGAACACAAGCTTTCTAAGAGATACTCTGCACCTGAGTGGGTGTGAACCAGGCACAGTATAGCAGGCAGATGCAATTTCAGGGTCTCACAAATCAAATACACTTCAGGAACAAAAGGAGAATTTGTTTAAAATTTCTCTAATTCACATTAGTAATTTGATAATTTAGGTGTCAGAAAGGTTGTGCATCATTTGTCTGGTTATGTGACAAATACCTGATATATTAAAACCTCACAGTTACAGTTATGAAATACTGAGATTAAAAGGTCAGAAGTGGTTTTCTTCCATTTCTTTGTGAAAGGTTCAAAACTACAGAACTCAGCCATATGACACACTGAAGTTCAGGTGCCACTTTGATTTGACAACAGCCTATTTGAAGATGCTCACAAAGGCCTAGTGCCTTTAATTATGGGAAGAATGACATTCCTATTCACTGTCACAGGCTTGGATTAGCCACTGGGTAATACAGGTTTTCTTTTGGTTTAAGTTAAGCCTCAAAAGAGAAATAAAAGTATTGAAACAGAATTGTTAGAACTTTCCAATCCAACTAGAATTTTTGACTTGTCATTTTGAAAGTTTACAGCATTATAGAGGTGCTCGTGTGTCTGGTAATGCATGTTAAAAGCTGTTCAACTTTCCAAATATGAAAATGAGTCACATAATGATAACTTAGATTTAGATAATAATGATAAACTTAGATTTAGATAATAATGATTATTAGATTTTTTTCATAACACATACTGATCCCAAAGAAAATGGAGCAATCAACATAGGTGATAGAGAGCTATTGAATGCTACTGCACTGGTTTGCTCCACTGTTACCTATTCTAAAAAGGGTAATATAATCTTTTGGGTCTTTTACCATATATGAGTCCAATAGCTAAATTAGAAAAAAAAAATCCCATGTTTTTAGAAAGCCACTGGATCTAAGATTATTGAGAGAGCAAAAATGTAGCACAGAAAATTCTATCTTGGAGAATGGAGACATTTGACGATATATTTGTTTCCAATTTGTTGACAATAGAAATAGTCAAAGAAATGTTCTTGAAGCTAATTGTAATTGTTGCTGGTTTTCACTAATCCTCTACTGATGGTGATCACCTTGCTAAAATAAGGCTCACACTTGAACATTTCAGAGAGTTAGCTCACTGTGAGAAACTGCAAGCATATTTCTAGACCATATGAGGATACCTGAGGATGCCAGAGGCATTTCTGAGGCAAAATGTAAGTTTTGACACTCATTCCTTGCCTTTAGAGGAGTTAGTAAATCTGCAGCTCTTCTTTGGTCAGAACTCAACAGACTGAACCTAGCCACAAGCTTGGTATTTGGATCCATACTTCAGGATAGATGTCAGCATAATTTTGCTAGTCGAAAATGTCAGGGACATAAACAACCAAAAGAAAAAACATACAGTGATACCTAGTCTAGTTTGAAGAATCCCAGCAGGATTAAATTCAACTCCTTATCAGTTTAATTGAACATTTTCTACGGAATGTACAGAGTGCAAAAGTGAGCATTTGTGTATACTTTGACTGCTACCTTCCAAACTGGATCATTAGCTCTAGCTGCTATTAAAAAAAAAAAAAAAGACATCAAATCAAAGGCCATTTGTCCTAATGAGAGCCAAGTCAGTGGTTTTCACCTTGGGAAAGGGTGGAGTGGAGTTTGTGCCTACCCAGCAACACACCCAGAGAAGCCCACAAACATCAGGGACGAGGTTAAGCCAGTTCAGTGTCTGTGCTGAGTGTAGACCCTCCCCTGTTCATGGAATGTCATTCCTGCTTTCCTGAACTCCGCCTGCAGTATCTAGAGGAAAGCAGGCTCGCATTGTCTTCCACTGCTCGCCCCAGGAAACATGATATCATTCTCAAACAAAAGCGGGAAAGCTGACAGATCTATTGAGATGGGTGTGACTACAGCACACACCTCGCTGGTTAGCCCCTGTGGAAAATGTGGTGACTGGCAGCTCATCGGTGCTGGACTGTCTGTGCTCTCCATACTTTTGTAGCTAATCTCTGCAAATTACTTGCTTGTCCTGTACTTGTGACTTAATGAACATCGTTGCTCTCTGTGTCAAATAGGTATATGATACCATGCAGAAAAACAGAAGGGACAGGAAAAAAGTCATAATAACTGGACTTTCTTTTCTTCTCCATCCATAGTGCTTACAGCACCAAATATTTCCAAAAATTGTAAAGCTGGAACTGGTCTGAGGACTAAATAGGTTGAATCCATGTGCAGGTAAACAATCAAGAAACTGAAGCCACAGAAGAGGAATTGGTAATAACAATATGCAGCCTATTACAGCAATTGCTAGATAAGAATATTTCCAGACATGATTTCAACAGATTAATTTTTTTTTTTTGGCTGCATTAACCTCTAGCCTTTTATAGATGCCAAAAGTAACATCTCAATCTCGCAATTTTATTGTTAACAGCTGTTAGCATGCTGCTGATCAAGAAGATCTGTGCAAAGCAATTGTGAAGAAAGTTGCATGGAAATGAGGACTTCTGCCTTTTCTTGCTGCTTTCTGGTTTTCATTGCAGGACAATTTGCAGTTCTACAGCACATTACGTTTTTACTGTGAGGTGGACTGGAACAAGCTATATATATCTCAATACAATGGTAAAGGGTGAGTTAAGAATCTAAGGTTATCAGATTACTTGTATTTTTCTTTTACAGATTTTTACAGAAGAAACTGACCAGAAAATCAAAATGAGGATTGTAAAAGTGATACTCCAATGTGGAGCAACTTTGAATCTGATGGCAGGAGCACAGTCTTCCTCAGGGCATGTGATAGGTTCAGCAATGTGTCTCTCACATTAATGCTGAAATTACTGTAAACTAAATTTGAATTGGTATAATATTTCTGTATACCTTTCTACAGATATCTCTCATGATAACTTCTGACTTGCTGAACTAATGACATTTGCTAATAATTATATAACAATATTTGGAGTGTTTTTAATTGATCTTGTATTTTTCCTCTTTCTTTTTTCACTGACTTTCATCAAAATTCCACTTGTGGAATCTTGTCTAAAATCAGGTACTGGAATTGCTACACATATTAAGCATACAGCTAGTTCATAAAGTCAGTCACAGAAGAAATTGACATTTAATCTGTATTTAAAATGAAAAGGCACCAATAGTTTCAAAGTTATCAGATGTATGGAAAAATTAGTACCATAAGACAGAAAAAAAAAACCCCTTCTGCATCATGTGTCAAGAAACAACTTCAATGCTAAAAAACTGTAGCAGTGGATCCTATATGTAGTTAAATCACCCCCAGTTGCCTGGCCCCAGACCTGCCCTCACTCACTGTAAGAGCTCTGCACAGAGAAGTGGACTCACTGAAACAAACATAAGTACTTAAATCAGTAAAGGTAAACTCTGGAGTGAAGGGTAGACAGTCAAAGGGTAGGTGCATAGCATGTGAAAGACAAAGAAAGGCATGACAGGTCCACTACAGCTATTAAAGCCGAAGTTTACCTGAAATCAACAGGCTGAATCCATAGAGAACTAGGTGTGCTAGAGGGTCCATGCTTTCCAAAGTAGATCCATCCAGTTCTTCCAGTTGCTCATGGAGTATCCTTTCCCCGGGGTAGACGTTTAGCAGTTACTCTTGTCCTGCATGGTACGCTGTTTACAAGTCACAGGCAAGAAATCAGAGCACTGGCGCAGGCTGGAACAGTCTCATTGCTGTCTGAGTACAGGGAGTTTAAGTTCCTTTTTCCTGTTTCCTTTGTAGATTAGGATGGGAAAAGCAGGATCTTAAAGGCATTTTTGTATCAGCAGGACTGCAGAGTAGTGCAAATCCCGTCCATCCAGCAATACATCAAAACAATTATCTGGAGCTGCTGGAGAGGCAGGGGACTGCTGTTGTTCACAGTCAGCAGAATAGGAACAATGATGGCATCCTCCAGTAGGCGGGAGAGTGCAAGTAAAACATCCTCCACCTAGGTACAGTAGATGGAAAGTGTTATTATCTTCGTCTTCAAGTCCAGATCTGCTAACTTCTCAGGGTGCTATTGTGTTTTCCCGTATTTATTTAATCCACATGTAAAGTGCTGGCTGTAATGCATTTCTGGACACAATAATGAACATATGATGTAAACAGTAACAAAGCAAACAGCTGAACTCAGTATAGACCAAAACCATCTACAATCCAGTAAACTACTCCCTTAGTTCATGTGTTTTACTGGAAACAATTTTTCTTTACATTTGACAATTGGAAACAGACTGAAAACTTGTTGCAATAATAAATCTCACACAGAGTTATTATGACTTTGCTGGGATTAAAATGCCCGCATCACTCAGGGAGGTCTTCAAACTAGGAAGCCAAAACAAAACACAAGAAAAAAAATACAAAGAAAAAGCGGGGAAAAAATAAAAAAAAAAGGGGAAAGGCAGCACTCAAATATATAAATAGAATTCAAAATAAAGAGCAATCTTATTTACCACTTGACTAAACATGATCCATGGCAATGTTCAAAGAAATAAAGAATAGCATCTATAATTCAGCAAAAAATGAAGTACTCTACTTAGTTCTGTTTCTATTTGGAAAGCTTCTAAGTGTCACAGTTTAAATATTGCTCCCACTGAAGTAAAAATTAATCACATGATTAATTAATTAACTTTTCCACTGCAGAATTTAAAGGATTTTAGTATTCTGACTTCCTGTCACTGAACATTAAGTGGCTGCTAGGTATACCTTTCATATTTTCATCCATATATTTCACGAGACTAGAATGTAAGTACTTTTTAAGGCAGATCATACCTTTGTAGTCCTGCCAAGATACCAGCAGCCAGAATTACTTTTATGGAAGTACAGAAAAAGGAAGGTTCAGCATACTTTTGGAAACGGGGTATGGGTTTAATCTACTTTGATTAATTTCCTTTTAGCCTTTGCTTGTAGTGTAGATTTCACAGGGGAAGTCCTTCACACCTAAGATATATTGCCACACGGAGAGAAGGGTTACAACCACGGCAAACGGAAAGGCAGCAGCCCAGAGTTCCTTATATGTGTCCCTCCTGTCCCTCCATATAACTGAAAGCCAAACCAAGTAGAAATTTATACTGAAAATACTCTTTGAGTGCAAAAACACAATATGGGGTACAAACACAATTGAATTTCCTTTTTTACACTTAAGGGAGGCAGAATGTAAGATATTTATGTGGTTTAGTTTCAGACTAAAAAAAAACCACATACATTTTGTCCATTTTAGATTTTGGAGAATATCTAGTCTTTTTCTACTCTTAGATGTGAAGCAGCAGTGATTACCCCTTTCCAGTTGCACCTTAGCTTTTATAAGCCTGCAACTAGAGATCCCTCCAATATCAGAACACTTAATGTATTAGCAGATACTAAGTATTATCATATTTCCTATCTAGTGGATAACTCTGTTTTGTTGTTCATTTAACCTGTTTATAAGTTGGCCAATCCTCAATTATTTTTTAATGTCTTTTGATTTGTTGAGGAATGGGAAGCAGGGAGGAAGGAGAGAGGAATTAAGGAAATGCAGTCAAGGTTGTGGTTCTTCAGATTGCTATCGTAAGCTTAGAGGGGCTTTTAAAGTTTTCACTTAAATCTCACTTTCCTGCTATAAAGTGATCACTGAGGAGAAATGCATTGTGTCTCCATTTGAAATACACCTAAATACAAAGCAAAGTTTCTGATTTTGCAGTATGAAAAATGCAAATTCTTCTTTTTCAAAGAACCAACTTGTGCTTACTGATCATTTCATCTACCAGGATGACAAGGTAGTTATTTATCTCCAGGACAGAATGGACAGCCTGAACATGCAGCATTCCACAAATATGAGAAGGCTGCTGAAGCCAGAAGAGAGAAGATACATACTAATCCAAGCCAGAATCTGTTTAGGATACCAGCATCAGCAGGACTGTGTGTTTGATTTCTGTTTCATTACAAAATTTCATTTTCAAAGAAATAAAGAATAGCATCTATAATTCAGCAAAAAATGAAGTACTCTACTTAGTTCTGTTTCTATTTGGAAAGCTTCTAAGTGTCACAGTTTAAATATTGCTCCCACTGAAGTAAAAATTAATCACATGATTAATTAATTAACTTTTCCACTGCAGAATTTAAAGGATTTTAGTATTCTGACTTACTGTCACTGAACATTAAGTGGCTGCTAGGTATACCTTTCATATTTTCATCCATATATTTCACGAGACTAGAATGTAAGTACTTTTTAAGGCAGATCATACCAATTTTGTGCCCTGTGAAATAAAAATTATATGATCTGATCACCCTCTGATTAGTGAGTGACACAGAAGTGCAGTAGAAATGTCTGTTCCCACCACCAAACTAGTCCTTAGCTAATGGGGATACTGAGTCTCAGCCTGCATTCACTATTAATGACCTGAAGAATTCCAAATAGCCTTTGGCAAAACCAGGTTGCCAGTAAAAGAAACTGAGCTAAAAGTAAGGATGGTACAAGGAATAAAATATGGTACTGAGTTACTCTAACTTTTATTGCTTGTGGGCTCTTGACTACCAGGCTATCCAACGAGCATCCTTGCCACATGCTCAGGTAGGTATGTGGCTGTGTTGTGGCTCCATAGGCCACACCATTTTCTTTTCTAAAGGTACTTGGAAAGACTCCAAAAGTTTCAAAAGAGTTCCCCTCAGAAACATCCGTTTTGTTGGTTGTTGATTGCTGGTTCACACATATTCACATCTTAACCCCCAACACAATAGCATGCACTAATTTAAATTAGTTGCAGCAGGGAAACAAATTTTCTTCCAATGTGTAAATATAACCCTAGCATTAAACATGGCTTTTCATAACTCTTTTTGCTGAAGGCTAATTTTATGATATGTCAAGGGTCCTGAACTCCTGACACCATGCTTTCCGTCTTAGATAAGCAGCATACTTGTCTCAAGGACAACCCATTCATACATGCTGTACCACATGGAAATATGTGAAGGGGAAAAAGAAACAATGCCATTGCACTTCTTTAGTCAGGTAGATGTGTTAGCAGAAAATCACATATCCTCTTGCAGTGTCTGGTTGTATTATATTTTTTGGAACCAAGCCATTACTTTGGCCTTGATGTGATGTTAATATGTGTTAGTAGGAGGCAGTAAAGGAACTTTAGGAATTATTACTCATCACAATCAGCTAATGCGAAACAAAGGTTCACAAATGATGGGGTTCTTTCTTCAAACAGATCCTGCTCTCCTCTGCAACAAGGCCTATGCCACTGAGGCCAGCCGTAGCCCCTAAGCCATCTATCTGGGAGCACCTGGAAGTGAGAGGTAGCAGCCAGGAGGCCAGGGAGAGGACATGTACATCTGCAGGTGTAAGCACTCAGGACGAGCACTGCCCCCACCACTTTAGTGGCAGCGGTAAATGGAGGGAGGTAAAGGATTCTGAGGTACATGTCATGCAAATGTGGATAGGACAGTGTGGAGGAATGCTGCTATTGAAATGGGTGGTTTAAAGGTGAGGTAGAAGATAATAGTGTTTTTTGCTGCACCTCATTCTGAGGAAGTAGAGTTTCTTTATGCTTTTTCTAGTGCCTCTCCCATATATGCATACTTAGAAGGCAATTCAGCATTGTAAGCATAGGTATGATCCATTTCTTTTGTTCAGCATTTTTATTTTCTTTTCTAAACAGGATTTCTTTCAGAGAACATAGCCTGGAAAATGGCTGAGTACTGATTAGTCTACAGAACAGCCTTAGCCAAAGTGAGCTGTTTCTTTCCTGTCTTCCTTGATGCTGAAATAAAAGGGTTTTTACCAAATGGAACTAAACTTATTAACTATACAGAGCTTCTGTATCAGTAAAGTCATTGTGAAGGACATTAGGTCATTTGTCTAACATCTATGCTCTGAAAACTTATACTTTGTGAGCCACGTGTATTCCTCTGAAAAATGCTTCATGTATGTTTTAGAATGGTCTGCCTGTTGTCAGCAGAAAGACAAAAAGAATTACTTCTCTGTTCTGTTACTTTCATTGTAATTTTTTACAATATATTTTGAAGGACAAATGAGTGTGTATTTATGTTTAATGATAACAATTGTATATCCAAATATCTTTAAGATATTGATATTAAATCTCCCCAAACAATGCACAGAAATAATACTATCACTGCTTAAAGTAAAAGGGCATGAAGAAGGCCAGTTTCATATTTTTGAAGTCTGGAGAAATAAATATTAATTTCATGAGCTTCTTAATGAATGTGATCTTTGAAGATCTGACTATCGTTTCAAAAGACCAGGAAACGGGTCATGTCACCTACATCTCAGGGGTAGTGTTCTCAGCCATTAGGGTTACAAAAATTCATTCTTAATATCCTGCTTGAGGGACCTATTATCTTCCACTGACTTATTATCACAGTGTCAGTATGATTTAATGGTGCTTTTTAATGGTGATTTTAAACACGTACAACTTAGTGATAAATTTGCTGTCCACTTGCCTCTTCTTCCAAATTTGAGATTGGCAATCTTCAGAAATCTTGGAAATCTGAAGGCTTTGTTTAGAATTTTGTCTGTCATGAACAACAGTTAAAGTCACTGAGGCAACTGATAATTTCTACTACAGTTACTGTTTTCTTTTTCTTCCTAATTTTAAGAGGTGCTGAGCCCCCCCTTATATCCCAAGTATTCACGGGCAAACTTGAGTTGTATATTGGAAACAGAGGTCTTGCACCTTACTCATCCTTAGCTGCACAGCAGAAATCTTGGGGCTGATATGAAGATACCAGCGCTCAGTGAATCAAGCTCAGTCAGTTTAAATAAATATAGCTTTCAAAGAATTAGCTCTACAAGAGAAAACAAGAGTGGATAACTTTACATTTCTGGCTCTTTCTCACTCTCTCCTTTTTTTTTTTTTTCTATGTGGAACATTTCCTCCCATTTCAACATATTGTCCAGTTAGTCCTCCTTCCTGAAAGGAGGACCTCTAAGTGTTGAGCGCAAGTCAGGGCAAGAACATTTCCTCCTCTGCTCCAAGATTCTGTCAATCCCACCCAATGACTGATCAAAGCTGGGATTTGAATTCAGATCATCTCTGTAGCAGTGAATGGTTAAAGGCTTCCTTCCTCTTGACTCAAAAAGAAAAGGATGATAACTATTTTGTTTGGGAGTAATCCATTTCCCTTCTGAGTGATCGAGCTGCATTTCAGAGCCTTGCTCTGCACATACAAGACATGTATCATTTGATATTCAGCTGCTATTCACACCATGCAGGTGTTCAAGCAAGCTCCAATTTTAGGACCACTTTCAAAATCTGAAGGTTTTCACTCCAATTGCTACATCCACCACACCCATTATCACCATGAGATAGGTTTCCAATGAGCTCACTCAAACCAGAAACCTTAAGAACAGATATGAAGGAAACTTCTAATCCCTTTCTCCTCAAACAAGACATTCTAATGGCTAGCACCTCTTCATCAGGGCTACATTTTGCCCTGTATTTTTGTTTTATGCTTGCAGCAGGAAAACAGAAGTGTTCTTACAAAGAACTTACAAACACTTCACCTTGGAAACGTCCCTACAGCTGTGAAACAGCACATACTAGCACTAAGAGCCACTAACTATAGTTGTCAGGCAGAGAGAACTCTCAGTGTTCTGCCTGTCCGGAATTGCTCACAGAAGTATTGCATTGTTGTCTTCTAAGCTCACTAAGAGAATTTAAAAAGAAACTTATTTTGAAAGAAAAACAAGCTTTCTAAAAACACCATGAAAAGTAATGAAGCCAAGATGAAGCAGGAAGACCAACGAGAGGATTAAACTTTGCTTGCAGCAAACATACAGTTTGCCTGGAGATATGATGATATTCCTGAATATATGGGAACAAGATTGGTGTACTGTCATGCCATCATGAGCTGGGAACAACAGCAGTCATTCCTGTGCTCATCCTCAAGTAAAAATGATATGGCAGCAACAGACCCTTTGATTGAAGGCTTTGAAATTGAAATATTTCTTTTCATACAGTGTACCATTGAAGTGGGATGTCAAAGCGGCAGTTATTGTCAAACCTGGTATCCTAATGTCTCAGTGGTACGTTACTGAAGGGGGATTATGTAAGGGAACTTTTAACAAACTGCATACACATAATTCCATGGAACTTGTTGAGATGCACCCAAATGCGTAGAGAGGTAGATGACTTAAGGCATTGCAAGGTCATTCCTGAGTACCCTTTTTTTTTTTTTTTTTTTTTTTTTTTTTTAATGGTGGTAAGGGAGAGGCTTCTGAGTACTGAAAGCTAGAATACATCACTCCTACCTTCAGGAGAGCAAGAAGATTGATCTATCCAATGACAGACTGGTCAGCCTCATCTCAATCCCTGAGAAAGTTGTGGAGCAACTAAGGCTGGATATGATTTCCAGACACATGAAGGATGGGAAATGGATCATGAGCAGAGAGCACAGATTTATGAAGAAGAAATTATGCTTAACCAACCTGATAGCCAACCACAATGAGGCAACTAACTCAATATGTAAGGAGAGAGGTATGGACATTGTTCACCTCAACATAAGCAAGGTGTTTGCCAGAGTTTTCCATTAAATCCTCACAGATAAGCTGACAAAGTATAGCAAGATAACCAGGCTAGGGGCTGTGGTCAGTGGCCTGAAGTCCAGCTGGAGGCCAGACAGTAGCGGAGTACCACAGCCATGGTTATGGGGGAAACACTGTTTAACCTTTTCACTTGATGACCTGGATGACAGGTCAGAGCTCATTCTCAGGAAGCTGGCAGATGACACAAAGGTGGGAGGAGTGGCTGATACACCATATGGGTGTAGTTCAGAGGGATCTGAACAGGTGAAGTGGGCAGCCAAGAATGTAATGAAGTTCCACGAAGATACATGCACAGTTCTGCCCCTGTGGAGGAACAATCCAGGCATCCATGCACACTGAGGGCTGAGTGGCTGGAAACCTGCCTCACTGAGAAGGACCCTGGGTCCTTTCCTGGTGTACACCAAACTGAACAAGAACCAACAATGCACAGCAAAACAGGCAGCAGTATTCTGGGGCAAGTTAGGAAGAGCACAGCCAGGCAGGCTGAGGGAGGTGATACTTACTCAGCCTGCTGAGAGAGGTGAGCAGAAGAGATTTCAAGTATCTCCACTCTGCAGATGCTGCCAGTTAATTCATATCCTCTCAATCTGAAGTCATAGCATAAAATGGAAAAAAATATTTCCTGGGTAGAGAGAGACCTGTTACTGAATTAGTCTCCTGATGTCCACACAGGAGCTTCAGCGAAAAAACATTGGTACTTAAACCGTACTTAAAAAAAAAAAAAATAATAATAATAAAAAAAAAAGTTAAAGAAAAGGTGAAGGTGATTTTCACTGACACTTGAGGAACTACATAAGGGTAGTGAGTCAGCTCACTACTAGGAGTGAATTAATAATCTTCCACAGGGAGGTGAAACGCTGCATAGCTCATCACTCAGAATCCATTCAGTTCTTTTCGGCCATGGTATCCGTACTATCAAGGGCCATAAGGGGTGAATTGTTAAGAGAAAGAATGAGTGATGAGCTTTTTACACAGAAACAGGTTATCTGATGATCCTTCAGTAAAACAAGGAAAAGAACAGCATGCTGGAAAAAGGGGTTTCATGACAGGCATCTCCTGGGAATACAGCAAAAACCTGTAAACTTTACCCTGCTTACAGAATCACTACCAAGGAGTAAAAACCTTCCCCTGCCCTGAGAGAAAGCAAAGTCAAAGCAGTGTGTTTATTCAGTCTGTAGCTTTTTTCCATTGTTCATTTACAATATGTTATTCTAGCACAAGTAGAATTCAGGAGGTGATCTCTCTGGCTGATTATTTGATTGGTGAGAGACTTCATCTCTGCAAATAACAGGCTTTCTCTGGAATAGCCGAAACTCTGACAGGAAGGAAGAGACTTTAATGGGAATTTCCCCTAGATAACAGTCCTTAGTTTATAGAAATCCTGTTCCATTATCTCTAAATATTCTACATATATAGAGCAACACCATTTAGTGTGCTGAATTAGCAAACACAGGGCTTTCTGCACAAATCTTCAGTATTTTTAGCTTACAGATTTATTTATACTCAAAATTACAATTTACTGACAAAAATACAGAACTATTTTAATGAATTCAGACCATTTCCTAATAATTTCTCTAGTTTCATGAAGCGAGGTGCATAGTCTACCTCTTTTCTGGAAAACCTTTCTAAGAGAGCAGAACAATCAAAAATCCAGATCCCACTGCTTTTTAGTAGTTTCTTTCTACAAGGCTAGTTTATTATTCAGCTAAGATTTCTATCTATAGTCAACTGTGCTTTTTCTATTTGATTAGGACTAGCTTACAATATACCAGGTGAAAGAAATTATCAATAAGCAGTTTATAAAGACATTACATGAAGAATGTGAGACAAACATATAAATGGAAATTCTTTTTTTATCTAAACATTTTCTGATATTTCTGTATCAGAAAGCACATTGTTAATTTCTATATTCCTGGTTTTGTTCTATTTTGAAACTTTTTCTTGTAGATTTTTGTCAGAGGTTCTATATGACATTGCTGCTTGAAACTGGAAGGAAAGAAACATTGCAGAAAATGCAAACAATTTTCTCTGCTATTTACTTTACTAATGAATACTACAGCAATAAAATGCTTCACACAAAATTAGTGTTAGCTGTGTTTCACTACTTTTTATCAGTTTGCTTTTTATAATTACATCTTAAAAAATAACCAAGTTAATTCTCCATTAGGAAATGAAAATTTGCTGTAATTTGCTTTTATTGTAAGATTTTACACTATCAAGCAATTTTACCTTTAAAAGATGCTTGTCATCCTTAGATGTTTTCCTTAGCTTAGGTATAAATTGCTATCTGTATAGGTATGGTATGCTGATATTACCATTTATCTTATTATACCTCAATTTAAGATAATGCATACAACAGTCTGTCAAGCAGTTCTATTCTGTTTGGCAGGGGTAGGACTACAAGATAATTAGAAATTCAGTGTGTAAAGCAGACTAAAATTTCACATTTGAGATGCAATAAAGCAATGGGCCTCAGTAAGTCATTAGGCAGTATTTCCTTTTTGTTTCTAAAATTCAGATATTTATTTCCAAAAACTTTAAACAGTGCAAAAGTATTACAACCTGTATCTTCTGAAAACCTGGAAAAATAATTTTAAGATTATCTGTCACCCTAGTGGTGAATGAATGATCTCAGTAGTCCAGCTTTCCATGGGGCCTTTGCACATCTCTCATTGTTGGTCTACTCAGGCAGGAAGGAAATGCCTGGGTTCAGTTCTTGGTGTTATGTAAAGCTTCTATGAGAGCTTTGTTGTATTCTTTGATCAGCTTTCTTGAATTCTTCATTATTGGCTGGTAGTCACTCTCTTGAATTTTTGCCGCTATGACTGATTAAAACAATTAAGGTAACGAACTGCCAGTATAAATATGAGCATAATCACAGATCACAAGGGAGCCACAACAACATACATTTCCTTCTGTGAAAACTGTCAAGGGATGAAAATAGTGGAAAAAACTCGGACCAGGGCTAAAAGATTTATACTTATTTACTAGCTGCCATCTCATGACAAGCATTAAAGGAAGTGATTACATGCCTGAATAATTTTTGTTTAAATATATATATATATATATATACATATATATATATGTAGGCAATAATTCCCTCATGAAGGACTCTGCCTATTGTCACATTACAAACCAAACCATTTCAAGGCACTCAGTTATGCACAGCCATACAGTCTGGCTACAAAAGTCCCAGTCCAAGAAAGCAATCCCTCTCCAGTAGCCTAAGCAGACATAAGTAGTATGCATAAGGGCCTGTACTTGGATAGGCAATATTTTACACCAAGTTAGGACATACTTTAATATCCTGATCAGCTTTTTCTCTTGGTTTGTCTTGAAGTCCTTTCTCTTAAAAAAAATTGTATTTAAGAGTATTGCCTTAATAAAATATTTCTATAGAGCCTCCTTCAAAGAGGAGCTCCAACTGTATTATACTGTCCAAGACCTTTTTCAGATATTTTTCTAAGAATTAGAGCACTTACCAGGTTTGAGAAATGGGATATTTGGTTTTCCAGAAAAACACATTATATATATATATATATATATATATACACATATACATATAGCTATACAGATATGCATTAATTACTAAATAACTATAATCATCAGTATTATTTCTGTGATGGCTAGGCTATCACAGAATTGCTTAAAATATACCCCTGTGCCATTTTCTGAGACATGAAGAAATGTTCATTGTTCAACACACTACACTAGATGGTGGGGTCTAGTTTTGATGCTACCTTTACCAATTACATTTATACTGTAATCACATAACAGTGATTTTGTGCATCTTAGAGATTTCAGATTTTTAAATAAAAATTTATTTCTTAAATAGATTTTAAAGGAGTAATTTTATTGCAGAGAATTCATTGTCCCTAGAACATAAAATAAAAGCACAGCCTACTCCTATTCAGATCTTTATCATAACTAAGGAGAAAAATAGAAAAACAGTACCAGATGAGAACCACCACCAATTTTAATTAAAGCAAACTTCAGTGCTTTTCCTAATTTCAAAAACCATCTTATGAAAGCCATTTGCAAATCCACACGTAACAATTTTGCTGATATGATTACTGGAATACAACTTGTTAATTTGAATCCCATAAAGAGAGAGGTACAAGACAGTTCCCCCACCTCAGCATGTTTCCAAACAATGCTGCACTGGCAGATTAAGCTCGGATAAGACCAGAGAGATGTGAAGATGAACTTCGTATGAAATCTAGTGGCAAACCTGAGAAAGAAGAAAAAATTCCAGACTGCAAGACAGAGCTTATGCTTTAGGATCCATTCTTTAAACCTGTTTCAGACAACACATACAAGTTTTGCTATATATAATATCTATCAGCTAACCAGATATTTGCAAAGGATTGCCTTTCCCCTCCTCCCCTGTCTTCTGCAGCCCATTCCATCCTGTCTTATTCTACTGGAGGAAACAGACTTCTTCCTCAATTAATACAGTGTATGAATTTGACACTTCTTAAAGAAAAGGATACACTCCTTCATCATAAAGTTATTTTGCTCAAGGTGCTGCCACTTCCTCTCCAAATTTGTAAGCTGAAAACACAAATCCACAAAAAGAGCCAAAAATGAAAATGGTAATAATTACACACATATTTTACACAAATAATTTTGTATCAGTACCTTGTACACTATCAAATGATAAGATCAAAGTTATTTCACATAAAAGACACAGAATTGAGAAACAATGGCAAAATGTTTTTAAAGCTGCTGATGATTAACCTGCATACATAATTTAGCACTTCATAATCCATCTGTATAAAAGCACTGCATGCAACTGCAGTGACAGATGAAAAAATCAGATGAGAATTCAAGACTTGTAATACAAGGAAGTTAATAGGCCATGTCAGAAGTAAAAAGTTAACAATTCAGGGAGATACTAATTCTCATTATGCTTCATATCATTTAGATGATCTCTTCTTAGAATCAGCAAGTAAGATCTAAAATCACCAAAGATACAATATTTCCTGATACTGTCTTGGACTTTGCACTACACAGAAGAAACTTCCTTACTTCCATAGTTAAGTTTCCTGTCTGATGCCAGAAGTTGCGATAAGGACAGAGCTGCAACAAGAAGATTGTAGGAGTGTGGGTTCAGCGCTGGCACTTCTTCAATACTTTCAGCATCAACAGGAAACTAATGTGGACATTATATTGATGGCTGCTTCCTTACGATACAATTTTATATTTGTTTTTCTGATGCTACTGTTCAAGGCTCTGCATTTCAAGATATGAAGATGTTATTTTTAAAAGTAAAACTGAAAATCATTCTGAGACTAAACTTTAAGTGGAAATTAAGGTAATAAGTAAAGAAAATATTGCAGTATTTTACTTTAAAGCTGATTCTTAAGCTCAAAGAGATGAAAATAGTGTCTGTATAACTCAAACCTTAACAGGGAAGAATCAGTTATCTATGTATTAGTTTGCAGCAAACAAGGCAATCATTTGTTTCCAAGATTAGGTATTTCTGACCAATTAGAATTTTTATTGTCCTCTTGGTAGACATTGCTGCACACAACACAGCCAGTAAAGGAGCCTGGAACTGAAATACTTACTATCTTGCACACAGAAAAGGAAAGACTCAGTGTATTTTTATAGTAACTGCTTGAAGAGCAGTTGACCTCTTGCAAAATTGCCCAACTCCTCCACATTCATGAACACTATCTGTACTTCAAAATGCTTGATGAATGTCAAATAATCAGTTATTATAAGATGTACTTCAATTCACTCTCTTTTTCTTTAAGCTTAGGACATAAAAATTAAAGAAACAAATCCTTTTCACACACATAAAAATAGAACTGCCACAGTTTAATGAACTGTAGAAATGCCATACAACTACTATTTTATATAAAATGTTAAGCCTCTTTATGTAAGTAAGTGTCTGAACACTGTTTGGTATGCATTTCTAATTTACCTAAACTGTAGAATTTGATCTTGGCAAAAAAGATTCACAGTAGCTGAAATCTTGCACACTTTGGCATGTAGCTTTGAGGATTTATATCATCACCTTAGAATGATTATAATAATCCTATGCTACAGATGGACATACATGTCTCAGTCAGAGCTATGCCTTCTCATCTGCTTCACAACATTCATTTCAGAAGAAAGTCAACTTAAACATTTACAGTATGACCTTCAGCTTTTAACTGTATTAGAAAAAATAACAATTCAAAAGGACAAACATCTCAACAACCTCAATCAATAAAAAACAGTGAAATGTACAAAAAAATCAGTTTCCCTTTCCACCTTATTTTAAGGTTATCTATTTTTTTCTGTGCATTCCAACATATATGCCAGTAAGGTTCTGCTGTGACAATGGGAGCAATTTTTATGTGTTTAAAATGAAAGAATAGAAGCCGCTCAAGAGGTTATAAACATCTTCTTTCCTGATTCACTTTTGAAATGTAAACTTACATATATACCAAAGTTGTTTAAATGTGAACAGACCCTAAAAGTTCAGTGGCCTGCAGGAAGCAGAAGAATTGGAAAAAGGAAAATGGAATTAATAGCACAGATTTAAAGAAAAAAAATATCACCATGACTTTAAAAGCAAGAGAGATCTTAGCTAATTAGTAGTGACTTTTTGTTTTCCCTGCAGTTTCTTTCTAAGTTTGTTCTCAAACTACTTAAGCCAAGGAAGGGCAGAAGGTAGAGAGTTCTGAGCAAGATTAACACAAACATTTAAACAAAGAATTCACATAGCTTTTAGCTCAGAATCCAAAGCTTACAAGCCATTTGTTGGCACAATATTAACTTTTGTTTGAAAATGGCAAATACAGCTACACATTTACAACACAACTTAGAAAACTCACTGAGAAGGAATAAAAAGATTCTGTCTGCAAAATGCTTCATGTGTATGAGAAAACCAAAAAACCAAGAAAGAAACAACTGAAGGGATAATACGTAACTTGACCGATACCTGAGAATGCGTCTCATTTTCTTGCAGTTCTTTCTTTAGTGTCTCATACTCTGTATTCAAATGCTCCATT
The DNA here is from genome assembly GCF_965231275.1 of Zosterops lateralis. NCBI lineage: Eukaryota > Metazoa > Chordata > Aves > Passeriformes > Zosteropidae > Zosterops > Zosterops lateralis. Next base: position 50,774,779 of record NC_139800.1, read on the forward strand.
ATTTTCTTAAAAGCATGGCTGTGTTTTGTTAATTTTTCTTTGTCATCCTGGAGTTTCTAGTTAGAAAAAAATCCAACACAAACTCATTAATGGATGAATTCATTTGCTGTAGGCTTCAGGCATATTACTTCAATTTACCTTTCAAAGATGCTACTATTTTTCCTTTTAGAACAAGACCATATGCATATGCACAAAGAACTCATAGGCTTTTCTCTAGCACTGCATGCTCCATCCCAAAAATAATAACCAACGATTATGACCAAGTTGTATGCTTAGACAATACTGTATGAGCACCAGTGGGAATGCTGTTATTAATTTGCAGGAAATTATCTTTTGCTTGTGTTCTGTGTTAGATTGCTAAATTCAAAGCTATAGGTAGTCATAAATTACATAAAAGTTCAGCTGAAGTGCTAAAATAGAATGGGGAGATTTTGTGGAAAGAGGTTATCAAAAGATATCCTGCTACATGTACCCAGTTAATAAGTCACACGTATAAGCAAAATAGTATTTGGATTCCTTTGCACTGATGAGCAAACTTGTTTTTCAGCTGCCAGGAATGACTATCAATCACAAAACTGGATTCCCCTCCACTAGCTGTTTAAAAGCACACACTTTGTTTCATCCCTTTCATTACCTTTTTCTTTTCTTCTCCTGATGCTTTCAGAGCTGGCAAATTATTGTAGACCTCCAACTCTGCTTTTGTCTGTTCAATTTTGTCTTTAAGAGAAGCTAGTTCACCAACCATCTTGCCCTCCAACAGTTCCATCTTCTGTAGGTCCATCTGCAGTTTTTGACTCTCTAGATCACCAGACACACAACCTCTAATTAACACTACTTTTTGTTTCAAAGTACACAGTCCATTACATAAAGATTTATGCTATATTTAACCAATATAAACAGCTTCTAATATACTTCTGATTTTTTTATATTTATGGGATCTGTTAACATGAAAGAAATAAAAAATTTAATTTTCACAACGATGTCACAAGTCAGACTCATACACTACAATTACTGTATTATAATCCATAAGTGAAGAGTAATGAAAATGTGATGATCTTCTGTATCACAGTGTTTCTATTTTTAATGTTTATAGCACCATACAATTAAATTACAGCACCAAAATCTTAAAGCAGTGGTGATAACTTACAAAAAGTTTATTGCAATGATGCAGATAAATTGAAGAATATTTTTTGTTTGTTTGTTTTTTGTTTTAGCATCATGTTATTTTTATTTGTGCTGCTTGAATACAGATAAGGTTTATCTTTAGGACAACAAATATCTAAACTTGCTTTAAACATTTGCTTTGTACAGGAAAACACTTCCATACATCCACAGAAAAGAAGTATCACAAATATCATTCATCAACAATGTACAGCATTTACTTCTGAGACTCCATTAAAAAATAATAGTTAGAGGTAATTAAAGGAATTAGAAGTGTGGGTGGATTCTGACATAAAGAGGACTGTATAGACTGAAACTGTCCAGACATGAGACATGCAAGAGAAGAAACAATACAGATACACAAAGTAATACAAATACTTTGCCTCAGTCTTGGGGTAGGTTACCTACCCAGAGTGAGGAAGGACTAGATGTTGGCTAGACTTAGTTTGGATGGTTTTGCGACCTGATTTGTCATTGTATTTTGTTCACATTCATGTACATTAAACACATGGCTACATCTTCTTAAGTTTCAGATCTATGTCTAACTTAGAAGAACAATAGAGATAATGCAGTTTTCTGACAACATTCCAAAGTATCAGGCAACATGGGCAATTGGGAGGGAGGAAACTACACAAAAAACCCTTTTCTTGGCATAAGTTTACATCTTGGGATTTGTGCTGATCTGCTGAAAAAAGGACAGAAAATTTCCTCCCCAACTTAACCAAGGCAGTATAAATTTTTAAGGCAGAAGAAAATAGATGTGTCCATGTGATAGAAGGAGAAATCACTTTTCCAAAAACGGTGGGTATAGTTTTGTCAGTGGACTTACATGGGAAAATCTCACTTAATCAAAACACTCTTGGAGCCAGATTTTGCTACTCATCTCTCTGCTTGCATATTTGTACCATATATATATATTTTTTTTTAAAGTGAAATACTTGCTTTTATCAACATTTCCAGCTTATTACATGAAAGAGCACTTTCATAATATCTTTAGAACCTCAAAATAAAAAAAGACAAACCAAGATTTTTGTGTACCCTTTGCAATTGTCCCAAGGAAAGCTGATCCATAGGGTAAGATTGAAAATAACCCCTATGTGCAAGGAGCATTTATATAAATATGAAAAATTCTCATGCAAATTAAAAGAGGGATTTTAAATTAAAGTATTTTTAAAATATTTTGCATGTAAGTAATTCACAGTCTGGCTTCCATTGCAAAGGACCTAGGAAAACACTTTCACTGTGTCTACAATATTTCATAACTGCTCAGAGTTTCATAATGAAGTTTCTGGTATTGGTCAATGACAGACTGTAAACCACAGCTGAACAGATCACAGCTTTACTTCTCTCGGTCCTACAGCACTGTGGTTTAAAGACAAATGTTTAAGGACATCAATAAATGAGAGTTTTAGATCAGAAAGAGTAAAAAATAAAATTATGAAATAATTGGATAGAAATAGCAGAAAACAATTATAGATGTTCATGAGGATTTACTTAGGTCTTATCGCAGCATTTTCACTTTTTTTATAGTTGTTCTAATATCTGTATTTTGTTATATTAAACTTATACATAGTTGACCAGTTTGAATTTATTTTACATGTAAAGAGGAGTACCAACCTAAATGCCAAAAAGGCAAAAAAAATTCTCAGACTGTTCCGTTTAATACAACTACAATGAGACTGCAATGGATATTCCTATCCATTCACACTTTCTGGACAAAAGGAAAAACTGGAATGGGAACAAACTTATCCAGCAGCATACTCAATGAGAAAACCTCAAAACTGAAAAAAACTCAAAATTCCTCTACAGGAAGAGACAGGAAGAGGATGCAACCCAATTCCTTCTGATAGGCCATGAAGTTGCAGCATCTAGCATGAAGTGTGTACACAGTGGCAAATTCTCAGAACAAACTACAGTGACCCAGGGAAATGTTTTTTTGGGAAACTATGCCATCAGCACTTTTGTTTACCCTTCAAGGTTTCCTTTCTAATTTTTTTAAAGGTTCTGCTGGTGGACTTTATATATCTTTGTTACAAGCAAGAAAATATGGAAATCCAGATTTTAATCATAACAAAAGAATCCTGAAGATGAATGTATATGAGCTATAATTCAAAGGTGAGAAGGAACTTCAACTGTGCCAACTGAGCATTCACTGTATTTCTGAAAGAATCTTAAGTTGTTTGCTATACTATCTGAATCCCAGCTTACTACTAGGAATAATTTAAATTGACTACTGAAAAATTATGTATTGTAACTTCCTCCTCTTCCCTTGCAGAGAAAGAATTTTTTCTTTTAATAATGCCTCTACAGCCCTACATGCTTCCAAAACATCCTTACGTTGTAAAAAAGTCAGAAATAATGCCTTTATGGAAGAACAAAAAGTCATATTTGAACTTTTCATATAAGGCCCAGAAATTTAAACTATACTGCAACTGCAAAATGAGTATTTGCAGACAGGCAAACACTATGTGTTCAAACACAACAGAAAATCAATTTCTCTAACATTTTGTGTCAAAACAACATGTTGTGCCAAACAACTTTGTATTTGCTCATAACTACTTTGAATGGCTGGCTCCTATTAAGAAGCCAAGGCTGGCTCCTATTTTGAAAATTATTGTGAAGAACGACATGCAACAGCCTTCTAACAAAATGATTTATCATCCTTAATTCCTGCCCCTTCCTTTCAGCCAAACAAACAATAAAAGGTTTGCTGAACCAATAATGATATTGGCAAAGACACAGAATTGTGAGGACAATTCTACCATAAACAGTGCAAATAATGCACTTGAGAGATACTTGTTATGGGAATGAAAGAAAACTACTGTCTGCTTTTTAAAACTACAGAGAATATCCTCAAGATGCTAATAAATATTTGACTACATTGAAAATAAAGTCAAAATAAATATTTACTCTGAGAAACCAAAGGGACTGAGAGCTATTCACTGTTGTTGTCAGTTAATTGCCTGTGTTACATATCTGTTTGGAAAAGCATAAACCGTAAGTAAGTGATACTAAGAACTAAGTGAAACTAAGAGCTAAGTGAAACTAAGATACTAAGAACTACATTTACAAATAATACATGGTTAGATAACTGTGGAAGACTTCTGTTTCAGTTTATTAAACACTCTATCAACCATGAAAGATCTTATTTTGAGGTAAGTATTAGTAAAATCATATTCTAGCTCAATTCAATCCCTGTATTGAAATACACTTGTTTAAACTATATCAGTGTAAGGAAGATGATCATGTAGTGATAATAGTAAGGTAAATATAAATAAGTATACATACTTATTATAAATACATAGTATACCATATCTAATAAATATAAATAAATGCAACAAATAGAAATAAATTCAGGAAAATTAATAACTTGTTATCCACAAGCATTTCAATTTGTGAACTTACCACTGTATTTTAATATTTGGAAATCATTTGACATCTAATATTTGGAAATCTTCTGCATGATATCAGTGTAACAATGCAGGTAGTCTTTATTATTTTAAGGAATTAATTAGAAAATCTGCTGCTGATCTCACCTGTAATCAGATTCTTAGCAGTGCTCTGTGATTTCTGCATTTCATTTGATTTGAAAGTGAGGTCTTCCTGCATAATCTTCAGCTCTTGATTGGTAACAGATGAAATTTGTTTCATATGATTCAGATTCTGTGTGTTATCAACAACAATGATAAGAACAAGATGTATTTTTGAAACAACAACTGGTAACTGGACAAGCTTTCTTAAGAAACTCTCCTGTCCACAACTTTCTTTCCGCCAGTTTCTGATAAAAGATGTATTGACATGCCAGCACAGATGAAATAAAAAAGCAGCAAATATAAGCTGTGCTGCCATATAGGTCTGTTGTAAAGAAAGTGACAGTGCCTAAAACATATTTTATGGCATACTATATTAAAAGAGATAGGAGACAATTAAAATAATCATAGAATCAAAATACTACTCAGATGAAAGGTTTCTATAACATAAAAAAATCCATGGGATTCAAAAACAGTAAACTAATACAAGATTTGAAAGTGAAAAATATGGCAGACTGCAAATGGGAACAGTTTCTGAACTGTTACATTATTGATTTCTAATATTTACATTAAATATTATGCATCAGCGTATTTCAGACATACTTCTAGTAGATCAGAGGGACAACTGAAATATTTTTAGTTCAGTAACATTAGCAACAAGATACCCATGAACTGAGATTTGCAAACTTTGAATAAAAAAAATATTGCAGTAGTTTTATTTGCAGTATTTGGAAATGTTTGTCATTTTTCATGTTGGTTGTAGCAGAGATGAAGAGTTATAGAAATTATAAAAATATTTCTTTGTTCTGGTCACAATATTACATACTGCTCAAAACTCTTCCCCCAGAAAAAGAGAGAGATTATACAAATCCTTTTCTTTAACTACAAATGTACATGGTTTAATGTTCAATCATTTAAAGAGACTATTACGCAGATAAATATAAATATATAAAACCCATCATCCTTCTTTTATCCAGCCACTCTCCTGTTCTGTGTGTCTAAAGTCCTAGCTTGCCAAAGCAGGATGGAAATGCTACATGCTTACTCTGCTCGAATGCTCCAGGAGTGCGACGATGTTGGCTTCTATTTGGGCCTTTCGTTCCAATTCCTGATTCTTTGTATCTTCAAAAGTCTCTAGAAAATCTAGAGATTAACAAACATGAAAAAGAAGGCTCTTACTTTTATGGTTGCAATGTTGTTTCCAGTCAAAACTTTGTATTAAATTGCTAAGGAGTACAGTTTCAGGTAGGCTACTTTAATTGCTTAATTAAAAGCCAGGTGGCAGAGACATTGAAACTTGTCAACTTATGGATTGGAATGAAAACAAGAAGAATTCTTCCAGTGACACATACTGGACATGAGGCCACCACCTTCCTGTACAGTGTTTAGGTGGGGGTTACCACCCAATGGGAAAGAAATTTCATCCCCACTATTTCTGATCTTTTTCTAAATGCTTCTTCCAGCAGTTTTTGGTCTTTATTTTTCTGAAAGCTATCAAAATGGGCTACTAAATAAAGGAAACAGGTAACTTTATTATCTCTAAGGGCCTGGACTAAATGCCAAACACTGTGAAAGACTTCAGACCTGATACCACCTCTTCCCTTCTGTGTGATGTCCCTTAACTACATGTCTAATTTATGTTCACTTTAGTAATTGTTCCACTGAATCTGACAACATGGTTGTAATGGTGGTAGGTACTCTGTATCTGTGTTCTAGGAATACAACACTGCATTTCTGGTAACAGAGATATTCTAAAATAAAACGTGTTGGACACACCACACAGAAGTTAGAAGCCCATCAAGATGCTGCCCAGAGCTCTATGTTCCAGTAATTTCTTTCCTGATGGGTCTCTTCTCCTGAAACATGGCTTATATACACGGGAGCACTTGGAAACCATAGGAGTTTGCACCATTTCTGGATAGAAACTGGAGAAACCCTTATTTGAGCAAGAAGGATTCAACAATGATAGAAAAGCATTTTCACCCATTTACAAATATGAACAATAAAACTAACACACATAACATAGACAGATATGCATGTAATTCTGTAAAATTGAGCCTGCAACGGGGAAACTAGGACCTCAGGAAAGTATCTACATTATTTGACTACTGTTTTTCTCCTTTGGCATTCTGAACTTTTTTTTTTTTTTTTTTTTTTTTTTTTTCCCAAACAATTGAATTTATTTAGAAACATTAAGCAAGGTCTGTATTTACATCTCATTGCCCTGCTTTTTTTGCAAGCAACTTTATTTCATCACTCTGGTCTGACTGACCTTGTTTCATTTGAATGCTGCATATTTCACAGATTTGTAAAAAACTCCTAACTGCAAGAGAGTGCAAGAGCTCATTTAATTAATTCACTTGCTCCAGGACAAAACCAGCTCTATGTAAGTAATTTAGATGTTTGTCTATATTGTCCACAGACACAGCTCCTGATAGATACTCTACAATTCTCCTGGACAATCTATTTCAATGCTTGGTAAGTTTATTGTTAGGAAGTTTTGACTAATATCCAATTGGAAATCTTTCTGCTGCTAGTGGTATGTTATTCCTTTTCTATCCTCCCCAGACATGCAGAAATAAATCATTCTGTTATTATTTGAAACAGCCTTTTTACACATTTGACAATTGTCATGAATTTTCTAAAATAGAAGACTCATTCTTTTGTCTCTCCTTGCAGGTCATGTTTCTGCATGCCCCCATCAGTTTTCTTCAGGACTGGTGGCCCCCTTCTTTATGTGCAGAACTAGAGACATTATTCCCATCTGAAGAATTTGATTCAGGGAAAAAGATTACACTCCAACATATACCTACTGTTGTGATATTTTCCCTGTTAGTCTGATACTGATCAGCCATGTTCACTTGAGCCATACCACAGAGCTGTGCCCAATGAACCGCTCCCTACTGCATTTTTGCTGTTGATTACTCTACCCAAGTATAGAAACTTACACTTAGTCCTTTCCAAACTTTTTTGCAATTGATTTCTAACATAACAGAAGTATACTAAATTCTAACCACATCCTCCAACATGATTTCAGCTTTTCTGATCGACCATTTTTTTGTAACTGTTCTGTCAGATGCGTTCTGCTATCATCCAACTGATTAGAGAAAATACTGACTAACCTGGACATCTGACACAGTGCAAAATTCCATGCAGTACATGTTTTCATTTTGACATTGAATCTTTCAAAATAAATAATTTTTTAGTTTAATGCATGATATAGGTTAATAATGGGCAATATTTGTCTAGCTTGCTTCTAAAACCACCACAAGGCAGCAAAAGTTCTTCTGAAGTTAAAGTACACATAATCTGCTACATCTTCCTTTTTCTGCAGTATTCTTCTGACACAAAATAGGAAAAAAAGTTGTTTGTACTTGAAAAATAAATACTAGTGTTATTCATATTCCAATTCCTGTAACATTTATATATTGTTTGCTTGCTTATTTTTCCCAAATTATGTCTGGAAATTGATACTAATCTGACTGGCCTGTATTTACCTCTCCCCTCTTCTGCACAGGCACCATATTTGCTCTTTCCCCACCCTTAAGACTCCTGGCACGTTTCCCCAAATCTCTCAGGTCTCAGGTTCCACAAATCACTAACTGGTCTGGAACTATGTTAATAACTTTTAATGAAGGGCAGAAGCAGAAGCAAAACCCAAAACATCAAGCCCTGCAGACACCATTTGTACTAATACGGAAAATCCAGATCAAGTGAGCTTTTGTCTTTTTGCTTCTCCAGAAATCCGGTAATTTGAAAACACAGAAACTCGCTCTGTTTATCTTACTCATCTTCTTCTATTGTCAGCTAAGACCTTTCTTTCAGTATCATGCTAGACACAATTTATATAGAATATTTTTAAAGAACACTTAAAAAAAGGTATTGTATCTCTTGATCCTTCATGGCATGTTTATTGACCATTTTCCCTTTTGCTGAATAACAGACCAACTGTTTTTTGTAAGCTGTCTCCTGCAGTATACAAGGAATAAGGTACTCTTAAAGCCAGTTGTTTTCATTCTCTGTTAGTTGCTACTAAAGTCTCTTTAACATTAAAACTATTTGACATGTAACAAAGCTTTAGCAGTAACTAGATATGAGAAAACCAAATTTTAAAGAATTACATTATATCTACAGTCTTCCATTTTGAAGTTCTGCTTTTAATCATTCAATCCATTAATTACAGCTTTGCTTTCATAAAATGAAGTTGTGTTCCTAACACATTTAATGGTTGATGAAAAGCCTTGAAAGACACTCCGAATATTTGTGATTGTCCTGTAAAATATCAATTATCTTGTCCACAGAATAAGACCGCAGAACTTTATGCAAAGATCAGCACATCAGTTCTTTGCAGCTATGAATTAACTCTTTTAACAATAAGACAAAACACATAATTTAGTGAAATTAGGACTAAAAATACTGAGATACATATAAAAAATATTAGGCTGAATAATACTAGAAAACTTACTGTCCATGCTTTCTTCCCTCTTCTTCAACTCCTTGTATTTCCAATTTTCTTCTCCTACAAGAGATGTAACATAGATTTAACTTGATATTGTTTCAGGCCTGAATTTCTTCAGTAAGGTAAAATATCTGTTTCAAATATAAAACTTCTACATGCCTAGGAACTACAGAATTCATCCTATTTCATTTAATGCAGTCAGTCCAACTATGCCATATACACCTTTATATTAAAAATTAATAAATCAGCCTCAAGGCAATTTTGACAACCTTTTAGGGGTTACAGCTTTGGAGAGATACAAGTGGGATAAATACTTGGTTTGGACAAAGGAAGTTCACAGAGTTTTTCTGAAGTCAAGTGAATTTCAATAATAGAGAACAAATGCTTCTGTGTATTTGGGCACCATGATTAGTTAAAACTTTCTGCCACTTCAACTGCACTTTCACCTATTAGAATGGACTTTCATAAGGATATGCAGCTTGGAAGTGATAATCTCAGGGAAATAAACAAGAGAACTCTACAAGTAATGGAGAATAAAATAGAGGAAAATAAAATGCACAGAAAGCTTTCTACAATTGAGTTTGAAACGTTTCCATACATCTTCAGTATACTGGTATTAGAAGTAAGGTATAATATACATATTCACCTTATTTTTAAATTCAACTACTGATATAAATAACTCATAATTTATATGTATTAGTAAAGTAGGACACTTGATATACTTGTCACAAGATGAGACAATTCATTTCCTAGAAATAATTTTAAATTTCAAACATCTATATTTTTAATTGAATGTTTTATTTTTAATTTTTTTTAATTTTAAAAGATACAAAGTAAAAGAATCAAATGGATAGAGATAAAACCAGGCAAGCAAATTTCTCTAGGACTTTTTATTTGTGCATCCCTATGCTTTCCTTTTTATCACATATATACAAACAATAAGAACACCTGAGGGGCCCTAGGGAACTTTGATGCTGCTTCAGCTTCCTTGCAGCTGTGGCTTCATTCCTTGCTGGATTCTCTCTTTCACTTTGCAAGGCAAGGCTCCAATAGTTAATAACTTAGTGTGCTCTACTCTTAAAAATTTTAGTAATGGTGAACCATGAAACAGAATTATATGATCTGTCAAGTGTTGATAGAAAAAAAAGTTTGAAGATCACAACTTTAAGATGTCTTTTCAGTAAGTTTTCCTTAAAATACGCCATTATATAAACAAATATCTTAACCTCTCCTTCAACGTATGAAGGGTTAAGTCTGTCTTTAAGTCTATTACAAGTTAATGCTGACTTTGACTAATAATTGAAGTTTACTGCTAGTATATAGACCGTGTAGTAAGTGGGTGAATTATTTACTTATTTAGATTTTTTCAGGAAAAACCTAAAAATAGTTACTTCAACATGGTCTGTTTAGTCTCTTTTCTGCTCAGAAATACTTATAATACTGAAATATTTATCTAAGATATTAAAAAATCCTTAGTTAATTTTTTTAACTGGCTATTTCACCTGATATTTATATAAAAAACTTCAGACTGAATTTTGGGAATGCTATGTAATAATGTTTAAATACTGATCCAGAAGTAAAGTCACTGGGGAGGGAGAGAGCACAGGAATTTCAAAGACACACCAAGATGCTGATTTAGAGCAGAAAATCACATGGGCCCTGTGTGATTTTGTCTCCATTCACTAGAGAAGACAGCATTAGGAGTTTACAGTTCTGTATCTTAAAGCTACTCTTCATGAATATCTTTATTCCCTCTGTGTTACACAAAGAAGTATAATTCCCTCTGCATTATACCACAAAGTATCTTGATTCTGAATATTCTGACTGGTTCTGATATGCTGACAAAGAGCATGTGCTTCCTCCTACATATACTTCAAACTCTCCACTTCAACAGACTTCTTTTTCTAAAACAGTGAAAGACACAGTCCAGTAATTAATAATTGTGTGTGTACACTGAACTATAAAATGTGAAAAGCAACTCGCTTCTTACCTTCTGTGTTTCTCCAAAGTTAAAATAAAAAATGGTTGTGAACCAAACAAAAAGGAAAAATTAAAGAACAAAAAGGTTTGCAATGATATCATCTGGAAACACAAAAGCTAATACAGCAGTCTGGACAAATTATTTGCAAAAAAAAAAAATCTGTAGAAATATGAAATATTTTGCCATGCAAAAGAGGATAAACAGATGCATGTAGAAATATGAAATATTTTGTCAGGGAGAGGGTGAGAAACAGAGGTCTGAAACATTTGTTTAGAGGCAGATTTTTAGGTATTTATTCACCTGGAAGAAACTTACAGCTAGATTTTACACAGATTGCACTAGAAAAGGCATAAAGTAAGAACAACATCAATTCCTTAATCCTACAGAAGTTAAATAACCTGTTATAAAGACTTTTAGAATGCAGGCATATATTTATGTAGTTCCTATCTGAAGAAGATTTCTTATAATCAAAAGGTTTTCCATTACATGAATCTTCATTTTATGGAGAACCTTTTACAGCTTCTAAGGGCCTGTGCTCACACTAAAGTTACTTCCTCCAGAACCATATTTCCAATGCTAGGACAAATTCCAAATTAACCTATCCTAAACACTAGCAGCAAGTGTTTGCTGGAGGTCAGTAAAGCTAAGGCCATTACTGGGCACCTTACAAACTCTTCTTGAAAAGATCAACACAAGAAATTTCAAAGATGGATAAAAATAACACTGAATTTGGTCTGCTTTACACATCGCTATTAAATATTCGCAATTCCACATTCTCTGACAGTGTTACAGATCATGTAAAAGGTAAAATTAATGAAAGCATTTCTAAATATGAGCTTGTTCTGGCAGTACCTCCAGTAAGATAAACTTCTTTTCCTCAAACAATACTAAAACCAAAATTGGACAGAAAACCAGACAGCTCTCCAATTATTTTATATGGCAATTTTCAATATGAACTTGTTGAATGTATTACTAAAGGTGGGTACTCTTCATTTTTAACATCTGAACAGAAAGGGCTGTACCTGTAGGCAAAGAACTTGTCAATGCTCCTGAGCACTGGACATTTGCATAAAACTAAAAGTTTTAAGCAACTCCTAGGTATAACAGTTTGTTATAGAACAAACAGATGCACCTCTGTATAGTCTGCAACAACTCTAAGCATACTACCTTGATGATTCTCCAGATCCGTATCAAGTCGTTGAATGACCTTTTTCAAATAATCTGTTTTTTCTTTTACTTCTGCCAACCTAACAAATAGATAACGGAAGTCAAGGTTAAAACTGTGTTGTAAAATACTTATTTATTTTAGATAAAACTGAAGAGAGAAGTCAAGAATAAAAATAGAAAATGTAAATTTATCAAAACCAAAAGAATATCAGGATGATCTTGTTATTATAAAAGGTATGTAAATCATCTGTCACTTTAGTAATCTATTTATTAAATAGAAGTTCTGTAGCTCCTTTTTATTAAAAACCAATTTTTGTTCAGCCATCAGTAATTTTTAGCTTACTCAACTAGTCCCTCTGCTGGTTGCTATTCAGCCTTGGAGTGGTACAACATAAATGTTAAACTGCAATAAGCCTATTCCTAAAACTGTTTTCAATAAAATCCACTAAGAAATTTCCAAACAAAACACTCCACTATGTATTCAATCAAAGTATGAAATGAAACTACCTTTAACACATTTCTACATAAAATCTCCAATATAGTTCTTTGTTATTGTTGTCTATTAAAAAAATCTGTTAAGCAATGTTTTATCCAATCAAAATGCATTAAAAATTAACCAATAATTATAGTTGGAAATATCACTTAAAAGAAATTAAAGTTGTTTCTAGGAGATTTTATTAATTTTTCTTTCAAGAAAGAGAAGTCAAGAGGCTCAAAACCAGAAAATACTGTACTGTTTTATTTATTTACCCCTCAATAATTACTTGACTTTCTGGCCAGTCTTTGGAAAGGCCCAGTACCTAAGAATCAAGAAGCAATGCCCTTCTACTCTTTAGAATTGAACTTTTGTAACTCTTAGATTTTAAGAACACATAAACAAACTTAAAAATGTGACTGCAGTGTAATGAAGGCTCAATTTCATAGCTGCCCCAGAGGATCTGCTCTTACAAATCAAAGTTTTCTTCAGCCTTAAACAAGTTTAAGTCAGCATTATTACCAATTTATATTCTCAAGTTGTGTTCCTAAGGGATGGAAGTATCTTATTATGCAGATCTAAATGTCTTATCGCTACTAAACTTGTTTACCCGAAACAGAAGAACATATTCTGTTCTCTGTGGAAGGTTAAGACTAGTAGAGGTTTAAAGAAGTGGTGATGCTCTAAAAGTCTATAGAAATACACTTTGTGAAGGAACACAACTATGTGTCTTTAGGGTGTACATGTAATTTATAACAACAGTATAATAGGGTTACTCACTGTCTTTCCATGCTTGCAATTTTTTGACTATCGTCTTTAACCTATAAAAAGTTCAACAATGTTAACATCTGAAATTAAATCTACAAATGAGAAAAGGAAAATATAAAAAAAATCTGAATTCAAAATACAGAGAACAGAAACTCAACATTTGAAATCACAAATTTGTGACATAGTCCAACAAGAAGTGATATGATTTAAGTGTTGTATCTTCCACAGGCTTAAAAATCATACTTTAAAAAACTAAATAACCTTTGAATTGGTCTTTCAGACTAATAATCTATAAAGTATAAATAGCTAGTTACAGTATACGCCATTGTAAACATCCAATTGCTCCTAGACTAGGACACCTGCTCGGTATCACCTAAGGATACTCTCTGGAGTTAGGTTACAAGAGCTGTTCAACCGGATCAGTTTTCCCAACCAACATATCTCATGAATAGGAGCAAGTGAACTAGCTGAATTTTGTTTTCTTAAAATAATAGAATGGTTTGGGTTAGAAGGGACTTTAAAGATCATCTGTTTCCAACTCACCCTTCCCCCTACTCCCCAGCCCTGCTATAGGCAGGCATGCCATCCTCTCGATCAGGTGCCCCCATCCAACCTGGTCTTGAACACTTCCAGGAACCGGGCATCCATATGTTCCACTGCCTCACCACCGTCCATAGTTAAGAATTTCTTCCTAACATCTAGTCTAAATCTTCTGTCTTTTAGTTTAAAACAGTTGGCACATGCTATCGTTTTCTGCTTTTTTTTAATAAGCCCTCTTTAAGTATTTTGCTATAGAGTCTCTCCAGAGCTTTCTCTTCTCAAGGATGGACAGCTCCAACCCTCTCATCCTGTCTTCATAAAAGAGGTGCTCCAGCCCTGGGATTATCTTCACAGCCCTCTTTTGAACCCACTACAACAGGTCTCCAGGTTTTGTCTGAACCTGAAATATCCCAACCTTCCAATTCATTAACTATTTTTAATGTCAGACTATTTACACTGCCTAGAGCATAAATAAAGGAAAAGTCCAAACTTAAGCATTTTCAAGTATTATCACACTTAATAATACTGACTTGGGGAATCTTTTACATAACAACATTTTCTATTCTTGCCTGCTTTAGTAATCTCTCTCTTTCCTCGTGTGGAGACTCCATGTTCTTATCCTCAGCAATCATTCGATCTCGACGTTCCTTGAGCTCATGGATCTTTTCATACAACTCCACAGCTTTCTGTTTCACCCCAGAGTGTGCTATTTCCTGTTGGGAAAAGCAAACACCTACTAGCTATTCTCAGATGAGAAGAAAGCATTGTGGAAATCATGCTTTAGTTAAGCAACATTTACCTATACATTGCAAGTGAAGCATATTTCTTACAAAAACTACAGAGACAGTAAAAAGCACTCTATAAAGTACTTTATAAAAACTAAAATTTATAATCCATATTGTCAATATCGCAATTTCTGGAGTAGAATTTGCCAATCAGTTACTTCTTGATTTACAAGTTCTTCCTTGGGCCAGTTTTCTGAGGAGATTTATTACTTCACAGTTTCTTGGGGATTTCAAACTATGTACAACATTCAAAAGGACTGAAAAGTATCTAGCAGTATTTGAGAATTATATTTTCTGACTGTATGCTTCAGCTCATAGATCCTTTTATTCAAGAATATCCAATATGAAAAAATTCTCCTCAATAAGACATTTTTACACAAAACTGATTAGAAATTATCAGTGGAAACCAGAGAGGCAGATTTGCCTTCCCACACTGAGCGTGATCCTACAGCATTTGAAAATTTAAGGAAAAGAAATTATAGGTATTTTTTCTACTGTATTACTTTTTACACTAGCATTCAGGGAAGATTAGTAAAGAGACCACTTGTTATCATACATACAGCTCTGAGACTTTCTTCCTTTACATTTAGTGCATCTAATTCCTGCTGTTGAACAATCAATTCCTAAAGAGGAAGCAAAATGCAGAATTTAGATAAAAATTACAACTTAACTACGTTTTTGCTCTAAACCTTAGTATGTATCAAATGCTGTAAGCTGTCCCATTGCTGCTCTGGAATATTTGAAAGATAAGACTCTGTCCAGCTCCTTCTCATAACTCAGATGTAGTAAGTAGCCAGCTACTTTCAGCATCCAATTTTTCCATTACTCTTATTGTTATTTGCAGTTGGGCACTACCAAAAAATAGTTTGCCCTTTTTCTGCTATTTTTTTCTTAAAATCAGTACCATGTATGTACTTCAGAAGTTTAGGGAAAAAAATTAAAATCTGAACCAGTCATGACAGTTTCTTCACAGTCCAGGAAGAGACAGGTAAAACCCTGACTAGTGATTCAGCTCATTCTAAGACAGATGGGAAACACCGAATTTATCTCTGTACAGACTATACAGAGAAACTTTTAAGACTGTATGGCTTGAACTAGATTGTCCTGGAGAGCCTAGAAATGTTACTCCTGTTGTTAACATAAGAATTTGTGAGGTAACAAACATTTTATATAAAGGCCAGTATCATTTTTATGTATCTTTTTTTTATGATACATTCAGACATACAATGATAAAAACAATAGCTAGCCAGATTCACTTTTTTACACAGGAAGAAAACTTTCTATTCAAGTGAACTACAAAAATTTCTGGGGTTATTTTTCCTTTTTGCTTGCTTTTTACACATGATGAGACATCTGAGTATTGCAGCGGCTTTTAAAAATTGCATGTCAAACCCTAAATTCAAACAGAAAATTGTGAACAATATTTCTTCTTAAAGTATGAAATATAAAAAGGCAAAGAATTTGGCCTTAGTTCACTTGCTCTATTTTTAGGATTCTACAATTGACTAAGACACCAGGAAGCTTTTTTATTGTATTACTCTGTTGTCAAGTTCCTTAGTACTTAAAATTTATCTAAACCTCATGAATCCAGGTTAGGAAATATTTTAGGTAAGCATAATGAAACAAACCAACCTGAGAGAGTTTTTCATTAGCAACTTTCATTTCCATATATTTAGCTTGATTTTCCTGTGTCATGTATTTCATTATATCATCTGCCACAACCTTTTCATGCTGAATATCTTCTTCTATATCTTGAAGTAACTTTTCTGTGCTGTAAAAATAAAATGTTTTTGTAACTTTTACTGATGAAACTTTTTTACAAAAACTTTGATTTTGTAACTTTTACTGATACATATTGTAGGCACTCATTTCAAACATCAGTATTCCTTCAGTATCACTGAAGTGCTCAGTGTAACACAAAAAGCTTAGACTCTATAAAAATGAGTTACCAACTTGTATCTAATCTTCTTGGAGCTCAATCAACTATAAAAACATTCACAAAATGTAGAGAAGATGAAGAATTCTCTGCCTTTATAATACCCACATGGTATTTTCCAACACACCCACACTGTCTAGCTGCATTGGTTTCAACACTGGCAAAAGAATGGTATTTCCTCCCAATCAGTGAATTTCTGGAGTAACAACAGGCAGTTTGAAATTAGGAAGCTGGTATGCAATTTGTGAATGCACATTAAGAAAATATAACACAGATATCAGGACCTGACAGCACCAGATGATGAAGATGATGAACAGGTTACTCTTTGCAAAGAATTGTTGATTACTTCAGAATAGATAGTGGTTTCAGAGGTCTGAACAGTGTAGCTTTAAAACTATGCAATAACTAAGAAATTAGGCATTTCTTACATTCTTGATTCAGCATTTTAATCTTTTTAGGAAATCGATAGTTTGCAAATATAAAAACTTTACCATTCCAGCTATAGTGAGCTATAAGCAACTGCCTTATCAGATTTAAAGAACACATAAAGAACTGTTCTCACTGTTTTATGGTAAGTATAGTAATTTCTATGAAATTCCTGAAAGCTAGAGAGTCAACTTGAGAACATACTTGAAGGAAATTAAAAAGTCCCCCACTCCTGAGACCCTGAAGACTATAGCTTAATTCCCGTCATTGTTCGTGAAAGATTGCTTAAACAGTTTGCTTTTTTCCAGAGTGATTTCTCCTGTTAAAAATGACAAAACCAGTCAAATACCTTCCTTCAGGATTTTTTTTCTTCTCTTTTTCATAAAATTTTCCTGAATTGTAAGATGACAAGTTGTAAATTGTGTAACTGACACTACTGGATCAAAGACTGCAGACAAGAAGGCCCTCAAGTTTAAGAGGTGGTGCAAAATAGTAGAACCGCACAATAATAATTTCAGGGCAAGGAAATAATGAAATTATTGTAGAAGTAGAGTACAGTTGACATTGGAATGGACTCTGAAGGCTGTCCAGTCCAATCTGCGCCCTACTCAAAGTATGGTCACTCTAGACCAGGATGTGAGTGTCTTTTTCAGGTTTTCAGTATCTTGAAGGATGGATGCACCACAACCTGTTTAGGCAATGCTTTGATGTTTGTTCATTCTTAGGAACAGAAGAGTTTTTCCTGATATTTAAATGGACTTTCCTGTTCTGCAATATGTAGTTGTTGTCTTTGGTCCTGCCCTTAGGCATCACTGAGAGCAGCTCCATTTTCTTAACCCCTGGCCCTGAGGTATTTACTTTGACAAAATATCCACTAAGCTCTCTCTTCTGGAGATTAAATAATGTCAGTTCTCTCAGTGTTTCCCCATAGTTTTCATTACTTACAAGGAATTCTCAATAGAGTTTCAAAAGTGTAACCACTTCCAACTAGCTTTATCTATACCCTGAAGATCTATAATCTCTGTTATGTATAATCTCTACATAATAAGGATATTATGTAGAAATTCTGTAAGGTTAGCAGGCCATGTTGCAAAAATGCTTTGGACCTGATGATGATGAAACAAATCAAAGTTATGATCTAATTAGTACAGCAAATTTGGAGTGCACTGGAACTGCGTAAGAAATACTGGATGGTTGTAGCATGACATTAAATTTAATACCCTCTTGAGACTAAAACAAGTTTATTCATACCCAGTCCAAATATGAGGCCCAATAATATGAGTCCAAATAATATGCAAGTGCACCAGTTTATAAATGGTTAATTACATAAAATGTGGTAGTGGAAAGAAGCTATTTTTTAAGCTACAAGAGTAGTTTGAGCCACGACTTTTTGGAAGGCAAGGAGCTAGGAGCTGTCAGGAAGCTTTCATGTTATTTCTTTCTTTATTGCTCCTCATGCCTCATTGTGGACCTATGAGATCTGTTGCAAGGTCTCAAGCAGTGACACTTTCTCTCAAATCAAGCCCAACTGCAGACATGGAAGAAAGAAAATAGAGAAAGTGCAGTAAGAAATTCAACAAAATGCTAAGGGTGCTGATTTTCAAAAGAAATCTCCACTCTAGATGTAATTCTTCTGGAGACACCGCAGTACAGCTTAGAGGGACCTTGTATTTAAATACAAACATGGCGCCTTGCCTAGAGCCCCCTCTATTCAAAGCATGTGTGAACACATTACAGAGTAGTCTGTTTACATGAGGCAATTCTCTTTTTCTTACATGATATGGACTCCTGGCTAAATACTTCAAAATGATCCAGCATGTCCTTGAGATGAGCAATGTCTGACTTACTGTGACACATCTTCTCTGGCAGGGACCTTCTGAGGGAAGGCTGCAACTTAGCGATTTTTCAAGAGGCAATAAAAAAAATCAGCAATGGCTATGACAGAAGCATAATTCATTACCACAGGCAATTTGAACATATGCATGAAGCTGAATCAGGGATGAAGCTTGGAAAAATTGTAGAATGTTTTAACATATTATGCAAAAAAAGGTGCCAATAACAACAAAGACATAGTGAGGTAAAACAATTTATACAGCCACATATTAGAGAGGAATGGAGATGGAAAGGAGATGAACTGTTCTGTAGCTTGGTGGTATGCACTGGACAGAATGAGCACTAATGCAAGTAAAAATTTATAGGGCACAGCGCTTGTATATCAATACATTTCCTTTTTTTCAGCCTGTACATAGACATTCACTCTAGAGCAAGTATGATTTGTTTTTAGAACTTCTTCCTTAATAAGGAAATATGGCCTTTATTACAGACATCGTTGCAGTGCATGTAATTCTTTGTAAATAATGAGCTTTAAGTATCGCCCTGCAGCTCCTCTGATGATGATGTTTCCAAAACACAAGCATTAACACAGAGTTATCTAGCTACTCGGAAGCTTTACTTGGGTATGCAAATATCCTGACATTTTCTTCATTTGATGAATGATCAAATTAAAAATGCAAGTCTTTTTCCACGTCTAGCATTTCTTTAATTGATTATAACTCAGCTTGCTTGTAGATCACCTCTGGCATTTAAACTCGCTGCTTCCTTTACAATCTGGAACTTGACACTTAAGCATACTACAATTAGACTTTCCTATTGGCTGCTAATCCAATTAAATCCTAGATGATTATAAGAAGTTGCTCAACTTAGTCAATCTTTTGCCAAGGATTTTCTATGTTTATTATTTTTTTACACTGCCTGGTTATTCATCAGGTGCAAAGGTTGAAGAAAAACAAAGTGCTGTTTCACCATGTTATTTCTTGTCAGTGCACTGAAAAATCTACACATGTGTACATATGATACCTCTAAGAAGCAACCAAAAGGTAAGACACTTGACATGTCTAATTCAGAATGCAGGCAAAGATTTATTAGTGTAACTTTGTTGCTAGCCTGGAAGCAAACACATCTCAAGGTGCATTAAAATTTCACAAATTAGTATGAACCTTGGACATGCTGAGTTGTTAAGCAAATTCTACTCCATTAGAAAGCTGGGGAATAGACTCTGAAAACCAGACTGATTCTATAAACTCAATTACCTCCCCAGAAAAAGAAAAATCATTACATTATTTTAAAATTATATAATTTTCAAAGTTCTCTGATGGAAATTTTTAAGAAAGTACTTCTAATTACAAGGAAATATCAAAGTACTACCAATGTATTTCTAGTGTATTGCCAGGCTAAGTCTCTTTCCAAAGCAGTTAGTTTAAACAGCAGCTCATAAAATCTGGTTCTAGTAAAATGCTAAACTGCAACTAAAATTACAGATACTTTCCTGTTCTTTTACTGATTATACAGGTTCACACACACAAAATGCAAGCAGTCATATTTGTAATGGATTTCTTTTTGTAAGAAATCCTTTCGCTTTCATCGGAAACTAAATTAAGAGCTAGAAGTTATGTATTGGACTTAGACACACATACAACTTAAATTTTCAACTTGGTCGTTATTAATTTACAGATTAACATTGAAAACAATATTTAATACATTTTCCCATTCTATTTAAGACAGCTCTTGTCTTGTGATCCGAAAACTACAATAATACTATTAATCTATATCTATAAATTGCCAGGTTAAGACCTGCTCTGTTTCTGAACATCTAGGAAGCTGTATCTTTAAAGTCCAAATATGCTGCAAGATCCAGATGTTAAAACGGTCATTTTGGGAGTTCTCAAAGTGCATCATGCCCTCCACTTACAATACACAAACTAAAAAAAAAGACTAAAATAATATGCAAGCCACTAGTACCACTACTGACAAGTGCAAAACCTAATATAGAACGTAATTCCACAGGGGCTGCTGCTGCTAGCACATGTTCCAAGTCCTGGCCATGGATAATGGCTAAATGGCAAAAGGTTTATGAACTCTCTTTGTATTCAATATAAGTTTCTGACAGAAGTAGAAATACAAAATGGGTCAGAGCATTGTAAGTGGCATTTATCTTCCTCTTTTTTCCAAGAAGTTACGAAATTTCCAGGTTGATCCAGTTAGGTGAATGAGGTCAATTCTCCGACACGCAAATACAGAGAGAAGTTATCAAATAGACTTGATCAGTTTGTTCTATGACCTCATTTATTTCACTATTATGAGCACTCATTTTAAGGACTGGTGGAAGTTTTGCAAATCTGACAGGCCTGTATTTAGCATTGTTTGTACAATTAAACTTCCTTATTTAATTTCCCCAATCTTTCCTGGTAAATTCAGTGAATGCTTTGTACAGTTCACTTCAAACAAGTATATCACAATATATCTTTTGGGTTTCTATTACTTTGGAAGATAGAAATCTGGCAAGGAGATACTAAGATTAACTTGACACCCTATCTTTTCAGATGCTTAAGAAAAACTAGAAAAATTAAATGTTCATTCCCTTTAACATAACATTTTCATTGAAGTGTACATAAACAGGGACTAACTTAACACCTCACAGACATGGTGTAACATTTCTGCTCAAAATTAATAGATGCTGCAAACAGTCTCTGATTCAAAGGCAATGACTGAGAAATCCTTTCTTTGAGAGAAGTTAATGTTACAGTAAATACCATCTGTAGGACCCTTCCTAACTTTCAAAAAATAAGGCTTGGATCTGTACAGAAACTCGATCACTAGAGATTGAACAATGTTTACATAGTTTCAAAGATCAGAGCAACACCTATACCTTCATAATAGACAAGTCTAGGCTTATGTCACACTATAGGTTATATATTATGGACAACAATGAGATTAAAAGATTGATCTTCCAATTTAAAATTCACAAAAATGCTTAGTAACCTACCTAAGAACATAAAAGAAATCTGACTGGACAAACCAACAATTGTTTGGTGGAATGCTCTGCCTCTGTCAGACAACAAGAGAAATTGCACAGGGAGAGCATGTAAGCACCAATACTTTCTGCAGTTTACTCCAATCATAGTCTTCCAGTATCCATAATGCTTTAACAGGGATATTAATGAGTACAGCCCTGCCTATTTGTTTTATACATTTATGATACTTTTCTCTATTAACTTGTCTAACCAATCCCTTTTCTATTTGCTGATACAGTCTGAACACTGGATTTTAGGTCTGGCTCAATTAAGTTAAAGCTGAATTCATTAATCCTCATAACCCTTGTTTTTCCATTTAATTTTACATTACAAAGTATTTATGTAGAACAACATTTATTAAACCATCACTGAAATAACTGTATCTATTAATTTGTTAAACTACCACTACAGAAGACATCAGTAATTCTGGTCTTGGTATGCAGGTGTTTTTTTTTTACCAGGCTCCAAACATGAAGCTCTATTTGCTTGTGATCTTGGCTGGAACACTGTTTTTGAATCCAGTCACTGCTGACTGCAACATTACTTCTCAAACTGTAAGTCTTACATTGATCTGAACTACTATTACTTTTGAAAAATATACTTGAAGCAGAAGACATTTAAAAAACTGTTTCATAAACATGAAAGTCTTGAAGAAAGGAATAAAAAATGCGAGTAAGAAGTAGTTTTTAGTGTAATGGAAAATTAGCTGATGGTAGTCATTGTAAGTGGGTGAATAACACTGACACATATTTGAGATGATTTTGTACCTCAAATTCTTCCAGACAAGAGGAATGCCTCCATACATACAAATAAATAAACAAACAAATAAATAAATATATAAATGTACTCTTTTCAGAAAACAAAAATATTTCAAGGTATTGAGAGCAAAGACTCAAATCAGAAAAGACTGTAGCTATGCTAAATCTTAACACAGAAAACCAAAATGAAGTTAAGTGCTATAGCAAATACATATATAATATAAATAATTAACAAAATAAATGTTTTGTTGAAGGTCTGCTCTAAAAATGTTATCTTAAATTAAGGGTAAACATAGATGTTTTTAAAAAAATACGTTTTAGAAAGCATATTTAAATTAATTTCCAGTCTTGAATAAACTTCCTCTATGATACCTTCTTTCCAGATTATGCAGGAAAGTAATTCTTTTTTTACCTAACAAATAATTCATTCCAAATATTAATTCCAAAATGGTATGCCAAACTGGTTACATTTTGGATGACCATCACATAAAGATCCACGCATCTAAGCACAGAGCTCAGCACAAAGTGCTCTGGAACATCAGGCCTCTAGACAGTAGGAGGATTCATTTCACTGTATCACCAGACCATGAGTGAGTTAAGGAAGATGCAAATAGAACTTCATGAAGAGCAATATAACTTTTTTTTTAAAGTGACAGCATTAAAAATAGAAGATAGTTTTCCCTGCCTTTAACAGTCGTCACTGGAACACATTCATTAGTAGACTTTTCTACTGTATTTCATTGTTGTCATTCTCTTTTTTTTCAACAGGTTGTTTGTGAGGAGTCTGGAAAGAACCTCTTTAATATCTCCGTCAACCTTTTTCAAAACATCACTAAATTAAGCCTTAAAAAGAATAACATCACTCTAGATAATCATGACAAAGAGATTCTTGGGCGTTTTATTAATCTCACTGAACTTCATCTGAATGAAAACAACATTACTGTACTGAACAATAACAGCTTCTACAATCTGAAAAATCTTATAACTCTGGATATTAGCAACAACTGTATTAGCACAGTTCATAAAGCAGCATTTTCAGGATTAAATCAACTCTCAGTGTTGAATCTATCCTATAACATGATTGTTCAACTAGATTCAGATACATTTACTTCTCTAGAAAACCTGTCAGTTTTAAATCTACAGTATAATTTTCTGAAATATTTTCATGTAACATCATCTTTTAGACTGATTAAAATTGTTTTAGCTGGAAACCCATGGATCTGCTCCTGTGACCTCCTTGACTTACACATATGGCTAACTACCTCCAATGTGACACTAGGTAAGTTTTGGTAAGAGCAGCATTTAACATTTTTTTTTACATCAAATAACATTACTGTGCATTTTTTCCTGATGTGGATAAAATCCACCATCAATTTACCCATATTATGCAGTAATACAATAGCTAGCTAAGAGATTTTTTGAGTGCCAAAAAATTATCAGCATCCCTTTTCACTGCTCACATTCACAGAAAATGAAAACAACACTAGATGTACACTACCAAACATGGAAAAAATCTCCATCAAGATGGCAGCTATCCAACCAGCTGACTGCAAAACTGAAAAGACTCCTTCAGAAAACACTGTAACTTCCACTCCTGCTGTTAATCTTAGAAGTAGGGCCTCAGCAGCTCTGACTCCAAACAACATCACTGGAAACAATGGAACTCAAGCAGGTAATACACAGATATTTCACTTTACTGCTTATGAGCTGTTCAATTTGCTGTTCCATGACTTTATACTGTTTTGCATTCCTAGTACACTGACTCTTCCATAAAAGCTAGGGCTACAGAACAAGCATATTTCCACGTTCTGGTAGACAGTCACACATATTACAGTGAATGTTAAGGTCTATTGAGTAAGACCTTTATCTGTTGCAAAACAGATAAACTCCACAATCCTCAAATTATGCTAAAAAATGATGGTGAAATTTCAAAGCCATGAAATTCAGATAATTGTCTTGATCTCTGCCTAACAGGAACTAGGGAAGCAACTTTCAAAAAAATTGCTTTTTCCAAACTAACTGCTTTCTAGATGTAGTTGTCTTCCTAAAACGTGATAGCATGAACTTAAGAGATTTTACTCCTGTGCTGTGTTCAGTATTAAGGATGTGAATGTGCCCATTGCACATTCTTTAGAAATTTCAGTGATAGTTTCCTCACCTTTCTTCACCTGTTCAATGCTAATCTTACATGGCAATTATCTCTTCCATCCTGAAATGCTTTACTTCTTTCTTCTAGCTAAAGCAGGAAAGTTATCTACAACTACATAAACAAACTATAAGTGACCACTGTGATATGTTTCTTTAGCTGTACCAGCTTATAATTTATTTTAAGATAGTGGCCAGCACACAAAACCAGCTCCTAGATAAAGACTACTGGCAACTACAGTTTACTGAATTTTTTATTATAAAAGAAGCACAACTGAAAGGATATGCCAAACAAAAACCACAATATTTTAGGGATCAGACATTATCACCATATAAAAAGCAAAGCCTGGGAAATAGAATTTGAAGCCAGCTATGGATTACGTTTTTCCAAAAGCTAATTTTGAAACTTAATTTTTGGAAAAGAATATTTTATATGTATTTATCATTTTTATCTTTTATATGCCCCCCCTTTGAAATAGACTTTGAAACAACTATATTTTATAAATATGCAAGGTAGATTTATACTGCTAGGAAATATGATATGCACACACATTGTTAGTCTCAGTGATATCACTAACTCCCTAGCAACATAGCAACATTCTACTAAAGCTCTGGAGACACTCAGTAATTCCTCTATCAATGTTTACTTTGTGAGTTCTCAATTTAATTATGAAAAAAATCATACTTAACTTCTTTCTAGTATTCCTCATGAAGATTACTCTTCTTTTTTTCCTTTTTATTTTTTTAAAGAGTTACCAGTTGTTGGCAAAAGCTGGACTTTCCTAGCAGGTGTCCTAGGGTTTGTCCTAGGCACTACACTCCTGATTTTTACTGCTGTCAAATGCCCAGCATGGTATCACTACTTCATCAGCTACCATCACCGTCGTCTGGAAGAAAACGACTCAGAGATGTTTGAACAGGAGTTCTCAGCTGACATGAGTCCTTCTTCAGTATCAGGTACAAGCAGTGCAGAACTCACAGTAACATTTAAGAAAGTTCATGCATTTGGAGATGAAGAAGATGGATTTATTGAGGATAAATACATAGATGTTTATGTAAACGAGGAGCGTTAATGTCTTAAACAATGGATGCTGAACTGACATTTCAAAAATATAGTACATTTGTACTTCCATTTTATGCTTTACTACATACAATACAGAATGAAGTTATGCTATCTCCTTTCATCTTGCCAAGTCCGTAACAAGATTTTGCTACATCAGTCATGAAGTTAAAAAATGGGGATATATGCATGCATTACTGGCACAACACATACTTCAAAACATGCAAAAAATGCTCATAATCCACTTTTCATAAAATGTGTTTGGCTACTTATACTGGGGGGCTTACTGTATATTGTTTAACATGAACAAAGGAGCAGGTGAAGCTGGCATAATCATTAATGCTTTCATTGTGAAGATGTCTACAAGAGAAAAATAATTTCTCTATAACGTTGAACAGACCACAGCCAGGAGGGTTGAGTCCAAATCAGTGGTGTAGCAGCTCTGTAGTCTATTAGGCAAAGCTAACACAATCAGAAAATGAAGCATTTGGGTAGTTTTTTAATCCAAATTAGCAGAGCAAGAAAGACCAACTGTTGTATTCCCAAAAATGTGTATGTACAGTGCAACAATAAATTACCCTTACTGCATATCTACTGAACCAATTATTTTCTCTTTGTATTTTCTTAACACATAAAAATGCATTCAGGGTGGAACAGACACATTTGCAAGCTGTTGAAAACTACAGTATTAATAAAACATGACATTAACTGGGAAATGTGTTGCCTTGGCGTGCTTATCGATAGTCTCATTGCTGAGATTGCTTTTACTGGCAACAAGCAGGACCATACAGCTTTCTCCTGCACCTCTCTCCTGCCTAAATTAAGTATCTCAAAAGCTCACCTTGTAAGCCTATCACTACACAAGCCATTGTCATGGCTTACAAATTTTTATTGCAAGCATCTCAACATCCTCACTTTCTCTCTACACAACCCTACCTTACTACCCTGGTGAAGTTTCCACTCCTGCTTCCTGTCTTCACTCTGCTATTCCACAACAAAACTCCCAAAACCTGACAGTAGATTGTCAAAAGATAGGAGTCTCCACTGCCACCTAACTCTTCCTGGATGGCATGGTAATTATCTTCAGAAGAGTAACTAGAGTTTAATGCTAGGAACTCCAGCCGCAACCTGGCTGCTGTTATCTATGTAACTAATGTATCATCTTGAAATTGTTCAGGTATCACTTGTGATATGCATTGTGCTATTAGGGTAACAGGTAACACCTCAATTTTCCCAAGCTGAGTTACAAGAAGTTGAGTTATTCAAAGATGAAAAACATAGATTTAATGTACTTACGCTTGTCTTTTTGTGAAAATTTTATCTATACTCTGAGCATCTCGGTCATTCTGAACCTTTAACTTAAAAAGAAATTGAAATACAATCAAGTTTCTAATAAATCATGGAATCATATAAAACAGGAAAGGAAAACACCTCTTATGATCATCAAGTCCAACCCTTAACTCAGCACTGACAAGTCCAGCATTAAACCACATCCCTAAATACAATACTTCTAAATACTTTCAGAGAAATTGATTCATTTACTATTTCTGTGGGATCTATTCCTGAAACACTTATAATATACTGTTTAAAACTACACAGATGGGGTGAAACACATTCTTCTCTTTATGACACAGACATTGTATTTTTATTATTCAATCAAATGCAAGCAAAATAAAAGTTGTTTTGTCCCAGAAATATTCAGGTCATTTTTCATGTTACCAAAACAACCTTTACTGAAACTCATTTCTTTTGTTTATGGACAAATTAATTTATCATAAGAAATAAAATATGCATAATGCCATTCCCGCCTTAACACTTTCAGGATATGTTAGTAAATAAATAAGGCAAGCAAATATATCTTTGATTTTGTGGTGGTATTTCAGAGACCTATTTGATATTTTTTACACTGGAGACATTGAAAAGGCTGAAGACAAAAGAGAACTTAATGTCCAGAAGACCAGGCTTTACAAGGCAGTGCAGCCTGCTTAAATCTGCCTCTCTAAGACTAGTGTTCTGTGCTCCCAATAAATAAAAAATATAAAAAAAGATATTTTAACACTCATTATTTGGGTTGAGATAACATCCTTCTCAAATGTATATCACAGAAAACTATCATGGAGCTGCTAACACAAGACTTCAGGCAATTGTCTTACTGCTAACATGTTGCCAACATTACAAATAATTTTACTGGAAAAAATGGGCAAAGTTTTAAGTCAGTGCTGTGCTTTTTTAGACATGTCACACATCCAAAGTATCAAGAAATTAAAATATCATTTCACTGTTAAAGCATAGCAAATATTCTAATTCTTACCATATTGTAATCAGAGATCACTTCCGCCATATCTGTACTGATGTTAAGCATATCCACAACCTGAAACAAAACAGAATTCCAACCTGTTACTGCTCTCTTTTTCTTAAAAAGGAAAATCTGACAAAGGGTTCATGAAAACACAGCAAATTTTGGCTATTGCAACTGGAAAAAAAGTTATTTGGAAATCTGAATAGATTACATGTCATTTTCAGAAATAATCATCATTGTATGTAGCTGTTCTAAGCACTGAAATAGTACACAGCACCAATTTCTTAAATCCATATGCAGATGTTTCTCCTAATGTATAGTACACGTTTTGTTCTCCTCTCTTTCCATCTCTTTCCTTTCCAATAACTGAATAAAGGCAGAATTAACCAGTACAGTACATTTTTACATGGAAATGTCAAAAAATGATTCTGAATAAAGCAAAAACAGTACAAAGTAAGCAAAATACATGGGAGCATTCAGTATCAAAATTTGACAGTAGCATACCATGTTGTAGTCTGCTAGTTGACCTTGAAAATCTTTGATTTCACCAGCCAAAGCCTCTGCCCTAAATATGAAACAGAAAGTCAAACTTCAAATGTTAAGATTTGTATATGTAAAAAAAAAATAATTAAAAAATTATTCACTGATTCCTTGAAGCCTGCCCAATACTTGAAAATAGTCCTGTGACTTAGAAAGTTAGCACTGCATCAGCTGCAATACATCTCACCGTTTTTCATAGGACAAATAGACAGATTTCTCTTGCTTGTACATTTCTACTTCTTCCTGCAGCTTGTTAATTTCTGTTGTAAGATCATTTGTTTTACTTCTGCAAAAAAATAAAGAAAAAGAATCATTAACATTTGGATGTGCAACTAAAGCACAGCTGGAACAATAAATATATTTTTGGATAGGTGATTTGCAAATTAGTATCTCTCACATCGCACTTTGTTTCAGCTCAGCATTTCTCAGAAGAGGTAAGCATAGAAAAAAGCAAAATGGTTGTATCAGATAAAGTCCTAAGTAGTTGCTGGAAAACCTTGGTATGAAATGATACGTTTTAATTAGCTTTTTGTCTCTGCTGGTAAAACAGATGTAGAAATTAAAAAAACACAGTGTAATTTCACAGAATGTGGGTATCATCCATATTTCCAATGACGTCTTTTAGGACTACTTATTCAAAAACGTAATATGAGCAACTGATAAATTCTTGCATGCAATAGTTTGCACAAGGTCTTGACTTTGTCATTGCTAGCTGAATGTATAATCCAAGCAAACCATCTGAAATGTACAATAAAAGCTGTCTAGTTTGCAATGCTACTTCTTACATATGGAGCTACCAGACCTAATAAACATTGGAGGTGGAAGCTCAGAATCACTGATCCTCCACTTACAAATGCTGTGAGAGAGTATTTAACCTTAAGGTTTTGTTGTTAGGCTTGCTACGTGGAACATGTACTACTTCCTTTCTTCCTACAGAATATCTATATGCAAAATAACCTTCAGTCTTACAGCAGCCCTCTCACAGAAGTTCATTATAAGTGAACACCGCTTATTGCATGCTATTGTCAAGCTTCAACTTTGTGTCTGAAAGGGAACAGATGATTAAATGCATGGTGTTAAGACGTACCTCAGGACGCCAAGGTAGTATGTTTTATCCATTATCTGTCTCTGAGGACCTGATAAAAGAAAGTGAGAGGATATTTTGTTTAAAAAACCCCTAATGTAGATGAACACTAAATTAGGAAAACAATCTGCAAAATTTACATTAAAAATTTTACAACTAATATCTTTTAGTATTCTTATATAGTTATTACCTAATTTAAAAAAAGGCATTTTTAGACTGCTGTGAAGATATATATTACTAATCCAAATATATGAATAGTTACTACATAATAGAGTATTTTAAGTATTCTGTAATGATGGAAGAAGACACAATAACCTTGTTCTATTCTTTTGAATTATTTTTAAAGACAACTCAGTTATAGAAAAATATTCATCTTCTTTTGCTGCCAAGAGTAATGACAGATAAAGGGATGCTTGAATTTTCTCCTTCTTTTTGTGGCTCTTTTTAATCATGGCTCTTCACTCTGCAATTTATACAAGGATGAAAAGCTTTCCTTTAAAAACCTAAATAGTCTTTCAAAATGTTTATAGGTATCTTGAGGGCTATTTTCAGTAAATACCTTTCATTGCAGTTTTTATTCCACCTAATCCCTGTTGAGTCACTGGACGGTCTGCAACCTTAATCTGAGATGATAAGACCCCTCCAAGAGTCAAAGACCCACCATGAGAACCAGGTCTTGCTGTACTAGGAGGCACCTATAAAAAAACCAAATGAAAAATCTACCAAGTCTGAATTATTACTTTATTATCCTTAAGCAATTGCCAAAGCAGTTAAAAACTTCAGACAGTCTCTAACACTTTCTGTAGGAATCTTTTAGCATTTACATTGCCTCAGGGAAGCAAAGCTTCAGCCGAACATCTGCTGTAGAAGGTAAGAGGTTACCTTTGAGCAACTGTGATTTGTTCCATCTGTCTGCAACGTTAATGCTATTTAGGTCTCCCAGATGAACTCTGGATGCTGGATGTCCCTGACCCCTCTGGACAAGGTTTGCAAAATTTTATACAAAACTGAAATCTTAAATTCTTCATAAATAAAGAACTTCTCCTCACACCAGTCTTGGTACTTAAAAAAAAATTAGCAAAAAAAGGACAAAAATCTAAATACATCAAAAATATTTTAATTTTTAATATTTTCTAACATACCGCTGTTCCTACTCTGCCTGCTGACGGAGTTCTTGATGAAGAGGCAGGCCTTGATGAAGAGGTCAGTCCTATTCCTGCTCTTGAAGCAGAACGAGCTGTGGGAGGTCTGTTACTGCTGGCCATATTAGTTTCCTTTTTAGTTTCTCCCTGGCAAGATAAGAAATCATCCTTTGATTTACATAAAGTCCTTTAAACTATGAGAAACCGACTCTTTAAAGCATAAGTCTTATTAGAATGTCGAGGGGGGTTTGTTTTGGTTTTTCTGGTAATCTGCAGAGCACTTCCTTTCTGGAGGGCACCAGAGAGCGGCAGGGCTCAGGAGGGAGCACGACACGTCCACCAGTAAGTTGGGGCAGCAGTCTCTTTTCAGCGCTTAGTGAGCCCCCAGCTTATTCTTGTGGCATTTATTGTTTCAGTATCTGAATGCAAACCTCTAATGAAACAAACTGAAAGCGAGCAACTGCTGCAAAACACTCATTCAGGTTATTTACGGGGGGTCCGTAAGCCATCACCTGTCACTACGGCGATTCTAAACTGCGCTATCCCTGACAAACCCCGGCAACATTCGCCACCCCCGAAAGAGCCCATCCCAACCGCATAGCAGCGCAGAGCCAGCGCCCCGACCGCCCGGGGGCCCGGTCCCTCACCGCGCCCCTCAGCCGCCATCAGCCCGCGGACAGCGCCGCCGTATCGCGGCAACCGCCCGCACGGATATCGCGATGGCCACAAGTCTCGCTCCAGACCGCCGTGGCTCTCGAAGACTACGACTCCCAGAGGGCCTGGCGAGAGGAGAGCGGCGGCACAACCAGCCGCCTGAGCGCGGTGCTTGCCGGGATTAGAAGCCTCACCTTGGTCCGGCGGCGCGCCCTGCGACGGTGCTTCCGGCACGACTTCCGGCGGCGTCGCGGCCCGTGCTGTGTCAGTCCGGCGCTGCCGCCATGGCGGGTGAGGGCGGCACGTTCCGGCTGCGCTGCTCCCTGCTGGGGCACGGGCAGGACGTTCGGGGCCTCACCCGTGGCCTCTTTCCGGAAGGTGGCTTCGTGTCCGTCTCACGGGACAGAACCGCGCGGCTCTGGGCCCCTGACGGGTGAGTGCTGGGCCGCGGCGCTGGGCGGGCCCGGCCGGGCCGGGCGCTGCAGCCGGTGCTCTGCAGGAGGGAGAGCGTGGAGGTGCCGCCGCAGGGCCTTCGCCCGTGCTCTGCCGAGTTTGTTTCTGCAGTCGAGTCCTCCTGAGGGGCTGCCGGCCGAATCGGCGAGGTCGAGGGAGATGGCGGGTAGCGGGAGGCTGTTCGTAGGAGGCTTTCGTGATTGGCATTATCGCTTACATAGAAGCACGTTGAGGGTTTAGAAGAGACCCTCAAGATCATCGAGTCCCGGTCCCTCGACCACGGGCGGGGCCACCTTTCACCGGAACAGTTTGCTCAGAGCCCTGTCCGTCCTGGCCTTGAGCACTTCCGAGGATGGGGTATCCACAACTTCTCCGGACAACCTGTTCCAGTGCCTCATCACCCTCACAGTGAAGAATTTCTTCCTATTATCTAACCTAAGTTTTTCCTCTTTCAATTTGTGCCTATTACTTCTTGTCCTATTACTACAGTCCACGAGGAAGAGTCCTCCAACTTCCCTGTAGGTGTCTTTGGATACTGGAAGGTTGCTATGAGGTCTCCATGTAATTTTCTCTTCTCCAGGCTGAGCAGGCCCAACTTCTGGATGCCTGCTTTTGGGGAAAGCTGTATGTTTTTAAGCAGTTTGCTGTACATCGATGTTGTAGCGTGCCTTGGAAATGGTTACAATGTCTTTAGTTCTAGTCATCTTTTTTCCTAGGTGGTGTTAATAATGTTGTTTCCACCTTGTGGTATTCAGTGCCGAGGTAATCTTGCTAAGTAACAGTGCTGCGGCTTTGATGCCTTCAGTTTTAGCTTTCATGTTTTTCAAATTCTGTGCTGCCTAGGGATGCAGTTCTGAGCCTCATATTAAGTATTAGTGAGCTCTCTTCACAGAATAGGTAGACAAAATAAGTCCTTTTCCTGCTGTGGACCAAGGACAACTTTCAGCCCAACAGCATAAACAACAGTGGATTGAAGGGAGAAACAAGAAGGATGAGACCTCACAACCTGAAACTGTAATTGCACAATTGAACCCCAATATGCAAATGGACCAAAACATGAAAGTGTAAGACCTCCTGACGGGTCGTCCATTTTTGACCATTCTAAGTCCACCTTGCGTCCCTTGTTCTGCCCAAGGTGTACCCTAAAGGCCTTTTAATAAATATCGACTTTATTCTTTAGCTCTGTCCAGTCTGTTTCATGTCAGTCTTCCCAAAGCATCATGACAGTAAAGCACTGTGCTTTGAATGTTTAAACAAGCCCCATCCTTTCTCACCCTTTCTAAGCAAGCTTCTTTAAAACGTAAAATGGAACACAAACAGAAAGCTGTACAGAAAATTAAATACACAAAGACGCTGAAAAAGGAAAAAATACCCTAGCATTTATTTTTCGGATATTCATGTTGCACAGGGTTGTCTCCTACTGAATTTATGTAGTTGAATTCACAAAGTGAATTTTTGAGCATATGACCTTGACCAGAAGCAGTACTGCTAAGCAGTGTGTATAGGAGATGTGGGGTGTTGCGTAAAGCTACAGGATGGACCTCCTCCCCGCATTATAGTTTTACACTGTGATCTGTATTCTGAAGTTGCTAGGCATGAGTATTCTTCCCATTGCCTTCATGTGAAATAGAAATAATTGGCAAATGTGCTGAGTGCTTACACGTGTCTTTATATTGATCTGTGGAGCTCTGCAACTGAGGTGAAGAAAAACTAATTTTATTAAGTCTCTCATCACAAAGGAAAGAACTTGCTAAATTGCACAGAAATTTGCAGCAGGAAAGGAATTCTGGTTTTAACCCATAGCTTTTGAGAATTCTGTGAGGAAGAACACATAACTTACTTGTATCAACTTATAATGTTGATATTGAGTATCTTTCTCTGCTTTGAAAGGCTCAGGGACTACAGTAGTCAGGGTTCAGTGGGTGAGCACACTGCTGTGTGCTGTTTTGGTTTAGCTTTTCCAAGATGTTGCCTTCATTTGTTACATGTGCCTTAAGGGGAGAAGATATTGTAGAATCTAGAAAAGTATCGTGATACCCTTACATATTTCAAGCTTGCCTAGCATTAGGGTTTGGAGGATAATAGTATGATATCATGTGATAGGTTGTGTTTTTGAGGGTCAGGGAACAAACACAGGAAAACAAAACAAGCACACAGCACCCCAACCTGCATATTTATTCTATGGGAATAATTAGCTTTTTCCAGTTAGTGCTGTAACTATTGAGGTTTTCTCAGGGTGAAGAAATGAGGGTGCTGGTCGAGTCAGTTATGATCTGTTTAACTTCTATTCCTCTGTAGTGCTCCTAATGAAGAGCCAATGAATACATCTGACAGGCAGTAAACTTCATTTGTGTGCTCTTACTTTAGCATGTATTTGGATATACATTTGAGTTTTCAGACAGAAAAAGATGCCATAAAGACAAACGGTAGCAATTTCTGATCAAATTTGGCATAGTGTTTGCCAATGAGCAAGAGAAAATGAAAGTCCTTCCAGGCCTATCATTGCATTGAAAAATAAATTAAAAGCTTTAGTACTGTGTACTGGGGAGAAATTCTCAGGTGTAATTTTTGTCTTAAATTTCATTCTTTCTAGGCCATCCATAGTACTTAGTCAGCACAAGGCAAGCATAGTTATTAATTCAAGAGTTGTAATTTACTCAAAGTACTGATTCTGTCATGATTCTAAACTGATTATCACCTATGTTTAAGTCTTAACAGGGGTTTTACTGAGATGCACTGTATGAGTGGCCACTCAAATTTTGTATCTTGTGTGTGCATCATACCTCCAAGTGACCTCTATCCTCGTGGGCTGATTGCAACTGGTGGCAATGATCATAATATTTGCGTTTTCACAATTGACAACCCAGCTCCTCTTTACGTACTTAAGGGTCATAAAAACACAGGTATGTGGTAATTGTATTTTGGAGTTTTTTACATAAAAGTTAATGTGATTTATTCAGAGAAGAACTTAAATTGAATTTATAAAACTCAATTTTGATTTGTTTGGTATATAATGTAGCAAACTGTTTAATTATAGCCTCTGCAAATAGGATTTTGTAATCTTATTTCATGCAGTGACCGTTCCTTGCAAAGACTTCCAAGTTTATCCTGATCAATGTTTGAGCTTTCACTCTCTCTCTGAATTCCCGGCAATTCACAAGATGACTACTCTTTTGTCACGAATTGCACTTTTAAGAAGCAGTTAGTTCTTCGTGTATTAATTTTTTTGTCTAGAAAAAATCAGCTTCCTAAATAAACTTCCTGTACCCATTTTGTTACTTAGATGGGTATTTAATATTAATTGGTGCTTTAAATACAGAGCTTTACACTGTGTTACAAGGGCATTTGCAAATTATCTTTCTACAAAATCTTTGGATGTCCCCATAGTTTCTTAGTGGTAGTATTTTGCCTTTCAAGAAGGTGAGCTAAATATTTTTCATATGAAGTAACTTCTTGAAGAAGTCATAATAATGTCATAATACCTGTGGGCAAAACTTTTCTTTCTCTTAAAAACTACACAGTTGCATTAATTGTGTGTCTTGACTAGTTATCTAACCTGTTTGTCATAATTTTCTAGTCCAAGAGAAGAGATCTGTGACTTAAGAGAAATTTTAAAATATTTCAATTTTTTAAATCTAAAATTAGGAGATTTTAAGCAGCTTCTTTCTAGATTGCAATACAACTATAGTTCACTTAATTCTTCTCTAGACTCCTCAACACTAAATACACTACTAATACAAAATAAATTGTCTTAAATGAATCTCTTGAAATTGCTGGCATAAGATTTGTGGTAGTGCAGGATGGTTGTCAGTTCTGACTTGAATGTTCATTCCAGTTTGCAGCCTTTCATCTGGGAAATTTGGCACATTATTAAGTGGATCATGGGATACAACAGCAAAAGTCTGGTTGAATGACAGATGTATGATGACATTACAGGTATGAAGTTCCTCTACATGAATATGAAGTAAGTACTCTGAATTTGATTCTGTCAAGTCTTAACAGTGTCGGGTTTTTTGCAGGGTCACACAGCTGCAATATGGGCAGTGAAGATACTTCCTGAACAGGGATTAATGTTGACTGGTTCAGCTGACAAAACTATAAAACTGTGGAAGGCAGGCAGATGTGAAAGAACATTCACTGGTAAATGTTACTGCAGTTGATAATTTCATCGGTGTGATCTGTTCTTGTCAAAAGAGAACAAATATTAAAATCTTACAAAAGCATGGATAAACTGAACAATATTTAGGCAGGATTTTTAAAGTCTTGAAGTAGTTGTATGCCGACATGACTTCTAAAAAATAAGATATTTTTCAGAGAATTGTGAGCAATTAATTTTTTTTCCTAACTACTCCCACAAAGATTTGTTGCCTGGATTTAGATGTGAGCTATATAGAAGTTGTCTACAGCTGCTAATGGAAACAATAACTGCATTAAAATTTTCTCTTCCATTTGTAAAGGGCATGAAGATTGTGTGAGAGGTTTAGCTATTCTCAGTGAAATGGAATTCCTTTCCTGTGCTAATGATGCAAGTGTTCGAAGATGGCAGATCTCTGGCGAGTGTCTGCAGGTGTATTATGGACATACAAATTATATATACAGCATCTCTGTCTTCCCTCAATGTAAAGGTAGGATTCCTTCCTGACTGTTACACAACATTCTTCAAAATGAAATGGCAGGATGTGTATTCTGATGTACTGTGGCACTGCTACAACTAAAGAACAGTGGTAACATTTAATTTTTTTCTTATACCTAGTGTAAAAAGATTAAAAAAGATACTGAGATTGGGTCGAAGTTGCATTGCTGTCAAAATTGCTCTGGCACTATGTGGGGTAAAAGGTCCTGGGTTAGGGCTAATAGGAGGCTTAAGTGAAACTTAGGTGAAGCAGTAGGCAAAACTGTTGTCGTAGTTGCCGCCTGTGTTTCAGTGCTGTTGCAGAGTAGTAAAATAGTAATGTGTGGCATGCCAGTTTAAGATAATGTAAATTTAGATACTTCTACAATATGCATTATATGTAGTTTAGTTTAAGTTAAGAATTTTATATGTGAGGCTTAATTACATTTGTTTTCAGAGTTAGAGATTTAGAGGTTCAGAACTAACTGTTGAGCCAGTTGCAGAAGAAATTCCAAGTCAGTGACCTTTGTGTGGTGTATGGGACACTTGCACTTTTGTTCAACAGGTAAAGTGAATGTATATGGGTTGATGCATATATTGTAGACCTCCTAGGCCTTAAAATTCCACATAGAGGAGTTTGTAGACTTATGCAAGTGCTTATGTGTGTTTTCTGATAAAGCAGGCTTGCCTTCCAAAACTCAATTTGAAACAAATGTGAACCTGCGCAAATATAGTGCAAGATGAAACTATGATAATTACAGAATTGTTCAAGCCCTTTAAAGATGAAGGGGTCTTTCTTTGTCTTGGGAACAGTTTCATTCACTGTCTGGCTACTTAATCTGCAATTCATGCACTTGGGATTTTTTGAGAAAACAAGTGAACAGTAGTTTACTTTTTGCTCTCTACTTGTAATTGAGAGATGTACTAAATTGTGGAAGGGTTCTTTTGCTGCTGTGATTTTTAGATACCCAGTTTCAGAATGGCATCAAATATCACAATATGCTAAAAATCTACTTCAAAGTTTTATTATCTTTTTATTTTCAGATTTTGTAACTACTGGAGAGGATAGATCTCTTAGAATCTGGAAACAAGGGGAATGTACTCAAACAATCAGACTCCCAGCTCAGTCTGTATGGTGCTGCTGTGTGTTAGACAATGGTGACATCGTAGTTGGTGCAAGGTATCCAAGTTTTACTTCTAATATATTTGTAGATCCAAATCTGACAATCCTTGAAGAAATCGCCAGCATCACTTTGAATGTCAGTTTCATTTATATTTAAAAATACAGCCATCAAAGTCTGTGTGTGTTAAATTGAAACGTGCTACGCTTCATCCAAGAAGTAGCTTTGTGTCATTCACAGCGGTAGAGTGAGTTCTTTGGAAATGTAGTAAATCATGAATAGACCTGAGAATCAATTTAGTAAGTACGATATAAAGAACCCTTTTGATAGCCGTACTGTATTTTGATTTTAAAATTATACTGAAGACAGGGTTGCCTGCTTGATTCCTTCTCTGTAGGGTTTTAGTTTGAGAATGAATTTCTTTCATACTAAGAGGGATAGTTAGAAAGAGTGGTGGTTTCTTGTGACATAGAAGTCACCATTAGAATTTATGCAGTCATTGTGATATTTAAATAGTATTTCTATTTGAATGTTTTCGCTCCATTCAGTGATGGAATTATAAGGGTGTTTACAGAGTCCTTGGAACGTACAGCAAGTGCTGAGGAGATTCAGGCTTTTGAAAATGAGCTTGCTCAAACATCCATTGATCCTAAAACTGGTGATTTAGGAGATATCAATGCTGATGACCTTCCTGGAAGAGAACACCTTAAGGATCCCGGTAAGTTATTGTACTTCTGTTACATTAGAGGTGCCTCCAAATCTTGGTTTGAGGTATTGAAACTTCTGATGGTTTCCAAGTTTACTGAAGGAAATGGCTTAATTTTACTCTACTATTCTTTCACTGATTTTTTTGGAAACAGGACTCAAGGTTTTTTGGTTTTAGGATTTTTTTTAATTCTCCTATGAGATAATTTAGAAAAATGTGGAATTGATGCTACACGGTGTTTCAGATGTTTTCAGTCTGTTTTGCCAGCTGTACCAAGAGTATGTGAAACAGATAATTTGTAAAAGGAGTACTGAATGTGCAGAGGTTTCCCTAATAAAAGTAGTAAATGCAAATATTCTGCTTTAGCTTTTGGCTTGAAAGATAGTCATGATGGGCTCGGTTCACACCTTGTGTGCTTGAGAGATTCTTGAGAATGCAGTAGAAGCAGTACTAAACATGATTTTTGAACAGACCAATACTTCTTCCCAAGGTGAAGTAGCCATAGGCTTCAGCCCTTGGCTATGATCAGGAAGTGGCATAGATCTTACATCTGTATAAAACTTCGCGTCTTGTCAGACTATGGGACAATATCACCTTTATTAATTGTCATCTCACTGAGAAGATGATAAACTTCTGAAGTGCTTGACATAAGTATTGTTGTGGCCACTTAGTCTGCTGGCAGATACCATTACTGTAATTGTAAAATGCTCATTGAGATCACTGCTGTTCTTGTTGTGAGGTGTAGTATTTTGTCTGGTTTTTGCTTGGATAGAGTTGATTTTCTCCACAGTAGCTCTTACAGGGCTGTGTTTTGGATTTGTGTTGAGAACAGCTTGATAAAACAGCTGTTTTTGTTTCTGCTGAGCAGTGCTTGCACAGAGCCAGGGCCTTTGCTGCTCCTCACTCGTGCCACCATTGAGGAGGATGGGGGTGTGCAAGGAGCTGGGAGGGAACACAGCTGTGACCGCTGACCCCAACTGACCCAAGGGATATCCCATACCATTCAGCATTATGCTCAACATATAGACTAGGGGGAAGAAGAAGGAAGGGGAGGGTGTTTAGAATGTTGGTGTTTGTCTTCCCAAGGAACTGTTGAGCCTGATGGAGCCTTGCTCCTCTGGAGACAGCTGAATACCTGTCTGCTCGTGGGAAGTGCTGTATGAATTTCTTGTTTTGTTTTGGTTGTGCATATGGTTTTTGATTTACCTGTCCAACTGTATCTCAGTCCCCACATTTTTCACTTCTATTCATCTGATTCTTTCCTGCATCCCAACCACAGGGCCTGTGGTGTGCTCAGTTGCTATCTGGAGTTAAACCAAGACATGTATATGCTTAATTCCTGTGCTGTTACTTCAGGTTTTGTTGAACTATTTTTAAATTCTTAATGCTAAGCTTCATTTGAATATTTTTCTCTCCTTAAGTAAATCGTATCCTTAAAATTGTTTGAACTCCTCCCTACAGGAACAAGAGATGGACAGACACGGCTTATTAAAGATAATGGGAAAGTAGAAGCATATCAATGGAGTGTTAGTGAAGGAAGATGGATAAAGATCGGCGATGTTGTTGGTTCTTCTGGAGCCACACAACAAACATCTGGAAAAGTTTTATTTGAAGGAAAGGTATATGCAAACTTTAATTTATTTCATTCTTTCCTAAATAACTGGTTATTGTTCAGATAAAATATAATTTAGAAAACAGGTTTTTGAATAATACCCGTATTAGAAAACAGGTCCCTTCTTGTTACCTTGGATCTCAGAGGTAGAAGTATAAGTAAGTACAGTTTGCTTTATTACTTACAAAACACATTTTGTAAAATGAGCAAGCCAATGAACACGAATTATTTAATTTATTATTTTAGAGAAAGGTAAACCATTAGTAGAGAAATTGTCACGTTCTATTGTATTTATTGTTAATACCTTGAGAAGTTAGTTTTAATACCCTTCCCAAAGGAAATAAACATAATTTATAATGCAAGGCTTACTTAAAATATTAGATACCAGGCCTTCTGTACTGCTTCTCTATAGTAACTATCGAACCTAAAGACAGGTAAGCTGACCGAAAGACATATAAGCTGAAAAATATTTCCTTTACTGGAATATACGTAGAAAAGCTTGTCGGGGTTCACCACAGAAGAAATGCCTCCAAGGTACTGATTTTCACTTTCACAGATTTTAAAGAAACACTAGGAAATGGTTTGCTAGCATTAGAAGTGTGTTTTTAATACTGAAATTTCATTAGGCATCTCTTTGCTCTATAGCTTTGGAGGGAGCCAGAGGTGTCCATGAGAGTGACCTGATGCATCTTTATTTTGTAGTATATCTATACACACATTATCATGATACATTGTTTTCCTCTGCTCTTTTTGAGTGGAGAATTCTGGAAAATACAGGTGTAAGTCTGTGATGGTTTTGGCTGAGACAGAGTTTGTATTGTGTCTGTTTTGGATATAGTATAGCAACAGTGTTATAACACACTGATGTTTTGGCTGTTGCTAAGTAATGTTTAGTGTTTACTCTAAATCAGGAAATGTTTACTTACAGTCTCTCAGGCGAGTATGACTGATATGTTCTGTAAGTAGCAGTGTTTTAAGATTTTAGTGTTTTAAGATTTAGGCTTAGGTCTGGGCCACTGTTAGACTGCATTTAATACCTCATTATGTAAAAAGTGCTGTAAGACTTCTAATGTGTTTTTACTTTTATTCTGCTTAAAGGAATATGACTATGTTTTCACTATTGATGTAAATGAAAATGGGCCTTCCTACAAACTGCCATATAACATCACTGATGATCCTTGGCTGACTGCGTACAACTTCCTGCAAAAGAATGATCTAAATCCTATGTTTCTGGATCAGGTGGCCAAGTTTATTATGGACAACACTAAGGGGCAAACACTGTTGAGTACAAGTAATCAATTTTCAGATCCATTCACAGGTAAATATTTTAAACTTAAGTGATGAAATTAGATACTCCTCCAAGTTTTGTGTCTTCAGCACACTTGCTGAGGATGCACTCTGACTGATCTTCCACACCATCATTAGCAAAGCTGTGGGGTAGGACTGGATGCAGTACTGGCCCCTGGGGTACACCACCAGTGGTTGGTTTCCAGTAGACATTGTTGCACTGATCACCATTCTCTGGTTGTGGTTGTTCAGTTTTCAATCCATCTCACTATCATAGAATCATTAAGACTGGAAACGACCACTAAGAATATTGAGTTTATTAACTGACCACTTCCATGTTCCCCCCTAAATTATATCCCCAGGTGCCATATCCACATAGTTTTTCCACAGGATCCTTCAGGGATGCTGATTCAGACACTTCCCTGGGCAGCCTGTTCCAATACCTGACCAGCCTTCCAGTATAGAACTTTTTCCTAATATCTAATCTAAACCTCTCCTGATGCAGCTTGAGACCATTCCCTTGAACCTGTCACTTGTTACTGGGAGAAGCGGCTGACCCCCACCTTGATACCTTTCAAATAGTTGGAGAGAGCAGTAAGGTCCGCCTGCAGTTTCCTCCAGGAGCTTAAACACTCCCAGTTCTTTCAGCTGCATCTCATAAGACCTGTGCTCCAGACCCTTCACCAGCTCCATTGCCTTTCTCTGGACTTGCTCCAGCACCTCAGTGTGTTCCTTGTTGTGAGGGACTGAGAACTGATCACAGGATTTGAGGTGTGGCCTCACCAAGGCTGAGCACAGAGAGACTAGTCACTGCCCTGGTCCTGTTGGGATGAAGACCAAGATACCATTGTCCTTCTTGGACACATAGGTATACTCCTGGCTCATGGTCAGGCAGGTGATGATCAGCACTGCCAGGTCCTTTTCTGCTGAGCAGCTCTCCAGCCACTCTGCCTCCAGCCTGTATCTCTGCATGGGGTTGTTGTGACCCAGGGGTAAGACCCAGCACTTGGCCTTGATGAACCTCACAGAATTGGCTGCCTAGACGACTTCAGTATTGTAGCTCTTCTACAGATACTTTCATGTCCTTAAATGATTGAGGGCAAAGGCACAGATCATTCTGAAAAAAAAAAAAAAAGGCTTCAGCAAAATTCTTATCAAGCCAGTTATATTTTTCAGTCTAGTCTTCTTTTTCCAGTGAAAGAAACATCCAGTTTTCATACAAGAAGTGCCAGATGCTGCTAAGGCAATTTAAAAAATACAAAAATTTAGCCAGAGAATTAATCAAAACTGAGTGAAATACATAAATTACCTTTTTCAGGCAGGAAATGGAACTAGAATAAGCGGATTACTTACAGGCTAATAAACCATGTTAATCAATTACATCCTGCTTATCACATTTACAAAACAAACTAATTCAATTAATTTCACAAAGATGAATTTAAAAAGAAAACAGCATTAAAATAATTGAGCTAAATCTTTTTCTTGCAAGAGCCTGGAAATGGAGTACAGGCATGTCAGCTTATATGTAACCCTGAGAGCTGCAATTATCACAGAAGTAATGAGATAGGAAAAGACCTCTGAGATTGAGTCTAACCTGTGACTGAACACCACCATATCAACTAGACCACAATACAAAGTGCCACACATCCAGTCTTCACTTAAACACCTCTGCTGTCTCCCTGGTCAGTTCATTCCAATATCTTACCACCCTTTCTGTGAAGAAATTCTTCTTCATGTCCAACCTAAACCTCCCCTGGTACAGTTTAAGGCTGTGCCCTCTCCTCCTGTCACTGGTTGCCTGAGAGAGGAGGCAAATTCCCAGCTGGCTACAGCCTCCTTTCAGGGATTTGTAGAGTGAAGTAAGGTGTCCCCTGAACCTTCTCTTTTCCAGGCTAAACAACCCCAGCTCCCTCAGCCGCTCCTCATAGGATAGGCACTCCAGATCTTTCACCAGCTTTGTTACCCCTCTGTGGATTTTAATAACATAAAATCCAGAGGTATGTTTAATAGTCAATGCTTTTCTTGTTCTTGACTAGGTGCTGGACGTTATGTTCCAGGCTCTTCATCTGGATTGAGTACAATACCCGGGGCAGACCCATTTACAGGTAATGTAAAATTCATATCTGTGTGGCTAGCACTTTTGAGTCCTGTTCTGTTACATTCCATGTTTAGCTCCAGACAGCTGTTTCTTGCAGTTCTCTGGGGCAGTAGTGTGGAGCAGCCTGGTTAAGGTGGGCTCTGCCACTGCAAAGCATACCGAGATCTGTACAGTACAGGGGAGCCCTCTGCTGTCCACTCTGGCTCGTGGCGCTGTCCACTACAGCAGAAGGGTAAGGACCTAAACCTTTTGTTTTGCCA
Source organism: Zosterops lateralis (assembly GCF_965231275.1). Lineage (NCBI taxonomy): Eukaryota > Metazoa > Chordata > Aves > Passeriformes > Zosteropidae > Zosterops > Zosterops lateralis. The sequence continues at coordinate 50,818,688 of NC_139800.1, forward strand.
GACTTCATATGCATGAACCACACAACATTAGATATATATTTATAGAGATGGTTTTCTGTTTTCATTTTTACCTTTTTTTATTATTTTTTTACATGATCTTTACTGGTACCATTCACCCTGTATTTTGGAATACCCTGGAATACTCTTCACCCTGGAAGAGCAGCAGGGTAACAATCTAAGGCCAGGCAAGGCTTGGCAGTGTTTCTGTAGCACCCTGAATCCTTGCCCCCAGCAGACACACACCTCCCAAGTTTCCAGGCTCTATGCATAGGCAGATGCCTCCCTATCCTCTTGGAGGTTACTCTGCTTCCCATCACTGCTGCTTGCCTTTCCCGTTTTTGCAGACATCAGGTGCAGTCTCAGCTGACTCTTAACACATCACTACTGAATGTTTGTCCTCACCAGTGCCAGGGTGCTCACTGCCTGTTCTGCAATTGCAGATCTACAGGTAGAGCAGAAGCCTTTGTGCTGTTACAAAAACTGACAAACTTCAGTCTTCCCCATCTTGACAGTCTTCTTGTGTCCAGCTGTTTCTCTTCCATGGCTTCTGTGGCTCTGTGGTTTCTGCAGATGGAGGGCTCACTGAGGCTTCAGTGTAAGAGAGTCCACTTCCCACAGGAGAATCCACTTGTGGCCCAGGCACATAGTCAGTCAAGGCCAGGGCAGTGTGCCCTGGAGCATGTCATGGATAAGGTGCCGAGGCCCTCAGCATCTGGGTGCCAGAGATCATGACACAGTGTCTGGGCTCACTTAGCATGTGAATGCTGTCATCACCAACACCCTTCCACAGGCATAGATTTAATTCTTAAAGAAGTGTTGAGCACTACTTTGTAATTCCTTTAGTGCAGAATAATCCCATTTAATATTTTTGTTGGAAAGTAGTAACTAAATATAGGTATGCCTTACCTCTTTACTGGTCGTGGTGTTTAACAACATAACATCTTTGTCAGGTGCTGGTCGCTATGTTCCTGGTTCAGCATCAAATGCAGTACCTCCAGTGGGCGGGGTTGATCCATTTACAGGTAAGAGACAATGCCCTGCCAGTGGAAAACTCTCCTGATCTTTTGTTTTTTGTTTTTTGTTTTCCTCTGACATGAATTCCACATTGATGCAAATTCATACATTATTAAAAATAGCAGATGGAAGCTGCTTATACTCTGAAATTATTCAAAAAATAGGGATAACAGAGCCTTCCTTTACATGCAGGAATCATGCACACAAGCTTTAAAATGTATAATAATAGTAATCTGAGAGGATTATTGAACTCCTAGGAATTATGTTGTTGATCAGAGAAACTGATACATAATTAATGGGCATTACACAATATCAGCTGCTATATGATCTGTGAGTTTAAGAAATCATTATACGTGATGATAAAAGCTTTTTCTTGCTCCTTAGGAAAAGACATTTCAGGCTGCTATTGCATGTGCCATAACTTGGTCATCTCTGCAAATCTTCTCATATATAAACACTTTCATTATGAAAATAATAAAAATGAAAGATTTCAGGAGCAGAAGGGATCTTTTTAGAAAAAAGATCCTTGCCATTTTCACGTGTTAACTACAGTAGCCACTGTTACAAGTGACTGTGTATTTAGTTCAAATAATTAAGAAATTACTGTTAACAATTTCAGCTTGTAAATTTTTACATGAAGGGGGAAGAGTTTGTAAAGGTATTGCTTTAAGTGTTAGACCTTGAATGTAACAATAATGTAAGGAATGACAGCTATTTGCATAGGCATTCAGTTTTTTTCAAAATATATTTTTCTGGTTAATATTCAGCTGTAGAGAATTGCTGCTAGGACATTTTTCTGTGTCAGACACCTTGGTACACTGTTGAGTGCTCTGTATTGCCTTTCTGTAGGAATGGGTGCCTACCAGTCAACTGCAGCTAAAGTTGAAAATATTTATTTTCCGAAGAAGGATGCTGTCACCTTTGACCAGGCCAATCCTACACAGATACTGGGTCAGTGTTCTAATGTCAAGGATTTTTTAAAATGTTTTTGAAATAACTTGACTAACTAAACTTTAAAAAAAAAACCCCTATCCTTATTGCTGGATCTATTACATTAATCTAATGCTTGGATTTTTAAATTACACCAAAGTTTGAATATAGCATATGTCATAAGCAAAACATGATCACATGATTTAAGTAAAAATGAAAAAAATTGATCACACTAAGAACATGTAGTTTCTTTATTGTTTTTACTACCTAATAAGAGAAAAGAGCAAAAAGGAATTGTATTTCAGTTATGAACGCTCTAATGTTCTTGTAACTAATTTGTGCATTTTTATCTTTATGTAGACATTTTCTAAAATTTCTCTGTGTAAAATTCTGAATCTGTGTTGCACTGTTAAAGTGGAATTAATAGTAGCAACCATTGTGATAATTAAAAACTTAAAATTAGAAATTATCAAATTGGAAAAAGTGTTTAAAAATCTGACCCCCCAAAAATGTTCAATTGCAATAGTTGTTACTTGTTTATAAAGTGCTTTTGTAACATTTCAGTTGAGATCTCGATTTTTGAAGTTCTGTTTTTGGAAAGGTGTGCCTCTTCTATTGCAATTACAGGCAAATTAAAGGAACTTAATGGCAGTGCAGCTGAAGAACATAAGCTTACTGAAGATGACTTGATAATCCTAGAAAAGTTACTGTCTGCAACATGCAACACCTCTGCGGAAATACCTACAGCACAGCAACTTCAGACTTTATGGAGAGCAGTTAACTGGCCAGAAGGTAAATTCTTGGAATTGTTTTATGCATCATCTTATCAGTACTTCACGATGAATGAAAAGTCTCGTTATGCTGCATGTTACACCGTCTGTCCCAAACACTTGATAGCTCAAGTAGAAAACAGAAGATGACTAAAAGGTGCTAACAGCAGTGATCAGCTTCAGGGGCAAATTTGGTAATTGTTCTTCAGGTTTTGTTGGCATAGTAATAAACATAAAGGAGAAACTTGGTATGAAAATCATTTATGATTATTTCATTAGCAGGGCCATCCTCAAAAAGGTATGAGACTTGTCAGGAAATAGAGTAAGGAAGTGTGAACTTGGCATCTGAAAATGTTATCAAATCAGAGATGAAATTATGGAGATAAATTATGGGGGGAAAAAAAAAGTAGCTCCTATTTAATATGGTAGAGAAGAAGTTACTGATGCTAGGCTATATGAATCAAAACTGCATTAGTGAAACGACATGCTGGAGGAATGTAAATGGAGGTGACATAATTACATTTAATAATGTATTGTCAGCACTGATGGATGGGAAAAGCTTGGTTGTTACACCACATTCTGGAAAAAGCTGTTGTGTGCATATACAAATATCTAAGAGTTGTTAAAATTAACTGCTAGCTTAAAATAGCAATTAAAGATTTACTAACAGGAAGAACATTTTAGAATTAAAAATTCATGGTCATTTTATAATACCACTTAATCAAACTGTGTTTTGCATAATGAGGAGCTGGTGATGGCCAGTGTGCAAACTCTTTGTATTGTACAGAGCATTAATTCTGAAGATTCTGCATATCTGCAGGAGAAACTTTATAAGTAGTTGGGCAGGTTCACCTTTGATTTGGTTGTAAGCTTTGGATACCAGTAGTAGATCCAAGGAGCCAGTTACATTCAGAATTTGTGAAAGGAGGGACACTACAAGCTTTCAGTTCAGTTTCCTTACAATGATTTCCAAATCATCAGTTGAGAACATATTTTTTATTTTTCTTTCCTGTAAGCAGTTTTGTAGCTACACTGTACTGTAAGTTATGGAATAAGGACAAAGGGAGATGCTGTCTTTGTTGGGGTGTTCAGTCACTGAACTTTCAGCTCTCAGAGATGTTTTTGGATTAGTTACCATATCTTGTGCTTGCCTTCAGTGTTATCAATCAGAGAACTTAGAAAAGACTTTAAGATTTTCTGCAAAGCGCTATGTTAATCCTAAATTAAGGATTTTGGATTTTTTTTATGATAGATTAAAGCGTTACTAGAATGGATTTGTCAATATTTGTCTTTATGAATATGAACCAATTTGTGCTTTACTTATGCATGAAACTGTTACTGTCTATTCCTAAACCTGTGGGGCTAAGAAGGGCTGCATCTGAAAGAAACTGATAAATTTGCACATAATGCAGTATTAATACTAAAATTTTGTTTTGTTTTGTTTCTTAGATATTGTTTTTCCAGCTCTAGACATTCTTAGATTGTCTGTCAGGCATCCCACTGTGAATGAAAACTTCTGCAGTGAAAAGGAGCACGTACAATTTATCATCCTTCTCCTCAAATTTTTGAATCCTAAAGGCAAACAAGCAAACCAGCTGTTGGCACTTAGAGCTCTTTGCAATTGTTTTGTTAGCCATGCAGGCCAGAAGCTAATGATGGAACAGAGGGATGAAATAATGACACAAGCAATAGAAACGAAATCAGGCAATAATAAGAACATCCACATTGCACTGGCCACACTGACATTGAACTATGCTGTATGTTTACATAAAGTCAACAACATTGAGGGCAAAGCTCAATGTTTATCAGTAATCAGCACAGTTATGGAAGTTGTTCAAGATCTTGAAGCCGTTTTTAGACTGCTTGTGGCTCTTGGGACGCTAATCAGTGATGATACAAATGCTGTGCAATTAGCTAAGTCTCTAGGAGTTGATTCTCAAATAAAAAAGTATGCCTCTGTATCAGAACCAGCTAAAGTAAAAGAATGCTGTAGGTTTGTTCTTAATCTGTTATAATTTTTTCTTAGCACTTGGAAGATAGTGTATACAGAGAAAAGATGCTTTTGTTCATATTTTATGACTGAAAATACTGGGGATTAATTACATTTGACTTGTTGCAAGATACAGAGCAAATAAAACTTTTTTCATTGTTTGTCATTGGACTGTTTTTCTGAAGTGATCAGTGCACAGGAACTTTGCAAGGAGTCCTGACATTGCTCATATAAAAATAGATCACCAAGAAGTCAAACCATATCAGTACTTACAGGTCATCCAGACAGAAAGGTAGGAAATGGTTGTTACTTAGAGACTGTCAATTCTGACACTCACCCAATCATATTCTGTGTTATAGCATGATTAGTCTGTTTCTTGACTGTGGGGATTTTTTTCAGCATATGAGGGGTCCTGAGATCTCTTAAGTTCAACGGTGAATTTCACAAGCTTATTAGTTAATATTCATTAATATTAACCCTTGTCAAATAGCCTGGTAAGGAAATTTTTCATCAGCTTTCTCCACTTCCTTTTGAAACGTAACTTTTATGGCTCTTACCTCTTTTAACTCTAGGGCTAGATGGCTTTTTGAGGAATAAAACCTCTACCTGCCATATAGATGTTGTGCTTCACTCATGAATTTGTATCTTGCAGCTTGTAAAACGGCATGAACTTCTAGAGAAGCCTTTAACTTGACTTTCTATTTTTTAAGGATAGGAATACCCCATTAGTTAATAGCAGTCTTACTCTATGTTGTAAAATCTAGTTGATTAAAAAAAAGATGATCTTGAAGGGTGGAAGAGCAATCTACATCCAGAGATGAGATTTGGCAGCAGAAGCTTGAAGAAGCTTCCTAAAGGTGGTTGGTCTACCCTGCCTGTTAGTGTTTGAGGCATTTGGCAATGTCCTTGTCAAGAGGCTCTAACTTCTGGTCAGGTCCTTTACAACTGAAATACTCTTTTGTAAACTGCACAAATTCAAAGTCAAATTTCATGAAGTCGCTTTAACTTCATAACTGTGGTGACTGTTAAAAGAAAAAATAATACTTTGCAGCTTATTCCAGCAGATCTAAGATGTTCAGCTCAAAAGGGAAATGTTATTTTCTACTACTGCAAGTGTTACAGTTGGGTTTAGAATTAAGATGAACTGAAGAGGGTCAATGTTTGAATTACATTTTTCATTAGACTAATGGAATGGAAAATAGGAAAAAGAAAAGAGCAAACTTCTGGCACATGGAGCTCCACATCACAATACCTGCCTACATTGTCTATGCCAGATGTGAAGGACTCTGTGACCAAGAGCTCTTAACTTTTGTTTGCTTCCAGCTATCTGAATTGAGTTACTACACCACTTCAGCAAACTTTGTTGCTCAGATCCTTAGTTGCACACTTGTACAATTACACTTTGGATGGATTTCCAGTTAAATACCCTCAGAGTCTTGATCATGGTCTGAGTCACACATTTTCTGATTTAACCCTCTGGAGGTTCATATATGAGACAGTCCAATAAATTGTTTGTGATTTACAGTGCTTAATAGATGAACTCCTTCCTGGGAAAGCATCTAAGAAGCTACCTTTAGGAAATGTCTGTGAAATAATGTGCCTGTCTGTTGAATTTTGGTTGCCTACTATACAATTGTTCTTGAAGCTTCAGCTTTCTAATGTTGTGCTCTTCAACTGTGTTTGTAACTGTGCTATTTTAAGAAATTATACTTGTCTTAATATTTTTGTTTTATTATTGTGAGATTGCTCTGTTACAGATTATCCCTTTACATGAAAATTGTTATGAATTTCCCAGACAAAAAAATAATGTTTATATTAATAAAAATACTCTGGCAACTCCCAAGAAATAGTATATTAAAAGATATTACAAAATTCACTTAAATTTGCAGAGAAATGATGAGGCGCAGCAAAAAATCCTGGGGATTGCAAAACAAAGTGTTAGGCAAGATAAACAAAGCAGGCAGACCAGGACTGTTTGGAAAGAAAGATACCTGCTGCCACAATGTGATGCCAACCCTTCCATGACCTAGCATCATCTGAGGAAACAGGGAGTGGGGAATTGCTTTTGCTTGTTTTAAATAGTGTTTAGAACTCAATTGTGGTTCATATCAGCATGCACACACATAAACACACAAATGCATGTAAGGGTACTGCATAATATGCTGCTGGGATCACCAATAAGAAGAATGGCTTAGGACTGTCAGCAGGATGAAGTTCCCGTTGCAGTGAAAGAATGTTTTATCTCTAGTGAAGAAATTTGCCAGACATGAGGGCACACAACTGGGAGCTGGCTTGCTATATCTACAGTAGTAATTTTTATGTAAGTTGATCTGTGTGCTAAGGGCACATTGATTTCATTCATCAGGGGAATAGCTGAAATATGATTGAGAGATTTCAAGAGCCCTTGAAGAGAAGCTGTGTCTTCTGCTAAGAATTCCAAGTTTCTCAGTAGATGACACAATTCTTTTGGCATCTTTTTCTGAGATAGAAAGGAAGCTTTTAAAAAGAATAACCAACAGCACACAGCATCTCACGTTAAAGCATTGTTGTTTCACATGGCTTGGGTTTTATGAGGTGGAAAAACTTGGGATCTACTTAGACCAAAACTCAGAAGAAGTATAAAATGCCTTGCTAAGGAAGTAAACAAGGAGTCAAAACTGACTTATGTCAGCATCAACTGCAGTATTTTCCAAGATAAAAGAAGACTACAGTAGCATATATTGGGCAAATCTATCATAAGGTTTCTGCAATGTCTGTTATTATGATACACCTTGCTCATCAGGACCTTATTAACCACTGTTAATTACTCAGTCATGTTCAGGCTACAGGCAGAAATAGACTAACTTCAGTGCAAATCTATTTCATTAAAAGCATTGTACACTGAACTCTACATTCATGAATCCTTCAATGCAATGACTTTTTTTATAATGCAGTATGCTGAACTAATCTACAGGAGGAGTCTTACCATAGATCAGTACTACAGAGCAACTCCAAAAGCTTTAGGAACTGTTATAACCTGCTGGTTTCAATAATGAGAAGTTTTTTGCTTAAAAATACTCAGTTAAGCATCTTAGCTGAATGTGATCCATTACTATATACTGTGATCACTTGCCCCTTTTTGTCTCTTTCTCAAACTATCAAGAAATCTAAAATCTAGGAACAGTAGATGTTTCCCATCTTTTCAAAATGGGTACCAAATAGACTGAAATTAAATGTTTGGCAACAAGATGGCATATGCAGCTGTAGACAGCCTGAAGAGTATCTGGGTGTTTTCAGATGTCCTATTCTTCCAGTGTTTTTTTGATGCTTATTTAATGTAGAGGTTGAGGTTTCAGATTTGGGATTGGTGGGAGAATTTGTTTCTAAACTTTCCAGTTGCAAAGATAAATTTGCGATATTCATGACACCACTGTTGGTCTGTATAAAACACATTAAAAATAGTTTAAAGTATGATCTACCCCTTTTTGACAGCAGATTTTTAAGCTTTTAAGCACATAAATTCAAATATTGTTACAAATCTTTTTATCAGTGGCCCAGTTAGCTTCTGTATTCTGTATTCTGCATTCATTTAAAACACAGTTTGCATGGCTGAGCATACACTGCTAAACTTGTATTTTCCTTATAGTTGCTCAAAGGATCCCATTTTCATCCCAAACTTAGACCCCCTCCTCAGTATTTCCTAATTACATTACCTCTGCCACCTTCACTATATGCTGTAATTTGCTGATGATAAATATGAGCATCTATTCCCACCTGTGCAGGTAATCTTAACAACATAGACTGCTCAGGATTAACTCTGATATTATCCACTTCTGCAGGGACTTAGACTTGCTGAAAAAAGAACTGATGGAGTAGAATTTACTTAGTAAATTCTAACAATTTTGAAAACAGTGTCAGCCCATGCAATATCTATTATCTGCCCACAGCACTTTTGATACTACTAGCTTTGTACAGTTTGCATTCAGTGGACCTCTGCCTAAACCTCTGCCTAAATGGCCAATACGTCTCATTTGAAGATCCAACACAATATGGACAAACACGATGGCAACATGCTTGAATCTGGGAAAGAAAGACACAAAAGAACAGACACTCCATTGTGTTAAATAAAGAAGAAAATTATTGCATATCTTTGCACAGAAAAGGAGATTTTTAATACAAATTCTCCCTGCATAATTATGGCCATTTTTTAACCCTAGTCTTTAATTTTGACTAACCTTTTTAGGATAATAGACTGAGTTTGCTCTGTAACTAATCTTGGTGCTAGAGAGCTGATCAGTGTCTTACTGAATTGCACAGAGCAGTCACCTGCCTTTAACAGACTTCTCTGTTGCAATTCCTAATTGTTTACATCTCATGAAAAAACTCCTCCGCTACTCATTAAGTATCATGGAAAAATTAAGTTATTGTTCCAAAGTTATTGGCAATGCCAAACAGCTGCCAAGGGAGGAGTATGCAAGTCCTTGCACCATTGAAACAGGCTGAGTCAGGAAAAACGTCAGAAGTAAACAGTAGTTACAGAGGATAGAACCGTGGAATCATCAAGGTTGGAAGAGAACTTTTAGTAATCATAAAGTCCACCACCCACCCAGCATTATCACTGTAACCACTGAACCATTAAACCACACCAGCAGCACCAGATCCAGACACATTTTGAGCACCTCCAGGGACGGTGACTCCACCATCAGGGCGACCTATTCCAATGCCTGACCACCCTGACAGTGATTTTCTTTTTTTTTTTTCCCTAATATCTAATCTGAATGTCCCGTGTCTCAGATTAAGGCCCTCCCCTCTTGTCCTCTCACTGCAGTCTCGGCAGGAGAGACCGACCCGCACCTCACCGCCCCCTCCTTCCCGGGAGTTTGAGAGGGTGATGGGGTCACGCCTGAGCCTCCTCTTCTGAAGACTAAACAACCCAGCTCCCTCAACCGCTCCTCATAAGTCACGTTTTCTCGGTCCTAGATCACAGATATTTGTGTAAACAGTCGGCGCCCACTGCGGCTGCAGTTTCACTCTGCCGTCCCCGTACCCGGACAGGGCACCCAGCCCAGGCCTCGGGCCGCAGCGCGGGGCCGGCAGGGGGCGCTGCCCGCCCGCCAGTCCCGCCGGAAGCGGCGCGCGCGGTGTGCGCGGTGTGCGCGGCCATGCCGGGCAGGAAGTCCGCCAAGGAGAAGAAGCGGCGCCGCTCCCGTTCCTGCTGCCCGGAGGGAGCCCCAGGGCCGGACGGCAGCGACAGGAAGCGGCGGAGCACCGAGTTCAGCCACGGTGCCCTGGAGGTAGCGCGGGCAGAGTCGCGGGGTCCGGGCGGCGGAGGCCCGGCCGCGGTCCCTGCCCGGGCTGGCTGCGGGGAGGGCCGGGCTCGGCCGGGAGCGGTGGGCGGGCGGGGGCAGGCCGAGCCTCCCCAAAACACCGGGCTGTGCTTCTAGGTGTAAGAGGTGTGGATGGCCCCAGGCGTGGTTCTCATGCTTGTGGCATTGTGAGTCTTCTCAAGGATCTGTTGGTGTGCAAAAAGTGGTTGTGGCATGCACGCCTAAGTGAATACTGAGGCTGACAAAACATATTTCTGGCTTTTTTTTTTTTTTTTTTTTTTTTTTTTTTTTTTTTTTTTTTAATTTTAATTAGTTTTTTTATTCTAGCGGTTCTCTACTGATGTACGGAGGATGTATTTTCTAATACAAAGCCCATTTTAATTCTGTGAAGACTCTGCAACACAGGGAATTGTATGCCAATTTTTGTCTTAGTAGGGTAGTTGTAAATGTTGTACTTTATGATTTAATTGCCCAGCGAATCAGACGGATTTCTTCTGTGTTAAAGCGTGCTGTCATGCGTAAGGACCAGCTAAGTATTTGCAGATATGTCCCAGTTAATGAGTACTTTTCACTTCTCGAAGCTTTTAAATTTTTTCCTAGCACAAGAATATTTTCAGTAATAAAAAATGTAACTTCTGTAAAGCAATTACCTTGCAATATGAAACACTGTAACTTGAGAAGATACATTAAGATGTACCTTGCATTTATGGAGGAAAAATTATTGCAAGCACAGATGAAGCTGTAAGCTTCTGTCTTTAATTCACTAGAAAATGTGGCTTCCTTGATCTTAGGAAACAAAATGCAACGTACTCGGTGGAGAAAAAGTGGAAGAAGCTGAACAACCCAGTGATATAGAAGAAGGAGGATTAGATCTCACTGTGTCACTCAAACCTGTCAGTTTCTACATTGGGGACAAAAAGGAAATGCTTCAACAGTGTTTCTGTGTCATAGGGGAGAAGAAACTACAGAAGATGCTGCCTGATACTTTAAAGGTACTGAAATACACTTACCATTTATATACTTACCGTGATCTTGAATGCTTGTGTAACAAAGAATGCTTATCTCTCAAGCCTAGTGTATTTACATTTTAAAAGCTGCTTGTATATTTCTCAACTAAAGAAGCTTCTAAGTAGTCAAGTACCTTTCTCAAGTAGTCTCCCTATCACGTGTCTGGAAGTGAGACTTCTTAAAGATTTGCTGTAGTTATTCCAGGTTACTCCTTTTGATACTGCTCAGCCATTTCTGAACTTCAGGTTTAGCTTTAGACTGTCACTCTACTGGTTAGTTAAATGCAAAAGGATTTTCATGATTGTGAGGAGTAAATTCAGTAGTGTTGTTTGCTAATTAATATGCTGATTTGTAAATAAAATACCAATATCTGTTTGTGGCAACTGATTTTCTTTGTATGGCATTAAAGCAGTGTCTGAGGTAAGAAAATAAAACCCATTCTTCATAAACAGCTTCTGAAGCTGTAATTCCTGTAGACTAAAGCTGGAGTTTTACTGGGTTAGAATATAAGCCTTTTGAGTCTTGTGAACAGTAGGACTTGGTAAAAATAAATTAGGCTAGCAGCCTGTACAGAAGAAGAGGCTTCAGGTGAAGTGAAATGTCTAAATCTGTGTAATGCTTATGTTATTAGTTGAAATTTTTTTTGTCTTAAAGTTTTATCTTAATGAGTTGTATTATTAATACAAGTGAGACAGAACTTCTTCATTTTAAACACATGGCAAATTGCGCACAGGCTGGTCCATTTCTCATCTCTGGCAGAAGAAAAAGAGGTTGAGAAGCTGGAAGGAAAGACATTACTGAGTTTGTAGGGAAATTGCCTCATAGTATAGAACTAAACTTAAAATAGGACTGTGAGTGTTACAACCTGTTTAGCATCTCCTAATTTTGGTACTTGTAAATGGTATCATAGCTCATTAGAAAATGTGAAATTACCAAATGTCACCAAGAGGTATGAGATATAAAAGTAACTGGAATACCAGTAAAATCTGTGGCAGTGTGTGGTATGTACTGAGCATGAGAAATGGATTGAGGTTTACATACTTTCCTTATTTTCAGTGTTGTGATACACAACAGTTGGTGTGTTGTCAGTAGCATTATTTCTCTGTGGACTTGAACTCAACAGTTGCCTCTGGTCTTTGCAAGCTTAATTACATAACCCAGCTTCCTTCAAGTGATGGAAAATCAGGAATAACCAGGTCTGCAGCTGTTAGCTGTTTCATGCTTCATATATAGAGTCTGGTGTTTCTGGTTCTCAGTGTCGCAGCTGCAGTAACAACTCCAGGCCATAGGTTGAGTAACTCATAGTACATATTGCTTAATTTTTCAGACAAAATCCACACATATGCTATTTTTTTGTAGTTGTCATAGCTGAAACTCCTGGCTTTCTACAGCAGTTGCATCAGTGCAGATCAGAATGTGGCAGAGGCTTTAAGCCAAGTTAACTCTTCATTACAGTTGTACATTACATTTTTAATTACTCTCTTCTCAGAAATTTTTAGTAGCTTGTGGTCTGTCTTATCTGTCTTAGAACTGTTCCATGGATGAAATCAAAAGACTTTGCATGGAGCAGCTGGAGCTGTTATCTGAAAAAAAACTGTTGAAGATACTTGAAGGTATGAATGAAACTTTTAAGACTTCACTGTACACCAGAGAATAGTCAGCTTCAACTGGATTTGCACTCTTTCTAGGTACTTAAATATATATGTATATATACAGGCAGACACTATATTAGTGTGTACATAATCCCTCAGTTCCACCAAGGCACACAGTTTGTGTACTTTGATTAAGGATATGATATTCCAGCTTTATTCCGACTTTATTGAACTTGCACTTGATATTTAAGGGATATAGAACTTATTTGTTACATTGCTGTTGTGTCAGTGAAGAGAAACTTTTTGATTCTGAGTGCTCCAGAGTATCTTGCTGTTAATTCTGTACTTTATTTTTAGCACCTATAGTGTTGTACTAAGAATAGCTAATCAGATGTTTTGTAATCCAGTATAAATGTACGTGTAGCTAACAGAAGACTCACAAGTAAGGGTTTTGGCTTTACCTACCTCTAATTTTAGAGCTTATGCTATAACTGGGAAAAATCCTCTTCTGCTGATTGCAATAGAATTAATAATTAAGAGTAAAAGTAATTATGTAGTATTAATTATATCACTTTCCTAAATTTTCGTGTTTGAAACTGTGTATATCTAGGCAAGATTGGAGCTGATTCTGATACTGACGAGGAGGCAGATGGAGGAGACAAGACTGGAGGTGATTCAGTCAGTCAGTGAGTAAAAGACAAAACACTTTAATTTAAGAAGACTGAATAATTCAGAGATTTTTTATGAGAAATGATCAGCTATATCATTGAAAGATCCAATTGCTATATCCTTTATTAATTATTCTAGTTGAATGACAATGAACTGTGATTACTAGCAAGCACTAAACTTACAGACGTGTCTTTGTCATTTTGTGGTGTTAAGTGTGTCTTGAGCATATAACTGGTTTCAAGGTGGCACCCATCAGCTGAGTTATGGTAATTAAACATTCGTACTTATGTCCTGGAACAGAAGTGGTGTGATCTACATTAACTGTCTTTGTGAGCTAAAGCAGTAAACCTCTCACACTTAATTCAGTGAATTATTTAAGTGTACTTTCAGTTCAGCTGAGATTTATCCTTTATCTTCAGTGTTCATTCCAGTCCTTCATTCCTACCTCAGTTGAAGCAGCACTGACACTCACTTGTTCAATGTACTCTGTGTAAGGGGTGCTGAAGAATGTAGAGTTTCAAGAACAGAGGCTTCCAGTGTCTTGCTCTTTATCTTGGCATCTGTCAGCTTGTAAAAGACAGCACTTCTTAACTGTTTCTTAAAACGCTTCTCTGTTTTTTAAAGACCATTTCTTGGTCAGGAATTCACCGGTTTGATAGTTTCTGTGGAAGCAGTGAAGGGAAAAAGAAAGTTACTAGTTATCATGCACAATGCATCTCTGTTTATATTATCACTGTTAGTTCTTCCTAGGTTATCTTTATTACTGGTGGCTTTCATGTAAATGACATTTTTTCCTGCATTCTATTATAGTTTATTTGTTTTAAATCAGACTTATACTAATTGTTTTCATGGAAATGTAAATGTGGAAAGGGAAAAAGTGAGTAGCAAGTTGTACTCTAATCAAAAGTGTTTCAACTGATTGGAAACATCCTATTGTTTCTTTCATTATTGTCCTTTGAAAAAAACACAACAAACATACCTTAAGCAATCTGCATATATCAACTGAAATCCAGAAAGTTTGAATCAATATATCTAAAGAAATGTCAAATGAAATAAGCAAATGACTACACTAAGGAGTTAGTGTAGCCACATGTACAGACCTATTTCCTGTCTGTACCAGCTAAAAGTAGCAGGGATTTGAGGAAGTTTCTCCAGATACAGGAAAGTTGCAAAATCCAGATCTTTATGTGAAGCTTTTAGATGATATTGCATCTAATTGTAAATTGAATCTTCCTTTATTGGTTTTTTGCATGTATTTTTATTCTGTTACCAGAAGTGCATGTCCTGAGACTTTTCCTAAGTTTCAACAATGTAAAAGCTTCACATTCTTACATTAGCACGTAAAACATTTGCTCTCTTATTTTATCACCAGCTTGTTCTGTGTTTAAGTGCTAGAAATCCTGCAATGATTTCCATGCAGAAGAACTGAAGAAGCAGGGCCTATGTTTGCCAGAAACTGGAAAATCCATTACAGTAGATATATTTTGGTTTTTGTGAGCTCTTTATAGGCTTCTGAATATGCAGTTCTCAGATTTTTGTTGCTGTTTCTGTGTTACTGTCTGCAATGGAATACTGTTAAACCAAAAGTATTACTTCCAATAATTCCAATCAAGCTTCCAACTAAACATTGGATATTTAATGGACAGGAGCCACATAATGTCTTGCAAAACCAAGCAGACATTGTTCACGAGGTTCAAGAGGTTTTAGCATGTTTTTGAGCTATTTCTTTTCTTTTACTGGAATTGACTCTTCAAATATCCTCCAGCAGAACAAGTGAAAATAAGTCATATGCTGTAGTAGTAAAACATTATTAAAAGTACAAGCATTCTGATGTCATTATAATGACCAATGGTTCACATGGGTCTGAGTAAATGATCTTTTGGCTTCAAAATCATAATGGGCTTATTTTTTTCCACTGAGTGAAAATTTGCTATTTAATATTTGCTCTTTCAAGAATTTATAGGCATTTTACTACTTTGCAGTCAAAAGTGCAGTTTTTGCTTGTTTTCTTTTGGAAAGGTTAGCAGTTTAAGGTATTGTCTGGTTACATACAGCGTGTTGTGCTCCTGGATACTGGGCTGTTCACAAGCATGCAGTTGTCATCTGATATTTAGCCCTCTAGGACAGTTTTGTTATTTGCAGCATTTGGAATCACTGCAACAACCGGCTACATGAGTCACTGAACAGATACATTAGCATTTGGCTAATGTGCTTCACTGCCTTCTGTTCTTGTGGTGTCCTCCAATTTCATCTATAACAGCACTGATGGACTTTACATAGCTCATTAACTAATTTGATCAACATCTGTCTTTTGAGATACCTTTCTTAGGAAGCACTATTTTGTAAGGACTTTCCCCCTCTTTTTTTTTAAACTTGCTACTTACTGCTTGTTAATTATTTTAGTTCTCATTTGTTCTTGAAAACTATCCTTGGAACAAAGTTTGCAGGAATCTTTGAAGGACTTGTGGAAATGTTTTTTAGGCCTGGAACTAAGTGCAAAGGCAAATTTTAATTCAGGAATGTACATCATGTCAAAAATAACAGAGGTCCTGATCTCAAATCTCACTGCAGTTTTAGGTGAATGATACTTTTCCTTCTGGTCTCCAACCCAAATTATCACTGTAACCTGGTATCTCTGCCACCACTATTGAAGAGCTACTTTCTTAATCCTTAGCCATCTGCTCCTCTGCCAGTACTCCTTTTCCCAAACTTTGCTGCGTTTCTACCCCACTTTGTATAATCTGCTGGAGTTGGGTACCAAATCAAACCCTTCAAACCCAGAGGTCTCTGAGAGCTGTACAAACTCCTGTGGCAAATTGTGTACAGAAAGCATTTGTGTGAGCCCAGTTAGGCATTACACTAGTGTGGTGCATGCCAACATGAAATGCATGCTTTACGTAAAATAAGGTAAATTTAAATTTACAATGTTTGTTGTCAACAAATTGTAACTGTAGTTAGCTTCTTTCTGCTGAAAAGATCATACTGTGAAAATGTTTTTCTGTTTAAAAAAAAAAATTAAAAATACTGAGTTAATTGCTTGGCAGGTGGACTTTGAACTTAAATGTAATCTTGAGGGAGAAATAGAAAGGCTGACAAAAGGGAGAAAATCCAAATTACTGTTGTCACTTACCAGCATAGCATGGAATAAGAGAGTATTAATTGTGTAAATAAGGTCCCTTAATTTTAGAATAACATCTTCTGCTCCCATTGTTTGAAGACATGGTATTGTGTTACCCTTTCTTAAATATATACCACAGTACAGGTATAGGGGAAATTAGGGAAAAATGTTTTTCACTAGCAAATAAGTAAAACAAATTAAAAGCCAAACTAAGCAGTGAACTTAAAATGATCTGATGGGCCAGTAGATGGTGCAAAATGCCTACTTGTGACACAAAGTCATGAAGGTTCACCAGCAAAGCAGTCCAATCAATTCTGAGAGAGTAAAACATGCTTTAAAAAATTCCTAAAAATTCTTCTGCTGCCTAAAAAATTCTTTTGCTGACAGTAGGTAGTCTCTAAAGGAATGTGGGTTTCCTGTAATTATTGTTAAAGTCAAGACATCAGGAGGAAACTTTACAAGTTTCAGTGTGAGATTTTTTTAAAGTTGGTAATTTCTTTTTACATGGCTGTTAAAGTGGTTGTGGATAATTTCACAGCCAGTGTTTGAATATAGAGGTCACTGAGTTTTCTCTCGAAGAGATGGTTACAAGTCCTCATCAGACATCAAGGTGTTACCAGAGTTGTGGAATCTGTTGTCTGCATACTGCTAGGGCAAGATTAGGGTTTTTCAAGGGACACTTTGCTGTCCAATGCAGACATGACTACTGAGTTCAAAATGGTGAAGTATGTGTGTGAAGGAGGGTGGGATAGGGACAGAGGCAACCTAAGATGCTTCTGTTCTTAGCAATGTATTAGGGTATTTCACAACCTAATTTTGGTCAAGAGTTTAGTAACTAAATATAACAAATTTTTAGGAGTTGCTTAAAAAAAAAAAAAAAAAAAAAAAAAAAGGCCAAAAATCCATCTACATCTCCTGAGCAGTAGCTGATGAGAAATTCACATTTCTCCCTGGCTGCTGGCAAAGAAACCCAGAAGATCTGTATCTTCACTGCAGTTACTGCTCAGACCTCCTTGTGCATGCAGGCCTTTTTGATGGCAGGTGCAGACCTGTCATCGTCGTTATCCCCAGTAGCTGATGCTGTTCATCTTTAGGGTATCTAGTACTCTATTATGATCCCTCCATTTGCCTACTTGCAGAACCTGGTCTGTTTTTGGAATTCGGCCTCTGATTTTACAGTCTATTTGATACCTTAGTCCCAGGCCGCACATCCTGCTTGTTGTCTAGACTAGCTTGAGGTTTGCTGGTGAATTATAAGCTGCATGACATTGAAAATCCTGGAGAAAGATTTTTCTTTCATTTACATTTTTCATTTTGATTTCTGTCAACAGTCCTGTAGACTCTTCTGACCTGTGGTCCCCCTTTGCAGTTGTCAGCACACACATTTGGGCATATTTTATTTAGATTATTCTCATCTTGTTTGGAAAGGGAGTTGGTGTAGCCACATGGTTCAATAAACAAGCAGAACAGACTGGTGTTCACATCCAGGGCTTTGCTGGGCAAGTGTATTGACCTGTTTATTCTCCTAAATGAGTTATTACATGATAGTTTATACATTTGTGTTCTAATGGCTAAAAAAAGTGGGAGAAAAAAGAGAGTCTGCTGATGTAGCCTTTGCCACTTCAGAGAAGGAAATAGAAATGAAAATAACTGCCTCTCAGACCACAATGGCTAGAAATATTATGATCTTCCTTCTCCTGATAAAACCATTGGACACATGGAAAAAACTCAACTTGCAGAGCATGAGGAAAGTAGATATGTGTTCATTTTCAGGAAACCCCTAAAGGCCATTACTGAAAAACAAATTTTTAGTTATTATATTTACATCTGTGATACCACAGTACTGCTTCCTTTTTATAGTGTTGTTAAGCTCCCATAGGCAGGGGAGCTGCATTGATTGTGTATTAATACAGATGAAGCCAGTGCCACACTAACATTCAGTTTAGGAATTTGGCAATTCTGTTGTCAAAATGCTCACTGTGTGTGGCAGCTGAACTCTTCTGTGAGTCTGGATCCTTCCACCTGCACTCTTCCTGGATGTCTTACCTTATTTTCACAGTTTGTGTAACTAGTATGTGTGAATTACCTGAAGGACATTAACATTTCACTGAAGTCTCTTCCTTACACTTGTGCAAGGAGTTGAAATCCAACACATCAAGGGTAGAAATCTTTAAATAGGAGAAATAAAGAAGTGCAGGTACTGAATACATTATATAGCTGAGTTGTAAACAGTTTCATTTTAAAAAGTATCCCTTTGTGAAACAAGAAGATTCTGGTTTAGGAGAGGTTGGTGACGGGCTGATGATTTCATGAAAATATCTTTTTATTTTCAAAATAAGACGGTAAATATTGGTATTTGAGTGCAGCAGAAGCTATTGTTTTCCCAAACCATTTAATTATGTGACAGTTTATTTTGAGTTTTACAGAAAAGCTCCTAATATGAGGAACTTTTTCTCAGCTATGGCTCCTCAGTTATAACCATTGAGGGTTCTTACTCTAAAAGACAAGGATTCTGTGGAAATAATTGCTTCATCCTTGTGTATAACAAGGCAAATCAAAAAAGGTTCATTTTCGAGTGCTCAGATTACCTCTGTGTGTGTTCCTTCTGCCCTTTTTCCTACTGTAGCTGGCTTATTGGCCTACCACCTCATAATCTTTTAGTTTCTAAAAGATGTTCTGTTACATTTTAAATTATAGTGTTTAAAATGTGTTCTTAATTGTTTTTAGACAGGACAACAGTATAGACTCAACTTCTTCTCTGAGAGAAGACAGCAGGCTGGAAGGTCAGGAGTCAAAACAAGGTATGTAGTGAAGAAAGCTGATATTGTGTGTTCTCCATGTTGCCCAGTGACTAATTCCAGGTAGCTGACAGCTCTCTTGAGAGCAGAGAATGAACATTCATTGAGAAGGAATATTTTGTCTTGTGTGCTTTCTCTCCTTAAATGCAAAAATGCAGCTTTGTCAGACATTTGAGTACTACAGTGATTGGCAGGATAGAAAATGCAAAGGCAAGTAAGTTATTGGTGCACTTTTATACTTCCTACACAAGAAAACAGTATTTTTAGCCTCCAGCAGTATTTGTTTTATTCCAGTCATTAAATCAGCATTTACAACAATTGCCAATGATAGTTTGTGCATGAAGCACTAGAACTATAGGTGTTTCTGTCTCAGTCTGTTTATTTTCATTTTGACTGGCTCTAAGGAGAAAGATCAGAGTCAAAGAATATTGAAAAATTTTTAAGCTACATTTCTCTTTTGCAAAGGCCTACCTTTATTTGCTTCTTGCAACTGCTATTTCACAATTCAGAACGTTGTCTAAAAGATGTCTCCTGGAATGACTTTGTGTAACATATTTCTTTTCTGAATTCGTTAGTGAGAAGAGTTAAATGAGAAAAGAAAGAGTCATAGGTAATAAGAGCATCAAAACTCTTAGGAGTGAATTGCTATGACTATGAATAATCCTTTAAATGCTGCTTGTTGTGCTATATGAAGGAATCTTAGAATCGACAAATTTCCTGCAGATTTCTTCTGCTTCTGTGTTATCAAAGTGAGTTGATGGTTGTTGCAAGTGATACCATTTTTTATGACTTAATCAACCAGAGTATCATGATGGCTTTAGGCTATAACAGTGGCTCCATTCAAGATGTTAGGTTTAAAGAACTTTTGAGAATATTGTGTAGATAAGAAAGTATAATCCAGTCATTCTCCTTCACTGCAGCCCGAGAAGCTGTGGGAAAAAGAAATGAGAGAATAAACAAAATTGTATAAAGTAAAATAAAAATTAAAATTTTAATTAAGTGTGCTAAAATGAATTTTGCAACTGTAGATGAAGGATAAGTTACCAAAATGAAAAAGATAATGAGAAATGCCAGCCATGGCATCTTTATTACTGTAAAAACACAGGTGTAAAAGAAGGAAATAAAGCCTGTTAGCTCATTAAACATCTATAGGCCAAAATCCCGTATGAATGCTGAATTACACAGTACTGGAGGTTCCAATTTCTAAATAGAACCCAAGGTTGTTCTGTCCAGCTTCTCATCCTTACAAAGTCTGGGACAAACATGAATGGCTTAATTTTTTGTTCCTTCTTCATGTTGATTCCAAAAGGACCAGTTGATTCCAAAAGGAATCCCATGGTGGGCTGACCCCAGCCAGCAGTAGGCACATGCCAACCCCACAATTACTTGTCCCCCCAATCAGCAATACAAAATAAGGAGAACTTACATATGAGTCAACATAAAGACTCTAAGTGAAGCAAGAGCTGTACGTAGAAACAAGGCAAAATTAGAGACTTAGTCACAACTTCCCAGCCAGATTTTTAGCCACTTCCTGAGAAGCAGAGACTCAGCATGTGGGACAGTTACTTGGGAAGGCAGATACCGATGTTGTATATCCCTTAGGTCAGTTTGGCTCAGCTGTCCTGGCCCTGTGTCCTTCCCAACCTCCCAGTTTACTTTCTGTGGGGTCAGAGTGAGAAACAGAGAAGGCCCTAAAGTTGTGCAAGCACTCCTCAGCAGTAGCCAAACGGGTGTGTTATCAACACCATTTCAGAAACAAATCCAAAAGCAGCATCATGCACTCTGATGTGAACAAAATTAAGTCCATCCCAGCCAGACTCAGTACAGGTCAGTTTAACTTTGGCAGTAAATTAGGATGAGCAGGCTCAGATGTTAAGTTCCAGGCTTTGATTTGTGATCCAGTGATGCATCTGATTTTTTGATCCATGGAAATGCTGCTTGGTTGACCAGCATGTTAGGTAAATAAATACTGATTTATACTGTGAAGCAAGACAGAAAAAAATTACCATATTTTAATCCTATTGTTTCCCATTCTGATGTTTCACATATGTTGTGGCTTGCAAGTTAAAAAGATATTTTTCAAAGATGATTAAGTGGTGTGGGAGATAGGGGAAGCTGCATATGAAACTGAAATATTAGTCTTTAAGTTTCTGTCGCAGTAGGAACAGGCCAAGACTACTTTGGATCAAAGAAGACCCTTGTATGTTCATCTCATGAGTAGTTTTTGTACACACTGCTGTGAGGAGAACTTTTTTGTAGCTTTGTTTATTTTTTAGGCTTTCAGATTTTATAATCCAAAATTGTGATTTATCTTGCTAAAAAAAAGGTGAAAAGTGATCTATAAACTTATGTCTCAACGTATATTTTATTGAGCTGATTTTGCTTACTGTTAGCTTTGTTTGGAATTTTTGATGTGCCACATACCTTAGCTGTACAGGTATGTGAGTTCATTCTCAGGGTGAATTTGCAGAATTCTTAAATCTGAACTTAAATGCTGTGACAATCATAGACAAATACAGAGTGATCAGGCCTGAGTAACTGAAATAAGTGTCTATAGTACAAAAAATGTTTAATACTGGATCAAAAAAACTCTAATGTTTTTAATTACTGTTGTTTATAAAACCATTTTGAGATGTTTTAATCTTCCTTTCCTTCCTCCTTTTGTTTTTTAAGTAGAGAAATTGCATTTATAGCTTTCAAACTAGCTAGTATTGATTTTTTTTCACACCCTCAGGATGGGAGCAGTATTGTAAATCCCAAGAAAAATAGATTTTCCTAAGATTTTTGAGCACTTTTCATGTGTTAATACCAAGTGCATACAGGTACCATAAAGCATATTAAATTTTTTTAAAAAGTAACATTTTTCTGAAGCCTTGTTTTTCCTGTGCAAGTTGTAAAAATGGTATTACCAAAAGTAATAAAAAGTAATATAAAGTCTGTATAATCAGTAACTTTACCATCATCCAAATACACATTATTCATTTTAAGCTGGAACCAATCCTGCTCTATGTTTCCACATTTACAGAAGTTGTTGAAAGAGTATGAATTTCTGAGGCAATGTGTCTAAATCAAGTCTTGCTGTAGCCAAATAGAAAGAACAGTTGGTCAGGTTATGTTGGAGCTTTGTATTTATTTTATTGGGCTCCCTCTTCTAATTATGTTTTTAAAAATAAAATCCAACATTCAGCCACAATTAAAAACCAAAGTCTTAAATTCCTCCATGTTTTTACATTTGAGTTGAATACATCTGGAAGACTAATGATAGATTCTGAGTAGTTGCACTATAAGTAGAGTTTCTATTAATTTTTAGTCTTGTGTCTCACTATAGTCCCACTTCTCTTAAAATACATGACATAGTTGAATGTAATTATTGAAGTTGCATTCTGAAAATTAGGTTTACTTAAGAGATAAACAAAAATCAGTTTTGCACTGCAAAAGCTTTCTTTAATGTAAAATTTTATGACAATTTAATTAGCTTCATAGGAGGGAATAAATTTTTCTGGTACTGCTGCTTTGCTATGCTGCCTTTTAGATCAGCATAAAAATGCGTTAACACTTGTAATAAATTAGCTTTAAAAGTTGGAGGAGAAAAGGAAGAATTGGTTTTCTTATAGATCTTTTTTCAATGTCTTAATTTGCAGAGTAACAGCTTAAGCAGAAGTGATTTTGTAAATTGAGGTAAAAACAATTCTGTTAGGCAACTCTGTGATACTTATGTTTGTGTTACAGGTAAGGGAGAAGATAGTGATGTCCTCAGCATAAATGCAGATGCATATGATAGTGACATAGAAGGCCCATGCAATGAAGAGGATGGCCCAGATGTGCAAGAGAGCATTGTCAGAAGTGGAGCTGGTCAGATAGATGACCTTCAGAAGGACATTGAGAAGAGTGTGAACGAGATACTGGGGTTGGCGGAGTCCAGCCCAAAGGAGCCCAAAGCAGCAACCTTAACTGTTCCTCCATCAGAAGATGTTCAGCCATCAGCACAACAGCTGGAGCTTCTGGAACTTGAGATGAGGGCCAGAGCTATTAAGGCTCTGATGAAAGCTGGTGATGTAAAAAAACATCCATGACACTCTTCAGATTTCATTTTCACTGTTTGTTTCGAAGAAGGTGGTGTCTGTTCTCTTCAGTGCTACAGTGTGTTTGGGTTGGGTATGACATTCCTCATTCAGACTGTGTTGTGTATCGTGACCTGTGGTTCAGTGGTTTTGTTGCCTTTAGTGTGCTGCGTCCATAACATGCACAAACAGAGGTTGTTGCTTCCCTGAGATGAGGTGTCCTTGTGCTGGGTTGCCTCTTCAGGGAGTCACACCACATGTAGAGCTGTGCCAGGGACCTGGTGCCTTCCAGAAAGGTTGTTGTAGAAACTTAGAATCATAGAATGGTTAGGATTGAAAGGGATTTGAGACTGCTTAATTCTTCTTGGGGTCCATCTCATCGTAATGTAGGTATTCTAATTAAAATGTCATGCTTTGTGTAAAAGCATACTCAATTTTTTTGAAATTTGAATTCCTAAAGGGGAGGATTTTTACCTTTAAAACAAATAAAACAATAAAATAACTGTTCAAATAAACAGTTGAACATGGTATTTTAAGAGTTATGAAAGTGCCTGAAAGAGACAGAGCAGAGTTTATTACACTGCCATGTAGTTTTGTCACTTTTCTCCTCTTATCTTTTGTATTATAACTGCAGAGAGCAGAGTTCTTCCAAACTGTAAAGCTTTTCTTTTGAATATTTGCCATAGCATTTAGCAAATCAAACAGTTCAGAAGACCTTGAGCTTTTAACATTCAATTGATATAGTCATTTCATGTCCCTGAAAGTAAGAAAATCCACCTAATTTCAGTATGCTCCTTTAGAAAAAGCATTTAATTTATGAGCTTTTAAAATGTAAATTCTTTTTTTATCCACTTCAAGGTATTCCTTTATAAATAAATTGAATTTTAGAATTAATTTTCATGCTATATCTTACAACAATTAAAATTATTTTAATTTTTTTTAGAATTAGTGCTGGTTTTATATCTGACTACTAATCAAAGCATATTAAAATATGTGTGTTTGTTTACACATGCAGACATCAATTTTTTCTTTAAAGGTATGAAGTTTACCACTGTCCTCTTTGTTTATAAAATGATGAATTGTATATTTTTATTCATGAATTTTCTTTGGTTGTTACTTAGAAAGTCAGTTACAGACTTTGCAACAGTAGCAGAGATAATTTTCCCTACTATTGTGTAATACTACTGCAAACTTTTGTCAATTCAGATGTCATGTCATGAATTCTTTTAAGGTTTATAATTTTCTTTTTATTCTTCCATTTTATTCCTTTTCTTTCTTCTCTTTATTCCCTTTGTTTTTTTTCCTGTTTCCTTTTAAACCCTTTCCTCTAGCAAACGTCTTGTATATTTCTTGAGTATGATTGATTTCCTCTAGAATCAACATTATTTTAAAATGTTAGCAGAATGTAAATTTTATAATAAACTAAAACCTTCATTAAATACAGCTGAGAAAATTACAGTGTGCTTCCACTAAGTGATGTCAGTGACCTGGGTAAAGTGTTACCACAGCATCTACAGTTTTCTATTATTTTGTAGCAAATGGAGCATGTAAGTGAAAATATATACACACAATTCAAAAGGTAACCTTACTGTCTCAAAATCTGTGGGTGTTGTCTTTGGTCAGTTTCATTTGTTGGGTGACCTTGTGTTTTATTTGTGCCCAGAGAAACTAAAGAAATAATCAGAGAAGGACAGCTTGCAAACCTTGGATGTGCTGTCTTCTCTTTTATGAAGTCTTAGGCTGGTGGAGCTGTTAGATTTCAAAGACCCATTCTAGTGCTGCTGTACTTAGGTCATTAAGGCACCGAATACCTGATCTTGCCTGCTGTGGAAGTGCAAAAGCTTGCTAGCAAGGGCATTTCCCATGTCACTAGAAGAATCCACATGTATGAAGTGTATTCTTATTCTTTTTTAGAGGTATTGCAAAACAACATCTTTCCGTTGTTTAGCAATACCAAAATACTGCTGGAAGTAATGATAAACTAGAATTTAATTGCCTTCTACTGACTGCTTTCTGGAGGTGTATGGGATTTATTATTTCCCTACTGGTTTCCCAGGTCACCCTTAAAAGTTTGTTTTAGCATTTTCAACTGTTAAAGGTTTATTTCAAGCTCTGTATCAAGAAGTTGCAAATGTTAACTTCAGCATGTAGTGTGACAGAGATGAAATAGCTTTACTATGCATATGACAGAGAAAATTTGTAATTACAGCCTAATTAAATTCAAAATTAAAAGATGAGAAGTATTCCAAGAAAATTCAATTAAGCTGTTTACAAAAATAAAAAAAATGAGATACTTAGGGTGATTGGTTGCACAAGCGCTAATTCATTTTTAGGATATTGTTCTGTTTGCTGCTTAGGTTAAAAACAGATCAGCTAAATTACATGTGTTCTTGCATAGATTTGTATCACTGAAGAGATAAATCCAGTGTATTTAAAATATTTATTATACAGCTGTTTTGTTTTTCACTTTTAAATGTGTCTGTGATTTTTTCCTTGAAAAATAAACTTATTTCATTTGGAAGAAGAGGCAATTTGTATGTAAAATATATTGAATTATTTATGAAATGTTAAATTAGTGTTACTAGGTTTTGATCAGGAAACAAATATTACACACTAGGTGCTGGTCAGCGTGAGAAAGATCTTGATTATATTTTGGACTGCAACAAAAATTTTTTCTAATGAATTTTGGCTGTCCTCATAGATAGTGCACAGTGCTTTTTTGAGGAGGTAGGGGGTTGATTGTGTGTGTACTAGGTAAATAAAAAGGTATGACTCTACAGAGAGTAAAAAGTATTTATCTCCATTTGGAGGCTTTGCTGTTACAGTGATTTCACAGAGAATAATAAATAGATTTCAAGATGCCAGTTTTGAGAGGCAAAACACAAATGTTTCCACAGAAAAGAATTAGTTTCCCTTGTAATGCTCTTTTTAATATAGTATTTGCTCTCAAAAGTATTTTGCCTAAGAGACTTGGTGCTGTAACTTTTTTTTTTAAGCTATGCTATAAAATATATTCTTTGCTGTTTGAAATTACTGTAATTGTTAATTGTAGTGAATGAAATTTTGACCACTGCTAGCTACAGGTTGTTCCTAAGTTTATTTGAAAAAATAGAATGTCAGCTAATCTGTGTAGGTGATACAAGATGCTGCTGTTCTAACCAGATACTGTTGAAATGCCACATGAAACACGAGCAGTTCAGGACTGCATTGTGAGTCTTGCTGAAGGAGCACTTTACAGTGTTCTTGTCTGTATTTAAAGGAGCACAGTTTCAAAAACAGCAGCCACCTCGGGGGAACCTTGTAGTGGGACAAAATGTCTTCACCAGCTGGTCCCATACAATGTGAGAGCTTTAAAGTTTGTAAATGGTTGCTTAGTTATTGCTGTTATTTTTTAAATAATAGTTTACAAAAGCAGTTACAGTAACTAAAGTTACTTTTATTTTTCTTCTGTGGCTAAACATTCTTTAAAAACAGCAACTGAAGAAAGGCTTTATGTGCATGAGTGCATAGTAGATTATTATATGGCATTTTATGTGCCTGTCTGAAAATTATAAACACTGATTCAGCTTTATGAGATTGCTGACGCTGGTAAATATGCCCTTTTCATGGAAGATAATTGAAGATTAATTGTGAAATAAGCCCTTTAGTCAGGAATGGAGATGAGGTGGTTAATTGATCCAAAAACATAAGAACAACATAACTTTAGAAGCATAGGCAACAAATTAAAAACTGATTATAAAGTCCTGCAATTTAGTCCCAGTAGTGTAAACCTTCATGTTTATTGCTAAGTCATTTTGCAACGTATGTAGAGAATAAAAAAGTTTGTTCACCTTATTTGTGGCCAAATATAGATGTTAAAGTACTTGATTTTGTGGACGAGGGGGTGAAATCCCATGTTTCATGAGCCTTTTTTAGCATTGTTATTGAAATGTGTAAACAGAATACATAAAAGGTGGAGAAAAATCTACTCCTACTCCCTGTAGGAAGGTTTATCCACATACCACTTAATCAACCTGACTCTGTAGTCAGGTAAGGAAAGATCTCAAAAATTTAAATCTAAATATTACACGTTTATTGCATTATACGGCACAATAATAGCATGAAAAGAAACACCAAACCAAAAATAACCAGACAATGGAACATGTTCATTTGTTCATTCATTGCATCATCATTTTTTAAACAGTGTAAAGGAACTTTTTGTCCATGGGATCATTGATTATTGTCAATCTCAAAATTAAGGTTTTGTCTTTTGTATCTAATGGTTCTGCAAAGCCATGAATTGTCTAATCTAAATTCTATCTTGTGTTTCCAGACTCCAGTCAATCTTAGTTTACTTAAGAATTCTCAGCTTTACTTCACTTCAATACTATGCAGTTCTGCATGGCTATATTGAAGACCTGTCCACTGGGAGCAGAGCAGATGCAGATAAAGTCTTCTAAGATTGCCAGAAGAGCACAGGACAAAGAGACACAGCTAGAAAAGTGTGTTTAGTCTAAGCATGTTGATACTATCCTTCAGAGTACTGGGAAAGCATTTGAGCTGAATATGAATGCTGGTGAGGAACTACGTGTACGTTTTGGTTAGGTTGCTGCCTCCTGGTTGCTCTCTCTTTTGGTTCCCAGGTTGTCTCCTGGTCCCCTCCCTGCTGTTGTGCAGATAGTGTTCATCTGGATATGTACAGAACCACATGAGGAAACTGATTCACTCAGGGAATGCTGCCCATCTGCTTCTAACCTGGGGCACCATTCTGACTGAATTTGCTGTGTTGGAACAACAGAATGAGTAGTGAAAACCCAACTGCTGAATGGTGCTGGATTATATTACATAAGTGATTCCCCATGTTCTTCCTGTCCTTAAGATATGAAGCATCAGAAATAAGGTCCATGGCTTAATTTGTCTTTTTGAAAGCATGTAGATCTTTCACTCAAAAATGTTAGCTGAACTGCTCCAAGTATAAACTATCTAAGCTATTAAATTTTTATTAAATCTACATTCTTGATTATTGACTGGTGCAGATTTTCTATGTGTATGGTTTTTGGTTTTTCATTGGTGCTGTCATTTGGTTAGAGGTTTTTTGTTGAAGTCTGTGTAATTGTTGCTACATGTATGTAGTCTGGTGAAAGTTAGTGCATCATAATTGTATGTGAATTAAACTTTTGGATTACATCCACATTAGGGGGCTATGTTGCTTTAACAATGTCTGTTTCAAAAAGTAATATACTAAGAGCAGAGCCCAAACTGTATAAACAATTTTTAAGCAGTACTTTTCTCTACATAATAAAGTGAATGGAAGCAGAATAGTGAAGAGGAGGTCTTGGTTTGAAAGACCAAGGTGTCTGCTAGGGACAGGCAGGGCCCTCCCTTGGAATGGAGAATTCAAATCCCCTCCCTCCAAATTATTGTAATTTAGAAAACTGAAGAGGTTTTCAGGCAGAGGTATGGGAATAGGAATAACAGTTCTTTACTAGTATGTATAACAAAGGCAAACAAACAACAAGAGCTACAGTATTAATAATAAACAGAACCAGGAACCCCGAGGGGCTTTGTTTCACAGAGCCTGGAGCAGTCTGATCACTTGGGACTCTGAGAGCACCAAGCTGGAACGGTGGAAAATTGTGGGTTGGTGGATGATCAGAAGCTCCTCAATTTCTACTAAACCTTTTGAACACTTAGTGGATCTAAACAATTCTATTAATATATTACCTTCTTTAAAATGTGTAAAAAAAAAATTAAAGAAACAGGTTTCTTATGGAATACTATTTGTACTGAAATGCTGAAGAACTATTGATACTGTTCCAAGGAACTTAAAATAGGCATCATTTAGTATAGTAGAACCCTATTTAGGCAATATAAATTTCCTTTAAATTACTGACCCTTACTTTTGTACATTGTTTGGATACCTCTGAAGAGCTAGAACCCCTGTTATAAAGAGTTAGGGATCAAGATTAGGTAGAATTTAGACCATTCAAATATACCTCTTCCTAACACATATAGGCATTAGATCACATAATAGTGGAGTTTCCTCACTTGTTTCACTAACTAATCTGCACATTCTTTTCAAAAATACAAAAGTAATACCTACTTTGCAGGAGAACACATTGAGAAAATTTCTGTGTTTTCACTGTTCATGGAGAGTGCCTCCATACTTGTCTTATCATAGTATAATATTTGTCATAAGTAAGTTACTCTCCTTTGGAGAAATAAACTGGTATAGGGATTGGTAGATGATGGTTTTACTAAATTTCTCATTGGTGAATCTTGTGTCCTTAGCATGAATAATGAGGTTCTGCAGTCATCTCTGTCTGTTTTGCTGGGTAGGGTCCAGCCTGGTGAATCCTTTTCTGATTTGCATTGTTTTAATAAAAACATTGGCTGTCTAAGATTTTTACTATCTTATGAAAAGAATTGATGTCAAAAATGTGAATGCCTGAAACCCTTTTCAGTAGACCATTAAAAAAAAAAAAAAGTTACTTCACTGCCACCTCAATTAACATTAAAATTTGTATTGGGAAGCCAAACCAAAACAAAAAAGAGATGAGAACAGGAAGCCCTTGGGCCACTAATTATACCTCCACTTGCTGCAGAAGAAAGATAGTATTGCCAGTATTTTTCACTAAATATCGACTGGCCAAAAGGAATGAATTTACCCAAAGTGCGGGCCAGTGATCAATAGCAGCCTCTGAAATTGTTGGGATATAATATATGTTTATCATTGCAAAATGGAATCAGGATAAGGAATCAGTAGGGAATGTTTGAACCAGCTGATGTGTAACCCTGATTGGAATTGTTCTTCAGACTATCCCTTTAATCTTCTAAAATGCTTTTGTGTACAGTAACTTTAATTTATTGTTTCTTCAGCAATGGTACTTACTAAGCAGATCTCCAAATGCCAATTTGTCCTCAGACTGGAAGGTTTCATATTTATATTTTTTATTTTACCTTTTATATTTACATTTTTAATAAGAAAGGCTTCCTATGTTAATTGTAACATTAAGCAAAGAACAGAGAATCCTCTTGAGGAACAAAAATTCTGTTTTCTGCTCTCATTGTGTCTTAGACAAAGAACATGTAGGAAACAAAGAGGAGGAGGAGCAGCAGTACTGAACTGATTATGGTTGGTTTTATATATCTGTGATTATATTGCAAAATGGCATATAGATTTACTACTAATGTTCTAAACGACATACATGCACATATACAAAATTTAGGAATTTTCATTTCTTACTCCTTTGCAAGCAGATGGGAGAAAATATTTGCTCTTTGCAGCTCCCTGTATTTTTATGGGTAAAATGTTGCAATGAACACTTTGTCTTATTATTAAATTCTTCTTTTTGTCCTCTCTCTACTAATATCTTTAGCTACTGAATAAGATTAATAATCTCCATGCTTTAGCTGCAGAAATTTAATAAACAAAGTTTAATTAAAACAAGAGAAGCACATTAAACCTAAAGGGTTCAGCCTTAGCACTGCAGATTCTAGTAATTATTTTCTGGTTTGTTGTATGTTTTTAAAAATTGAGAAGGGGAGAAGGCTAGAAGAGAAATTCAGGCTTTTGTATTTAATTGAACTAATGGCATGTGCTGATAAGTGATAAATAATCATGACACATTGCCTAAATAAATTAATTTCCTCAAGCAGTGATTCATTCACTGTCTTTCATTGCCATCAGGTTAGGTGACAAATTCTTTTTGTCAGCTTAAAGGAGAAACGTTCAATAGTATAACAACCTCCTTTTAATTCCAACCACAGCAGCCTTTAAAATGCATTGAATTAATATAAATAAAAATGCAGCAATTAAACAAAATTTGGGCTCCTTATTGACTTACAAATAAAATCTGCAGAATCAGTTATCAAGAAAGCATATTGCAGCAATCCAGTGCACTTTTCTGAAAGAAATGCTGATGATAGGCAAGGTACTTTTGTACTTTTGCAGAAAAAAATTGTTGATATTGCATCTGAACATCAAGACACCAGAAGGAATTCTGGACACCAGGAGGAATTTCTTCACAGAAGGGATTGTTAAACATTGGAATGCGCAGCTCAGGTAGGTGGTGGAGTCACTATCCCTGGAGGTGATCACAAAATGGTTGGGCCGTGGTGTATGGGTGACAAGGTGGTGATCAGTCAAAAGTTGGACTACATGATCACACAGAGGCCTTTTCTAACCAAAAGTTTTTCTGACCTTTCCGTCACATAGTCCAACAGCAGTGTGATGGAGCAGCCTTGGAGGGATGCTGCCAAAGGAAAATTATGGGCTATTATAACCTGCACTTATAATTCAGACTGCATTTGTCAGTCACTGACAAATTACGCTTTTACTTAGCAATATTAAAAATTTGATTCCTTTCAGGTTTTTGATGTTGAAGAACCCAGCTGATCCCAAACTCATTTCACCAAAGATAATTGGGGTGGTTGGGAGCATATGCTTATAGCGGAGATGGCAGTTCAGAACTTGTTCTTATGGCAAATTCCTTGTTGCACTGCTCTTTCTTAGAAACCTTACCCTGACCATCTGTGTGGCAAGGCACATGACTTCAAATTTGGTAGAGTTTTTAGAGAAACTAATCATGCCACTTGGCTGCTTAAGAGTTACAAAAGGCAATTTCAAATCCCAGAAGGCATCTTCAAACTTTTTTGCACAAGAAACCACGCCTACTCTAATTTTTTTAAACAGTTCTACATTTTCCTTTGTCAAACTTCATCATTTGCCACACTAGCACCCCTAATTAAAGCAACAGCCAACATTGGCTGTAATACAAAGAGAAAGGTTTGCTATTTATTTTATATGTCCTTTGAAGAAGAGTGAATCTGATCATTGAAAACTCCTTATAATATATTCTTAATGTCACTATGGTGTTAGAACAAGTTCTGATTGTAGCTTCTGCTCTTAGCTCAGCACCACACCTGCAAACAATATTGAAATTAGTCATTATTTATGACATTTCTTTCTAACACGTCTGTTTTGTGCCTACAAGTATTATTGCTGCATTTTCAGCTAATTACTGCTCTTTTCTGTTGTGTTTGTACTTAGAAATAAATCTTAACCATGTACAAGCTGTTATTTGTCTCTGACATTTATCTAACCTTCTGATTTGCCTTTCCATTCAGTTGTTATGGAACTTTTAGGCACAGTTCTGCCCTACACAGCATAGGTTCATGTCCAGAACACAATAAAGGACTGCTCTGCCTATGGATCAGCATTGGTCATGCTGTTATTATGTGTCCTGGGTTGCAGTGTAGGATGTACACAAAGTATTTATTCTATCACCATCTTCATGAACTGTTAAACCAAGTGGGGCAGTGTTCTTCTCAGGCACCTGCCTTTGGGCTATATGCTGCTAATGGCCCATCAACACCTTGCCCATGACTCACAGGTAACTCCTTCCAGGAGTTATCTCTGTTTAATGGGCCATCAAGGACCCACTTCACAACTCATCATCCCATTGTGAGATGCTCCATCCAGGAGGAGGAGCCAAGCATTCTCACATGGATATAAGCTGGTATTTGGAACAATGCAAGCAGCCCTTACCTACTGGATTCCCAGAGGACCAGAGCTACCAGACCTTTCTACAGGATCACTGCGTCAGGAAGACCACCTCATCTGGACTGCTTCCAGTACCCTGCTCAGGTTGTATTCTGACTCTGTCAGTGGTCCTTTGTGTTATTGCATTTATTTTATTTTATTTTTACTTTTTTACCTTTCTTCTTATTAAATTGTATTTCTGACTTGGAGTCTCTCACTTGTTTTGCTTTCAAACCACGACATTATGCCTTGACAACTCCTAATGGTACTGCCCAGTAGCAATACAAGTGGCACACCACCTTCTCAACACAAAAAGATGGTTCCTGCTCACCGTAATCTTCCTTCTCCGTGTGTGCTGCTAAATTATGGACATAATGCCTAATTTCCTGGTCATGTGAGTTCTTGATGACTCTGCAGAGCTGTCACAAGCCAGAATGAACTGAGTGAGTACAAGTACCTTTTTTTTCAATCTTGTGTATAATGCCAGCTTATTGTTGTCACCTGTGCAGTTCCATACCTTTGTTTCCTTCAGACTTACACTTCTTTCCTTCCATAAGCTCTCTTCCTAGACTTTATTTTTGCTTCTTCTTATCCAATGGCTGTGTCAGGGTCCGCAAACATATGCGGGGAACCTGATGTTCGTTTTGGAGATCTCAAAGCGCAAAAGACACAACAGGGGACAAACCAGTTTGCTTAAACAAAAAAAATGCACTTTTATTTAGTGCCCACAATGCGATAGTAGGGAGAGAAAATAGAGAATAGTGAGAAAGATAGAGAAAGAGGGGAAGGGGGATTATAGCTACCACGTGGAGAGTCGGAGGTCCTCAAGACGTAGAGATGCCCATAGACGCGATCTTCTCCAGTGGGGTGTACACAAAGGGTGCACGGAATCCGCAGAGTCTTTATAGGGTGGTCAGGAAAAGGACCAAGGCGAGTGGAACGGAGCCAAAGAGGGCACTGGGCCAGTGCAGGCACCTGCGTTAAAGTTGGGTGCTCAGGAACAAGCAGCAAGCTGTACCCTTTTAGCACGGTCAGTATAGTCAGCTCAGTCCACTGTAACGAGCTGCTATTGTTCTTGCATTCCTCGGCAGGCGCCCCACCTCAGCCAGGCCAGGGGCTCTCCCCAGTCTCTCCGGGGGTCTTGGTCTTCAACCATCGGAGACAGTTGTGAGGCATAACACATCCTCGGACAGACTCTGACAGGCTGATATATGTATTTTCTATTTTTTTTTTGTTAGAATAAAACCTCTGACCCTAGTTGACTATTTAAAAAAACTCTTCAGTACTCAAGGTTTCAGAATAAAAGGCTCAAATACCAACTCTAACTGAGCTTAATTACATTGTGTTGAGAACAGAGGATTTTCACAAATCCTGACTTAATTATGTTATTATTTGTAAATATCCATGGTTTTTCTTACTGTAGCTTTTCTTCTGTCTCAGTCACTGTTGTGACTTCTGGCAGACTGAAGAGCCCTCTGTTACCAGGTTTGTGCTTCCTAAGTCATGCTTAAGAACAGTGATCAATGCATCCGCTAACCTGCTTCTAATAAGGTTAAAAGACTGAGATCCTTAAAATCTTCCTCTTCCTTCCTTTTCCAATTACTTAATTCATCCTTAATCAGGTCTTCCAGGAATCCTCTCCAGCATTCTGATCACAGAATCACAGAATGTGTAGGTTGGAAGAGATCTTCAAGATCATCTAGTTCAACCCAGCCCTAACACAACAATAAGATTATCACATTGAGTGCCACATCTAGTCTCTTTTTAAAACACATCCAGGGATGGTGACTCCACCACCTTCTCGGGCAGACTGTTCCAGTATTTAATCACTCTTTCCATGAAAACTTCTTCCTAATATCCAATCTATATTTCCCTTGACGCAGCTTAAGACTGTGTCCTCTCGTTCTGTCAGTTGCTGTCCTGGAGAAAGAGACCAACCCCAGCTGTCTACAACTACCCTTCAGGAACTTATAGAGAGTGATATGGTCAGCTCTGAGTCTCCTTTTCTCCAGGCTAAACAACCCCAGCTCCCTCAGTTGTTCCTCATACGGCTTGTTTTCCAAGCCCTTCACCAGCTTTGTTGCCCTTCTCTGGACACATTCAAGCATCTCAACGTCCTTCCTAAACTGAGGGCCCAGAACTGGACACAGCACTCAAGGTGTGGCCTCACCAGTGCCCAGGACAGGGGAAGAATGACCTCCCTGCTCCTGCTGGCCACACTATTCCTGATACAGGCCAGGATGCCATTGGCCCTCTTGGTCACCAGGGCACACTGCTGGCTCCTGTTCAGCTGCTGTCACCAGAACCCCCAGGTCCCTTTCCTCCTGGGCCCTGTCCAGCCACACCCTCCCCAGCCTGTAGTGCTGCAGGAGGTTATTGTGGCCAAAGTGCAGGACTTGGCACTTGGACTCTTTAAACTTAATCTTGTTAGACTCTGCCCATTGACTCAACCATTCCAGGTCTCTCTGCAGAGCCCTCCTACCTTCCAACAGATCGACACATGCTCCCAGCTTAGTGTCATCCACAAATTCACTAATGAAAGACTCAATACCCTCATCCATGTCATCAATAAAAGTACTGAACAGAGCTGGTTCCAGCACAGACCCCTGAGGGACACCACTGGTGACTGTCCCCAGCTGGATGCAGCACCATTCACCTCCACTCTCTGGTGAGAGCCATCCAGCCAGTTCCTAACCCAGCAGAATGCTCCTGTCCAAGCCCCGGGCTGCCAGCTTTGCCAGGAGTGTGCTGTGGGAGACAGTGTCAAAAGCCTTGCTGAAGTCCAAATAGACAACATCCACAGCCCTTGCTGCATCCACCAAGGAGATCACATGGTCATAAAAGGAGATCAGGTTGGTCAAACATGACCTACCTCTCCTAAACCTGTGCTGGCTGGGTCTGATACCCTGGCCATCCTGTAGGTGCTGTGTGATGACGCTCAGTATAAACTGTTCCATTATCTTGCCAGGTACTGAGGTCAGACTGACTGGTCTATAATTACTGGGATCCTCCTTCCCACCCTTTTTGTGAATGGGTGTCACTTTGGCCAGTTTCCAATCTTCCGGAACCTCACCAATGAGCCAGGATTGGTTGTAAATGATGGAGGGTGGCTTTGCAAGCTCATCTGCCAGCTCCCTCATAACCCTGGGATGAATCCCATCTGGGCCCATAGATTTATGAGTGTTCAAGCATCTCAGCTGTTCCCTGACTGCCTCCTCTTGGATAATGGGGGGACTGTTCTGTTCTCTGACACCATCAATGAACCCAGGAGGACAGTTGTCCTGTAGGCAAGTTGTCTTCCCACTGAAAACTGAGGCAAAGAAGACATTGAGCACTTCTGCCTTCTCCTCATCTGCAGTTACTAAGTTCCCTCCCTTATCCAATAGAGAGCAAAGGTTAGCCTTACCTTTCCTTTTACCATTAATATATTTGTAGAAACATTTTTTATTACCCTTTACAGAAGTCACCATTTTAAGTTCAAACTGAACTTTGGCCTCCCTAATTTTTTTCCTACATTCTCTAGCAGCCCCCTTAAACACTTCCTGAGAGACCTGGCCCTCCTTCCAAAAATGATACATCCTCTTTTTGTTCCTGAGTTCATCCAAAACCTCCTTGCTTATCCAGGCTGGGCGTTTGCCTCATCAGCTCCTCTTTCGGGACACAGGGACAGTCTGTTCCTGTGCCCTCAAAAACTCTGTTTTGAAGAACACCCATCTTTCCTGAAGTCCTTTGTTTTTAAGGGTTGCTTCCCAAGAAACTCTCTGAATAAGTCTCCTAAATAAGCCAAAGTCTGCCCTCTGGAAGTCCAATGTAAAAGCCTTATTGATGTACCTCCTGATTTCACCAAATATCGAGAGCTCTATAATTTCATGACCACTCTGCCCCAGTCGTCCTCCAACCACCACCTCTCCCACCAACCCATCTCTATTTGTGAACAACAGATCTAACATAGTCTCTCCCCTGGTGGGCTCACCTACCAGATGTGACAAAAAGTTATCATCCATGCACTCTAAAAATTTCCTAGACTGTTTTTTTTTTTTTTTTGCTGTATTAAGTTCCCAGCAGATGTCTGGTAGGTTGAAGTCACCTGCAAGAACAAGGGCTGGTGCTCCTGAAACATTTTCCAGCTGCTTGTAGAATAAGTTGTCCACATCTTCTTCCTGTTTGGGTGGACAATAACAGAGTCCCAGTAGGATGTCAGCCTTGTTGCCTTTCCCCTTAATTCTTACCAATAGGCATTCAATTCCATCTTCATTAGTTTCAATACCAATGACATCAAAAGCCTTCTTAAAGGGCCAGCCCTCCACCTTCTCTCCCTTTCCTGTCTCTTCTGAAGAGCTTGTAGCCATCGAGTGCAGTGCTCCAGCTGTGTGAGTCATCCCACCATGTTTCTGTGATGGCAACCACATCACAGCTTTGCTGTTGCACCATGACCTCCAGCTCTTCCTGTTTGTTACCCATGCTGCGTGCATTGGTGTACATGCACCTCAGCTGGGCTACTGATTTCACCCCTAACTCAGGCTTAGCATCCTTGGGCCTGCTTCCAGGCAGCCCAGCTGCATCCCCTTCCCCCTTCAAACCTAATTTAAAGCCCTTTTAATGAGGTCTGCCAGCTCATGAGCTAAGAACCTTCTACCTTTAACAGAGAGATGTATCCCATCTGGTTCCAACAGAGCAGATGCTGCAAAAGTTGCCCCATGATCAAAGAATCCGAAATTTTGTCAATGACACCAACCCTTAAGCCACTTGTTAACTATATGAGTTCTCCTATTTCTTCCATCACTTTTCCCTGCCACCAGAGGGACTGAGCAGAACACTACCTGGGTCCCTGTCTTATCAACCACATGACCCAATGCCCTAAAGTCCCTTTTAATCGCCTTAACACTCCTCTTTTTGATCTCATCACTGCCAGCCTGGAGTATCAGCAGTGGGTAATAATCAGTGGGCTGAATCAGCCCAGGAAGTCTCTCAGTAATATCCTGTATCCAAGCCCTAGGGAGGCAGCTTACTTCCCTGTGGGATGGGTCCAGGTGACATATGGGGCCCTCCGTCCTTTCAGAAGGGAGTCACCTACTACAATTACCCTTCTTTTCTTCTTGATGTTAGAGGTGGAGATCTGTCTTAGAGATCAATCAAAATTAGGAGGCTCACTGGGCAGATCATTTCCCTCTAAATCACCCAGATCATGTGGCTGGCTCTATAGATCCAGGGCCTCATACCTATTCTGAAGTGGCACCTGGCTAGGGGATGGGGATCTGGAGAAGTTTTTACTATTACCTCCCCAAGCAGGGTCCATTTTCCACTCCCCTTCATCTGATGTCCTCCTTGAACTGAGAATATTGAATCAGTATAAGATACTTAAGGCCAGTAGGGACCTCAGGAGGTCTCAGCTCCAACCCCTTCACCT
Source organism: Zosterops lateralis (assembly GCF_965231275.1). Taxonomy (NCBI): domain Eukaryota; kingdom Metazoa; phylum Chordata; class Aves; order Passeriformes; family Zosteropidae; genus Zosterops; species Zosterops lateralis. Next base: position 50,856,874 of record NC_139800.1, read on the forward strand.
GGCTCAACCATGGAGTCAGATCAGGTCTCAGGACATTATACCATGAGGGCTGGAAACTCTCCAAGGAGGAAGACAACACCACTTCCCAGACCATAAAGCCCAGCTGTGCCTTCTCCTGTGGAGAAGAATTTTCGTTTATCTCCAGGTTCTCTGTCCTTGCTCAGCTTTGTGCTGAGCAGGACACAGGAACTTATCCTCAGGCCTGTCCTGAGCCCCACTGGCATTGCTTCTGGGGCACTGCCTGACTAGAACACAGCTGAACAGTGCTTCTGTCCCAAAAGCATGGGAGGCTGGTGGACCATTTCTTCTGTATATCCTGGTCTCTGTGATGGACATGAGAACTAGAAAGATTATTATATTAGCATTAGCACACATGCCAGCTAGAAAATATATGTCTGTTCTGCACTCCTTGATAATTTCTTATTAATTTTCTCCACTCAGGCATGTCCTTCTGCAGTAGTGTCCCACTTTATGAATTGCAACTGTCCTGGAAGTGGGATCCATAGCATTTTTTGTCGACTCTGATTTTATTTTTGTATACCCATGGTGGAAACTCCTTACCCTTCCTGATTTCAAGCTCTACATTTAGAATGAATGAGGATTTGAATGAACTGCACTGTGGAGCAGGGCAATCCTGAGATCTCCTTTACTGAGCTGGTCAGCAAAGGCATAGAAATTTGAAGTCCTGTCCACAAAGCTACTCAAATGTCACCCCAACTATTGGAGTGAATATCCTTTTACAGCTGCTGTTCTGTCTTAGGCTTGAGGTTCCCACCTAATTCTTTATTTTCACAATAAAATGGGCATCAGGCATCCTTTTCACTATGTCTTCATGATGTCTTGCTCTGCTCTCAGTCGACTGTTTGGTGGTAGCAGAACTACATCTTTGATTCCTATGAGAAAAAACTGACACTTACGGGTAAACTAATAATCTATAAAACTTCTTGTTTTGGTGTATTAATTTTGGTCTTGAAGACCTGCCTCTGAGACTAGAGGTGTTGTGCAGTTACAGTAAATAAAAATGGGGTTTTCTTAGTAAAAGAACTTGTGCACCTCCACAGGGCAGTTGCCTCTGCAGTCGTTTCAAGCCAGTTATTATCTTTTTACTTTTCCTGAACCTGTTTCTCATGACTCCTTGCTCCTGTCTCTCTGGTTTTAGGTTATGGTTCAATCTCCCCATGAAGGTTTTTGCTAGAAATGTTTTTATCTCTTGGACCACCCTATATGCGTTCCCAGATAACTAGAAATTTTTCTTATCTCTTTTAAATACAGCCAATTCTTGAGGCTTAGATGGAGGAAACAATTAGAAGTAGCATCCTTATCTGCCAGACATTCTTCCTGACCCTGTCTCTTTTGTATCTTTTTTTCTCTCCCTTCTTTGAGAAGAGCAACCTAGTTTTAATGAGTCCTATCTCTCCTTCAGCTAATGAGAAAAGAAAGGATTTTTGTTGTTCATAGCCAACAACTCTTGTATAGGCAGCAACTAGAGGTTGTTAACATACTATATGGTCTATGCTGAAAAAGACATTGAACAGAGGTTTATATAGATGAAAGAGAGAGAGAGAGAGAAAGAAGGGAAGGGAAGGGAAGGGAAGGGAAGGGAAGGGAAGGGAAGGGAAGGGAAGGGAAGGGAAGGGAAGGGAAGGGAAGGGAAGGGAAGGGAAGGGAAGGAAGGGAAGGGAAGGGAAGGGAAGGGAAGGGAAGGGAAGGGAAGGGAAGGGAAGGAGGGAAGGGAAGGGAAGGGAAGGGAAGGGAAGGGAAGGGAAGGGAAGGGAAGGGAAGGGAAGGGAAGGGGAGGGGAGGGGAGGGGAGGGGAGGGAGGGGAGGGGAGGGAGGGGAGGGGAGGGGAGGGGAGGGGAGGGAGGGGAGGGAGGGGAAGGGAAGGGAAGGGAAGGGAAGGGAAGGGAAGGGAAGGAAGGGAAGGGAAGGGAAGGAAGGGAAGGGAAGGGAAGGGAAGGGAAGGGAAGGAAGGGAAGGGAGGGAAAGGAAAGGAAAGGAAAGGAAAGGAAAGGAAAGGAAAGGAAAGGAAAGGAAAGGAAAGGAAAGGAAAGGAAAGGAAAGGAAAGGAAAGGAAAGGAAAGGAAAGGAAAGGAAAGGAAAGGAAAGGAAAGGAAAGGAGGAAAGGAAAGGAAAGGAAAGGAAAGGAAAGGAAAGGAAAGGAAAGGAAAGGAAAGGAAAGGAAAGGAAAGGAAAGGAAAGGAAAGGAAAGGAAAGGAAAGGAAAGGAAAGGAAAGGAAAGGAAAGGAAAGGGAAAGGAAAGGAAGATATATTGTTTTTACAGAGAATTGGTTTGATTTGTGATCTAAGTTATAAATTCCAAAGAGGTTGGTAATAAGATTTCATGATATTTTTAATATAATATTATCCTTAATACAGAACCGAACAATTCCAATATGCATTTACTTTTAGAAAAATATACTTTCATAAATTCTTAGGGCTGGTATAGTCGAATTTTTCTGCTGTACATATTATACTTTATAGTGTTCAAAACATATTTTGGTACCCAGATGGTGCAAACTTTCAGGCAAAAAGAAAGCCGATCATGAAGTGCCTAATTAGTAAATAACATTAAAAAATATTAAATGGTCTATATTTCTACTAGTCAAGAATTAAAAACTGAGGCAGAATGTTTACAGTAGCCTGGCACCCTTTTTTTTTTTTTTTTAAGAACTGCATGCTCCTCCTTAGAGTCTTTGTTGTACATCCCCTTTTGTAGCATGGCCTCTTCTTCCATGTGACTGGCCTATCATTCTTCATACTGTATGTATTACTTGCATTTATAGATTTATACAAAAAGAAAAGAAATTCCTGAACAATGTTGTGCTTATTTATACAGTATGATGCTCTAACTCAATATTTCAATTACTGAAAATATTTATTTTGCTGACACTGCTAATGAATACACTGCTGTCACATTTAGATAGAAGTTTCATGGGCTATATGCAAAAGATCATGAACAGATTTATAAATACTTTATTAGACTGCCTGGATTTGTATGCTTGTCATACTGCAAAATTCAATTGAGGGGTGATTTCTTCTGTTAAAGTTTAGGCATGCTGTTATTTCATGTCTCCAAAATTTTTTGTGGCTCATAAATGCAGCAGAAGTGTTAGCTTATGGAGGTTTTAACAGCTAAAAAAGCCATGTGGCTAAAGAGGAATAAAAGCACACTACTACTGGTTCCCATGTGTTCATTTATACTCAGCATATATATTCATATGTACATAAACAAGAAGCCTCTCATTGTACCAACAGATGGAGGTAACTGGTTCCCCTTGGGAGAGGAGTAACTGGAAAACAATATGGGACACTGGATGGATGAGTTTGCTACACAAAAATTCTTGAATGAAAAATCAGAAACATCTCATGGCCAGTATCAATGAATTTAATGACTGCCAATGTCTTCCTCAAATAAAGGTTTTCATTCATGAAAATGAAATGAAATTTCATTCATTTCATTCCATGAAAACCTACTGCCATTGTTTGTGAAAGCTGAGTGGACTCATTTGGTGAATATGCCTGAAAACACTATTTAGGAAATAAGATTCTTGTCTGAATCCCTGCATTTTGTCATGAGGGTCAGGGAGGATCATAGATCCCACAATGAATTGTTAGTTTCAGTAGCTGCTTAATATGAGTCTCGCTATAGCTGTAGTAGTGGGGTTGGAGGAAATAATAGACAAGACATTGCAAGAGATTTGGTGGACATTTTAATTTCTCCATCTGTAAGTGGAAAAATTTTAAGCAAGAGGAGGAATAAGATTGGCTTATGTATTTTGATGGTAGGATATGAGCAAAGCAGCATGTATTTCTTTAGTAATAAAATAATTTTATATCACACCAATTCATTTGTAATTTTTAAAGAGCTAATGAATCATTAAAACATGAGTAAAACTGCTCTCCTGTGAAGACAGGTTGAGGAAGTTGGCACTATTCAGCCTGGAGAAGGTTGTGTGGACACCTCATAACAACTTTCCAGTATCTTAGGATGGACTACAAGGAAGCCAGAGAACTGTAGAAACAGGACAAGAGGCAATGGCTTCAAACTGAGAGTAGGTTTGGATTAGATTGATTAGATATTACAAGGAAATTCTTTACTGAACACTTGTCTCACTATAACTGTGGGACAGCATGGGGAATAATGCATCTGGTACTCCTTAAACCGACATTTCCTCTGGAGCAAAAGTCTGTCATATGGTGTCTTAACATCTGCAAAGCTCTGATTTTTAACAAGGGCAAGTGCCAGATTCCACCCTTGGGATGGGGCAACTCAGGTTGTGTGTATAGGAACGAGAAGCTGAAGAGCAGCTTTACGTGTTAGCTTTGAAACACATAATCATAACACATAATCACAGAATGATTATATGCAGGTGCTTTTATTGAAGAGCTCTGGAAATCAGGGGTACAGAATACAAACCCAAATCTGACTCCAACATGGTTTTGAAATTAACATGTTCCTTTTGTTATATAACTATATATATTAATTATTAAACTTATATTGTTCTATTGAATATATTGATCTTATCCAAGCATGAATTCTTGTAATTTCCATCAGCCCCTCAAATATTGTTTCTCATTATTCTTAAACAATAATAATATTCAAGTAACAAACAATCATTACATTTAACAATCACATAATGCTGTTTATGCAGGTGCAGTTTCTTCTGTATATGATCTAGTAAAGGCAAAACCTAACCTTTGTTTCCATGGCCTGCGTAGTTTTGGTTCTCTTCCCAGGCCTATCCAGGCCTGACCTTTTTCCACCTCCCTGGAATCTATTGTATACAGTTCCCATGATTTTAGAAACGTTTTAACCCTATGCAATCACAGGGACATGGACCTGGTCAATGGAAAGTTGAACATGAGCCATCAGTTCCCTGGCGGCCAGAAGGGCCACCAGCCAGGCAAGGCTCTGCTCATCAAACAAAAATGGATACTATACACCCAAGAGTCACTCCTGGCCACAGCAGTGAAAAGCAGTACTTAGAGAATTCACAATATGTAGCTGGAAAACGTGTGCATAATTCGATGGAGAGCTCATTCAGGCCTTGCAACACTGTGCCTGAGGGGCTTTTCTGTAAGGTGGAAGGATGAAATGAACAGCTTTGCAGGCTCTGTTTGTAGTGATGTTCCTTGCACTTTAACAATCAAAACAAAGTTGTATTTTTAGCAGAGATATTACTGGAATTAGCATATAAACAAATGCAGAAGAAAGACAATAAACTGTTCAAGCTGTTTTGCTTCTGATATAATTTCTCAAATGAGTTGACTTTTCTCTAGGGGAAGGCAAATTATTGCATATGAATGTGAATAAGAATTGATAAACTCTTCTGCGCCTGTCACAGTCATTTGAGAAATGTCCAGCTTCCTCTTTCCATCTTCTTTTATACCAAGAAGAAAAATTGCTGAGAGTGGGATCTGAAACCCAGAGGTTTCAAATATCTCCTTCTGACCAGTAAGTCTGATGTCAGTCCTCTCAGGATTACATTAACTCTTATGCTTTCTTAGGTTTTTGTGGTGGCGCATTTGCACCTCAGGAAATCCTCTAACCTTGAGTGCACCACCCAGCAGAAATGCACATAAGGAGCTTTGTAGTAAATTTTATCAATCTGTCTTTCTAATCTCCTAAAAGTGATTTGACCTCATTCTGGCTTAACTGGTGTTTGCAGGTCCTCTACATTTAGTATAATTTGCAGCCACAAATGTAATATTTATTCACTTTAAAATGCTATACAAGAAAGACTTTAAATAGAACCAAGACTGACAGAGTTCCTTTCCTGTGAGTATCTGGGTACCCTTGAAAATTTGCACCATCTTTCACTCCTAACTCTGCCATTCAGATTCTGTAAAAGATTGTCTGTTGTCCAAACAATTTTGAGTGTGAGTTTTGAGGTAAGTTTCCTTAAAATTCCTGAAACCTGAAAACACGAAAATGCTGAATAGACACTTAAAGACAGTTCATCCCGTCCCATGTTCCCTTTATTTCCCAATCTTAGAACTAAAAAAACTGTTCAGTTTGGTCATATTTTATCTTTAAATCCTTGGTTTGATGCTACAACCAAGGAGATATGAGAATGAACCTCTGTGCCAGTTCAAGCAGCTGCTTTCTGAAGGCTGAGTAAAACCAGTGCTCCTCTTCTCAAGTCTAAGTTCAGTTAGTCTTCAGCAACCATTCAGTTCAGTTCAGCAAGTATTTTGCCTAGAGAAACCTCTATGCTGTGAACTGACACTACATTTCAACCATTAGTTGTTGTAGTTTTTGAACTTTCTTCATAATTTTTCCTTCATTTTTTCCCTCATTTGTCAGATTTGTATGTATGAGTTGGTAATTAGCAAGACAGCTTTTTATCAGGGAAAAGCAATATGGCATTTGTTAGCTTTTCTATGCAAGAAATTTGAGTGAAACTGGGCTCAAGCATGATGAATCAAGATTTCAAAAATCTTGAAAATTATGTTCTGTAAAATTTAAAAATATAGTTACTTGAACATGAAGTACTTTTTTGTTGTTGTTTACTGCACTTTTAACCTTGGGCTGATGTCTTTAACCTCTTCTTCACAGATGGGACTAAAAGCTGACTTTGGAAATTCAAATTCAAAACAAGGATTTCCCTGTGCCACATGTCTGCAGTAGCAGTGGTTTTATCAACATAACATTTTGTGATATGTGATAAAATCACACATTTTCTTCAAGCTTGGCAGTTAGCTCCTTTAGTGCCCAGACTTGTATATCAATGTCAATAGGCTGTTACTGAAAATTTTCCAGGCAGATAAAATCAGTGAAGATTAATGAGAGAGGTATTTAAGCCAGTGGTTTGCCCATCTGATCTTGCCACTATTTGCAGGACTATGTCTGTCTATATTTTTTTTTTTTCTCTTTTCAAAGTTTTCTTGTTTTGTGCTTTCTGAAAGTGCATTTTGCAGAGTGGAGAGCATTTCTGCTTTCCTCAGTTCAGATTTAGAGCCACCTTTACTTTGAATTCTGTCACTAGTGCTTGCTTTTCTTTTGTTGCAGTTATGCTTTACTCTGCAAGCTTTAATAGTTATGACTCTATGTCCTGTGTTTGTTTTTCTTTATTTGCTAGTTATTCTTCTCGAGCTTCTGTGTCTCTGAACTGTTCAACCATGGCTTTTGCATTGGCTGCCCCTTCTCCTCCTTATACTTTTTTTTTTTTTTTTTTTTTTTTTTTTTTTTTTTTTTTTCATTCTTATTTCTCAGAAAAGTTGATGTCGGATGTGTGTTAACCATAGAACCCTCCCCTGCCCGCCTTCTGTACACTCTGCCCCAGCAGCATCTATGTAATCTTATCCCGCTTTACTTAGAGTCACCATTCACTTGGCCAACTCCATGTCTCGCTGGACTCCTCGTCACACTCTCTGAAATCATTCCTGTAAACAAAGGGGTGGTGGGGTTGTTTTGTGTAGTAACCTTTTTGGAGGACTTGACAGCCCTAGTGTCATCTTGAAGATTGCAAGCAGAACTGATGGGGGCAGGGATGGGGAGGCATTAGCAATTTTAATTTTTTACTTGTTTGTTGTGCATTTACCTTGATCTGGTTTACCACAGCTGTTGGAGGTTAAGCAAGATTACAAGAGATTATGCTACAACAGCCAAAGAAAAGGAACAACCTCTAGACATGACCACACCCATGACCACACCAGCTTGGTCCTGGGCTTCCCCTGCTGTGGCAGGACATGGACGCACTGGAACAAGTCCAGATATGCACCACAAAGATTATCAGAAGGCTGGAGCACGTCTTCTAAGAGGACAGGCTGAGAGAGCTGGGACTGTTCAGCCTGAATAAGAGAAGGCTGGGGTTGATCTTGTCAAGATGTAGGAGTACCTCATGGGGAGGTAAAGATGTAGGCAGACTCTCCTCAGTTGTGCCTAGTGACAGGACAAGACGTAATGGGCACAAACTGAAAGACAGGAATATTCATTTAAACATAAGAAAACCCTTTATTCCTGTGTGGGATTCTGAGAAATGGGATAAGTTTCTCAGAGTCTCCATCCCTGAAGATATCCAAAATGCAGCTGCACACTGTCTTCAGCAACCTACTCTAGCTCAGAAAGCAAGCTAGGCTAGCTCTTCTTCAGAGGTGTCTCTAGTCTTAACCTTTCTATGATCCAGTAACTTTTCTAAGCATCCTCAAAGTGGGATTTATCATGCTTTCATTTTATCACAGTGAAATTTTCCAGGGAATTTTCTTGCTTGCAAGAAAAAGGGATTCTTTGACCACCCCGTTACCCTGATCTGCTTTTCAGATATGCTTTAAGTGATTCTTGAATTTTTTTTCCAAGGTATCCTAAAATTCTGTACCGACAGTAAGACATGCTTTTAGAAGGATCCACAAAGGATTTGCAGAAATGTGTGGGCCTCTTCTGCATTTTTTGAAAGCAGCTAAGATGCCTGGTTGGTTCGTGATCTTGTTTTTATTCAGTCTTATTGATAATGTTCCATGTGACAACAACTTCACTAAGAGATACTCAATGAACTTAAAAAAAGTTTTGAATATAAAGATTATATTATCAAATGGTGGTTTCAAGGAACTAGATAGGATTATGAACATTATCCTTCTTTAACAATGCCCTAAATTTTTATCTCCTTATTGCTTATTATTCTTATTGCTTTCTCTCTCAAGACATTATGGTTTATTGTGTCTCCACTAGATACCTTGCATATGACTTACACACTGAATGACTCTGCTTTCAGAGCAAGGAAATTATATAATATCCCCATTTATATTCAGAGCAGTCAACACTTTCTAGCTTTCTGAATAATAAAACCACCTGCATTTAATATACATGGAAAAATGGGAAGGCAAATAGCAGATATAGCACAATCATGTAAGTGTAATCAGATAAAATATCACAATATTAGAGCAGATCAGCATCTGGTAATGACTTGAATTTTAAAAGGCTGACAAACAGTATGGTCTAAAGCAATCAGGCATACCTCATTCAGAGCTAGTTGTCTCAGATTTGATTGCTCTTCTCATATGTTTCTGGCAGATTAAACATTCAGGCTTTTTTATTTTAACTCTTGCTATGCTGTGCCTCTTTTAGTGGAAAACCACTAAGTTTTTGCTTCTTTATTACAGAGTGAGAAAGCAGCAACAAATTGAAGGAGTGGAGGAAGGAGCCCTGCTGCTCTGGCTGGTTACAGTAAATAGAGATAAACCCTTCTGCAGTGTGCATGTAGTCACACATCAATCTGTGTACTCTGCCTCTGCAGCTGCCAGGACTTTGGGATCCATTACATGTAGTGGAGAACTACTAGAAATTTAAAGGAGATTTTTTTGTGTCTGACAATCTCTGACTGTCTTGTGGAAGAATTTATTTGTGCATTCCACTGCACTCAGTGGCACCTTAACGCCTTCTAAGACATCCTGCAAACACAAACATTACAAATGTTTGTAATACAAATGTTTGTAATACAAATGTTTGTAATACAAACATTACAAATCAAGCAACATCAGAGTAAAGGTGGTGCTCTATAGAACTGGGATATTGCCTGTCCTCTAATTATTTCTATGCATCTGTCAATTGCAAGTCTTAGCTGTTAATGCAGGTGCTGGAGCAGCATCTGAAAGCCATGTTAAGAGCATGGTCTCCTCTCCCTCTCCCTCTCCCTCTTCTTTCTCACCCATCCCCTATCTGTATTCTTCATCCTCTCCCTCTCTTTCACAGCTTGCTTTAATGCAAGTATAAGTGATGAGGAGCTGCTTGAATTTCTTCTTTCTGATTTTGCATTCCAGGTAATGCTACTTCCAGGAATCCTGTCACTTGCCTCACCTCTTGGGTATGGGGAGCTCATTAGCTTCTGATTAATGAGCTTGTGATTGGACTTTGCATGGTACAAATTGAATGACTGTGTCCCCAGAGTATATTGGGAGCCACATGCTTGCCCCTGAACAAAATGCCATGTAAACCTTTCATTGCCCTGCCTTTTTCTTTCAGGTCACAGGACTCGGTGCTTACTGTGACAGCAAAAAACATTTTACTAAATGGCTAAAGCCATGCAACAATAGAGCATCTGAGGAAGAAAGGGAATATTCCAGAGCTATGGTTTTCCCCATTTGACCACGCCTGAGATTATGTATTATCTCCGATATTTTGCATGTAACTATGATAGAGATTCTACGATCAGAGATCAGTATTCTTTATAAATGTAAAACCTGAAAACAAATGGTGCCATTCCTCATGTACATGATTAATAGTAAGCTGCAAGGAGAGCAACATATGGAATGTGTTACCTTATTAATGACAAGGCACTTTTTATATTAACACAGTTTAAGTGGCCATTTTAACTTGCTGTTCTCCAATAACATTGAACCTTCTTTTCATGAGAAGCATGAAGACCATTTTGTCTCCCATAACTGGCACATGTGAAATAAGAACACATGATCCTCACTAGTAACTGCAGATCTAGAAAAAGATAATTTCTTGTCCTTTCCTGCTTTCTGGGTTAAGAGTGGAAGAAAGAATATTTTAGAAACTCATTTACAGCTAGACCCAACATAGCTCTTCCAGTGAAATTCTTCCCCTATGATTCCCTCACCTTTTTGGATGCAGCATTTTTTTACCTGCTGCCTCCTGAAGAGTGAACAGATGGGGAGTGGGGATGAGACTCTACTGTTTTCCTTGGCTGCTGGCACACACTTACAGCATCAGATAGAGAGGAAAGGATAACAGAACTGAACCAGTGATCAGAAAGTTCAAAGAACCAGTACTCATAAAACTCAATTTAACTTTTACAAACCCATTTCAACTATGGGCAAAAAAAGATAAAAATGCATGGATGGTATGACTGAAGTGCCACTGCAAACCAGCAGAGCAAAGAAAAGAAGTTGGAATGTATATATTGCTTCCTGTCATATCTTTAAACTTTGTGAAATGCAAATATAGACCTTTTTATTTATTATTTTTTTAAATAACACAGGTTTCTTAAGTTTGGAGAAGGACAATCAATATTTTGGCTGTGAATTTGCTGTCAGGACTGTATATTCTTGTACTGCTTCCTTATTGCGGTGGATCAGTGACCAAATATATTAGGCATCCATTGTGTACAAGGAAAATAGATGAGGGATAATTTGTCATTAGTCCTTTCTTTGTATTAGTAAGACATGTGGCACAGAGATGAGATATAGTCTGTGTTTTCTTCTGCCTTCCATCCCTTAATGCTTCTGATTCAAGTTTCATTGTACTCATATCTTTATCATGTTCCTTTGGTTTGCAGTGTTCTGTTTTAAGAACTTTGTCTTTCATAGGTCAGTGTTGTTGACCACCTGGCCTGGACTGCAGGTGAATCAGTTTTGGGAGACCCAATATAAAGTTACTGCTGCCACTGGCCACAGCTTGTTCTTTGGTACAAGAATATGTGACTGCTTCTTAAAAAATGACTAATGCCAACCAGAATATTAAGTGTCTTTAGCCAGGGCCTACCAAAATCAAGAGTATGAAGCCCAAGCTGCAATGAAATAAGACACAACTCTTACACTTTTTCACTGGAAAAAAAGTTCTAACTAGTGGGACATCCTGAATTTGGAACATGGACTCTATTTTCTGCTTTAAAGGATGGAAAGGAAGTCAAATAGAGTCAAACTCTAGCAACATTTTTTCTATTTCTAAGGCATGTATGGGTAATTTCTCCTCTTTCACAAGACTTTTTTTCCCTGTACTCAGCACTAGTTAGACTGCACCTTAAGTACGTTTTCCAGTTGTGGGCCCCTCAGTTCAGGAAGGACATTGAGATGCTCAAATGCATCCAGAGAAGGGCAACAAGGCTGGTGAAGGGTCTGGAACAAAAGGCCTACGAAGAAGGGCTGAGGGATTTGAGCTTGTTTAGCCTGGAGAAGAGAAGGCTCAGGGGAGACCTTATCATTCTCTATAGCTAACCAAAAGGAGGTTGGAGGTTTTAGCCAGGTGGGAGTTGGTCTCCTCTCTCAGGCAACCAGTGAAAAGATGAGAGGACAGAGTCCTAAAGTGCACCAGGGGATTAGAAAATAATTCTTTACAGAAAGAGTCATTGGGCACAGGAATAGGCTGCCCAGGGAAGTGGTGGTGTCACTGTCCCTGGAGGTGTTTAAGAAAAGACTGGATATGTCACTCAGTGCCATGGTCTGGTTGACAAGGTGGTGCTTAACCATAGGTTGGACTTGATGATCTCCAAGGTCTTTTCCAGCCTAGTGAATTCTATGGTTCTCTGACTTTCTCTTTTGCTTGTCCTTTATAGGCTGAAAACACTAACTATATGTTTGGTTTGACACACAACTTGGGGCTACCTTTAGGTCTATAGTTAAGGTTGATTTAGGGGTCCAGCAGGACCCCTCATGGACAAAATGAGGGTGAAGGAATCTAGGCACAGGTTTCCAAAGTCATGCAACATGAGAGACCTTGCACCATATGATACAAGCCTTGTCCTTCACCTAGTGTTGGATGTTCACTGTCACAACACAGTTGGACAAAAATCCTGTTTGAATTCCACATGAAGTATGAATGGTTCAGCTTTTGTCATGAGGAGTCAAAATGCAACTTACACTCCATTACAGTTCATCTGTATAAGAAACTCTATCACATTTTCTTTTCCATGCTAAGAAAATTAATAATCAATAAAAAGGTGCTGTAAACTTTTGAAATATAAGTTACCAGCATTGTCTGGTTGTGCTTGGGCATGCCACCGAATGCTCTGCTGTCCACCAGCTGTAAATTGATCAACTCTGTCATGGCCTCAAATCAAACTGTCTTCTCAGATGGCTGCTAATCTAAGATCACAGATAGAATAGTCAATTATATTTTTTAGTATTTTTTTTCCTCCTTCATAGCACTGGCTGTGAAGATGCATACCTTTGCATGGAATATAGTATTTATATAGGTGCATTTCTTCCCTCTGTTTTCTGCTAAATATAATGTTGAACTCTAGGCTTATTTTAGCAGATGAGCAGAGAATCAAATATCTTATGTGCAACTTGGGAGGGGTAGAGTGCCAGATCATGCAAAGGTTTCTTTGAATATCTGAGACTAAATGCTTGTCACAGAGAATTTCTAAGTTTGGGATATTGTTTTCCTTTGAGAAAAACTTGAACAAACACAATTCCTCCCCTCTTGACATTTTAAACCCATATCCTCCTCTTCCATCTATATCTTGGTTGATTCATCTTTTTTCCTTCTTTTTTCTTCTTCTTCAGCTTGTGATCTTGAGTCTTATGTACATGAATACATTCAAAATGAGTATGGTTTGATGTGCTAAGGAGTGAAATTTTTCTGCACCCCTTGGATAAGTAATTTCCTCCAGTCTCAGAGATGAGTGAGGTACAATAACACAGCAAGGAATAGAGACAAACAAGTTGTATCCCATAAGATGATTTTCATTTATCTTAAAGAGCATACCAGTGGTGAAAATTACCCGCTTTTGCACATGCATGCACTCTCCCTGCTTCTTCCCCCCACACTCTTCTTTGTCTCTCTCTTGCTCACATTCAGTGTCAGGGAGACATTTCCTGATTTATTGCTTGAAAGGCTGCCATCTCACTTTATCTCTTGAAATGGAAGGGGCTTTTTAAAAAAAATTGTGTGGGTAAGATCTCAGTCAGAACATAAGATATTGCAGCCCATTAGTGAAATACTAGAATGGGAAACTTGACATCTAAATGTTAAAAGAGCTATTACTCCCTACACAGCTGAAAAAACCTACATGTGATGCCCTTCCAAATGCTAAAATGGAGTAGGACCCTCCAGGATTACAGGTTTCCATATAGAAAGTAGGAAATGATGTGTTAAATCACCACTAATATTTGTTATGTTTCCTTATATACACTGACACACAGCTAAACCATCCTTTCGCAGTCTGAGGGGAATATGGATTCATGATCGCACAGGCATGTCTATGTCAGCATTAGCAGATGTCTCCAAGATGTGCTGGGCAGAAAAATATACTCCCTTGCTTGCATCCTATTTTACAACTGTCACAGATATTTTGCCACAAAAGTGTGATTGAGCTGCTGGCAGCTGTTCTATACCCAGGCTGAGAACTGCTGGTACTGAAAGCTAGTTACCACTCAGCTGAGTTCAGATACCTAACTTTCATTAATATTTGAGGTTGAAAAGCAGTCAGTAGTGTGTACCAATTGTACATTAACTTTTATCTCTGATTGGAGATCTCTCTACGGGAATCCTCATGAAAACTATTTTTTTATTAGTAAAAAAATCTGACTTTTCAAAGGAATTCAGGTATCATTTTTATAATATTGACTTAATATCTCATGACTAATATTTAGTAAAGTAGTATTGGCACATAGTTAAGTGGGCTAAATAATGAGAAAGACATAATGTATTTTCAAATGCATCAATGTTATGGCTTGGCATGTCCTTCTTCCTGCTTAAAATTAGCAATGACAGATACTGAGACCCTATTAATTTCTTAATAGGCTGATAGGCACAGCCAAGCATGGAACAAAGAATAATATAATTTGGCACTTGGGTTTACAAACCCTGCAGACCCTGGGGATGATATAGCAGAGAGTAAGATGCAGAAAGAGGAAACACACAGGTTGAAGTCAAAGCTCTCTATCCCAAATTTCTATTCTCTTTCTAGTGAAAATAGAATCAAATTCTAAAATAATTCCTCAATTTTTCTTGAAAAAAGAAAGAATTGCTGAGCCAACTCCAAACCCCATGTTTCAGAACTATAAATCTAAATTTCTTTAATTTTCTGTTGTGAATTGAGCATAAGGAAATGTTCAAATTTAGAAGTTCCTGAGTATTTCTGTATTTCCAATTCAAGATGTGTATTGTGAAGTCACAGTAGGAAAGTATTTCCAAGTGGGGGAAAAAAACCCCATTCACATAATTTATAGAAATTGTGAAGCTATTTATTTTCACTTTCATATTGCCTGTGCGTATCTGCCACCTTCAAGCTGCTCCTCTCAATACTTAGCAAGAATGTTTAGAGGGATGTAGATATTTTAGTTAATCTTGGAGACCTGCAGTAATAGTTGAAGAAAATTAAGTTTAAAGTTTTATAATTTCCAAAAGGAAAAAAATAAGTTCTAAAAGGGCATATATATATATGTGTGTGTATACATATATATATATATGTATATATATATCTGTTCCCGAAATTTCCATGTTAGAGATGAAACGCCTATGCAGATAATTAGCTTTAATGAACATGTTCAAAGCAACATCTATTTTTAACTAGATGTAAGATGCTTGTATTTATTTCATCTGGAGATTTAAAGGAGAGTCTGAACTTAAAGATAATTTTAGCTTTTACTCTGAGTGGTTTAAGCAAACATGAATGGCATGATACATCTGTCAAATCATTCAGTTATTTAAGAAGGAAGTTTAAGTGTTCACTTGTTAGCACTTCTGTTCTGCTTTTTATGGTAGGAATGGTGGACATATTTCATTCTTTTGAGAACCAATTCAACTCTAAGGTTTGTTTTCAACACATTTTGGTTGCCAGGACACAATGGGCACCTCTGTAATTTTCTTTTGTTTTTAATTTATTTCAATTTTCAATAATACTGAAATTAAAATCAGGTATGACAGACAGATGTTGTATTTGAAAAGAAATCTTTTTATTTATCTTCTTTCTTTTGAATCTGTCAGAAGACACTTCTAGCAGGCACAAAACATATCACTGTGTTCATCTTTAGGGGATATTGCTCCTGTTTAAACAACCAATGTGACACCTTTCTCTCTGCTGTAAGGCCTTTTTGTTGATGGTGGTGGTGGTGAGCAGGGGGGTGGTTTGGTAGGTTTTTTGTTTGTTTGTGTTTTTGTTGTTTGTAATTTTTACAGCATGAATCAAAAAGGTCACCAGGACCGCTGTGCAAAATGTGAAATATAGACACAGAATAAGCAATAACCTTACCCAAACAGTGAATTAGCTGGATTACAAGGTAATTCTGCTTTTTTCTGGTGTGAGTAATTCTGTAAAAGTCTTTTACCTTCTTTCCCTTCTTTCAGTGCTTCCTACCATGCTTTGCCACAGGAAATGCATGTAGTGCTGAATGAACATCCTACGTATTCAACCACATATTGATTTTTCATTCACTTTTTTTTCCCCTTTGGCAATGTAACAGCCAAATAAGCTGGAGGCTGCATTCCAATTCCTCATGTTACCAAGTAGCTAATTCCAAGGAGACTATTGCTAGTTTAAACAAAGTGTCATGGAAGAATATGTCCCCTTTAGTAAATTATAGGTGGATTTATTAATTCTGCTGACAGTACTGCTAACAGTACTGAAGTGAGGTGAAATTGAACTTGTGCTTTTAGATGGGAGAGGACATTGGGGAAAGGGAAGGGAAGGGAAGGGAAGGGAAGGGAAGGGAAGGGAAGGGAAGGGAAGGGAAGGGAAGGGAAGGGAAGGGAAGGGAAGGGAAGGGAAGGGAAGGGAAGGGAAGGGAAGGGAAGGGAAGGGAAGGGAAGGGAAGGGAAGGGAAGGGAAGGGAAGGGAAGGGAAGGGAAGGGAAGGGAAGGGAAGGGAAGGGAAGGGAAGGGAAGGGAAGGGAAGGGAAGGGAAGGGAAGGGAAGGGAAGGGAAGGGAAGGGAAGGGAAGGGAAGGGAAAGGAAGGGAAGGGAAGGGAAGGGAAGGGAAGGGAAGGAAAGGAAAGGAAAGGAAAGGAAAGGAAAGGAAAGGAAAGGAAAGGAAAGGAAAGGAAAGGAAAGGAAAGGAAAGGAAAGGAAAGGAAAGGAAAGGAAAGGAAAGGAAAGGAAAGGAAAGGAAAGGAAAGGAAAGGAAAGGAAAGGAAAGGAAAGGGAAAGGGAAAGGGAAAGATCGATTTCAAGAGAACTTCATTTTCTCATCTAGTGAACGTCTATATTTACCCTCCCTCTCAGTAGTGGCAGCTTTTCTAGCAAATTAAAACAGATGAGAAAGGAAAGATGTAGTGGGCCTGGCCAAATGATAATAGAAAATAATGTCTTGAATATTACAAACTAAGAAGCAGTTTCTTAAAACGTTTGCTTCCGAAACCCTCTAAGATAATGGTGTTTTACTGAAAGAGTATTTGGAGGACACAGGTTGTGAGGGAGCAAACTGAAAACTCACATCCCCTCACCAAAGTGTCGGTCAGATTTGAACATTAAAGTTGCACTCTGCCTGGAGTAGTGACTTACATGAGATATATAATCTTTTCTTTCTGCTGAGTATAATTATCTATTAACTTTCATTTACCTTTTCTCTACACAAGTAAGTACAAAAGGCTGTTAAATGCATAAAATTCACAGATGATTTGTTGAAAAATAGAAGTGCTGGGAGAATGTATATATTTGTTTCTCCATCCATCATTCAATGTATCTATATTCCTACCTATCTACTTGCTTTCCTACATATGTGCATATATACAAAATATTCCACTTAACATAGATGATATTGGTGTATCAAGTAGTGGTATTATGTTAATGGACCCTGCCACTGGATTTTTTGCAGCAGTCTGCAAATGTTGGAAGGTTTTTTCAACTGAAGAGTGATAGAATGACTGAAGATTTAGGAATTTTAGTCCTGCTCTAGGGTAATCCCATTACAGGAATGGGAAGGCAATCAGAAAAGTCCCTTACATTTGGTTCTGAAATATATTTTACCAAAGCCAGAAAAACATATCACTCCATTTAATGGATGTACCTCATTGCAATAGCTGGTGTGTGTGTGTGTGTGTGTGTGTATATATATATATATATATATATATATATATATATATGTATATAAAATATCTGTTTATACTTAAACTGAATATTACTAGAGAAGACAGGTAGGGAGCAATGTGCTGTTATAAAAGAAAGAAAGTAGGTGCTAAGCAAGTTTAGTAATGAATTCATTTTTCCATGGAAAAAATAGGCTTTAAAAAGTTGCATTTAAAAGTATAGATAAGTTTAAGCCACAGAGATCATACCACAAGTAAAAAACTTTCCTAGGATTCAGGGTACAGAATTTGTGGAGGCGGACTTTTCCTAGTTAAGCTACACAGCTAATTTAATTGGGCTAGAAGATACAGCCAGTAATATTTTTTGTTCTGGTTTTATTCTTGTACTTTTGCTTAAAAAGTATCAGTAAAACTATTTGAGCCACACGTTGATTCCATAGATGTGCAAAGTTGCAAATTGGTCCCTTTTTTTTTATGAAATAGTTTGGAGCCGATCTTTTCCAATACCGTAAGTTGAAAATTGGTTATGTTTTCCATAGAAAAAGTACTACTTGACATTTTTAATACAACAAAACTCTGTGATCATGCAAGGTTGTTCTATGTTTTGGTGCATAGTATTCTTAGTTAGAAATAATTGTACTCTATTGTATACTAGTGAAGCTGTTCTAATTTTATGCTTATGTAAGAATATGGCATGTACTTTTTTCTTTTACTTGAAGAGGCATGGAATACATTTTTCTTGTTAAAGAAGTGCCATGGGTTGTTCAACTCACACTAGAAGTGAATAAAACCAGGCTTCATCTTTAATTAATGAGTTCTGCCTTAATGCGGTTATTACAGGTGTGTGTCATTCACCTAGAAGCTCTCACCTCCTAAAGTAATACTGCCCGGAAGAATGACTTGGCATGACATTCTTCTTTGCAGTCCACGGGGTGTACCTATATACCTAAAACCTATAGGGTTATCTTACACCTTTTCTTTCATTCTTCTCAAAAGGTAGTAGAATGTAACATTTGGGGAAAAAAACCCAACAGATATTAACAAAATTATCACCCTCAATTGTGTAGAAACCACTAGCTTCTGAAGCAACACACAAGGATCAAGAAATTATGTTCATACTTATTGTTACACCCACTCAAATACTAGCAACAGTTTAGATGGAAAACACTTTATTGAAATCTTCTGGATAATGTGGAAACAAGCTGTGTTATTTGGTTTGTGTTTTGACCTATTTTATCCCCATGTGCTTCAGGTGTTACAATGTTACACTTTAAATTCACTTTATGTACAGTTCTTTTCACTGGATTGCAGAGCTTCTTTTTTAAAGCTGGTTACATTTTGAAGTAGAGATGTGAAAAAAATTATTTCCTGTTCTCAATGACATCAGGTTGTTTGAAGTTTGATTCATCTCTCACTGCACTTACTGACATACACAGTCCTTGAGTCCTGCAGAAAAGTGAAACCCTAGGGAGCAATACTTTCATCCATCAGCCTCAAATTAGTGCTAAGTGACCTTTCCCTTCACTATGGTCAATCAGAGTTAAAGATGAGTATTTTCTTGATGCAATCGTGATGCATGAAGAACTCTTGTGATGATTTACACATGGTGATCCATAGATCTTTTCCTGCTTCCCACCATCACAGAGAATATCCTCTCAGCTGCATTGTGACATGAAAGTTAGAGCTGACAGACCTGTGTAACAGAGAAAAAAATGTTTCAGATGCAACCACAACAGAGATACGGGAGTAAAAAAACTTACACAACATGCTGAACTGCCAGGTCAGACAGCACTGGGAACAGTATAAAACATTGTCTTAAGCCTTATTTCCTGAGGTGATAAAAAGGGGCCCAGTGTTTGCAAGCTGACTCTATGCTGCTATAAATCAGTGAAGAGATGGAGTAACATATAGGGATGCACCTTGTTTTGAGGCTCAGCAGCCTAAACCTAGGAGCTAATTGTCACTTAGTGTTAAAACAAATAATGACTTGCCAACTTAGTTAACATCTATTCATTGGGCTAGGTGTTATGATGACTCAGAAGAAAAAGTGAAAATTCTTTGGTGAAGGGCTTGCAAGCCAAGGAAAGACAAGACAGCATCAGAAGGATATAGTACAAAAATTCTCACTGGGCTATAAAATGGGGTTCAGCAGAACTTAAAAGTATTATACTCTCAAGTAGATATACTCACAAGCAGTCCTCCCAAGAAGTCCTTTTTCCTATTGTGCCAGATTTTGTAGACTACTTTTGGTACCTCTTGTGGTTTTAGATTATGAGTACATCACAGTTTTTGGCACACAATTGTCACTCCGAATTTTCTTGCTTTTGAGTGTTTGAATCTTAGCAGTAAGGTTCTCACGCAGCTTCATGAAAACAATGTATATTTCTAGAATTGATCTACTTGTGTTTACATAGTTGTTCTCTGGAAGGAGAAATGTGATTAATGGTGATGTTCACCAATGAGATCAGAGGGGTGGAAACCTGTATGGCCATCTCTTGCCCCTTGTCCAAAAAGTATAAAAGATAGAGTCAGAAAATAAAGTCACAATCTTTCCTTGGTTGATCTGCTGCTGTCTGCTTCATCCTTTGTCTGTCTGAAATAGTGACACACAATATAAAAATCAACCCAGCTGTACAATTTGAAAGCAACAGGCTCTCTATAGTAGGTCCCACCACTGGACCTACTAAATGTGCACATATATGACTTATTGGTATAGTGCACATATGTGAATCCTTTTGAGACTTCAGTCTCCTCAGATGAATGCAGAGAACCCTGGGCCTTTATGGGATATATCATAATGCATAATCTAGAGCAGAATAACACATGCACAGAAGAGATCTTACATATGGAGTGACCATTTCTGGGCACTCTGACTAACACAGAAACCTGGAAGTGTTCATCCCCTACACCACAGTGGCAACATCGAAATGAACCAAGAGTCAAAAATTATATTCTGCTGCCAATGCTATTGAGAGAATTACAATGCTTGGAGAATTACCTCTTCAGGAAAAACTGATAAACAAGAACTAAACAGAAAGGTGAGCAGAGGTGCCTTTCCTTTCTTTTTGAATGGAACATGACCCATTTAAAGCAAAATCTTCCCCTCCACAGGGACATGAGGCCATTGAAATGGCTGAAATACAGTGTACATTTTAAGATTAGAATGCAGGACCTGATGATATTGCAATAGAGGAGTGCAGATGGAGGCTGCACATTCTCCTCTTGCATGATTGAAATATTTGAGTGCCCATGTGTGTGTAGCATAAGTGCATGTGAATTTTGAATCTTTGAGCCCTACATGCAGTTCACTTTAGGCTGTGAAGTATTTCTAAATACTCTAAGTAATTTACTTAATTGAAAATGGAGTAGAGAGAATTGCACCGAAAAGTGTTCCTGTGTCAGGGCCAGAAATTTTAACTTCCTTTATCTTTAAGGCACTGCCTGAGCTACAACTTTATTATATGGGCCACAATAACAAAAAAGCAGCATAAAATAGTACGGAGTATAGATAGCTTGCTACCTATCTACCGTCAATGTCCTTCTGAATCATCTTCCCTGAAATGTGTTAATTTATTTTGTCTCTTCTTCACCTTATGGTTGTTTTAAGAGAAGTGTGCAGAGTACGTATTGTGTTTGTCACTATCTTCTTGATTCACTTTGAATTAGGGGCAGAGGAATTTGAGGCTGTTTGTAAAAGATTATATTTAGCCTAATTTCCAGGTTGTCTTCTCTAATGTTCCAAAAACCTAAAAGCTTTTGGTTGCAAAAGGGGAATCTGAATGCAATGAGAAGATTCTCATTGATAATCACAAGAATGCACATGGGGCAAAAGATTGATGTCTGCCCTATTGGCTTGTCTAAAGTCAGTTTCAAACCTGAAGGTGAAGATGTGCTTCCTGTAAGAGGGCCTGGATGTTGCAGTCTCTCTCGTACTCTCTCTGCAGTTACTTTCAAAGCCAAGTAATGGGAGCAAACATCAGTTTGAAAACCATGCTACTTCATTATTCTCCTCATTACTTTAAACATGATATTTTCAGAACCTAACAATATTGGAGCATAATGAGTGTAAATGTCTCAAAAAAATGTAAGTGCAGGTTTATCTGCAAGGGTTGTGCAAATATATCAGATGTACAACATTAGCATGGAAGCCTGATTGCTCAATATGAACTGATATTTTCAACATTTTTTCTGCAAGTGGGTGGAAAAATCAGGGTTGTAACCCTTATGTTACAGCTCAAGTTGGATCAAATACAATCTTTACAGCTTTCTATGTTACTACTTGTTTTACACTACCAGCTGTCAACCTGATCAGTGACCTTCTGTTGAAGGCTGGCACTGAAAAAATCTGTCTCATTAACCAGGGAGGAAAAGGTCATTCACTTAAAAGTGATGTCTACTCTGCTTAGCTGCAGCTGAATGTCTGTGAATATGGGAAATTCCAGAATCAAATATAATCTTAAAATACTTGAACTCAACAGAGAAATTCAGGTCTCACTGTAATGTTCACAGTTTCATATTATTTTAGTAGGGCTAGGATTAAATATGTGTAGCCATGGTATTTTTTGTAGAGATTTGCAGCTGTCTAGTTTGGGAGATCCAAGATTCTTGGCTAGCAGGACTGGAAAGTCCTTTGTTATGTCTTAATTGATGTTAGCCCTAGTTTAATTTTAACATCAATCAGCCAAGAGTGTCCTCTAAACAAATATTGACCATTTTTTCTCTATTCTGTGCTAGAAAATCTTGTTAGATGTTCTGGAGCCTACACAGTGAAACTGAAAAGTAGGTATAATATTTTCATTTGGTTAATACGTAGAGGAATATTGGGAAAGGAGCCTGTATTCAGCTTGTTACTCCTGATTGCAGCCGGATAAATTTTTCAACAAATAAGCAAGAAGGAGGTAGTTCTCTGGTTTTAAGATTGCAACCCAAGTTAAGTACTTGTGTCTTGGGTTTAGGCTTCTTTCACCCGAGATTCAGGTGTTGGTTCAAATGAGTCTTTTTCACCCTCTGCCCTCTGAAGGCTTTGAATCTGTGCTTGGCGCAAGAATGATTCTCTTGGTTCTAATGTGTTTATTATTTCTTATCTTACAAATTCTTTGTGCCAGCCAAGGTGTTCACAGCAGCTCGGACACGATGCAACTCCTCCAAGATGAGAGGTCGCCACCTCTTATACAGATAGTTACACGGCTATTATTTACAATTTCATACCAATGCCTAGCACCTATACAAGAAGGGTCATTTCTACTTTAAACCTCAAACTACCTTGTGCCAACATCATTGTAGAAGATGGAGGCCAAGGGAGAAGGAGAAGAACCCAGGGCACCGCCCTAAAATCTCCGTCTTGTCCCCCAGTCAGCTCCATTCTAAAAATCCCCAAACTACAAAACTTTCCATCTGGTGATTGGCTACACTACTGTCTGTTACACATTTGTGACTTGTAATTAATTCCTCTCTGTGTTGGAAGTTTTTCTCATGGACTGAAATCAAAGACTGTGTCTTCCTGGGCTGTGCCACAGTCTCAAACCCTCCTTCACAGACCCCAGACCCTCTTTCTTTGGTCCCAGGCCTCTTTGCTGTGGCCTTCCAGGGCTCTCAGAGGGATGCTCTGGACTTCGACACTTGGGGAGGCCCCTTTTTAATTAAGGACTAAAAAGGTTAGGGTGTTCAGCTGCTGAAATATCACTAGATGCAAATTTCACTTTAAAATGCTTCTGGTGTAAATACTTACTCATGAGCTCTAGGCTATCCTTGCAGGCATCTGCTTGAATCACAAGTTCCCTTTTTCAAGTGGGCCAAGGTCATGCCAAGTGTGCTTTAGCACAACCAACAAGGAAATGTGGCTTATTTGTGCAGTTTGGAAAAGGCTGCTGGAAAACCCATCTGTGGAGATAACCTTTGTGGTGGTGCTACCACCAGTTTCAACATGCTCTATTATACTAGAGTTCATCTCTTGACTCATACCCCTATGGCAAAAACGAACTCTTACAAAAGATATGCCAAAGGATCTTGCTGTAATTTCCAAGTGGGGAATCCCACTTGGAAAAATATGTGGACCTCTGGCAGTACTAAGGGATATATTAGAAGATGGATCTGCCTGTAGGCAGCTAACAGTACATGCAAAATTATCTCCCCAGCCAGACACAATAGCAGAACTCCTTCTAGAGTGCGTTGATTCCTCTTAGCTTTAAAAGACATACATGAATTCAGTAAAAAAATCTTGAGAAGGTTGAAAATGCCAAGCAGAAAGAAGGGGAAAAGAAACAGAGAATTTGAAGATCAAGTTCTTGAAGAGTGCATCTGCATTAAAGAAAAACGAGACCTGTGATTCATTACATCTCCTTGTTGTAGTTGTACTGGAAATTGTTGAATGGGAAGGGAAAGACCAATTGCATGCTAAGACACTAATTTGAAAACGTTATTCAAATCTCTTTCTACCTACATTTGGGACTGTGCATAGGTCTGGGAGTGGGATGTCTCCCAGCTCCATGCTCTCCATTGTAATTCTATGCTTTGTTTTTTCCCTGTTGTAAATCAAGCAAGTTTCAAGGAGTTTCTGCAGAAATCATAAGTCGCGTTACATTTTCATTGCACGAAGTCAGTCATGAGTTAAGTGATTATTTTCCAGAATACTGCAACTCTATGATTTGTTGTTATTTTTCCAAGTAGTATAGTTTCAAGCAGCCAAGAACTCCATCCATACAAGTGTGTGACAAAGTACCAGCTTTCATTCCATGCAAACAGTATGATCATTTAGCGGAATGACTTCACTCTTTAATGGAAAGTAATCCATGTCAGGGAAACTATCACATATAATTTGGTGCAACTGAACTTTGTCTTCAACCTTTTACTATGATTTATGTGATTAGGTCACCAGAGGAAGCCGTTTTGAAAATCATGATTAAACACTTTAAAGAAACAATTTCTATCTTCAAGCACCTTGTGCAACTTCATTTTTCAAGTATTTGTCCTTCCTCATCAGCCTGGTTACACTGAAATATAGAAAAATGACCTTTGAAATACTATGTTATTTCTTTAATATAAAAACAGGTGAGAACAACTGAAGCTGCAAATGAATTGCTATTGTTCTGATAGAGTTTCTTTAGTTTTTTCCCATACAGTTGCAACATCTATTTAACAACTTTCTACTGATTCTAAGCATAGCATAATAAATAAATTTATGTGTTGTCGATCTGCTGCAACTTATTTTTTTAAGACTAGTATAGAAAATTATCGCCAGTAGATATTGCCTGGAGAAATAGACACCAAGGCAAAATTCAGACAGAAAAAAGTTTCGAATCAGTTCAATTCTTTAGCTCTGTGATGAGCTTACATTTCTGAAGAGGGTGCTTTGCTGTCCAAACACATCCTGCCCTCTTTGGCCTCTGGCATCAATGCCAACAAACTATGCCACATTATATTCCAATGGTGAGCAGGTTATGGCCCATCAAAGTTCGTCAGCTCATGCATAAATAATGAAAATTCAAAATGTATACAAACTAGTCTCCTGAGTTCAATAATGTAAGGCTTTGAACCTCTTCACTGCCTTTGGAAGGAATCAAGAGAAGTAGGATGCTTATCAGCAGAAGTTATTGTCATAAAAGGCCAAATTCTGCACATGGCTCTTCCAAAACTTCACCATGTTGCCAGGTCATGAAAAGGCAGACATAGTTGTTGCATGCAGCAACAGTGTTCATCATGTCTAGGGAGGTTACAGTGCCGGCAGGGAAACAGACGAGACAAGTCTCTTTTGTTAAGCACAAGAGTCCATTTTATTTCCCCCCCCAACCTGAGCTGGGGAGGAAGGAGAAGGCAGAGAGAGCCAAGGCCAAGAGAGAGAGCCCCACCTCCATCTCCCCTTAGGTAGAGGGTCTGGGGGCAGGGCAAAGGGCAGGTAAGGGCATTGACCTGAAGCCAATGGAGACACACTGAGGGGGAAGGAACCACAAGGCCAAGGTCATTGAGGAGGGGCAGAACTGACCAAACCATTGTGTACAGAGCACATTGGAAATATCCCCTCAGGCAGGAGGGGTAGCTGGGGTCTGTCTTGCCAAGGCCAGAGCCTGGGTATTACATTGAGTGGCTGAAGGACTCCACACATAGTCACCAAATATAGACGGGAACAGGAAATACACAAATTCCCATGGCCACTGAGGCTTGTTTCCATCTGGTAACCGGAATTTGTTCCTTGCAACTGAGGGATCTGGTTGCAGATGTGTTGTTAAGGTTCAGGTTTAAATATCAAAGCAAAGCCAATTTTCTTCTACAATCATCGTAGCTTGTCCCTGATGAACTTCAGGGAGTTTAGCTATAAATTTGCATGTATTAGCTCTATAAAGGGGCTTCACAACTCAAGTCCAATCCCTGAGACCTCAGCTCTAAGCAGGGATATCTTGCCTGCTTATCTGTACTGCTTTTTATGACTCCTTTCTAGCTATGCTCTCCTCATACACTATGTCTGTGTCTGCAGCCAACACCACATAAGGTTTCCCCTATTGCTAAAGTCAGGGAAGAGGTATTAGTGTGGTGATGGTAACTGGGGAAGGTGAGAGGTGTGCCTGTTCAGTACTGCAAAATTTGTATCATTATTGTCCCTCAACTTTCTTTATCTCTGGGATGTTGCCAAGAACCTTTTTTTTGTGCCTGTGCATGTCTACAAAGATAAAGATTAGGTCAAATATCACAACCTGATGTTGAATTCTTCACATCACCAACAAGCCCTCAAACCTCACAAGAAACTTCAGTAGAGTAAGAGTAGAATATGATAGTCTCACTTTGTGAAGATGAAGTGAGAGAGGAGATAAAAAGAAGGCATAAAAGAGAGAAAGAGAAGAAAAAAGACCACAAGTCCTTGGATCCTGTGTTGGTCCTGATGCATGGATGGTCTAGATCTGGGGACTACAAAGAGAATGAGACAGAGAGAGAGAGAGAGAGAGGAAAATGAGAGCAAGGAGGACAATTCACTTCCTTTCATAGATAACCTTGTGCACACCTCTAATCCAAACTGGACCATATTGTTTATATGCCATATTGTTTGTGCATGTACAGCCAGCTCTTCTGAGCCCTCTAGGAACTGAATCAGAGTGTGAGGAGTCGATGCAGGTGCATTGAGAATGAGTCTCAAAGTATTAAAGGAAGTCAGCTGAGAACAGTGCTGCCCCACCTCTGTGGGACCCTCTCTTCTAATCACACCTTTCCTGTCCCAAAAGTCAATATGTTCAAGACAAATCGTGCTTATGCCTGGTCCTTCACAAGGCCATGACATTATATCTGATGATGAACGACTGCAATGTCAGAGAAAAATTCAAAAGCAATGATGCAATATTTTTACTATTTACACCAAATTTAATGGGAAAAAAATATTACATTTCTTCAAATATTTTCAATTAGTTGCTCATCTAGAGAAGAAAAAAAAATAAATGCATTTTTGTGATGTTTTCACAGGTATCACTGTCATTAGATATCAATGAAGGGAAACATGTAAATACCAGTGTAATATTATTATTTAATTTGAAGGATATTTTCAGCACAGCATAAGAAACAAATGCAGAGACCACTGCTTGTCAAAGTTATCTAAAGAGGGTTTTTTTGCTTTGTTTTGCTTTGCTTTGTTTGTTTGCAGGCTTTTGTGTTTGTTTGGTTTTTTCATCCCACAACAGCATGTGAATCATAGAGTCATAAAATGCCTAAATTCCTACTATGCAATGCTTCCCACCCCCTGCCATCAACTATTTACTGAAAACCTAAGCAAGGTACATTGCTTTTCACATATTCATACATTTATACAATGCCTCACAGAGTTGGCTTAGTACCAGCTTCTTCCCTCGCACTTGAGCCCTCAAATTTTGGAACATCTGTGCCAAGAGGAAATGGCTAATGTCTGCTCCTATAGTGGATCTTGCTGAATCTCATGTTTTCAAAGAGGGAAATAAAATACAGGAGTAAGGACAAAGAAAGCTCTTGAAAAGGGAATTACTTTCTAGCTATAAAAAATGGAGAAAATAATTAAGACAGATCTAGTGAAAGAAACCATCACCACTAAAAACTAATTAAACATTTGCATTTCAGAGGTAAGTTTCTGTGCAAAAAATTTGGGAAACAGCAGCCTGACAGGGAAGATTATTGACTGTAATTTGCTGTATATTTCTAAGTAAGTTAGAAGAAATATATTGAGGATTTAGCCAGCTTTGCATAGCTGCTTTATTATTCTTTTAAAGTGAGTAATTTATAACTGTTTTCAGAGATATTTTATCAGCCGCTTATCTCCTTCAGCTAGACCTGTGATATGGAGGGATATAATGAATTTCTGTTTAATATTATAAGAACTAATGGGACGACAACAGCAGGAGAATAATTACTGTCTTCATGGTTAAATATTTTATATTTGGCAACAAACCTGCCATTGAAAAAAAAAGTAATTTAATCTTTATCCCTTTTCTGAATACTGAAAAATGTTGGTGACACAATGAACTAAAGTATATTTGCTGCATATTGTAATTTTAGTTGTTTGTAACTAAAGAGAACCATTTATTTTAGTGGCAAAAGTTCCTTAATGTCTACTCACTTCTCCCACCCAGATATCCTGTGGTACTGTGAAAACTTTTATCCATCAGATGAGCTATATTCTTTATAGCTTTGGTCCACTATTACAACCTTTAAACAAATTTAAGTGTCCTTTTATGGATTTTACCTGCTAAAGGATAACTGTGTGTTTGAGAAGATTATTTTAATTACAACAGCAACAGAACAATTGTAAAAATACTACTTGTGTGCTGTTGGAATTAATTAGTTCTCCATATTTTCCTGCAACATAATCAGTCTTTTTCATATCTTCTTAACCCCATAAAGAATGTTAGAAGATAAGAAAAACACAAATGTAATTCACAATTCTTACGCATTTTCCATAAATACTGTGTATTCTTCTAAATAAGAAAAGAGTTATGAGAAGTATCCTAGAGCAGCAAGTATACCCTTGTTATAGGGAATGTCTGTATAAAATAATTCGTGCTAGAAATAAAATAATATAAAAATAAGAAAGCAGAAGCCACTTCCAGGAAAGCTGATTTACATCTGTGAGGGGACGGGCAGCTCCAGGGAAGAGAAAAGAAATCAACAACAGAAAGAGAGTCACAGCCACGGAGATGGGCCATCAACAGTGATTAATCAAGGATACGATTGGATGAACGACTGGGCGTGCCCGCTCATCAAGACAGATTGGACCAATATCACTTTTTTGAAAATCTCATCAACTTCTCTGCTCTGCCTGGAAATTTATTCAGGAGAACTGGAGTCTCAAAAGAGGACCCATGAATATGCAATCTGAGCAAAGGTGTATAAAGGAACCCTGCCTTGGGGAGAATAAACAATATAAAAACTGGACCTTTGGTGGTGGGATTTGTGAACAAGGCAGGACTGGTGCGATAGAGACCTGTCCAAGCGTTCACCCAGTTTCGATCCTGGGATTGGGGCTGTCCTTTTATCTTGGCTGAGTTCACTGTTACGTGAAAATAATTTTTATTTATTTTTATTTTTCAAATCCAGCTGTCTCATTTATAACAGATTGATACCCCTGATGTGCTACAATTTTGGGGTACACAGACATCCCGCATTGCTCAGGAGGTGCCCTGCTGGTTTTCAGTGGCCTGACAGTGTGGGAAACCCTGTGGAACCGATTGTATTACAAACAAATTTATGCCACAGTCATGATAAAAGGGACTAAAGTTCAGAACTCGGTTTGAGAACTCAAGGGAGCCCTGAGCCGCAGCTATTTTTCTCACTTGTAAAATTCCACGTGCACGAAGAGCCCACGTAGGAAAAGGAACTGTAAGTATTTGCGTGGTTGAGTGGGTGTGACTGAGCATGTGTCTGAGATGTGATATTATCATGAAGCAAGAGCAGCCTTGCAGTTGCAGTTCCACTCTTCCGTGAGAGAAGTGGTCAGCCAAAAGGGAAGCGAACGTAACAGGATAAAATATGCCTTTCATGGGTCACCCCAAAACTAGGGAAGGTTCTTGGGGATCAGTCACGGGAGAACAAGGGAAGGACACGTCCTCTGAGTTCAGGAACTGGTAAACCTTTTAGTTCAGGGCTTGGTAAGCCCAGGAAAACAGGCAAGGTGATCAGGAATATCTCGCCAGTCAAAAGCCCACAGAACAGTTCGCTGCCTGGTCAGTAGCTTGGTGATACTGATCAAAGGTAAGCACATGTTGGTTTAAATAAAGAAACAAAAGGGTTTTGTGTGTGAAATTGACATCGGTCCGGTCCACACAGAAGGATCATTGGTTAGTAAAAGGACTGAGATCCTGAACAAAATGGGAAAAAGGAAAAGTAAAGTTCAGAAAAAGCCCCAGAAAAACATGGGTCTGGAGAAGAGAGCAGTGCTTTCAAAATCCCAAGGGACAGCCCGTTAGGTTGGATGTTGGAAAATTGGGTAGACTGTCCCAGAAGGGGGAAGCTGTCTAAGGAAAAGATGATATATTATTGTGTGGAACTGTGGGGAGGTAAGGAAATAAGGGAACATCTGATTTGGCCTGTGTTCAGAACATTTGAAATGTGGGCCTTGTGGATAATAAAAGGCCCAGGGACTGGGAGGAAAGGGGGTATGCAAGAATTTGGGAAGAACCTCAGACAGGGTTATTATCGGTGAAAACTAAAAAGGGAATTAAGATCTAGAGTGAAAAGTGGGAACCCCTAGACAACCTCCTGCCCTCATATTTGCTATTTATGCCTGCTCAAGCCCAGGTTTCCCCACCTGCTACCCCAGACCTTATGCTGCAGCTTGTGCAAGCCCAAGCCCCCCTTTGGAGGCTTTGGCATCCTTGCCAGCACAAGCGGCTGCAGCACTTCCCCTGCTGGCTATGCCAGCTGTCCCATTGTTGCAATCTCCCTTGTCAACGCCTCTCATAGACCTCCAGCTCCCTCCAGTGTCTGCCACACAGCCGCTGCAGATTCTTGGACCTCCTACCCCCAGGTAAGTCTCCAGCCCTGCTCCTGTTACCCTCCTAGCCCATCAATACCCCACCCCCCCCCTGCTGGCACCAACTCCTGCACCCCAGCCCACACCATCCAGAGCACAGCCCACAGGCTTGGTGCTGTGACCACTTCCCTGGGGACCCTGTTGCAGTGCGCAGCCTCCCTCTGGGGGAAGAATTTTTTCCTGTTATCTAGCCTAAACCTGCCCTGACCCAACTTCAGGCCATTCCCTCGGATCTTGTCCCTGGTCACAACAGAGAAGAGATCAGTGCCTGTCCTTCCTCTTCCTCTCATGAGGAAGTTGTAACTACAGTGAGGTCTCCCCTCAGTCTCCTCCAAGCTGAACAGACCAAGTGACCTCAGCCACTCCTCATATGACTTCCCCTCAAGGCCCTTCACCATCTTCATTGCTCTCCTCTGTACACTAATAACCTAATGCTTTATGTTTTGGCACCCAAAACTGCCCCCAGCACTGGAGATGAGGCTGCCCCAGTGCAGAGCAGAGCAGGACAGTCCCCTCCCTCACCTGGCTGTGATGCTGGGCCTGATGCCACCCCAGGACACGGGAGACCCTCCTGGGCACCAGGGCACTGCTGGCTCATGTTCAATCTTCCGTTCAACAGGACTCCCAGGTCCCTTTCTATGGCACTGCTTTCCAGCATCTCTTTCCCCAGCCTGTCTGTATATCCAGGGTTGCTGCATCCCAGGCGTGGAATCTGGCACTGTCCCTTGTTGAAATTCATGTGGTTGGTGATTGCCCAGACACCTAATTTGTTGAGATCTCTCTGAAGGGTCTCCCTGCCTTCAAGACACCAGTTTTGTATCATCATCAAACTTATTAGTATCCCCGTTAGTTCTGTGTCCAGATCATTTATGGTGTGGAAGAGCAGAGGGCTGAGGATAGATATCTGTGGAACCTTTCTAGTGAGATGTCACCAGCCCAATGTCACACCATTTACTGTAACCCTTTATGCCTGACCCCTGAATCAGTTGCTCACCCATCCCATGATCTGTTTATCCACCTGTGCTGCACATTTCATCCAGAAGGATACCGAGAGAGACAGTATCAAAAGCTTTACTGAAATCCAAAAAGATTACATCAGCTGACTTCCTTTGATCTACTAGCTGAGTTACCTTGTCACTAAAGGAAATCAGATGCTATACATTGATGGAAAACTGCATATTGATAATCCAAAGCTCCCATAAGACTTTTTTCTCCCATTCACTTTTTTCTTACCTGTTAAGATTTTGCCCACCCATGCAGCACTCTGAGGTAGAGGTATGGTGGTTGTGTGCATCTAACCTGCAAAGCCAATGGCACTTGCCAGCAAAGCTAAACCTCATTGATACTTCTGCTTGTAGAGATGTGATAAGGTTAAATCTTCAAATTATCTTTTGTTTTCTTTTACAAAGACCTCTTACTCAAACCTTTTGCTTACTTTCTCCCCTGACCTCTCTTTCTTCTTCAGATTCCATATCAGGAAGAATGAAGGTGGTCAGCCGGGCAATCCTGGAAAAGAAGTGATTGAATGTGGACAATGAAGGCAATAATTTATGATGGTGTGATAAAGCTAGGGAAACCCTTAAAATAATGGGAAGCTGGATGGGAGCAAACACAGATCCAATCACTATGACTAATGCTATGTTCTCCGTTTATTTCATCTAAGATGGCAGGTTACATACACTTTACATAGTTTACAGTTACATTCTCGTTGGCACACAGCACAGGAAAAATGCAAACAAACATTGTTTTACTTGTTTCTTAAGGTAACTAAAGTATTCACACTAATAACTATACTTATTAACCTCTAGAAAACCCACTGTCCCTTGTTAACACCTTAACATCTAATTTCTAACTGTGCCACAGGCTTCACAGTTGGCCTTGGTGTGGGACCCAGGCTGGGTTAGCTCAAACCTCACTCCAAATACCTACAGTGTGATAGTAAACAAGCATCAGTTACAATCTGAAGAGCCCCAGCTTACTTAGTGATAGTTGTCTCCTTCTTCCTGAAAAAAAATTGACACATCTCTTTTCCAATAAACAATACAGCATATTGGTTTTTGTGTCTCCTGTACAAACCAGAAAAAAAAAAAAAAAGCTTATTTGGATCAATATTTAGGATTTTATCCAGGAAGACTACATTATTTGTTGCTCCAAAATTAATTTTTCTTAAACATTATTTACCTGAAAATATGTAAAATGTCAACAGTCTCTACTCTCTACTAATTTTCATAATACTTGTCTTAGCTCAACTTTAGATTTTCAAAAGCTGTCAGCTTAAATGTAAATTCTTTCATTCTGCTTTCCTACATAAACAAATTCTTTGAATACTTTTCTATCTCAGTATTTCAGACTGATATTCTGTGCTCAGTTTCTTTTTGAAATATTATTTATTGTGCATGCTTCTGGATGAAAATGCAGTGACCTATATATTTTTTTACATTTTTCATTGTTTGACAGAGTGATGCTGGATTCCTTAAACTGAGAATTAGGAGGAAAAAACAATTAGCCTTTATATTCTGTATATTTTTTGGAAGATATTCTTTAGTTTGTTGGCTTCCTATACAAGAGCTCATGAGGGTTTTATGTCACTGCCAAATTCCTTTATAGTGCAAAAATTAGTTACTTCCTAATTGATTCATAAAACTCTATCTACTTCTAGCTACAAGAGAGATGTTGTTTGCAATGTTCTTTCAAAAACACTTTCATTCAGTCTGAACTGAAATTGTTTAATTCTACTTTTTGTGTGATGAAAAAGGTTGTAATATATTCAACATGTATTCAGAGAAACTAAAATGTAGCTTAAATATATTTTTTCATTTCTATACAAGAATTATGCTTCCATATTTTCTTTTTTTTCTTGAATCCTTTTAAAACCTAAAATAATTTAAAAGCTGGAAGTACATTCTTTGATCTTTATATTTCCATTTAAAAACATTGCAGCCTTGGGTGAAATCCAAGGCTTTGCCATTGATTCAGTAAACATAGATCTCAAGTATGTTTATTAGTCTGACATCTGGAATAATAATGTGCAGCAGAACACATTTTTTTTAGAAAAAAAAACCAAAAAAACCCCAATACAGGCATTAGAGAAGTTTTTAAAACTCTGTGCTTAAGACTGTGAGAGGCTGAGATGTTTATAAATAAAAATAATAAAAATAATAATAAAAATAATGAAATAATAAAAATAAAAGGCAGGGTCAAAAACCAGTTCTGTATAGTTAATAAAACTGTTGTTGTCCTACAAGGAAATGTTATTTGCTTGGGAACTTTAATGTTTCAGTCTAATAATGCAAATAAAAATAAATCTTTCTAGACTTTTAAAGTAAGAAAGCCCAGAGTATCAAAAAATTCTTCTAATATTTGATTTATGATCTAGTGTTTAAACATTAAACTGAGTGCTTTTTCGAACTGCAGTATTCATCAGCTTTGTAATATGTTTCACATGAGTCAGACAATAGCTGCACCTTCACCTTTTGTTCTTTTGACCATGACACACATGTCCTTATGACCTTGCCCCTTTTCAGTAAAAAGCTAACCATGGCTGTAAGAACACCACTGTTTCTTTTTGGTTGAGAAAGGAGAAATGAAATCCCCTCTAAGAGGACATCTGAAATAGAATTGAGTCCAAATAAACAGAGTTTAGAAAAAGTAGTGCTGACTATACAGTTGCTGCAAGTAGTAAAGCACATCAATAAATACTAGAAAATATGCCTCTTTTTCCACATCTTCCAGTTTTCTGGACACTTTAAGATCTCTATTTTCATGGTCCTGTTGAAATAAAATATTTCTGCATGGCAAAATTCTACAAGCCATTAATGATCCTGCAGCTTACAGTGAGAACAAGGCCAACCAGAAAATTCAGATTCTTCTCCCTTTTGGAAGAAAAAAATGCAGAAAATGTTCCTCCTATTGCAGCGTTTGTTTAAGTACTTTAGGTTTGAAATATGTTTCTGGGAAGCCGATCCTGGCTGGAACTATATATGTAGCATACAAATAAGGTAAAGCATTTGTGAACATCAATTAGTCTGGACTTTTGAGACTAGCTAGCATAACAATATATTCTCATATGCAAAAGCTTTGGAGTAATGTTCTTAACCAGGATATTTTAATGCTGGGCTTCAGTCCAGCCTGAATACTAACACCAGAGTTGTAATTCCCTTCACTGAAAATATGGGCATATTCTAAAAATGCTGATTCAGGTCAACGACAGCAATGCAGGTGTTACTATTCTGATAAAAGAAAAAAAAGAAAGAAAATTTCAATCTGTTGTCTTGGAGCCCTGAGTACATACATAATGACAGTCAAGCAGACTATCAAATACCTTTTCTAGTAAGTGTACATTTTTCAATCCAACAGTTGCTCCCATAAATGATTCTGCACTATGCCACTAGTGCTACTAGGAGAATATAAACTTTCTCTTAGAGTAATATTGCAGTACAAGATCAAAATCTAGGAAACTTGTCAACAAACAAACCCCCCGACAATATGATGGAAAATACTGTAATCAAATGAAAACTACTTGCAAGTGATTTTTGCAATGGTTATTTCCATACCATTTTCTGTTTCTTTTTTTCCTCTCATAATTGAATAGGCAGATATTGAGGTAATTCTGCTATTTTGATTAAGTATGGCAAGAAAGTGGGTGTTTGAAACTAAAAGCAGAAGTAAGACACTTAACACAACAGTTACTAGACTTTGAGCTCACCCTTTTTTGCCTCTAAGAGGCACTGGCCTGTGGTGGTGCGCGGATGCGATTCCAGTTTGGTTTTTACAAGTTGTGGTTTGTTGTTATTTAAAATTGGTATTTATTCCCTTTGTTCAAGATGGCTTCCCTTTCCCTCGGAATTCCCGCCAAAACCCTGGTTGCCTTGGTTACCCCATCCCAGAATAGTTGTTTATCACTTTTCTGTTAAATGTCAATCTTTGAGTTATGTAACTTCCCCACCCCCTCATTATGCATTCCTCCTCCCCAAGTTACAAGGTGTTGGTTGAAAGTTCGATCACCCCATTGTTCTAAGTTGTATGATTGGTTCCGCTCAACCCCACCTTTTGTAACCCACCCCCTAATAAAAAGCTGTGGTTTTCAAGGTTCGGTGTCTCTCCGGAACACCGCCTTGGAGTGCACGCACCCTTGGTTGGCAATCCAGAGAGTCCCGTCTCTCTCTTTTCTGCTGGATACCCGTGCTGTGGTCAGGGTTATCCGCTCCTCTGGCTGAAAGGCCCCCGGGTTGTGGTGGCGGCAGGGCTGGCCGGAGCCGCACCCTTGGCAGCCGACCACTGCAGAGGCCACTTGTGAACATTTTAATCTCAATTGTAAGAAAAAGCTACACCGAACTGGGTATATGCTCTTGCTCATTGTATCAAAATTTTACATCTATAAGAGTGCAGTTAAAACATACAGCTACTGAGAGTATTCATGTCTGGGCATTACTATGACAGAAATGATGTGTGCTTAGGAGCGTGCTGGGTATTTCTTTCCATTAATTTGTCCAGTAATTTTTAACCAATTCATGCTTCAATATTCAACACATTTTGCAGTCAGGGAATACACTACATGCCAGTTGCAGGAACATCTCATTTTGTTATGCTGAATCCACCACCAGCAGGATTTGAGTTTAAAGGTTACCTGTTTAGGAGAGACTATCGATGCCCTTAAAAGGAGTATGTTGTGCATCTATCTAGATGCTCTGTTCATGTAGGTGTGCAGAGGTAATTAAAACATTTCTTAAGTTATATATTCTTCCTATCATCCACAGCATTTTAGCTCAAGTTAGAAAGAACAGCTGGAAAAGGTGCAATTTCTTTTATGAAAACTTTAACTTGAGCTTGAATTTAAAAGCTTTGGCTAAAATCTAGTCTTTAGCATTTATATCTCTTCCATTTTCCTTTCAGATTTTTTTCTCATTTTTTTCCCCTCAATATTTTGGTTTTTAATTTAGAATTGAGGCAGGTTTCTTTTTTCCTTTTTCTTTTTTTTAAAGGACCTTTTCATTCAAGGAAGTAGTATATTTCAATAGCTTTTCTCACATTCTTCTTTTCTGCAAGTAGCAGAATGATTGCAGTTTTCTTACCTGATTCCTTTTAAAAAATTTTATATTTATTTTCCACCTCTAGTTGTTTTTCACATTAGTAACAGAAAAAAGAATGTGCAAGTTCTCTCAGCTCTAACTTCTCAAAACTTCTGAAGTCAATTAGAACTATACATATTATTCATTTTCTGTTGATACTTTAACTCCATTTTGCCCAAATCTGCTATATTAGCTTCAACAGACATAGCACTATTTTGAAAAGCATTATAAAAAATACTATTAGTTCTTAAAATACATAACCACATACTGCATTTCCCCCATTTTACCTGGAAGTAAAATGTTTTGGTTCTTCTGTCCTCTTCTGTAATAACTCTTCTAGGTGCAAGATTTTTAAAGCTGGGATAAAAGGTAAGGCTTTACTTCTTTTCAGGCAGATTTCTAGGGAAGTAGGGATGTTTGCCTACAGGTTTGATTCTACTGAACCACTGTTTCTTTCTTTGGACCAAGCTGCTAACTAACTAATAATTTGTTCACTACTATGATTCATCCATATTTCTTCTTTTCTTCCAAGCATTACTCCAATCATGTTGGATGTAACCACACTTTAAAAATATCTTCTTGGCCACTGAATGGTGCATCTAAGAGAACTTTCTCTAGCAGAATGATAAGGATGAATTACAGGAATCCTGTGAATGCTGGAAAAGTCTCCATTACTACTGAACAGGGCCTGCCACAGCCATGATGGTGCTGATAAATTATTATCAGTGTGAGAAAATTACTGCTCTTAGTAGAATCCAGGAAGTATGAAAAAGTTATCAACAGTTCTTCCTATATACCAATGCCAA
The DNA here is from genome assembly GCF_965231275.1 of Zosterops lateralis. Lineage (NCBI taxonomy): Eukaryota > Metazoa > Chordata > Aves > Passeriformes > Zosteropidae > Zosterops > Zosterops lateralis. Next base: position 50,894,367 of record NC_139800.1, read on the forward strand.
GAAGGCATTCCTGGGTTAAGATATTTGGCTATCTTGTTGTAGAAACATGTGTTGACGGCAGGGAGAGGGAAATCTGCAGACCTGAGACACTCTTGAGAAAACACGTGGTTTTATTGCAAGGGTCATGGGTAAAAAGGGCCTGCCTTCAGCCACCAGCCTCAGCTGAAGGGAAGGCCCAAAGAGAGAGAGGGAGAGAGAGAGAGAGAGAGGGTAAAAGGGGTAAGAGGGGTAAGAGAGCAAAGTCCTTCTTACAATACATTATATCTCTTTTTGTGTTGAATATTCTAATTTACAGTGACCAAGCAGTGAGATACAAAACCTACAGACTTTGCATACAGCTTATGAGAACTGCTATATTACCATATCATTCTCTATTCTAAACCCTAAAGGCTACTTTCTTATCTATCTTTTCCTGGATACCTTGGTGGGGCTACACCCTTGGGCCCCTTGGTGTCCCTTGTCTGCTATCACTTAACCCATCTCCAGATAATCACCATCTTCCTGCCTGTCATGCCTACATCTCAAAACTAGCTTTCATTTCTATTTCTGTGGTGGTGCGGTTGTGATGTTCTGACCAGTTCTTGTTGTTTGAATTTCCAGTTACACTATATCATTTGTAGTTATGCCTATTGTTCAAAATGGCTTCCCCTTCCCTCAGGATTTTCCCGCCTTTCCCCTGTTACCTTGACTACCGATATCCCATAATAGTTGTTTATCACAGTTCGGTTAAGTGTCAATTTTTTAGTTATATAACCTTCCCCACCCCCTGTTACATAACTAGCCTTTCCCTATTGGCCCAAAGTTTTATCACCCCACTGTTAGAGTTTGTTCTTGAAAGTTGATTCGTTTTCAGAGAGACCACCCCTGTTCCCACCCCCTGTGTGATGTTAATAAAAAGCCGTGTCAACTCCAGGTTGACGTCTCTCTGGGACGCAGCCTTGGGGCACACGCACCCCCTGGTTCGCTAACTAGAGAGTCCCGCCTTTTCTTTCCTGCGCTTCCCGTGACGTTGGTTTGGTTTGCTTGGCCCTCTGGATAAAAGGCCCCCGGGTTGTGGTGGCAGCTGGGCTGGCCGGAGCCGCTTCCCATTGGGCTGACCACCGCAGATTGGCGCCCAACGTGGGGCGTCCAAGGTCAAGCGGACAGCGGACGGCCAAACGGCGACAGCTCTGACGCAAGGCCCTCGGAAGAGAGCTTTGTGCCAGTCCGGTCCATCGGGACCAATCGGACTATCATTGTTGTCGCGCCTCCCCGGTGGAAGCAGCCCTTGTGGGTGCGCTCCTGGGAGGACGAAGAGGGCAGCCTCTAGCACCCGAGAGGTCCTCTTCCGTCGCGGGCTCCCAAGCTCACCGGTCCTGGTTACAGAAACCCAAAGGAAAGGTAGGTAGGAGTCCCCTATACCCTCCCCTACCCTGGGAAAACTCAGCCCAGGCGCCCTCGAAAGAAGAGGCTGGCCTGGGGGAGTTACCGCGCGGTGCTCGGGGAGAGACGTATTCTCTTCTCGGGTTGGTTCGGAGCGGGTTTCTGCTTTTACGTTGTTTGTGTTCGTTTGTCACTGTTGAATTTGTGATCTGTCACTCCTCACACGGGTGAGGAAAAGGCTTGTGGCGAGTCGGGGGACTTGCTATAGCCTGGGTGTTTTGGCAGATTTTTGTGTTGTGGGTGTTGTAGCGCTCCCGGGGCGGGAGCGGCGACGGGGACGCCGCTCGACCGGGGTTGGAAAGGCGCTGCATTTTAGTGTTCGGTTTCGGTTTGTGTTTGGTGAGCTTTGGTCGATATGGGTGCCAAACTTAGCGCGGAACAAAAGGGCGTTTATAGGTGTTTTGTTGGAGTTTTGTCTGTTGGTAAAGTTAAGTTCTCAAATGGAGAGCTCAAGCGGTTTGTCCGCAAGCTCTTTTTGCATTTTCCAAAAACCACCCCTGATGCTATCACAGAGCCCCGCTTTTGGGAGCCTGTGATCTCTAAATTTTCAGATTTGGCTGCGTCAGGGGACGAAAAAGCGGCAAAGCATTTATTTTGGTCCCGGCAAATTAGGACCGCCATGATAACATTAAAGGGAATGCAAAAAGGGCAGCCTCCTAGTTCTCGTTCTCGTTCGGTTTCCCCTTGTTCGTCCCGGTGTGTGTCCCGTTCCCCGTCTCCCCGTTGTGGCATCCTCAGGGGTGCAGCGGGCAAAACCCAGCCCGACAGCCCTGGCCCCCTCAGGAAACCAGCCCCCCGCCTGGGCCAGACAAGGCAGTCTGCCCGGGATGCCCGAAGGAGCCCTGGCCAGGCTCCCGAGGATTTTTCCCTTCCCCGTTCCTTCCCTAATAAGCCCAAGGTTCGGTTTTCAGTTTGTGAGGGTGATGTCCCTAAGGTTTCACAAAATGGCGCCTGGTCGGGGAAAAAACAAAATGGCGCTGACCGCATGGCGCGGTCCTCCTCCATGTCCTCCCTGCCCGCCGCCTTCCCGTGGAACCTCTCCCCTAACAATCCTTTTTGGGCCCCTCCTCTCGAGGATCAAACCCCTCCCACCTCTCCTCCCTCCTCTCGGAAGGCTCCACCTTTTTCCCAAGACCCTCCCAATTACCGCTCCTCCCAATCCTCCACCCTTGACCACTCCTCCAAAGGCGTGTCCTTCTCACACTCAAACACGCCCCCTGCCACCAAACCGCGCCCCCCGGAAAGGCGTGACCAGCCCCGCCCTTCAACTTCTGGTTCCCACGCTCCCTCTTCCGGTTCCCACGCTTTGGAGCCGGAAGACGAGGGGTGGGACTCCGGAAGCGCTGGCTCTCGCACCCCTTCCCTGGCCCCGGTGACATACCGGAGAGGTAGGGGAGGGCACGAGGAAGCGAAATGGCAGCAGTTGTCTCAAAACGTTGTCCGAGATCTCATGAAGGCCTACAAGGAGTATGGACGCTCCAGTCCATACTTCCTTGGAGTATTGGATGGTCAAATTACCGGGACTGTGGTCGTCCCACATGACATCAAGTATCTCTTCAGGTGCCTGCATTCCAGGACTGAGTATCAGCTCTGGTTTGCCACCTGGAAGAGATGCTTGCAGGACGCCCTCCCAGGGATTTTACAGGACTCGGACACGGGTTTAGACAATGAGGGTAATCTAATAACGCTGCCACATCTACTGGGGGAGGGTGACTGGGAAATGCCGCAGAAGCAGGCAGAGGCCCTTCCAAGGCCTTTATTAGTAAAAATAGCACAACTAGCTGTGAAGGCTTTTACCTCAATGAAACCTGCAGGTGTAATTGAATCCTATGAGAGCATTTTTCAGGGGCCACAAGAAAACTTCCTGGCTTTCGTTGAAAGGCTAACGATTGCCATTGAACAGGAAGAGGAAGATGAGAAGGTTAGGCAAGAGCTGCTAATGTCCTTGGCATTTAAGCACGCCAACAGCGTTTGTAAGCAGGCGATGCTGATGTTACCGCGGAAGCCTAGGCCTTCCTTGCAAGATTACATCAAAGTAGTCACGGAAGTGGCTCCCCTCATGACGCCTGCCAAACCGGAAAAGCCTGATCCTAAACGGAGAAGTGTTGCAGCAGCCGAGACGAGCAACACGACGCCTGCACCCAAAACACCTAAGTCATCCAGACCATGGAGACAACCATCAAAAGGGCGATCTGACAGGGTTTGCGCTCTGTGCGGGAAGCCTGGTCATTGGTGGCAAGCCTGCCCTTTGAGGCAGGAGTTCCAAAATTTTAAACAATTGAAAGGGGGAGATGGGGAAGGTGGAAGGGGAGGAGGCTCCCAGGTAAAAAACTAAAAAGGGAGCGCGGGGCCGCCCAGTGCGATGACCCAAATCGGGCGGTCCAAGCCGGGGGAGGAGGAACGGGAAAGGTAGATTTGAGCCAAGCTGGACAACTTCTAACGGACTTTTCTTTTCCTTCTAAAGAGCAGCAAAGTGTTCTTTGCGGCGTCCTAAGAAGGTTTCACCGGACGTGACGATAGACTCTCCATTGAAGAGTCACTCATCTGCCGATGGTAACACCACTGTACCTGCTGTTTTGACAGAAAGATCTCTAACGACAACAAGCGATGGCGTCCCGTTTCATCTGCAAGTCACGAAAGGGATTTGGATCCGGGATGATGAGTGGCGCCGCGTGGCGGTCGGAAAAAACAAAGGTACCTGGCACAAAATTGGCACCACATATGTAGTCGTTGGGGACTGTAAATACACACCGCCAGAGATTGAGGTTGTGCCCCAAACCACTCCCACGGATCCGGAGTGGTTTGAACTCTGGCTCCGCTGCACGGCCCCACCCACATATCTGTCGAAAGGACAGATCATCGCCCAGGCCATCCCATCATTGCCGGAAAGAGTTTGCCCTGAAGGCGATTGCAAGACTTGCCACCCTCAGGTAAGACCTGTCATGCTGATCACACAAAACAGACCTGAGGAGGTGTGCAAACTCAGGGTGGGAGAGGAGACCACTACCATCAAAGGTCTCCTTGATACGGGGGCGGATGTGACGGTCATTCCTGAACACCTTTGGCCGTCACAGTGGCCGTTGCAAACAATAGCGGAACAAGTCGAAGGTGTAGGAGGTCTTCAATTGGCCAAGCAGTCGAAGCACATGGTACAAATTAAGGGGTCCAAAGGGCGATTGGCCACTGTAAAGCCCTTTGTTTTAAAGTATAAGACACCCCTGTGGGGTAGAGATGTCCTGTCTCAATGGGGAGCCACGATTGGACTTCCGGACTCTCCAAATTCAATTTATGCCGCAGCCATTGAACAGCGCCCAACCCAAAAACTGAATTGGCTGACGAATTCACCAGTCTGGGTTGAGCAATGGCCGCTGTCAAAAGAAAAATTAAAGGCGCTGAATGAGCTCGTGGAGGAGCAACTCCGCAAGGGTCACTTGGAGGAAACCACCTCTCCATGGAACACTCCGGTGTTTGTGATCCAAAAATCGGACAAGACCCGATGGAGGCTTCTCCAAGACCTCAGGCAAATTAATAACGTTATTGAAGACATGGGCTCTCTACAACCAGGGATGCCTTCCCCTGCCATGTTGCCCCAAAATTACCAATTGGCAGTTATAGACATCAAAGATTGCTTCTTTCAAATTCCCCTACACCCTGACGATGCTCCGCGGTTTGCGTTCTCGGTGCCAAACATCAACCGAGAGGCCCCAAGGAGGAGATACCATTGGAAGGTGCTTCCGCAAGGAATGAAAAATTCTCCTGCCATCTGCCAATGGTATGTATCCTCCTTGCTGACCCCCGTCCGTGCAGCAGCACACCAGGCCATCATCTACCATTATATGGATGATGTACTCGTGTGCGCCCCCAGCGACGATCTGTTGGCACAAGCACTTGACCTCACAGTCACTGCACTGATCGCTGCAGGGTTTGAGTTACAGGAGTCAAAGATTCAAAGGATGCCACCATGGAAGTATCTTGGCCTGGAAATCAACAAGCGGACCATTGTGCCGCAAAAATTGGCTATTAAAACCGAAATAAAAACCCTCGCGGATGTGCACCAGCTGTGTGGAGCCTTGAACTGGGTGAGACCTTGGCTGGGTTTAACCACCGAAAACCTAGCACCTCTTTTCAATTTATTGAAAGGGGGAGAGGGGCTGAGTTCCCCCAGGTCACTCACCCCGGAGGCGGAGAAGGCACTGGAAAAGGTGCAAGAACTTTTGTCCACAAGACAGGCAAACAGGTGCAGGACTGACCTTCCTTTCCGGTTTGTCATTTTAGGAAACCTGCCACACCTACACGGAGTCATCTTCCAGTGGGACAGCGGGGTGACCAACCTGCCCTGGAAGGACCGCGGCGGGAAGGATCCACTCATCATCATTGAGTGGGTCTTCCTTAGCCACCATCGGTCCAAAAGAATGAGTCGCCCACAAGAGCTCATGGCGGAGCTGATCCGGAAGGCTAGAGTCCGGATTAGAGACCTAGCCGGATGTGACTTCGAAGTGATCCACGTACCAATTCGGATAAGTACGGGCCAAATTTCGAAAGTCATGTTGGAACACTTGCTTCAGGACAACGAAGCATTGCAGTTTGCTCTGGATAGTTACACAGGTCAAATTTCAGTAACTCGGCCAGCCCACAAAATTTTTAATTCGGACGTCCAATTCAAATTAAGCTTAAAAAGTGTTCAGAGCAAAAGGCCGCTCGATGCCCTAACAGTTTTTACTGACGCGTCCGGAGGGTCCCACAAGTCTGTTGTGACTTGGAAAGATCCTCAGACTCAGCGGTGGGAGAGTGATGTCGCTGAGGTGGAGGGATCCCCTCAGATAGCTGAGTTGGCCGCTGTCGTTAGGGCTTTCGAGAGGTTCTCTGAACCCTTCAATTTGGTAACAGATTCACACTATGTTGCAGGTGTGGTATCCAGAGCAGAAAATTCAGTTCTGCAAGAGGTGTCCAACATCACTCTGTTTAATTTGCTCTCTAGGCTTATAAAGCTGATCTCCCACCGAGAGCAACCATTCTACGTGGCTCACACGAGGTCGCACACGGATTTACTGGGGTTTATAGCAGAGGGGAACAGAAGAGCTGATGCCCTTGCTGCCCCTGTTGCTAAAGCCCCGTTGCCTGAAGTTTTTCAGCAAGCCAAGCTCAGTCATCAGCTCTTCCACCAGAATGTGCCTGGTCTGGTGAGAGGGTTTAAACTGACCCGAGACCAGGCCAGGGCCATTGTAGCGACCTGTCCCAGCTGCCAGCAGCATGCTGTTCCGACCTTGCATGCTGGGGTTAATCCCCGAGGGCTGAGCAGCAATGAGGTGTGGCAGATGGATGTTACTCACGTCTCTCAATTTGGGAGACTGAAGTACGTCCACGTGTCTGTGGACACCTTTTCAGGTGCTGTCTTTGCCTCCGCCCACACAGGGGAGAAGGCTGGAGATGTCATTAAACACCTTCTCCAAGCTTTCTCCTTTCTGGGCATTCCGCGAGAAATTAAAACCGACAACGGGCCAAGTTACGTCTCACGGGAGCTCCGTGACTTCCTGCAGCGATGGGGAGTGGAGCATAAGACCGGCATCCCCTACTCCCCTACGGGCCAAGCAATTGTGGAAAGGACTCATCAAAACATCAAAAGAGTCCTTAACCAACAGAGTCAAATTCTAAAATTGGAAACCCCTCAAATTAGACTTGCCAGAGTACTTTACACAATAAATTTCCTAAATTGTTCATTTGAGTTTATGAATCCCCCGATCATCCGGCACTTCGGTGGGAACCCAAATTTGCAATTGGAAAAGAAACCGCCCGTTCTCGTTAAAGATCCGGAGACCATGAGAACAGAAGGACCGCACGAATTAGTCACTTGGGGACGCGGCTATGCCTGCGTATCGACACCCACCGGGATTAAATGGGTGCCGGCCAAGTGGGTGCGACCTTATGTTCCCAAGGCCTCCGAGAAAATTGATCGGCAGGTGAGAAACGCTGCTCTAAGAAGGAAGAAGAAGCCCGCTGGTCCAGTTCAGGAGGAGAGGTCAGCTCCTACCTTCCCCCTTCCTAGCTGGCTTTTCAGTTAACCTGTGTGTTTGTTTGTTTCAGTTACAGGCCGACCCAGCCATGATTCATCTGAGAGCCCCAGGAGGACGGCGTTTTCTCCAACTCGCAGTCGTCCTCACAGTCCTTGGCCCTGCCCTGTCCTGGGTCGTTCCGCAGCCTAAGGCGAACGTCTGGAGGACCCTTGCTCAAGCCATGGGACAGGATCACATTTGCCTGTCCCAAGGCTCGACCAAGGACCCGATTGCGTCGTGCCTAGTGGGGATCCCGTTCCAGGAGTCAGAGCTCCCCCCTGAACTCCTGGAATTGAAGATCGAATTCAACAAGAAACCCCCGGAAGACTTGTCCCGCAAGTATAGCATTGATCGGGTGCCATGGTTGAAGAACCCCCTCCTCTATGGTCGCCGTCTCCCAACCCAAAAGACCCCCCTTCAAGTAATCACAGTCATCCCCGTCACCAATCCCCTGTCCCTCTGGAGGGACTGGATATCCAGTAATGCCCTTCCTGTCTCCCCCGACGAACCGCAGGAGCTGGAACTCCTGGGTTCATCTCCCGCCCAGCATTGCATTCAGTTCATGTATACCCCTCCTCCCGCAGAGGCCAAGCAGTTTTACAACCTACTGCAAGTAAATAAAGCCTATTATGCTACACCCTGGTGTAAGCAAATAGCGCATGTGGAAATGGCCTCAACCCTTTCTTTTAAACCCCTGACCCTTCCTAAGGGTACATTTTTGATTTGCGGAGACAGGGCTTTTAACGGCATCCCCTCTCGCCTTCTCGGAGGTCCATGTACGCTAGGAAGACTGAGCTTGCTGGCCCCAAACAAAACTGTAATTATGGATTGGATTCGGAAGAACAGCTCAATTCACACAGTCCAAAAACGAGACTTGACCGATCTCGACCCAGACTGTGAATCCGATGTTATTCACTGGTCCAAGGCAAAGGCTACGGCCATTACGATTTTCTTGCCTTGGGTTTCAGTTGCCAAATCGCTGGGAGAATTAGGTCGCCTGGAATGTTGGGTTGCCAAGCAAGCGAACGTTACGTCTTCCGCCATAGCAGACCTCTTAGCAGACGAGGAAATAACTAGGAAAGCGACCTTGCAAAATCGGGCAGCCATAGATTACCTCTTGCTCCTCCACCACCATACGTGTGAGGAGTTCGAGGGTCTATGCTGTTTTAATTTGTCCTCCAGGGCGGAAAACGTGCGACAATCCATCAAAAAGATCCAGGACATGGTGCACACGATAAAGCAAGAAACCAAGGACTGGTTTGATCAGTTATTTGGCAACTGGGGACTCTCTGGCTGGGTCAACTCGGCTATTAAGACTGCTCTGTTAGTTTTGTTATTATTATTCCTGGTCGGAATAGCCTTCGGGATCATACGAAGGTACACGACGAGAGCCATCACCGCCGCCACGTCAACCCTGAGTGTTAATAACGTTTGGGCATCTGCACCTCCCCTAGAGGAAATTGAGATGACTGAACTGCCACCTTGGGAAGATAATGAAGACCATGATCCGGAGGACTTCATCCCTGAGGATGAAGATGACAGATGGCCCACCGAACGTGATTGGTTTGATGAGATCTACCCGCCGATCCATCAGTATTAAGACTGTTCTTCAAAAAACAAAAAAGGGGGAGATGTGGTGGTGCGGTTGTGATGTTCTGACCAGTTCTTGTTGTTTGAATTTCCAGTTATACTATATCATTTGTAGTTATGCCTATTGTTCAAAATGGCTTCCCCTTCCCTCAGGATTTTCCCGCCTTTCCCCTGTTACCTTGACTACCGATATCCCATAATAGTTGTTTATCACAGTTCGGTTAAGTGTCAATCTTTTAGTTATATAACCTTCCCCACCCCCTGTTACATAACTAGCCTTTCCCTATTGGCCCAAAGTTTTATCACCCCACTGTTAGAGTTTGTTCTTGAAAGTTGATTCGTTTTCAGAGAGACCACCCCTGTTCCCACCCCCTGTGTGATGTTAATAAAAAGCCGTGTCAACCCCAGGTTGACGTCTCTCTGGGACGCAGCCTTGGGGCACACGCACCCCCTGGTTCGCTAACTAGAGAGTCCCGCCTTTTCTTTCCTGCGCTTCCCGCGACGTTGGTTTGGTTTGCTTGGCCCTCTGGATAAAAGGCCCCCGGGTTGTGGTGGCAGCTGGGCTGGCCGGAGCCGCTTCCCATTGGGCTGACCACCGCATATTTCACTTACAGGTTTAAACTTTTAGAATCGCTTGCCAAGCAATCATATCTGTAAGCTTTTCCTGTCTCATCTTTCCCAATATCTTGTATTTTAATATATTAAGATACTCAAACTCATGGAAGCTTCTACCTGAAAATCCAGTATAACATTTAAACTGCACTATTAACATAGTGCATGTGTGGCCATGTGTGGCGGTGCGTCAGATAAGTCAAAGGGCTGTTTTCATGTTTAGTTAATTACAGTTTAATATGTTGATTGTAAAATGGTTCATTCCACATCCTCCCCTCCTGCTCCCTCTTGGGTTTGTTCCTAAGTTGTTTACCTCGAGACAGTTACATGTCAATCTTCGGTTACATAACCACCTGGCCCTGCCAGTCACCCTGGGGCCCCACCCTGCACCTAGAAACTTCTAGGCAGGCCCCTAGATGATTGGTCGGGACCAAAGGCTCCCCTCCCCTTATTCTTCCCATTGGTTGTTATGTTGATTGATGCCCCCTGAACCACTCCTAAGACTGTCCCCATTGGTCCCATGCTCTGCTCTCCCCTGTGTCCCTCCCCCGGTTAAAGGATCCTGCACTTGGGTGTTCAGGGTCTCTTCAGAGCCCTGACCCCAAGGTAATAAACCCTCAATTGGTCAGCTCTCAAGAGTCCCACGTCTCGTCCTTGCCTGCGCCATAACAGTGGTTCTGCTTCTTTGGTCACAAGATCCCCAGTGTTGTGGTGGTGCCAGGGCTGGCCGGAGCCAGCAACACTTGGGTGCACCGCTGCACACAAGGTCTCCTTTGCAGACACCAGCTCCCAGCAAACCTAGCAAAGCTCCAAAACAGGGTCCGAAAAGCACGACAACCAAGCCCATTCCACAAAATCCCTTGTCCACTCACACCACACATACCCAAGACACTCGGGAAGCAACTCCCTACGACCTTTTTTACCGCATGCTAGAGGCTGCCTTCCAATCACTGAATGCATCAGAGCCAAATCTAACCAATTCATGTTGGCTTTGTTATGATGTGAATCCACCATTTTATGAGGGTGTAGCCCTTAACAATCCATTCACCCATTCCAACAATCCCAACCCGGCGCAATGTCGATGGAACACACCCCGAATGGGAATCAATCTAGCACTCATCACAGGCAAAGGCATTTGTGTTGGCAGTCAAGAACTAGTCGCAGCCAACAAGCACATTTGCAAAGTTTCAGTAGTCCTCAAAAGGTCATACTCCTGGGCAGTTCCCTCAGCATCAGGAGTATGGGCTTGTCGAAAGACAGGTGTCAGTCCATGCATTTCAATCAAACATTTTGATTTCGCTAATGACTTTTGTGTTCACGTTGCAGTTATCCCCAGAGTTCTCTACCACACAGATGACGAAATAGATCGTTAAATTGAAAGAGATCTCCCGGTGCAAAAAAGAGAACTAATAACAGGAGTCACCATCGCAGTTCTGCTCAGTTTGGGAGCAACAGGCACTGCGACAGGAGTTTCAGCACTAGTGTCGCAAAAAAAAGGTCTGACTCGGCTCCAAATGGCCATTGATGAGGACCTTCAAAGAACTGAGCAATCTATCTCCCTACTGGAGAAATCTCTTTCTTCACTTTCAGAGGTAGTGCTGCAAAACCGACGTGGACTCGACCTTCTGCTGATGCACCAGGGAGGTCTGTGTGCTGCTTTAAAGGAGCAGTGTTGCTTTTACGCAAACTATTCAAGAGTAATTCGAGACTCCATGGCGGAACTCAGACAAAGACTAGCACAAAGAAAAAGAGACACAGACTCACAAACTGGATGGTTCAACTCACTTTTCAGCCATTCACCGTGGGGAGTTACCCTGGTCTCAGCTTTGATGGGACCGCTTCTCATGATCCTACTTGTCCTGATTTTAGGTCCCTGTGTTTTAAACAGACTAGCACAATTTGTCAAAGCTCGGCTGAGCAAGATTGATATTATGCTCTTACAGCAGAGACAGTTGTCCTAACCCATTCTAACAGTTGCATTCATCACACATTGCCAAAGTTAAGAAGTTCGTCAGTTTAACAGTTCTAATCCTTAACCCCATGTTTGCTGTTGATACCAGTTTAAGTAATTTACGCCGTTTCAGTGCAGTTTGCAAACCTTGTTTAGTCATAGAAAGGGGGGGAAATGTGGTGAGACAGGGCACGGCGTGCAGAAGAACACACGATGTATGGGAAAGGTAGGGCCCTTCCCCCATCCCAGTTTAGCTAACCAATAAGAAGTTAGTAATGATGTAAGTAGACGGGTCGCATCGTGGTTATATACGACCACAGCAGGAGAGAATAAATGCCATTGCACCATCAATCATATTAATGTCCGTGAGTCATTGGCCCGAGTAGGCATGTAAGTTTGCCACCGTGTTCTTCCTGAACCAGGTCACCTGCCTCAAGGAGGCAACAAACAAGTTACCTAAAAATAGTATTGCAAAAGCCTGAATTTGTGAATTAGCTTTCATGGAAACCTGGAAACTTTTCACTCCTAGAAAATATGTCATTCCTATATTTTTCTCCCTAATAATTTAACAACCCCTCTTCAGATGTTCATTTCACTGTTAATATAAGGAAGGCACCTGTCCGAAAATCCAATTGTTAGCCATCAGCCTGGAAGTACAAAGAATCCATCTATCTGTCTCTGTCTATGTATGTATGTATGTATGTATGTATGTATGTATCTATCTATCTATCTATCTATCTATCTATCTATCTATCTATCTATCTATCTCTAAGCCTAGCAGCTTTTCTGTTCTGTTTCTTTGAACTAGGAGCAGACCATTTCTTACTAATTAATTACTCTTTTGAAAAACACTCCCTTGTCATTCTGGAAATCATTCTTGCAATTTTAATGAGTCTATTTCTTTGTTTCTTCTAGAAAGAAACAATGACTTGAGCCTGACATCTGGTCAAACTTTTTACTTGATTTGATCTCTGTAGGATTAACATTCGGCATTTGGCAGTAGAAAATCTTTCTGGCAGAGACGATATAACTCTTTTATAGAAGATGACACCCAGAAGGAGGATGCTAACTCGGGAGACAGGTTTCTTTTTGAGATATCATCCGTCAAGAGTATTTTTCCATTGTTTTTATGAAGTAAATCAAATCTACAGGAGAAACTTAGTCAAAAGTCAGGGAGCAGAGCATGGCACACCTAGGATTCCAACATGTATCTTTTAGTCTAGAGCTTATTTTCCTGAATACTTTCCTTGCCTCAGCCCCCCAATGAATAGGAATTTTCAGTTATATTTTCATGTATGTGCTCAAGAACAAATTGTACAAGCTCTCTGTTGCTGAATTAAACACTTGTTTAAAGCTGTTCCACTTGACTAATTTCAGGGGGTTCATCAGTGCTACTCGTGGTAATTTTAATTTTAATATCTCTGTACCTTGACATCTCACCTTTAGAATGGAGATAATGGTCTGCATGAAAAAATGAATAGAAAAATGTCAGCTTATGTAACTGTTATGAATTATATAAGTAATTCTGTCCCTGATATTGGATATATTTTAAAAATAGCAACTAGATTCTATATTAATTTTTTATTATATTACAGAGATTTTGTGAGTAATTTTTGCACAACTATATTCAATTTTTATTGAACCATCTGTATTGGGTCTGACTGAGGAAAAGTTCAGAGCCCTTACAGTGCTTTGTTTTGCATTGGTAGCTGAATGGGTGTTGATGACAGAGCAGAGTTTTGGCTACTGCTGAGCAGTGCCCCTCTGACATTCCTCCCCCTCACCAAAGGGGCGGGAGTGTGCAAAGTCTGGGAGGGCACACAGCCAGGCCAGCTAAGCCAAATTAGTCAACGGGATATTCCACACCATATGACGTCAGCTCAGATAGATAAGCTAAGGGAGAGAGGAGAAAATGGGGTTATTTATGAGTTATCAGTGTTTGCCCTCTGGAGGAACTGTTACGTTGCTGAAGCCCTGCTTCCCGGAAGTGTCTGAACATTGCTGCTGGATGGAAAATAGACATTGACCTTTGTCCTCTTTAGCTCCTGTGCCTGCACATCTCAGCTCTTTTCTTTCATTTTGCTGTAATAAAACTGCCTTATCTCACCTTGCTGGTCATTCTCTATCCTCCAGTCTCTCCCCTGTCCCACTGGGAAAGGGAGTGATAGAGTGACTGAATGGACATCTGGCACTCAGCCAGGGTCAACCTGCTACACCATCACATATCCATTTTTATTAAATTCTTTCCTTTCTGTTCTAAAGGACATGAAAGTATTTATTGTACTTTTTTCATCCTGCAGCCTTGATTTTCTTGGTTTTCCTGAACTTTCCGCGATCTTTAGACTTTTTGTAGGCTTTTAGCATATCCTTGTTCTAAGTCTACTTTTTTCACTCTTCTCCAGAATTTCAGTTTTGTTTTTAAGTAACAGGCACTTCTATATATTTACAGGAAACTGAAGGTGTTCTTCTTCCACTTGAGCCATTTTACTATAATTTCAGTGATACAGCAATTACTGTGTACTGTGGGAATTGATACTTGTTTCTTTTATATATTTGTTTGTATGTCTTTCTCAGCTGTATGTATGTATAAAATAGACCAACATAAGTGTGAATGTCATATGCAAGAACTTAACTCACTCTAAATTTACAAAGATGTATTCCCTTTGAAGTTTCTTATATTCTTTTCACATAAAAATATGAAGTGAAAGCTTAAAAACTGAGATATTTAAGTCACTTCTGAAGTTTGTTTCACAAGTAAACATTTCTGTATAATTTATGTCTCTTTTCATTTTCCTTTTCTAGCCCCTTTGTAACCAATACTTCTTCATTTTTTATGATTTCCCTGTGTCTGACAGAAGTAATCAGTCCTGAACCAGGCTTCAACACTTAATTGGAAGAAACATTTATTGTTTCATTTTTAAGACTTCACAAACTCCAAGATTTATTTTATCAGCTTATGCAGGTTTGTTACACGAATACATCTTCCAAAATACAAATATGCATATTTATTAAACCTTTATTTAGTTCCAAAGGAAGACTTATATTGATAACTATTCATTTCAGATATGTCTGCAAATAATAAGAAACCCCTTTTTTGTACTTCATTCTTTTAGTGTTTCCTATAACATTTGATGCATTGCATTTCTCTAAAATTCAGAGAAATGCATTTAGTACTGTAATCACATGAAGAATTGGCAAAACTCCAGCTAAAGGAACTACAGACCTTGTCCTTCCTTAAGGAAGAGTCCTTGAAATTCAATGGCAACATATTTCAGCTCCCTTGGAAGGCGTAATTGCAAGCATTTAGAAAATAACCAAGGTTTTATTTGCTTTGCTTTGTTGATTATATTTCATTAGAGATTGGGAAACAAGGACTCTTTAACTACAAACTTATTTTCATTTGTGAAACATTATTTTTCTTCCTAATAGCAGTTTAAGTTAATATTTTTAGTTTCCTGGAGCATTTAAAAATTCACTACTGTTGCAGACCCAGCAAAAAGAATAAACCGAGTTTCTCCTATATATCTTAAAAGATAGACCAGTCCTTTCAAGATGAAACCAATAGATATGTCTTCAGAAATAAGTTTGGTACTGAACTTCAAAGAATTGCAGAGGCTGTAGCAGTTGCTGTCACATGTGGCTCCCTTAAGCTGGTTGAACATCCACAGCCAATGTGATCTGATGTCGCCCTGATCTTTAGTGTTCTGATGATTGTTTAAGTATTTCTTCTGGAGTTTCTCAAAAAAATGTAGATTGTTTTCATATTTCTTTGTGATGGACTTCTGAATTGACCACTGGGATCAGAGAGGTGTTCCTCTCATCTACCAATCCTTGACCAAATTCCAAATCCTATTTAAACCCCAAATCATAATAAACTGCTTCTTCTTTCCTCACTTCAACTGACCAGCGAGTGTGTGGTTCTTCCGTGTCCCTAACAGCGACATCTGGTGACCTCTCATGAGAATTGCAGTGTGTGGAGTCAGCCTTTAAAGCAACACGGGCGTTGTTGGTGACTCGCCCTTTGCAGAAATGGTATTCTCCGCATCCGGAGTTGAGGCTTTGGTCTTGGACCTCTGGCAAAGCATGCAGGAGCGAAAAAGGCTGCCGTTTCTGCCGACGATTTTAGGCGTCTGTATTTTTGTGGAAAACACTACTTTTTTTTCCCTGGCACCACGAAAACCATTTCACGGAATGCCTGGGGCCCGTTTGGCGCCTTCCTCATCCAGGCCTTGTCTGCAGGTTGCGATGCAGCTCTGGTGGAGTTCCCGGAGCTCTGGAGACAGTTTTATGATTGCAGAGGAAGTTATGAGAGCTCGGCAGCTCCCGTGGGGGCCTCTGTCTCCCCCGGAGAGTTTTCCAGCACGGATGTTGAAGGGGGACAAGATGCACCCTTCTCAGAGGCTGAGATGGGTTCCGAGCCATAACGGGGGGAGGATTTTTCCTTTTGCCCCCAGAGGGCCATGCTTGAGGATCTCTCCGTCCCTGGCGGTGGCTCGGTCCCGGGGCAGGGGGCGGAGGGGCCTCCAGGCCAGCCGGGCGGGCTCCCGGGAACCGGCCCCGCCATCCCGGCCCCTCCTGCGCCCGAGAGGCGGAGGATTGGGGGAGTCCACCCCTCTCTGCCCCCTCCCCGGGTTGCGGAGGGTGAGGAGTCATTGGCTCGGCCCACGCCTCTGTTGGAGGCCGATGCCGGTGCGACTCCATGTGGCATTACCACCAAATATCCCCTTGGAGCGGCGGACGTGGAACTGACTCCATCCGACAGCGCGGGGCGGCAGAGGCTCCGCCGGGGGCGGTCCCGGCGGGCTCGGTGCCGGCTGCGTGCCTGCGGAGGTGGCGGAGACCCCGGGGGGTGAGCGGCGCGGCCCGGCCCGCACGGGGGAACGGCGGCCCCGGTGGGTCCCCGCGGCACAGGCGGGGCCGTGCTGGGGGCGCTGCCGGCCCTCCTCTCCCCGGGGCTGCCCCGCCGGGCGCGGCGAGTGCTGGTGCTGCGCCACAGGGGCTGGCCGGGGCCGAGCGGCGCTGAGCCGACCCCCACCGCGCCGGCCCCGCGGGGGCCGCCCGTGCCCGCCTGGCCCCGCCTGGCCCCGCCTGTGCCCGCCTGTGCCCGCCTGGCCCCGCCTGTGCCCCGCCTGTGCCCGCCTGGCCCCGCCGCCGGGCGAGTCTTGGGCGGGGCCGGGGCGGTGCCGCATCTCGGCGGGCACTCCGCTCCCGGCGCCCCGTCCCCCCATTGGACTGGGGGGGCAGCGAGGCGGTTTCGGTCCGTCCCCCGCCGGGTTGGCATGTCCCGGCTGGACCCGTGGCTCTAGCAGGGTCCCCTGTCCAGGCTGTGGTGGCCAGCGCTCCTGCTCTGCCGGCAGACACGGGCTCCGGCAGCTACGGGCTCCACTGGGGCTGCATCGCCCCCGGAGCCGACGGGCCCGGTCTCGCCGCCTCCCGCAGAACCCGGGGCTGCAGCGATTGCCGGCCCCGGGGATGCGCTTTGGGCCAGGTGGGGGCATGGGCCCCAGGAGGCCAGCGCCTTCCTGGAGAGATCACGATTGCTCAGTTTGTGTTTTTTGAGTCTTCTGTTCACAGGACAGAGAGCCGGTGGCGAGAAGACGGCTGCTCTGAAGCCACCGGTCTGGCTCAAGTTCACGGCACTGTTGTTCTGGCCAGAGACTGTTCTGAACGATTTTTACCCTGTGTGTCCCTGGAAGGGACATTGCGATTCTCTCCCTTGCTGCTTGGCACTCTGGAATGGACTCTCTCTCAAGACAGCTTAGTCACCCTTTGAGACTTGGTTCAGGAGTTGTTGGACCAGAGTCAGCTGGAGTCTTGTACCAGTGTTTGGAACACTCCTGTTTTCTGCATCAAAACAGAAATCTGAGAAATGGAGGTTGTTGCAAGACCTCTGAAAAGTTATGCCGTGGTGGAAAGCATGGGGAAGTTTCAGGCTGATATGCTGTCTCCACCACGCTTCCCGCAGATTGGCCGATCCTCATTGTGAATCTGAAAGATTGATTGTGATTCATTTGTATCCTACAGGTGTCATGGGCCAATGGAATGATGAATAGTCCGATCCCTTGCACATTCTGGACTGGGTCATCCTCCCCATCTGCTGCAAAAGACAGCAAATACAATGTCTGAGCCGATTGCTCGACACCAGCCGCAAAAAATGGCGATCAGTTTGTTTGAACTCATTGCTCGACTGATAATTAAATGCAGGCAACAGTGCTTGCGATTGATGGGTGCAGATTTCATACTCTCGGTGTTATGGGAGACATTTGACTGGAGCTTTGCAAGCAATGTTTTTCTGCAAAGTGCTCTGAAAAAATTTTCAGGGCAGATCATCTGTCATCTGCCCAGCCATGAGCTATTGCAAGTAGCAAAATTCTTTAATAATACCCAGGAGCCAGTGCAAGGACCCACTGTCTTTGCTGAGGATTTGGGAAGGACAAGAAAGGCCATTGTTACTTGGAAGGATGGATCTGAGTGGCCAGTTTGGAAGGTCATGAATATGGGTCAGCCCAATTGGTTGAATTGAGGGCTGGTGTCATGGCCTTTCCAAGTTTTCCCAGGAACCTTTCAATTTAGTCACAGATTTCACTTTTCCTAATGCAGAAAGGGTGAGATGTTGCCCTGATCTTTAGTGTTCTGATGATTGTTTACATATTTCTTCTAGAGTTTCTCAAAAAAATGTAGATTGTTTTCATATTTCTCTGTGGTGGATTTCTGAATTGACCACTGGGGTCAGAGAGGTGTTCCTCTCATCTACCAATCCTTGACCAAATTCCAAATCCTATTTAAACCCCAAATTCTTTCCTCACTTCAACCTGACTGGTGAGTGTGTGGTTCTTTTGTGTCCCTAACAGCGACAATCTACCTTGCATGCTTCTCATGTTGAGACCACAGCTTCTCTTTGTAAACGTCTTCTGCCCCTCAGCAGCTCATTTTAAGGCATTTTTTTGTGGTTTTTTTTTTTTTTTTTTTTTTTGTAAGTGCTAACTGCATTTGTAAGTTCAGTGCTCTAATAGTAATATATTTGAGTGGTGCATTCTCTCCTCCCATTTCAAGTAGTTTTTCATGGGAATGCATGGAAGATAAATTATGACTATCTTTGGTGAGGACTGAATAGTTTCAGTAATCCTTATTAATTTGCACGATGGGACTTTTTTTTTTTCAAAAAAAGGAAAATATGCATTTAAAACATACATTTTCAATACCTCTAGATCCAGATTCATCTTAGGATATATTAATACGAGTGTTAGAAATGTAACATGGAATTTCTCTAATTTTTTTTTTATGGTAAAAAAAAGAACTGAATAAAACAGGTGTCACATCTGGAAATGTTAAGAGTCCTCTGCTGGCTTGCTTTTGAGGTAAGTGAGAAGGAATTAAATTCTAGCTCCAGGGCTCTTCTGCCTCAGGTATGAAATATATTATTCTCTCATATGTGAGATGTAGACCTAGTAGAATATGTATTTATCCACCACCTCCAAAATATGACATTGGATTAATTAATTATATCCATTTTTACTCACTGATTCTCACAGAATAGCATACTGCTGTTGTTTTTCTGAAATACCAAGTACATTTCTAAATGATTGAAAAGCTGTTAAGAACAGATTGCTCTTAATGTTATGTTTTGCAAATTCGTTATTAAGCCAAGTCTGAAGATTAACTGACAGGTTCACTTTAAAAGAATCTCTGTTTTACACTATTTCTGGAGGGAACATTATTTGATTTTCAGTGCACATAGCCCTTTTTCTGCTCCAAGAGGAGTGTATTTTTATGTCTTCAGCTGTGTCATAGTGAAGACTAGTATAAAGCTGAAACCACAGGTCTGTGTTCATAAGGTCTTAGCAAGTGGCTGAATTTTACAGTTTAGACTGCATCCACCCTCAAGTTTGAAGCGCTGAGCTGATGATGGATCCTGTGTGTCTGTGAGGGTGCTCCAGTGGTTATGAAGCTGTCTGTATTTCACTACAGATAAATATAGATAGATTTCTTATTTTTCATTCTGCTGTTCTCAAATGTTCTTTTACATTGTCCTTTTACATTGTCCTTTTATATTGTCCTTTTGCTTTGTTAACTAAATACTCTGAAGGAGCAAATGGGTGCTATTTCCTAACAGTTTTTCCATGGTGCTGAATAGTCTTATGAATAAAAAAAGTTAATTGCCAAATCTGGCAAGATTCTCCTTGAGTATACCTAGCAATCTCATTAAGACATTCTTCAGATATCATCTTTTGGAATTAGAGGTGATAAGAATAGCTGAATTTAACACTGAAGACTGTTCAAGGGAGTTCTCAGTCCTGACATCTAGGCAGATATTTTGCTCAAGCCTTCCAACTTCCTAAATTTCTCCTTTCATCTTACTACCTGAGTAAAAGAAGACAGAA
Source organism: Zosterops lateralis (assembly GCF_965231275.1). Classification (NCBI taxonomy): domain Eukaryota; kingdom Metazoa; phylum Chordata; class Aves; order Passeriformes; family Zosteropidae; genus Zosterops; species Zosterops lateralis. Next base: position 50,914,373 of record NC_139800.1, read on the forward strand.
GCTATCTTAAAATAGATTTTAAAATAAATTTTAAAAAATTTTAAAATCTCTGTAGTGATAAAAGCAGATTCTTCCTTGGACATTTTCTGTCCTTTGTTCATGGCCAAAGCATTGGTTTGAGATTTTGAAGAAACTGATATGTTAGTCCCAGATCTCTCCTATCACCGTACAAAGTAAGTCCTGTGGCCTCTCCTTTCCTTTTCTATGAACCTATAATCCTACTTTAAACTCAGTATTAAAGGATTATCATGTGGTGTGCCTAATTTAATAATCTTCAAGGGATGAAGTGTTTCCTACTCGGTCTTGTGGTAAAAGCATAGAAACAGTCTTATATGGCTGAGCTCCTTGGCCCTGCAATAAAATAAGATATGTACTGTATACTGCAGCATCACATTTGAATTTTGCCTGCAGACACAGATACGCAGATAAGGCAAGGAAGACTAATTTTCACAATTTATTCAGGGCTGGAAGATCAAAAATTGAAAATAATGGCTCATCTTCAGTTGTCAGGGAGTCAGAATTTAAATTCATTGTAACATTAGTAATGGCAAAGAGATATGTAGAGAGGTTTCCAGCACAGCAATGTGGATGTATCATGCCCCTTGATGTCAAAGACATATAGGTTTTCATCTAGTGAAAATCCCACGCTATGCCTACCTGCATATCATCAAGCACTTTTGAAAATGTTGCAGTAAAATGCCCTTATATATCAGTGAGGTGTCAGGGTACATTGCTGACAGTACCAGTTCTTCTCTAATACCATAAATGAAGATTTGAGGCAACTCTTAAACATTGTTGTAAAACTTGTTCTCAGTGTAGCAAAGTCCTTGACAACGGGTTAAACAGGACTTTTGCATGATCTGTGGAAACATTTTGAATACTGTGTGAAAAGTAGGGCAACTGTTCAGGAAGATTGTTGACAGTCATAAATATATTCCCTTTATGAGTTCATTTTTTTTTAACTGCCATTATAAAATTCATGACTATAAACAATAAGTCCATTTAAGGTGTTCCTCAATGTTCTTATGGAGCAAGAGTGTTTAGCAATCAAGGTAGTAATTTAGTAATTATTAATTTAGAAAATCTAGTAATTTGGTAATAAAATTCTGCATCAAGGTCACACAGAATAATTAAGAAAACTATTTTCCAGCCTCTAGGCAAGAGAAAAATATCCATCAGAATAAAAAATTATGGTAGTTGAAGTACAAGTACAGGAGGAAAGGAAGCATAATTGTTTTAAGCAAAGGAAGCAGGAAGCACTGAAGCTGTAATTTTTGCAGTTAAACTCTTTTCTTAGAATAAATGGATAGTTGTGAAATTTTTGGTTTACCATAGGGATATGGAATAAATACAACACAGCCAGATGGGAATAGACTTGTAAACTAAAGTTAATTGATTACATGACATAATGTTAAAAAAGACATTTATAGGCAATCTTTGGTACAATTAAATGAGTACTCTAGCCTGAGTAGATAATCTATAAAGCTAAGAGGCGTAATGTTTTCTTTTCAAAGATTTCTTAAATATCCAAGTCTGCTTTTTCTAGTGAAAATTCATAACTGCAATGGTAGTTTCAAGGAGCTTTGCATCTTAAAGCAACATATCGAAAGTCTGTATATGGAGAGGATGATTCTTCACTGATCAGTCTGAATAATTTAAATTCTGGAGTATGAAAAGCAGTCCTTCTATCTTTCTAGTTCTTCTTCTGACTTAATATTTTGTCAGTTAAGCTTCAGATAGAGCCCTCCTGTGCTGTGCACTGTACCTTTGCATTGGGACTAACTGTAATAAGAAATCCCTAGAATGAATAGCTTTTCTCCCTAATTCAACATTCCAGGTGAAAATGTGTAAAGAAGCTAGCGTGTTCTTTAAAAAAATGTAGGTTTTTCCATTAGGAGTTGGTTTTGTGGTGCAGCAGAATGGTCTCCACTGCAGCTATGCAGATTATTCTCTAGTGTGATAGTGATAACATAAAAGAAACAGAGAGTTTTTACTTATAGAATAAAATATCGCAGATGCTTTTGTCTAACTTGGACTGCTTCTGCTTGGTCCTGAAAAGCCACCAAGGTATCTAAATACCTTTTTCTAGGAATGCAAAAGAAGAAGAAAGGCTCCTTGTTAATAAAATAGGAGTACTGAAACTTCAAATGCTGACCCTGTAATTTCTTCAGTGGCTGAAAATGTCTTAGGATCATAGATACAGGTGCTATATTAAGTTTCCTAGTGTGATAACTGTGCTATAAAGGACATAAATCCATGTCAATTAGATATTTCAAAGCCTCCAGATTTGAAAAGATGAAAAAATAAGTTTGGGAAGAAAAAAATCTGATCTGCATTCAGGTTTACCAAACTGTTACAATTATTAGAAAAGATTTGTTGTCAATGTATGTATAAGACAAATACATTTGGACTCATGTCACACCCTTAAGGGAGGTTATTGAAGGAGGGAAGGGGAGGGAAGGGGAGGGGAGATGTCCTGGTTTAGGATAAATTAGGGGAGAACCTCTAAAAGGAGTCCCCTAAAAAACAAACCTCCACCACCCTTCCCCCCAGCCCTGGGTTTGGGAAGGAAATTCCTTGGAGGAAAGTGGAAAAAAACGGTTTATTGACAAATAAAAAAGAAACACTCCCCAACACAAGGGAAAAGGAAACAACCCCAGATGGTACTCAAGTTGCTGTGAAGGGAGGGCGCAGAGCTTCTTTTGCAGGCCCTGGAGATTCCCAGATTTCCCAGGTCCAATGATCTTTGGGGCGGGGGGAGGAGGGGAGGAAGGGGGAAAAGAAATTCTGTACGGGGATTTGAGTGAAGGGTTAATTGTTTAGTTGCATATCTGCTATTTTCAAACCACTTCAATTTGTTAAATAAAAAAATTATTTCTCCTCATTAGCCTCGTCTTGCACTCTTGTGACACTGCCTGCCTAGACTTCTAAACACATGTCAGGGATGCAGAATCTCTGTTTCAAAGATGGGGAAAATGAAGCACAGAGAGATTACAGAGACAGGTGTTAGACTGTTGGTAAAACTCTACTCACTTCATGGAAAAAAAAAATTCCTAAAACCTGAGGTATGTCAAATGTGCATGTTTTAAAAAGTTAAAATTTGGGGTTCTGAGGTTTTGATTCTGAGTGCTAAAGATGTCTGAATGGATTGTGAATGGTTACACTCCAGAAGTCCTAAGTTTTGTCTGGATTCAGGTTAAAGATGTGCATATTATCCCATGAGATGTTTGAAAAGGCTTAAAGTGAAGAGATACTACTCACTGTGCTTCCTTAGATCAGCTCCCGCTTCTGGCTGACACAGGAGGAAGGGAAAAGGAAAGTGGATGTGCCAGGACTACTTGCAGAAACTGCCCTCAGGATTCACAATAGCTGACTCTCAGCCTGGATCTCCTCTCAAGCAAGCACTGGCCTGTGGCTGTGCAGATAATTCTGGCCCTTTTTTTGTCAAAATCTTTCTTATATAAGAGTCATCAGGGGTGCAAGAGGAAAAACTGTGAAAATGCAGGATAGTTGAATGAAAAGGATGAGGATTAAAACCTGTTGGGACCCTGTTACTCCTGTCCAAGATGGGGAAGCAAGTTACCATGAAGCGTTTTCATATAGAGAGGATGTCCCTGGCCTGTGCAAGGAAACATTTTGATGTTGGTAATAATATTAACAGTAACAAAACCACCAGGGCTTTATTAAAAAAGAAAAAAGCTCTCATCAGGTGAATTAAACATGTGAGCATTAAAGATCTATTGAGCAAAGGCAGAGATAGAAAAAAATTCAAAATATTCAGAAAAGCTTCCTAGCATGCAGATGTGTTACCATGGCAATGGGAATTTAAAATTTCTCTATGTGAAGTTGCCCCCTTTTTTGTCTCATTCACTTTATGAAGTTGTAAAAACATGGGACAGTTCTCAGGGCTGATAAGTATTGACAGCAAATTCAATCTCCTGAAAGGCTTTATAAACCCCAATGATGAACAGTTTTACATCCATACTGAAAAAATAAGAAACAACTCATGTAATGTTTTACTGAGTCTTTAGCAATTTGATGTTCTCTGAACAATGCCATAAAATTCATAAAGTAATAATTTTCCCTCTGTTCGAGATGCATGATAAGGATTTATTACTTCTGTGGCTCAGTAGAAGTGAAGGGACTAGATGAAATTTTTTGGATTCAAAGTCTATGTAAGTACACAGGCTGGTATTTTTATTGTAGAATGTTGTATGCCCCTTCTGTACTAGCTTTTTGTGAAATATTTGCCTTAAAATAGGAAAACCTGTATTGAAACTGTTTATGCACTAACCAAGTGAGAGACATAACACCACACAACTCACAGGAGCTGCCCTCGGCAATTGTTTCACATCTTCTGCTGTCTAGTGATCAACGCTGTCGCTTAAGAAAACAAACAACTACAATTCCTATGTCACAGTCTTTCTGCATAACTTTTAACTAGGACCAGAAGAACAATTGCAAAAGATATTAATAGAGAAATCCTCTCTTAGGTTAGCTTAGGTTAGCTATCTTGAGATAAGACGTCTTTTTATAGTGTAATTGAGCAGAGACCCATGAAGAAAGAAACTATTTTCTTGACTTAATTCAGAAACAAAATTTGACATAAAAAGGCAAGAGGATTTACTGATTGCAGTGGACCTATAGTTTCTCATTAAATTTATAGCTTTCTTACCCTTTCAGACATAAATTAGAAAAGCAAAATTTCTTCAAACTGAGAAGGAAATTATACCATCTGCTAGATTCTAGTTCAATTGCAGCAAGCCAGGTGATACGGCAATTTTTCTCCAGCATTCTAGTAATGTAATTTGCTAATTTAGTTGGGAAGTTCCTTACTAATTTCTCTATGGGAACCCCTCTGGTAATAAGTAATGCAGAGTTTCACCCTTTTATTCTTCCCCAAAGGGTGAAACACTACTGAGTGAAATTCCCTGGTGAACAAGGCAGTGGTTCCATATGGCATTAATACAGGCCATTCCCTCTGAGACATTTCAGGACCTGTACGTGCTCTTGTGACCTGTTGCCCCTATTTGCTTCAGGTGGCTTGAAAGCAAGAATTGTGGAGACAGCAGGGCCATGACCTTGCCTTCTGCAAAACAAAGCATTTGTTACAGGGTGGTAAGAAATAGTTTTCCTTGATTCAACCAGAGCCTGTATGTTGTGGTGTGCATTTGAGTTTTCTGAAGTTCTGTATGGTTTTTGTTTTGTTTTGTTATCTGTTTAAAATGGTTTATTCCTAAGACCCCCATCCCAAACCCCCCTGATGGTCTCTTCCCTGAGGGACACTGTCAATCATGTTGTTAGATCTGGAAGCTTCTGAGAAGAAAGCCCCATGATTCGGTTTGGGTGAGGGGGCAACACCTTTTTCCTTTGTTCTGTTAAGTTCCTCTGTTCTGGGTCACACCTCCCCTCCCCTGATATTGGTTCTGGGTTCTCCTCTCCTGGGGGATGCCCCTTGAGTAAAAAGGAAACCTGAAGCCCAGAGCCCATCACTTGCATGAAGCAGCTCCGGGGCAAGAATAAAGCCTGGTGTAACCCAAGCAAGTGTCCACTCTTTCTTCCCTGTCACTGATCATGCTCCAGCCTGGGGTCCAGACCTGCCAAAACCTCCATCATATCGTGACCAGGGCGAGGCTAGCCAGTGGGCAGCTCTGAAGCCGTGATATCTGTAAGTCTTGTCATAGAATGTGGGTGGCAAAAGTGTGTGATTTCCTTCCTTCTACTGAAAAACACTGTATAATGAAACTAGTTTAGGAGACAGAGAGATTAGTGATTTCCAGATTCTCTGGTTGTTGCTTAATATATCCTATGGCCTCCAGAGAAGTAAGGAGTTAGCTTGCTGGCTCCTGTTACCTCTTACTATATTTTCATTTTTCTGTTGTACTTTTCTTAGTGAGAAGATGGTATCAGAGCTGCCATGAAAATATTGCAATGTAGACCATTGTACTGTATTTCTTTTGGTAGAAGGGATAAAAAGGAAGACAAAAAATTAGCATAATATCCCTGTCTTGCTGAGATTCAGGAAAAGTTAACATTCAGAAAATTTCCATTTTGCTGTGGCTGGAAATAAGAGAGTTACTTTGATGGAGCTTTAGTGTAATCTTATGTTAGACCATACCTTCTAAATCAGAGAAAATCCTTTATCCTTTTATCTTTTGCTTCCAGATATCATCTGTAATTAACATTGCTATATAGTTTTAGAGACAAATTAGAACATCGTATTAGATGAGGCCACAAGTTTTACCCCAAAAGACTGTTCATTTCCTCTTATAAGTATACCATGGCTAATGATACCATACCATACTCGGTATAGTATCACTTTGAAAAACTTGCAGAAAGTTGTAGCAGATGAGGGACCATTATTTCCCACAGAGGGCAGTATTTATTTGCTGAACAGTTTATCATTTAGTGTGTGCATTGTTATGCAATGTACCCTTTCCATAGGCAAAGAGTAGAAAAGGACACTGCAAATGAGTCCTACCTTTGGTTCTTTCTCTTTTTTATTACTACTGCTGGGAGCATAAATGCCTTTAAAATGAAAATTTAAAACAGAAATAAATGTTTTCCATATCACAGAATTTGAGACATTGAAAGAGGAATTCCTTCCTAAAGTAAAAATACAACTTGCTGCTGGAAATGTACAGATATGTTTAAACTCCCTCAAAATTATCATACAACATTCTTTCCTTTCACACACAGGTACACAGTGTTACTCTTTTCATCAACAAAAAATTTAGCAAACATGAGAGTGTTCTTTAATTAAATACATCAGGATACAAGCTCAGCTTGCCTTTATGGTTAGGTTTAGGTGGTTATGGTCAAGGTAACATAGGTTTAGCCAGTTGGAGCATCTTACAAAAATGAGACTATCAAGTTAGTTGCAGGTATGGAATTAGATATTAGGATAGCTTATTGAACTCAAGGAGTACAAGCCGGCCTCACAGGGCTTCAAAGTCTCAAATCCCCAGCTGTGATTTTAGCCATTATTACAATCTCAGCAGAAAAAATCAGAGGGAGCAAAAAGATCTCCTTATCTTTCCTATCTCACTTTTTAAAAAACAATTGTTTTAAAATTAAATATTAGAGAACGTGTCTCTCAAATATTTGTTCTTTTGAATAAGGCATCTAAAGTTGCCTGCTTGAGTGGCATAACAAAATACCTCTTAGCATCAGTAGAGTTACTTGATAGCTATGACTACTTGTAATGGGTATTCTGGGACTAATCTTCTTCTCCTTATGTCTTCAGATAAAACCAAACATCTCGATAATAAAAACCAAAAGAGATGACCTTCTTAACTTGTCAGAAGTTGAAAAAGCACCTGGATTGAGAAGATTAATTTAATACAGAACTTTTACAATAAATGATTCCTAAAAATATTATATCTAGTATTTAACTGTCTTCTATGCATTGCTAAATTCAAAAGTCCCATTTATGAATAGACACGTCAAAAAACACTTTAAAAATTGAGAAGACAAAAGAGGAAACTATTCTGGTCAAATTTGAGCACAGAAGCTGAAGTCTCCATAATACACTCAAACTACAGCCTAAAGGTACCTATGGCCATTACATAAAACTGTGTTTGAATACATACATAAAATAGTGTTTGAACAAAAAAACTCAACGTGCCCCCCAAAAAACCAAACCAAAAAAAACCCAGAAACCCCCCCAAACCAAAACTACAAGAACAAAAAAATACAAGTTGTGAAAATGAGTCCAGTCTAAGAAGTTGCTTCAAAAAAACAAGTTCATGATGATGAGGACCCTTTAGTGCATCTAAATATCAGTAATAATATCAGATATAAACCATACAAGAAACAAAAGAAACTTTGTATAAGCTTCCAGTGTTTCCACCAATATAATACCACCAATAAACTTTACTATCAGCTTGAATTACGTCAATGAAATGACCAATAAAAATCTTCTACAAGGTGTTAGCGGTCAAAAGCTTTCCAGATATTGCACCATTGAAAATTCCCCATGATAACCATCTGTAAATGGTAATTCTATAAACAGCAACAGGAAAAAAAGATTAAACCATAATAAAAAAAAAAAACCCAGAACCCACCTCAGAAACCAGTTCATTTGTATTAATAGGAAAAGTTTCATTTCTTGAAGAATAGAAATAAATAAAAATTGGTTTGGCGAAAGAATAAACAGTATCTTAAAAAATCATGCTCATTCTGAGTCAAGAAAGAAAAAAGCACTGCCTAAATAAATGAAGTAGCTAGGACATTTTTTTAAAGAACTTTTAGCCCACCTGATAAGGACCTAGCCTGTTGAATACCTCAGGGGCTAAGTCATTTTTAGAAAGGCAGGTATTAAACTAGTGAACATAAACTATAAAACGTATTTAAAAAGATTTTGTGTGTAATAGTAATATCAAACCATCACAGTAAAATGCGTATCAACATTCTGCACTACTACCTGTTTTACAGTGTCAGGAGTAGGGGTTTTCTCTCTCCTTGGGGCCTTAAAGGACCAATTATATTTTAGCAACCAGTTTGAACCTACATTAGATTACTCCTAAGACACTTTGAGGTTCTTTGTAAAGCCAGAGAGGATGTAGCATTTACTCATAATTCTGAAACACTTATACAGGGTATCAGTCCTCATTTCAGCAACCAGAGAACATCAGTAAACAGAACATCTGTGCCAGAACAAACTCAAAGAAGATCAGAGATTGGGTTTAAAGTGCAGTACAAATAATATAGCTTTTCTTCTCTGGTGACTCTGAGTTGGCACAAGCAGACAGACTTGTGCCCCTGGCTAAGTCTGGGGCAAAAGAGACCCAAACCCCTAGCTAAAGAACAAAGAGCAAACTTAATTATCTTACCGTGATAACTGGGGGATCCCCGAAGCAGCAGTTTGGAAGGGGCACACAGGCAGAGATGCAGACATGGTTAAACTTTTTCTGCAGTAGAGAATCACCAGTCTGCTTTTCACACAAATTTATCAAGAGTTATTTCCAGCTGCAAGGTCACTCGAGCATATTTTCAATCCTCCTACCAGTTTTCTGCTTATCTCCACATTCTCTTTCTCTGACTTAAATCACTTGCTGAATTCTATTCCAGCTTTAAGAGAACTTCATCCACTTCCCTAACATATTTTTAATTCTGAAACTCCAAAACTTTTGATCCCATGATATTACTGAGTACTGACTGTTGGTAGGACCACAAAGAGGAAAAGATTCAATTTAGTTGACCTACGCCTGGTTAGTCCAGATTCATGATAATGCTCAAACATTAGTTCACCTTCTTGATGGCTGAGAGATATGTCATTCCTTGCTTCAGATGTCCTTCCTCCCTACATACATCCAATTTAACTTCCATCTGGTAATTTTCACTTTAATTCCTGTTTTTTCAAGTTTTTACCATGGTCACAAAAAATTGCTGAAAAACTGAACTGCTCTTTCTCTGTCATCTTCAGTCAGAAAACTTCGCTTTTGGAAATAATTTAGTTGGGAGTCCCTTAGATGTTTCCTTATGAAGCACAAAGTACATGTATCTCAGTTCTGCTTCCTGCTACTGTGCAGCCCACAACATGGTGCTGCTGCATAACTCAGGACCTTGTGATGTGTCCAGCCTGACCACTGCCTGGAGCAAGCTCAGCCATGAGGTAAGACCTGGGCTGCTGAGGACTTCATCTTGTGAGGGCTGGAAACCTTACCAGGAAGGAGTCAGCTCTGTTCCCACTGCCCTCATGGGCAAAACTCTTCCCTTTATCTCTTATCTATCTGACCTTGCTCAGCCTCTCCACACAGTTTCTCCCAGCACCTCTCCACACAGTTTCTCCCAGCGCCACTGACATTGCTGCTAGGTGGGCAGAGCCCCAGTACTCCTGCCTCAGTTGTGTGTGGGTCCTTTTGTTCTGTCCTTAACTCTTTCCTTGCCCATCTGAGAGGGACATCAGGATTAGATGGACTATTGCAATCTTGTTGGCAGTGACAAAATTCTTTAGAACCTGATTGCTTTTGCTAAAAGCAAAATCCTGGAGAACTTATTCCATATTTCTACCTGAATGTTCAAGTAGTTAAGTGTGTGAATGAGAAGTACTCATTTTCTCCCAAAGTTGCCCTTCTAATTTGCCTCTCCCCTCTTTCAAATATTTCTATGTCACAAGTTTCTGTGGTTCTCTCAGCATTTCTCTTTTCTCTATTATTTGATTTCACCTCCTATTTTTTCCTATTACCTCTTTAGTGACAGTAGTTTGCTTTCACAAAATGACAATTAAAAGGTCTCCTTGGAGTCTGTAGTAGAATACATTTTGTCATCCCTAAATTTCTCTTTCTTCATTCATGTTTGAAAACTGCACAATTTAATTTTCAGGTCTGAATCTCTGAAGTTTTTTATCAGTCAGGGAGCTGAAATATTTTCCTCATCTGTAAGATATAGTCTTCTATAATCTGTATTTGACTGTTAATGAGAAATCAGACACTGTGAAATGATAAAAAAATGTTGAAAAGAGAATGACATACCTTATTAAGTCCCTAATTTCTTTTCCATTCTAGGGAATTTATCATCTACCTCTTTTATAGGCTTTCAATTGTTAGGGGAATAGTTGTAAAGTTACAGCATAAAATCTGGAGGAGGGATAAGTTCAACACTTGAATCTTATAAAGAGTCACCAGAAAGACATGAAAAAATATGAGAAGAGATGTATTTTCTGGGTCATGCAGAACACCTTATGAAACATTGTCTGTGTTTCTGTGCTGGTTTTGGCTGAGGTAATTTTCTTCACAGTAACTACTGTAGGGCTGTATTTTAGATTTGTGCAGAACACAGGGTTGATAAGTATAGAGATTTTTTTGTTACTGCTGAGCAGGACTTACAGAGATCCAAGACCATCTCTACTTTTTGTCCTGCCACAGTGGTAAGGAGTTTGGGGGTGTATAGGAGGCTGGGTGGAGACACAGCTGGTACAGGTGACCCCGACTGACCAAAGAGAAATTCCAGACCATGTGACATCATGTTCAGTAAACAAAGAGGAGGGCAGAAGAAGGAAGGGACCACATTTGGAGTGAGGATGTTTGTCTGCCCAAGTCTCCATTATAGCTGGTAGGACCCGGCTCTCCTGGACATGGCTGAACACCTGCCTGCCCATGGGAAACTGTGAATTAAATTCCCTGTTTTGCTTTGCCTACACATCTGGCTTTTGCTTTTCCTATGAAACTTTTTGTCTCAACCCATGACTTTTTTGACTTTTACCCTTTTGATTCTCTCCCCAGTCCCACTGGTGGGGGACTGGGTGAGCAGCTGCTGGGGCTTGGGGGCTAGCTGGGGTGAAATCCTGACAATTTCATATCATTTATGATCTATCTATTCTATCTATTGTAAGTTTCTTCGCCAGAACTCTGAGCCTCAGAAGTTCCAATTGTAATATCTATATAGATTTCAACCTGCAGTTGTAAACCCCCATTCTCAGAAAAATTATGGTAAAGTAATTAAGCATTTCTTACGCATAACAGTTTTCAGTAATTTAAAAGAAATTTACCTGGTTTGCCACTTGTAAATAAATACACACATAATAAAGTGTTACATTTATCCTATTTTTTTAATCACAATTATGATGTTCTTCCAGCTTTTTGTGATTTTCTGTAAAATGTCAGACCAAAAGGAAAACAGAATGGAATGTTGAGTGACCTAGAATTTCTTGTATTTTAGATGAATAGAAAGCTGGTTTGGTTATTTGGAGTAACAGAGTGAGAGACCCATCCATTACTTTTGAAGGGGACAGCAATGAAATTGACTGAATTTCTTAGGCCTCTTTATATAGCAACAAAAAAGGCACTTTTAATTTTAGGTCTGATACATATGTTCCTGGATGTATCCAGATGGGCTTAGGATGGAAATAGTCTTAAAGATCGTCCAGTTCCAGCCTTCTGTCCAGGCATGGGCAGGGGCACTCTGCACTTGGTCAGGCTGCTGAGAGCCGCACACAGCCTGGACTGGAACAGTTCCAGGCATGGGGCATCTGCAACCTCTCTGGGCAACCTGTCTGCCTCACCTCTCATACAGCGAAGAATTTCCTCCTTATATACATGTATATATATATAAATGTACCGCTCTGTCAGTTTGAAGCCATTCCTCTTGTCCCATCACTACATACCCTTGTAAAAAACCCTCCTCAGCTTTCTTGTAGCCTACTTTAAGTACTGGAAGGTGTTAAAGCCTTCTTTTCTCCAGACTGTACAGCCTAAATTCTTTTAGCTGGTCTTCATAGGACAGCCTATCTTCACAATTCTGTATGTTATTCTTCAGTCATGGGAGTAAATATAAACACTAAAAATAACTAAACATATAATTCATTCTACTTTGCAAGACATGGGTTGCAATTCCTATGTCACAGATGCATTTGAAGCACAATTACTGGTGTTTCTGGACTAATCTGGCCTGTAGCACAGTCTTTATAGTTGTTTCAGTAGAGGTGGTACAGCAAGAACCATGGGAGGAGAGTGGCAGAATTTAGACAGGAGAGGGATTTTCCTTTGATAATGAAATTAAACTCTGATCATCACACCAGTGGGAGTGGGAGATTGCTTTGTATATAAGCTTTGTAAAGAAAAGACTTCAAAACTAAAAGACCACACTCAAGAGTGCTTGAGAAAATAACTTTATCTTTTCAACTGTTTCTCCTACACTATACCTGCAGCTGGTATGAGTCTGTTTTTAGCAGAACAGTGTCACAGGGAATCTATTATTCAATGGGTAATTAATGATATCTTTAATCAAAATACCTACTTATCATAGATAAGCTTTCAGTTCTGAGGACCTTTGTTTTCTGAAGGATTATAAGACTTTGAAAATGTTTTGATCTTTCCATGTAATATTTTTCCTTCTTTTTCTTTGGTCATTATCTCCTATGAATTTTTTTTCCTGCCAACTGACATTTCTTTCCAAATTGTATATTATAATCTATTTTCCTTTCCAATTATGTTTTTGCCATCTTTCTTCCATTGTACTTAAATCTGGAGGTTGGCCAGGGCATTTTTAAAGATCTTTTGCAGTTTTCCTTGACCTTTCCTGTTCTGCCTTATAATACTGGTCTGTAAATATTTTTTATGCTTTTAATACTTCTGTGTTTCCTTATCTTCATCTTTTGGATCTTTTTAAACGATTATTTAAAGATTGATGTCAGCTTCTTTCTGAAATTATCTTTAGACATTATTTATATGGAATTGAGGACAAATTAAATTCTTGCAACTTCTGAGTAGTTGTCTTTCTGTATTATAAACATCATGTTGTTCATGCAATTGTGTAAAGGAAATCACTTATTGTAGGTCTATTAGTACAAACAACCACATAAGTACAAACAATTATCTCTATTCTCACCCTGCTTTTTCTCAATTCAGGCCTATCATTCACCCGAGTTGCAAAATTTGCAATTAGGTTCATTAGTTTTTGGGTGGACTTTGGAAATAAAGTGGCCACTAGCTGTGGTCTCTGGGTGAAGGTGTCCCTAGTTGTGATTTGTTGGTGGAACAGATAAAGATATTCCACAGCACCAAGTGCTGAAGATGGGATGTTGCCAAATGAGGTGAATCAGAGCATATAATAATACAATAATACCCATTTTTAAATGTGATCCAACTAGACAGAGGTTGGATCAGACAAAACACAGGTGTGAAGAGCAGTTAGGAATAAGAAACCTTATATGATTCAATTACATGACTGTCCTTTTCATAATCTCAAAATCTGGAAGTCCTCCTGCAATTTTAAATTACTGATTACCAACACAGTTCCTTCCTATCAGTCATATGAGTCACTGCATTGCCATTATGTTAAATATATTAAAGTATAGAGTTAGTAGGTAAATGTCCCACTTGATTACTTGTGTCATGTACTTAGAGCTCATTTGTTATTCTATATTGAAAAAGGTGTAGTACGTGACACTGAAGTTGATATTAGTTAAAACATTATATTCTGCTTTTAAATGAATGTTCTTATATAATTCCTTAAATTTGAAAAGTAAATTACTTATACCATAATTTTTCATTGTAAAAATTGTTACTTTTCACCTTCATAAGACAGAAAATTTAGCAATAAATAACACCTAAATAATTTTGAAAATTGGGTATTTGATTTATCTCCATAGTCTTAAGAAACATAGGTTTGGTTGTAGAATAAAATGATCATGAAAGACCTATCTGTTAATTGATCTTTTAAGTAAGTTTGTATTCTGGACCACTGAGCTTGCATTACCTGTTTGGGCACTGTTATGGGCAGCTTGGCCCAGCACTTGTGCCTAGCACAGTGTGCTATTCCATTAACAAATAAAATCTGAATCACCCCTTGATGCAAAAGTATCACAGCATCATACTGAAATGTCTGCAGAATAGAGAGTAATAAAAAACATGTTTCAAAGCTATAATGGGAACAATGCCATATTTCCTCAGATCATTAATTTCTTATCTGGTGTGTGCATGCCTTCTAACCAGCCTCTTTTGTTTACTTAACATTCATCAGTTTTAGTCTCTGCACTGCACTCTTGAAGTCTATACATGCAGATTAAAATTGCTCTGTTTACTGAGTTGCAGCAAAAGCACATATATTTGTTGAGAAATGGAAAAGAAAATGACCATATAATTTTTACACTTAGAGCTTGGATTTTGACAAAAATGTAATGAACACAAACTTCATGCCACAGTTGTGAAGGCAGCTGTATTCTCCTCTTGCAATCACAGTTCTGCAAAAGATTTTCTTTTTTCCTACTGCCCTTTATCATAAAAACAGGAAAGTTGTCATTGTCATAATTTACTCAGCATTTATTGCACCATTATAGATTGTATGTTTCTTAAATAACTGTCTCACCATGGGATTCTCAGATGGCCTTCAAACAAGCCATTGATTTGCTCATTTTAGTGTGACTTTTATGCTATTAGCATATGCCCACTATGAATTTTGTGTGAATAGCTCTACAGCTGTTTGCTAACAGCAACTTGGGGACCCTGATTGAGAACACCTAATCATACAGCTCCTGTATGGACTTCAGTGAAACTGCTGCCTGACAAACCAGTTAAACTTTTTCTCACATGGTAGTATTTGTACTTATTACTGCTTCCTGCAGCAGCAAGACTGCTCTCTACAACATCAGTGTCTCAGTGTTGAGGATCGGAGCAAAGAACAAAGAGGGATCTCTTGTGTGGCTTCCCTTTACTCCTTGAAAAGGTCAGGGATTAAAGACCAAGAACAGCACTGTACACAACATTTTAAATGGGAGCAGTATAAAGGGAGGTTATAATTCTTCAACCAATAGGGATTGGACACGAGAGGAAGTAGAGGAGGGACTTAAAGAATTACAACCAATGGAGGGAAAAAAAGGGAGGATACAACTTGAGAGAACCAATAGTGCATCGAGGAACATAGAAAGTTCTAGACTTGAAGGCAAGATTGGGTGGGGATTGACAATGTTAGAAGGTGGGGCAGAGGGTAGGGTCAGGGAGTGATGGACACCTGGGAAAGGGAGAAGAAAAACTGGACCAAACCAACTAACTATGGGAAACTAGGAACAATCCATTAAAGAAATTGTAGTACATTCCTACATTAAAGAAAAACACCACAACAATGAGGGAATTTGAATGACATCAAAATAAGCCAAGTACCAAACTTCTGTACTGATTTTCCAACCTTTTGGATTGTACATTAGTACTGTACATAGTTTTTTCTGTCATGTGAAGTGTTGATTAGGTATCCTTGGGTATTTAAGCAATAAGGAAGATGCATCTTAGCATCCCTTTTAAATAATAAAATTTCAGAACAGTATTCTAAGTCTAATATCTATAATCCTCAACAAAGAGATTTTTTTTTTACAACTAACCTTTTTTTAAAATAATTTCTCATGCTCTGTGTTAATGGTAATGGATTGAATGTTGCAGAACACCACAGCTCATAGTTGTTCCTAAAAAGGAGAAAGAAAAGATTGCTGCTTCTGTTCGGATATGATTGACTTGGTAATTTTTACATAGATTTAATGTTGAGCTGGTATTTTTGAGGTGATTGTAGTTACTGTCTTTCAAGACAAACCTCATTAAATTCTTTATTAATTGTTACCCAATAATCAGAATTGTATGAAAGATTATATTAACAGTTAGTTTATGTTCTCCTGGCTCTTAATTACAACTGGTGAGATTGTATCTAATGAGAAGGCATAGTCTTGACATGTGAAGAGGCTTGTGTTGCTTTTGCCTTGCACATTGAGTCAGGACTCTGTTGATTATGTCACTCTTCTTTCATTATTGCTGAGGCTAAAGATGAGGTGTTCAGAGAGGCCTCAGGATGTCAGAAATCACATCTATACTCCCACCAAAGGTGAGTACACAACAACAAGAATTGGAACTAAGAACTGATGACTAAGATACCCATAAAGACCTGAAATACTCAAAAAGACAAAACTATGTTTTTAGATTCATTTGAGCTGAGAACCATTAGCTTCCAAATAATCTTCTGTTATGCAATTAAAATGAGATCAGTCAGTCTTTTAGATTATTTCTACCTACCACAATATTTCATTAATGAACTTCTCCTTTCCCCGCCCCCCCCTTTTTTTTTTTTTTTTTTTTTTTTTTTTTTTTTTTTTTTTTTTTTTTTTTGTGGGTAGCATGATGTGTTTTAGATACTGGTATATGTCTTGAGTCTGGCATGACAACTGTCAAAGTCATGTCATGGTCATTATCATGATAAGTACAGTGTTAGAGCATTTGGAGAAAAGAGACTTGAAATTAATTTAAATAATAACAAAGAACATATGCAATTTTTCTAATGAATAATTTCTTAAGGTATATAATGATAAATTGAACATTAACTGTGATATAAACTTTTATTATTAAAAATCAATACAGAGATCTATAAGCCCAAGAAATGTGTCTTACTTTAGGTAAGAAATTAGAGGGAGAGAAAGTGAAAAAAAGTATGACAGTTTAACCTCATAAGATAAAAATGGCTTTTTCTAGTGATACTGCTATGCTTTTATATTGTTTGCACACGGATGGTAGACATTTCCAGTTTGAATGTGTATGACCACTACTGATGAAATGTAACTATGGAAAAACTTCATGTTCTGATTGTCATCAAACACTGAATTGCAAACAAAGTGTTTTTATCTTGACCATTAAACAAATCACTTCTCTCACACTTTTTACAATGGCTGTACTATTTTTACTAAAAATTGATTTACTGATTTAAGGGCTAATTTCCCATAGATGTATAATTGTTGCTGTAATTGTAATGAATTATATCTTGCATGAGGAGATATGTACTCAAACATTAACATTTAAATTAGGTTATCAGTATAAAAATAAGTGGTGTTTTTTTTTTTTTTTTTTTTTTTTTTTTTTTTTATTTTAAATAAAACCCCCAAATCCTTCCAAAAAACCCAAACCCAAACAAATATCCTGCCACTGATACATCATCTTTTTTATCTCTCCATTTTCATTGTGTCACCACTTTTTCTCTCATTCTCTGGAATGCAACTGACATGGCTTTTTAACATAACCTTCAAAGCCCTCCTGTTACCTTCTACTTTAATGTATAGCCATACGAAAAATCCTTGGTAAGCCATTTTTATGCCTTTAATTTACCATCAGTTCTTCTGCCTTCTCACAGGGTTGAATATTTTGTTCAAGAATTGCTTATTTAATCAAATATTAATTTTTTTTTTAAGTTTCCTGAATTTATGATCACGTATAATTGATGTTAAGCTATTTTGGGTCAAATTTTACCATCACTGCAAATCCAAATAATCTCTGTCAGGGTCATAATATGGTGTATTTTATTCTTTTCCTGATCTCCTCTTCCTGACTGGAGATTTTTCATGCTTTTGGAGTAGAGGTGTGCAGTTTACCTGGCCTAATTTTAAGGGTCTCTGTACCAGCCCTGATCACACATCATGCTGAATAGGTCTTAGATATGTTTTGAAATGGAAATCTACTTACAGGTTTGTGACAGCCTTTCTAGAGCAAGTGTGGTGGCAATAGCGTAACAAAGATTTTCTATTCAGAAAGAAGAAAATCAAAGAGAGGTTCTTCCAGCTTTTTTTATCTTAATTCTGTAGTGGACTAAATCTTGTCAGCTTCTTAATTGTCTGAAAAGCTCAAGAAGGTAAAACTCATTATTTCTTATCTATATTTTCGGTGCTAGTGCTTCCATCCTCTGCTCTGAGAACATATTTCTAAAGATCTTTTGGTCCTCTGGACTCTATCTCTCCCTTAATTTCCTTTTTGTAAGTATGGCATCTAGTTGCTAAAAGAGAGGCCAGACACTGCTTCCACCAACAGTCTTGAATACTTTTCTTTCCTTAAGACACAGGTCAGTAGATGCAGGCCAGTGATGATATAGGTGGCTGTGCACTAAACACACAGGAAACCTCTCCTCTTTCCAGACAAGGTGGCAGTATCCTCACATCAGTCCAAGACATCAGCTCCTTTCAGGACATTATGCATAAACCTTGTTTAGATCCATGTCCTGGGAGTAATTTTTGGCGATTTCCAAACTCGTGCTGTCTTTTGCCCAGAGCAGGGGTGGTCAAGTTCTCTGAGCATGTGAAGGGCTCATTGACTCTGTTATTTCCTAGTAAAGAAAAACAGGAATGTGGCAGAAACTACTTGGCAGGGTTGGGCAACTGAATAATCTTCTTCCATTATATTACAATCTGTAAGTGGCTGTGGAGCTGGATATCCTGAAGCAGGCACTACAGTATTTGCTTAGGACTGAGATTTCAGGTGACTGACCATTCAGTTCTGTTGACTTGGCTAAGTGTGTTTACCAGAGAAATGTTAAACCAGATTCAGGTTAGTCCAGGGAAACAATAGGTCTCGGATCTGGGACTGACAATGCTTGTTTCACAAAGCTGGTACTTGCATCTGTCTCTTTTAGCCCATTTTTCAAAATTGCTATGTGTCTGATGAAAAACAAAGGTTGATCCATCTCAAGGGACAGTATGTGTGAAGATATATAGATCATTAAAAAAAACAATTTAAATTTCTGTGTTATACCTATTATTCAAAGGAGGGAAGAAAAGCTGAAGTTGCAAACTAGTTCTAGTGTTGCTGCTAGATTGCAGAAGCCTGAATCATGAATCAGATTAGATAAGCAGATATCACTGCATTGGCAGAGAAAGCAATTCCCCAGAAGAGAAAAACAACCCAACGCCCTCAACATTATTTCATACTATACTCAATTTCTAAATGGCACTTACAATCTCTTCAAGCTTAACTAGTGCTGCCAGTGAAGAAATAAGATATCAAAGCTGAGTAAAACATTCATTTATTCACCTATGATATCAAATGATCATTGAAACTTACTGAATCATTAGCAGATATGTTCTCAGGCAGTGTGATATGTATATATATAACGCTGCACATACTTTCTCAAATTTTCACATTCAGATGCTTGCCCTGTTCTCATGCTGGGCTGACTCCACTAAGACGTCCCTTTTATGCAGATATTGCTGAGCATGGAAAGCAAAATATGCCGACTACAGGAATTTAAATAAGTATGTATATATATATATAACCTTATTAGGAAAGCTAGGATACCTTGGATTTCCAAGAAAGTTGTGAAATATGTGATTTAATTTCTAAATAAGCTTTAAATGGTCCAACACAAGGAAGTAATTCACCCAAAACCTAGCACCCTTTTGGCATGCTTAGTAAGTGACTGGCCATTAGTACAGTACAGAACCTCCACAAGTCATCAGTCTAAAGGGTGTTTTTTGCACTGAAAAATGACGAATTTTCATAGGTAGCAAATTTCATGAATTCCACCTAAAAGGAAAAATTAAGAGAGGCATGAAACAATATGTTAATGGTCTTCATTCTACTTGCATGTAATAATATTTGCCTAAGGCATCTCTTCCTTATGTTCTTCAGCAGAGATATCAGAAGGTTTCTGACTTTTTCTGTGATTGAGAAAAAAGGCTATATGTGGAATTTTCCCACTGGAAAATTTCTCCTTCTTTTGGTAAGGCAAATATGTTGTATTCTGTAAACTTCATATTGACCTTTGAATATAGTATTTGATATTCTATGAAAAATAATTGATGAGAATTCATGCTGCAATATATGTGTTTGGTCATTAAAAATAGACTGTTTTCAATATTCCAGCTGATATTTGAAGTGTAGGACTCAGGATTTTCATCTGTAGAAATACTGTTCTTACTGGCATTGTATTGTGACGAATCAGACAACAGAGCAGGTTGAAAAGGTGGACTCCAGTGATTTCCAGCAGAAGAAATTCAGTGATGATAATTTAGACCAGTTGGTGGTTGGCTTCATAGGTTTAATGTATCCATTTTTATTTTCCCATGTTCTCAGCTCAGGAGTTGTTTTATCAAAAGCCGGCTAAAATCACCCTGTGCATACATGAGAGATTTTGTTATATATATATAGTATTGCAGAGAGTAGACTAAAAGGTACTAGGACATTTCACATTGAGACTGGAATGTAGATCAGTACTTTTTACTTCTCTTTCAATATTTTTACTAGAGTTTGAAGACCTTCAGAAGTGAATGTAAGCTACTAGTATTATTGATCAAACTGTGTCAAACAAGACATTGGAGTTGTTTAAAAGTGGGGAAATCAAGGCACAAAGAAGAGATAACTGAGGGTCATCAAGGAAACAAAGACCAGAAAGGCATGCAGTTGGAATGTAGTTTTCTGATTTTTTATTTTAAACTAGGCCAGTCATTTGCTCTTAACCATACAATCCACCCTTATTCACATGGCACGAGTTCATTGAGAAAAGATTTGGAAAAGTTTATTAAACTGAGTTGATAAGGCTAAGGAGGACTTGATAGATAAAGTAATATTAAAATTACATTTTGTGTCATACTGTAAGCTGCTTTTCGGGAATTTGACCACTGACCTAGGAGTTCAGGTATTTCAGCAATTTTTCTACATACTTCCAAGAAATTGCATGAGGCCATTTAGCTCTGGTCCTGCCAAGTGTTACCAATCTCTCTTAGCAGGTATTAAAATGGTGTTGAGAGGAAGAGAAGCTGGCAGTATGGGAGACAGAAATGACACTAGTTGTCCAAAAAGCAAGTTCTTAAAATTCTTATGGTATTTCTCTATAGCTGAAAATCTGAGCTTCAGAACACACAGCTTTTTGTTCTGCCTGTTGATGCTCAAGCAAATTTCGTACCTAGGTAAGATAAACAGGTTATTGACGTACCATGGTTGGCTATGCTTAGGTTATTGCCCATTTCCTTTGGATATCTGCAGTTAAAGAAATAAGAAAGAAAAGATATCTCTCTTTTCTGTAGGTGAATCTGTTTGTGCTTAAAAGTATTTATTAATGAAACTACCTTCCTCAAAACCAACTAGTAAACATAAATAAATAGCCCCAAGAACTCAGAAGCTGCTGATGTTGTCAAAGGGAAAAGAAATTATATTCACTTTAGCTGAGCACAGGATTATGCTTGGAATAAATCACCTTTCAAACTATCATTTTTTTCTGACATAACTTTCCAAAAAAATAGAGAAAATTTTTTAAAGAAAAAATAACTTGCACTTACCCTTTCACAACAGTGTGCATTATAGTGATTAAACTTCATTAAGAGAATTGTTTGCCATTCCTATTTGTCATTCTTTTGACAGCTCTGGCATAAGTATTTAATTTAATTTATGTTCCAAATTTAAAAAAAAAAAAGTCTCAGTAAAGACAGAGCAGTACATGCCCACTATGAAAAAAATGATGCTTATATATTGCTGTGTCATTCACAGTGAAACGTCTCTGTATGAAATCTGACTGTTCCCTTATAGCCTGAAGTTTCAATGGTTTCCTAAGTGGGCTGAAGGACAAAGCCCGGAGAGTTGGAAAAATGCACCGAGAAGTGAAAGAGTTGCCTATAATTGAATTTTTTTTCTTCAGGCAGGGATGCTTTTCTTGTCTTTAACATATTTCCCTACATTTGCTGCATTTTCTCAAAAGCAGACAGAAAAATGATCTTTTTCTATCTAAACTTGGGGGTTAATATATCCCTAATACAAGACCAGGAATGGTAGTGATTTTTTCATGAATAGTTCATTCAGCTAGGTGTGTCAAGATACCTGAGTCCAAGGAGCAGTAACTAAGTACCCATTTTTAGGTCTTTTTTTGTTTGTAAACACATTGGATTCATGTCATTTTTTCCTAAATAGCACTGAAATATCCAACATCTTCTATTTGTTTTTTTTTGTTTTGTTTTTGTTTTTGTTTTTGGTTTTTTTTTTTTTTTTGGAATTCATAATATAAAAATTCTGCAATTCAAATCCTGTATAATCCTGAGGATTTTATCCATACATACAGTTTATCTGTCAATTTTCTTCTAACATTTTAGGTTAAGTTACACTTTTCCTTCATAATGACTGTTCCTTGAGATATATAGGGATATGAACCTGAGGCATCAGAAGAATGAAAATTCAATAGCCCTGACAAGGAGACTGTAGAAACGGTTTTACTTCTGAAACCTGGAGAAATCCTTTCAGGACCTGAAGGGACCTTACAAGAAAGTTGGAGGGAGACTATTTACAAGGACATGAAGTGACAAGACAAGAGAAAATGTCTTCAAAGTAAAATACTAGATATTAGGAAAAAATTGTTTACTGTGAAGGTGGTGAGGTACAAGAACAGGTTGCCCAGAGAAGTTGTGGATGCCCCACCCCTGGAAGGCCAGTTTGGATGCAGTTCCAAGAAACCTAGTCATGTGCAAGGTGGCCCTGCCCACGGCAGGGGAGTTGGATAGAGATGATCTTGAAGGTCCCTTCCAACACTGGCCATTCTGTATGGGTTGTGTTTGTTAAAGTTATTAATGTTTACCAGAAGGCCCTGAGGCAGTTGTGGAGAAAGGTGCATGGACAGCATGTGAGCAGGAAGCTGATTGGGTTGTGAGACCATGACCAGCAGCACTGCAGCGGAGCAGCCAATAGGTGCTCTTCCTCTATTTCAGTTTTGGTTGTGTTCGGGGGAAATTAAAGGTATATAAGAAAGGTGTTTTCTATCATAAAGATATTTCCTTCACATGCACAAGTGGGTCCATGTCCCTCATTGCTACAATTCTATGGTTCTGTGATCTTTCCTAGGTTGCACTGAATTTGATACCTCTAAGGTTTGTGAGTAAATGTGCACTTCTGAACACAGCAAGTGGAATACCCAGCCAGATTGTTTTACAACCTGGATGTTCTTATTTAGTGAGACACCTCAATGCTAGAAATAAGTGCTAAGTCATCTGAGGTGAGCTCTCTGAACGTTTTCCTCTGACTTTACTGTACTGCCAAGAAGACTAGAGAAAGTAAATGTTTTCAAAAATGATAATCAATGCAATGCATAATTCCAGTTGGCTTCTTAATTGTCCTCAAGTGCCCAAGAGACATTTCCACAAATTACTATTTTTAGTAATTAAAGAAATCAACAACATATTATTTTCACATATATCACCTAATTATAGGTTATATTTCTGCTCTCTTTTCTTCATTTGCTGCTTAAGGTTTTTACTTGAGACTAAACAAAACTATTTTCCTGTTTATATAGAAAAATACATCATAGACAAATCTTCTGTACCCAGAAGAGTTAATTAACTGACAATTTTCCATCAATATACAATAATCTTCACATGATAATTTTAATGGGTATAATGCATGCAGGGTAATTCAAAAGAAATTTTTGTCTGCTTCAGACAATGAATTCCCTCATCTGGATTAGTACTAGTGTTTATTTTCAGTTTAAATTGAGTTTAACTGAAAAGTTTTATAGTCTGGAAATTCCTAACATTTTTTTAAATTATCTTGTGCATATTTGACATCAACAGTCATCTCATGGTTTGGGGTACTAGCTCTTTCATACGGGAAACTCATGATGAAGTTAAAACTGTAATAGTTCATCACTATTGCAGTGAAAGGTCTTCCTTTTTCTTTCTTTTTCTTCTGCAGTAGGCTCATTATTGCGGAGCTGGGATATCCCTCAAATTTTAAGTTAAATGAGATTGGAACCATTAAAATACTGAGAATGCATTCTGAGTGGTATGTGTGTATGCTTTTATGCCTACGAGAGAGAGGAATCGATGCAATGAAATAAGAGAAGAAATGCAATTTGAAAGAAATGAAATTAAAGAAATGCAATTTTAATACTTATTAACATAACTCTTTAATTTCCTCTGACAGCCAATACAGCATTAACATGGTAAAAAGGGAAAGATTCCCCCAAATATTCTCTTCTAGGTAATAGTACTGAAGACTTGAAGCATGCATATGTTTCTATCCATGTGTGGTGGTAGGCTATAGAAATATCCAGGTGGATATGTCTATAGGAAATGTGGTACATTTTCAACGCTAATGACACGCATGTGGAGATAATGTGCAACATCTTATAAATCTGCTTATAATTATGAAAGCGTTCAGCAGTTTTGTTTATATAATATTATTATTATAGTATAGTATAGTATAGTATAGTATAGTATAGTATAGTATAGTGTGGTGGTGCGGCGAAGCAGTTTCGATTGGACTTTGATGTTTTTATCTCAGTTATGAAATTATGTTTTGCAATTGCATTTATTCCTATTGTCAAAGATGGCCTCCCCTTCCCTCAGGTTTTCCCGCCTTTCCCCAGTTGTCATGCCAACCTCCATCCCAGAATAGTTGTTTACCTCATTTCTGTTAACTGTCAATCCCCGAGTTATATAATCCCTCCACCCCCTGTTACATAACCACCCCTTTCTCATTGGTTAAAAGTTTTGATCACCCCACTGTTCAAGTTTGTTCAAAGTTGTTGATTCGTTCCTCGAGAGACCACCCTTGATCCCACCCCTATTCTGAGTCAATAAAAAGCCGTGGCACCCCCCCAAGCTGTTGTCTCTCTGGGACGCAGCCTTGGGAACCACGCACCCCTTGGTTCGCTAACCTGAGAGTCCCGCCTTTCTGTTCACCGCTCCATCTGCAATGCTTGCTAGGTTGGCTCGGTCCTCTGGCTAAAAGGCCCCCGGGTTGTGGTGGCGGCAGGGCTGGCCAGAGCCGCACCCTTGGCAGCTGACCACCGCAGTATAGTATAGTATAGTATAGTATAATATATTACAAACATTATAGATCTATAATTATATTATAATATTATTATAATATATTATATTATTATTTTGTATATTATATTATTTTTTTAATAACCTGTGGCTGATAACACCTTGCTGAAATCCCACTTAGAGTAGAAGTTTTCAAGTGTCTAATAATATACATGATTATATTCTCTCCACTTAGATTAATTTAAGATAAACATAAATCATGTCAGCTCATTCATAATTTAGGATTTTCTCTGTAGGGCCAACTTGTTTCATGACTTTTTTTGCATGAGTTAGCTGTCAGTAGGCCATGGTTGCATTGCTGTTACCACAAGAAGCTTCATTTCCAACTAAAAGGAGATATCCTAAATATATTCCTGGTCTTATTTAAAAGTGTGGTAAAATCATACTATCTCCATGCTGGAGCTGCTCTGCAAGGCAGTTACGGCACTTTTAAAATGTGTCCTTTGCTGTTGGTTTTTGTGAACCTCTTATGTCTCTAAGTCAAATCTGTTCCAGAGGGAATATGTGCATTGTTGCTTTGGTGCTATCACTGGTTTGTGGTGCAAATAACTTGTCTTCTACAGCTAGAACAGTCATCCAGCCTCTGGCAGGGTTTTCTATTCCTACCCTTAGTGCTTATTGTATAGGAATAAAAATCTATTAAGCTATTTCATTACTCTTTTATTTTGTATAAACAATATTATGTTGAATTAACATTTTGAAGGGTGTGGGAGATATTCAAATACATACATACATCTGCTGTAAGGATTAATTGTATGGCTTTGTTCAAGTTTAATAATTTTTTTCATTCCTTCTATATTTCTTGTTTTCTCGTGTCTTACAAATTTATTTAATGTCTGTCCACTTCTTCACTAGAGTTCACTTGTGTTCCCTATATCTGTCACATCTTGGAAGTCTAAAACTATACTTAAAAAAAAATATTGAATGAGGAGTTGATTTACTTTTCCTTTTTTTCCTCTTAAGTCTGTATAGATTAGCAGTTTACTTTAATGAGGTTTTGGGTTTGGCCTCATTTCTTCTTTTCTGTAAGAAGTTAAACTGAATACAGTTTTTTCCGACTTTCTACTTCCTTAGTCTACCCAAATAACATTTAACCTGTAGATCAACATCAAAATTAACAGAGTCATAGATATCTCAAAAAAAAAAAAAATGGAGTTCTTATGTATTTATGAAAACGTGTTTATGAATTTCTGAAAAGCCATGTAAATAATAGCAGCTAGGAGTGGAAAGCTGGGAACAGCTGCAGTAGGGACCCAACCCTTGTTCAACCCTGTGTCTTTTGGAATGTTTCAAGTTAAGATTAAAAAAAAAAAAAAAAAGTAAGAGCAGACTTCTGTTGCCTTAACCATCTTTTTACAAAATATACAATGCTTTTGTGGAAAAGGACATGATTGATCCATGACTGCAATAGAGGGCTGTAGTTACATCTCAAGATGCCAAGCTTTGTCTTGTACCTGCTTCAGGGTTATCCCCCAGTTGGATAAATATAAACTGCAGTGTCAACATTTAGTTTCATGCTACGGCTTTTTTCTAGATCTCGCAGTGTTGTGTCACTGAAGGCCTAGGCCTAGTACTTTGTTTTGCTTTCTGTGAAAAGTCCTACCAGAGGGAAAGGGCAATAAAAATGGTTTTTGCAGCAGCTTATCTTTCTGAGAAGTGTTTTAGGTTACCTGGAATTTTCCTTAAAGGTCAGAAGCCATTTGAGTTATTGTAGAAGGATTAGGGCTATTGCATTAGTAGAATTCAAATAGAAAGTGATACCAAGACATGGCTTTCCCCCAGTGCATTGATATCCCTGCTAACTGAGTCTGGGTTGTGTGGGAGAATTGATTGTGAAAGAATAGAGATAGTGCTGCAAGCAATCTCACCCCTGGTAAGTTGCAGCTGTGTAA
Source organism: Zosterops lateralis (assembly GCF_965231275.1). Lineage (NCBI taxonomy): Eukaryota > Metazoa > Chordata > Aves > Passeriformes > Zosteropidae > Zosterops > Zosterops lateralis. The sequence goes on from NC_139800.1 coordinate 50,941,304, forward strand.
GACACATGAACAGCACTGAAGGAAAAAGAAGCACAGAATGCTGAGATGAACTGATCAGTCACAAAAGAGTAAAAGGGCACACAGGAGTTATGCATGTCACAGGAGGGGTATAAAAGGTTGAACTGGGGAATAATAAAATAGTGATGCTTGAAACCACTCATGGTGTCAGTTGTAAGTTCTCTATCAGGGTTGTACTCAGAGCCAGGCACCCCAAGAGTCACACCTCATGCCTGAGGGCATTGTACAAATGCTTCTTGAACTCTGTCAGGCTTGGTGCTGTGACCACTTCCCTGGGGAGTCTCTTCCAGTTCCCAGTCACACACAGTGGCAAGAGCTTTTTCCATATACCCAACCTAAACCTCCCTCAACTCAGCTTGATGCTGTTTTCTTCAAGTCCTGCCATTGATCACCACAGAGGAGAGATCAGTGTCTGCCCCTTCTCTTCCCCTCACGAGGAAGTTGTAACTGCAGTGAGGTGTCCCCTCAGTCTCCTCCAGCCTGAACAGACCAAGTGACCTCAGCCACTTCTCATAAGTCTGAGGAGTAGTCTGGTTCATTCAATTACAGGGTCATTAATTGTTAAGATTCATGGATTGTGGGGAGACAGTGTTTGTTAGGAGAGCACATGTGTAAGGATTAGAAAGTCCATACAAATTAATTCAGAGACTATATATCAATGTTTAAGAGACTTACAAATCACTTTTTTATGGACTCAGCATCACTACTGATTGAACAGTGGTTATTACATGATTTATGGATATGAAAGACAAATCCATTCAAATTAGGTGAATTGCCAAATGAATCTGTATATTTGAAGAAATATCCTCTGCTTGTAGTAACAATGCCAATTTAGATCACTTTAAAACCTGGTTTAGAAAAAAGAAAAAGAGATTACTTTATCCTCTAGAATCTCCAAGCTGGTACAAGTGTATTTTATTAAACTTACCATAAAATATCTCTAGTTTCCTATTTTGATAAGGTAAGGATCATTATAAAACAGGATTGGACAAAATAATTTCCAAAGTATGTTATTCTAGTGGATTTAGTTAGCAGGGTAGGGGTGTTTGGATTGTAATTGAGACCATCATATGTTGGTAAAGTTAACATCTGGGCAAAGAAGTGGCATAGGGCCAGAGCACTGCTTAAATCCCACTTAAGTCATTGATTCAAGAAGCTGAAGAGACTTGAAAGGTTCAGAATTCTTCTGCTTCTTCTTGCGGGAAATAAGTTTGACTTTATGTGAAAAATGGAAGAATTTTCCTACATTTTTGAAACTTAACTAAATACACCTTAATAGTAAAGAAACATCAATAAGACCTATAAAAAAAAATTTCAAGCTGAAGCAAACATGATGCCAGTGACTTGTTTCATCAATGACTATTTCCCACAGAATGATTGTTTATTTTGTAAAGTCAAATAAAAAATTATTGCAATTAATCCTTGGCTTTTTCGTTAAATTTATACTTTAACCTAAATACTTTCATTCAGTATCTCAATCTTATAGAAAACAGTGTTTCTATGCTAAAAGCGATAACTATCACATACAACAAGATTAGGTAACTTCTTTTTTTCCTTTCCTTTCCTTCCTTTTTCCTTTCTCTCCTGTTGCAGTCACTGCTTATATCAATGCAGTATGCATTTCTTATAAAACCCTCCTGTGTGATATCCCATCCATAGTGACCTATCTGGGGACATCCTTCCCAGTGAAAGTCTGCCCAGTTTAAACAAACTGCAGGATGGAATTTTGCAGGAAGTTGTTTCAGGAAAAAATAACTGTTGATCTTGACCTTACAGAACCTAATTTTGTTAGGAAACAAGTTGCGTATGTTAATTTCTCTCAGGAATTTGCTTAGCCCAGTATTTGAATTTTTATATTAAATCTACTTGCTATAGAACAGGCACTAGGTATGACTAAAATATGACTGGGAAATATGGGATTTTTTTGTTACTGACACATGTGCTGTGTTGAGATAGACATAGTATTAGGAATCAGGACTTGACTCCTTCTAGTCCATGCAGGGAGGATATTGCAGTATAAGACGGTGCTTTGCTATTTAGATTTCATGGGCTTGTTCAGGGTCATTGTATAACAACAAGACACTTTTCAGCAATTTTCACTCTGTCTTAGAGTTTTTGGTTGTATCTAATGTATTGTATGCTACCTTCAGGATTCATGAATATTTCACATAGAGAGATAAGGAGTTTGCAGGCAAAAAAAATCTCTTTTTTTTTTCGTAAACGAGGTTTCCCCTCACCAGTCCTCTATTTCTTTATGTGAAAAAAATACCTGTCAGCAGCTTAGAAAGCTTTTGACATCTGTTTAAATGTCTTCATATTTGCAAACTGCACTCCCTAGCATGTTAGAACATGTCAGAGAAAGAAATTATACTACTCAAATATAGTGGGGGAAGAACTGAAAGGGTGCAGACATACAGTGTTGATGGAAATGTCCTGGAGCTTATAGCAGAGAGGCAATGAAGTGGGTGAGTAAACGAGCCTCAGTTAGTTCCCCAGTGTTTCACAGCACCTCTCTATCTTCTCTGTCTTCTTTAGATAGCTACTGCCCTTTAGCAATGAGCACAGCACTGCTGGAAAAGTTAGGTAGAAATGCCAGCAAAACCTGGAGAAGAGATTATAAATACAATCTCAGAGAACACCTAAGCAAACTTGACATCCATAAGTCTCTGGACCCTGACAGGATGTATCCATGACTGCTGAGAGGTCTGGAAGACACCATATGAAGCCATTTATGATCATCTTTTAAAGGTCGTGGTGACCAGGAGAGGTGCCTCAGGAGAGAAAGGAAATGTCAGCTGTGTCTTCAAAAAGGGCAAGAAGGAGAACCCAAGGAACTTCAGCTCAGTCCCTGAAAGGAGAGGATATGCCTCATTCTGGAGGCCATCTGTACCCACAAGGAAGAGAAGAAGGTGATCAGCCTGGATTCACTAAATGGGATAAAGGCCTGAGCAACCTGATCTCACTCCACGACTGAGCCTGCTCTGGGCAGGCAGTGTGAGTGAAGACCTCCTGAGGCTGATGTTGACTTGAATTTTCCTGCCATGCCAGATGGGCTGGCAGGTCAGTCTTTCACGATTTTAAAACAGTCAGTGATTCTATTGTGATTTTAATTATTGCAGAATTTGCTTAATTCTGTGTGTTTAAGTAAGGCAAATGAAAAGCTGTGAAAGTTAGAGTTATGCAATAATGTAAGAGAAGTAAGGGGAAGAGGAAAGAACATGGTGATAAAAGGGTTGTATTTCCATTTAATAGAGCAATTGTTGCTTATCTTTTTAGATCCCTTTCCCCAAGAACTTGTGGAGTCAGATAAGAGAATACTATGAAAAAATAATGATGGTAATTGGATATAGTAATTGCTTATAAAGAAGAAGGAAAGAGGAAGGATTCTGGCACAAGAAAAATTCCAGCAACAATTCTCTACAGGCAGAAAATAATTTGTTTGAGTGCATAATTAATAGATTTGTTAGAAAAGTACTTAAATTGTGAAATATTGTGAATAGACCTCTTTCCAGAAGTATTAAGATTAATGGGTTCTCCAGAAGAATATGAAACCTTATTGCTCAGTGTAGAGAATTAGTTGCATTTAGATGTGTATGAGTTTTTGTTTCTTTACTCTGTTCCTTCTCTTGCTCCTATGACTTCAGGGGAGATGATGGGAAGAAGGGGGACAAAAGAAAATAATTTTTCTTTCTTAATTTCACTATGGAATGGTGTCCTTTATCTAAAAGGCATCCAAGCATTCAGAATTAAATCAGATGGGCAATGTGAGGCTATATACTTCACAGGACTATAAATGGAAGGAAGGTGATTTTATGTACAAAACAATTAAGTTATATTCCAGTGCAGTTCAGAGAAAGTAGCATATCCAAATTAAGATACTTAAAAATCAATTAATACTCTTCTGTTACATTATCAGCACTGGGGCAAGGGAAGAGAAAAAAATTGCGATGCCAAAGAAATAGGGGTGAACAGCTTTATTCTCAGTTTAGCATTATGAGTGTCTTCACTGAAAACATGGAAAGGCATTTGGAAAGTTTTTATGATTCAAGTCAAGAGAGAAATAACTAAAATGTGCTAATGACCACTACTTGTCATCACTAGTGGTGAAAATGCATCCTTTTAATACCAAACAAGCATCAGAAATGCCAGTTATGCAGCCCTTTAATTATGTATTTCAGTTCTGAGAGAGCGGGGGTGACATGACAATGTTATGTGATGTATCTCTAACCAAAGAAAAGAAGCAAAGTAAAACTGCTGGTGGCAGGCAAAACAGGGTGATTTAAAAAATGTCTGTCAATAAAGGAAAAGCTTGTGCATTTGTGCCAATAGTTTTAAAATTTTTATCAACACGTGACCCTTCCAGTTTCCTAGAGAAGGCAAATTCACACAAGTTAGAAAAAAGGACTATGCATGCAAGCTTGCTGATTTTTTCCATATTCCTGAGAAGGCTATAGCCTAGCTGCATATTTTTGCCTTATGCAAAAGGTCTCAGATTGTTGTTAATAGTTCTTTCTTTGCATGTACGTGCTGAACATTGTTTACCCCTCCATGTTCTCCTAACTTTTTCTAAAGTTTCTAGAAAACTACCACAGGAGTGTTCCTGGCTGTGACTAAAATACTGTTCTGTATCAAATTGCCTCATGGGTTAGTCCTCTTCTTCTTTTCAAAATATCTTCCATTTCAAATTGTTTAAAAACTCAGCTCAGGATGCCAGTGATTTCTAGACAAATGAGACATACACTTTTCAAGGGTAAAGATTTTAGTTTCCTAACTAAAAATTGTCAGGTTTGGCTGTTACAGAATGTATGTTTTTGTGGAGTTCTTCCAGCTTAACTGTGTATGTGGGATACACCTCTAAAGATTTCTAACCATGACAATGACGCCAGCTGAGTCCAACCATTGACAGAGCACAATAAAAGGAATAATGAAGAGAAGGGAACAGATTTGAAAGCCTCCAAAAGAAGCCAAATTTTTATTTCTTACCTTTGTTGAAATTATGCATTGTTTTTAGATATTTTAATAATCATGCAATCTAGCTGCTAGCCATCTGATGAATCCATGCAATATCTTATTCAAGTTGCTGGTTTTCTTTCAGTCTCTTTTTTATTTCTTCTTTAAAGATTCTGGAAAATTTTGTGAATGGTAGAGAAGGAAGTGCTTGATTCCTCTTTAGTACATATATTGCTGCTTATTTATAATTATTTAATTCTATTCAGCTTGCTTTTTGTGAAATCTTGTTATGATTGTAAATAAATTCTGTTTCTGAAACAGTATCTGAGCATTTTGTAGCTGCTGGCAGACTCCTCAGAGCAAACTTTTAAGGAATTTAAGGATCATTTGCATACCTGAGACTGAAAAGCTGAGGGTTAAACATAACAGATAATCCACATGATAGTGCATTTATGTTTAGAGCAAAATGCTTGAATTTCATTTATTGAGTTTGAAGCAACATTATTTGAGTGTCTCTGGGCTGCTGTTCAAGTGAAGTCTCTGTGGAGGATTATAGTTTTACAAACTGACACAGACCCACACAGCAGAAATTTGAGGGATTGTTTTTCATCATTGTGTACTGACAGAAAGATCAGACATCTTCAGACAGAACTGCTTGGGCAACTCTTATCTATCCACAAGACTTCTTGACTCTGCTGACACATACATTTGACTCTTCTCAGAATTTTATTTTTTTTGTAGACAGATATTAGTTGATGTGAGACACATCACAGCTGAAATTCAACAAAAATTCCCCACAGCTCAGGGTTCAACGGCTCGTGTTTGATGGACATCAGTGGTGAGTAGTGTACCTTGGGGTCCATAGTGAGACCAGTGTTATTTAATATCTTCATTAATAACATAGATGAAGGAATTGAAAGCACCCTCCCTCTGCAGATTTTCAGACAACCCCAAGCTGAGTGATGATGTTCACACTCGTGAAGGATGGGTTGGCATCCAGAGGGTGCTGCATCTGGGTCAGGGCAACCCCTGATATCAACGTAGGCTAGGGGATAAACAGATTGAGAGCAGCCCTGTGAGGAGGACTTGGGGTTGCTGTGGATGAGAGGCTGGATGTGACCCAGCAATGTGCACTTTTAGCCCAGAAAGCAAATTTTATCCTGGACTGCATCAAAAGGCAGAAAGGAGCAAAATGGGGAAAAAGACAAAACCAGGCTGGCAAGGGACAGAGTAGGATATTGTGCCAAACCTTAAGGAAGCAAGTGTTACTGGAGTTGCTCAATCTGCTCCATGAGGGGTCAGCTACAACAAACCACACATGTAATGTTTCTGTATCATGAGGAACAAACAAGAGAAGTTTGAAGCTTTGGATCAGTCTGAGAAATTTGGCGTCATTGGTATAAGTGAAATCTGGTGAGATGAGCCCTGTGACTGAAGTGCCATGTTGGATGGTTACAGGCTCTTCAGGAGGAATAGGCAGGGCAGGTGAAGAGAGGGTGGCACTGTATATAATGAAAGGCTGGAATGTATGGAGCTTATAGTTGGGCATGACATGGTTGAGACCCTCTGGGTAAGGATTAAGAGCAAAACAAATAATGTGGATGTCATTGTGGTAGTCTAGAGCACCCAGCCAGGATGATGACACTGAAATATTCTTTGAGGAGCTCTCACACCTCTAAATCAGCTGCCCTTGTCCTTATGGGAAACTTCAACCTGCTGGATGTTAACTGGGATGACCATACAGCTGGAAAACACAGGTTCAGAAGATTCCTAAAACACCCAGATGACTACTTCATTATAAAGTTACTAAGAAAGCTGACTTGATTTATTACTCTCCTTGATTTATTGCCTGTTAACAGACAGGGTCTCATGAGTGAAGTCATGATTGATGGCTGTCTTGGCCACAGCGACCATGAAGCAACCAATTTAAAATCTCTGTTGACAGGAGGAAATATCCCAGGAAGTCTTCAAACCTGGATATAATATGAAGACAGCAGGCTGCTCAAGGAACTAGTGAGTAAGGGGTCCACTGTGCAAATGTTTTTGAATATGTTGGGGTCCATCAGTACTAGTCACTTCTCAACCACCATCTCTTAACATCACAGGATCAGGGAATTCCAGAAAGTTGAAAGTCAAGCAGATGAAGCAGAAATCCAGCTTAGCTGACCAGGAATCTGTCTTTCAAGGTACAGCAAAAAATTAAGGTGCATCCTCAGTAGAAGTAAGGTCAGGTGATGTGAGAGTAATACAAAGCTTCTGTTTCCATTGTAGGGAAAAAATTGCGCAGCCAAAGCTCAGTTGGAGTTGAAGCTGACCAGAGCTGTGGGGGCAATAAAGAGATTCTTTAAATACACGAATGGGAAAAGTGTGCAAGTTGCATCAGCTCATTAGAGGATAAGGATGGTCACCCCACAAACAGGGACAGAGACAAGACAAGAGATTTTTAATGCTTTCTTTGTCCTCAACACCAATGGTGGACTAAGGAGGTCCCAGCACCCCGAGCTGGAGGACCATGGCTCAGAGAGTGATGAAATCCCAGTTGACCCTGATCTTGTGAGGGACCTGCTGCTCCATCTGGATCCCTACAAATCTATGGGGCCTGATGGTATTTATCCAAGAACACTCAATGAGCTGGCTGATGTAATCTCAAGGACTCTCGTAATGATTTATGAGTATTCTTGGGAGTCCAGAGAGATCCCAGCTGACTGAAAGATGGCTGATGTCCGGTGTTTAAAAAAAGGCAAGAGCTACAGACCTGTCAGTGTCACTTCAGTGCTTATGGAGAAGATTATCCTACAAAGTATTGAAAAAACACTTGAAGGACAACAAAGCCATTGGTCACACCCAGCATGGCTTCATGAAGGGAGAGTCCTGTTTGTCAAATCTGATTTCCTTTTATGACAGGATAACCCACTCAGCTGATCAAGGAAGGCCAGCTGGTGCAATCTTTTTGGATTTCAGTAAAGTTTTGGATACTGTGTCTCACAGGATTTCCTGGACAAAGTGTCCAGCACACAGCTGGATAAATGCATCATGGGATGGGTGAGCACTTCAGTCATAGGTGAGGTTTAGGTTGGATATCCCATGAAGCTGTTCAGTCATTCCCTTTGCTTCTGGTGAGATGGAGAGGAGAATCAAAATTAAAGGTAAAAGTCATGTGTTGAGATAACAGTTTACTAACTGAACTAAAATAAAGCATAATCATCATATGAAGATGAGAGAGAAGAATAAACCAAAGAAAGAAGAGAGATGTGCAATGCAATTTCTCTCCATTAACTGGTCAATGCTCAGCTGGTCTCCAAGCAGCAATCCACAATTCCTGCCAATTCCCCCCAGTCTATACACAGGGCATGATGTGGAATCTCTCTTTGGCCAGTTCCTGTCAGCTGCTCTCCAGCTTCTTGTGCTTGTTGGCAGGGCATGGAACAGTAAACAGTCCTTCAGTTAGAGTAAGGACGGCTTGGCACCAAATAAAATATCACTGTGTTATCAACATTATTCTCATGCTGAATCCAAAACACAGGACTGTACCTGCTACTAGAAAGAAAATGAACACTATCCTAACCAAAACCCGGACAAGTGGAAAATAATACAAGATTTTATTTTCCCAGTAAGAATAAAATTTTACTCTGTGCTGTCACTTGCTAGATTGTCTTAATATTTTGTAATTTCTATACTGTGAAAATAAAAGTAATGGGTGAAACTTCTGCATTATGAGAGATTTGATCTGTCAAAAGTTTGTAGAAGAGGTGTTTACAGAGCTCCGTCCCTTAGCAGGCAGGGCTAAAGGTGGTCATGACTGTACATGTAATAATTTAAAAAAAATTTGTACGTGCAACAAATTAATTTTCCTTAATCCTCATCAATTTCCCAAGTTTTCTATCACATTTTTGCCCTCTGGGAAAAAAATTTAAAGTGGTCCCGCCCCTTCTTTTCAGTATTTTAATTTCATACAACTCTGCTTCTTTCTCCTGCTGTCCAGAACTGTTTAATATCTTAGTTTTTTCAGTGTTAAGCTTTGTCAGGATGGGGATCTCACTCAGTCTCTCACAGTGATAACAACTAAGAATATGCATCATCATGCATTTATTCAGCTTCATTAATATGAGATTTTTGTTATTTTTTCTGTGTTTAAGTTCTTTTGAGACTTATTTACTGGCATAGCTCGAAAGTGGTTTTTTTAAAATAGTAAAGGCAGTTCCAGAAAACAAAAAGCTCCATCTCCCAAGCTCTATCAAACATCAAAACCAAAATAAACTTTTTTTAAAAAAATATTTTTTAAAAATTTTTACTTAGGCAGTGCATGTAAGCCCCATTTTTTCATAAAACATTTGTGTTTGGCATTTTTCAAGGACTATGCTATCTTTCTGTACTCACTGCCTTGTGTTTCAGAACAATACAAGAAGGAGACAGAATTTGTACATAAGTTCTGGATCTTGAAAAGAAATGTCTTGGGGTGAAAGCATATCCAGGTGATACCACGGAAGTCCTAGAAGTAGCAGTTTCAGAGGATCTGGGTTAGAAGGAAATACTCTGTTAATCCTTTGTATCGCCTTGATGTTACAAAAGAAGTGGGACTTGTTGCTGGCTCTGATCTACTCACAGGCAATAGATGTAGTAGGAGCATATTTTCAGAGTTCAGATTATAAAGTTTTTTCTCATACCACACTTTAGATCCAGGGCACGGTGATGGTTCTCCTGGGTTTCCTATCTAACATCAGGCATTTGGCCTGCAGATTAAAAAAAAAAAAAAAAAAAAAAAGAAAAAAAAAAAAAAAAAGACATCTACCCTCCACGATGTGAATGGCATTTCAGGAAAATGCATAAAGCTCATTCCTTGGCTCTATTTGCTTCACAGATGGAGGAACTGCACTACCCTGCATGCAGCGCTGGGGTGAGTTCAGCTGCAGTGCTCGGAGCTCAGCAGTGAGTGTGCAGGCTCTTTACTTTTGCGAAAGCAAAACATCTTCCCTCTCACAGGTGGAAACATCTTCAGCAGGATGAGAAGAAATCAGAACCCAATGTCACAACCACTGCTGCAGTCAGAAAACACTTCCAGGGTCATCCATGTGCTCTTAGGGACCAAATATTAAGTGATAGAAGCAGGTGTGGAGATGCACATAGTAATTGAGGATTACGAGACAGAGAAATGTAAATTAAATCCTTTGCTGTGACATCTGAATAGGTGGAAATTTGCATCTTATATGATTTAATGTTATTTCCAGTGAGATATTGCTGTACCAACAAGGAGTTAAATTGCGCTTGAATCATCAAAGCACATTCATAGACATGCTGATATTTTATTAAAAAATGGAAAACTCTAGACATATCTTTTTTTTCTTTTTTTAAGGCGTACCCATCCAAGAAAATCTCTTGGTATATTTTTCCTTTGAGGAAAAATGAGTTTGCTATTGGATCCACAATACTCAATTAGACCTAAAAGGAGGAGTAAAAGAAGATATTATTTCACTAAATACCTTTCAAAATATCTGCCAAAAGATTTACTAAATTCTGTTAAAGATTAAATTCTGTTAAAGATTATTAAATTCTGATACATTACTGAAAAAAAAAAAAAAAGGAAAAAGAAGCAAGCAATTCATATAGATTTTAGTGACTTTGTAATGTTGTCTTTTTCTTAACCTGGAAATGAAATTTGAGATCATTTAGTAAGGAGGTAATATAAAATTGTATCTTTATTTGAAGGTTTTCAGGAAAAGCACGGAAAGATGCCCACAAAAGCCCACACTCCCAATGATGAGTACATTTTTATAGGTTTTAGGAAATTACTATAATTGATAAAAAGCATCAATTAGGAGGAAAAGTGGTGATGCAATTCCCCCCCTGGGCGAAGCCTCTTCTCTGGAGCTCCCCCTCAGCACTAGCTGTACTTTGTCCATGAGAATGTATCTCAAAGAGTTGTTCTCTGCTTTGGTTCCCAGAAGAAACCAAGATAGATAGCATAGAGGCCCTACACCTCCCATGGCTTGGAGCTCTGGAATTTGTTTTGTCTTTCTGCCTAAAGAAGGGTCATGGAAAAGCACTGGGAAAACTAGTCAATAATACAATAGACTACAGAGCAACAAATACATATGGGAAGAATACAGAGAACAGATATATATTAAAAAAGGCAAAAACCAAATGGCATCAGTAATAGACAAATTGTTCCATCAACCTCTATTATTACTTTGCAATTTCCATATTGTGAAGGAGTAGGTCATGGCAGAGATGAGAAAGGACAGCAGCAGAAAAGGCAAGAGAAATTAGAAATCATAGAGTTCGACTCCTGCCCTTAAAGAGAGTTCTTATGATCAGAAGTGTTGCTCTCTGCAAATGATATGAGGAGCTCCAGATTTATTCTTCCTTATTGTCTGTTGTGAAAAGTTTGCTTCTGTTTTTCGTGTCAGAGTCTGTCTTGACAGATGTTCCCTCTCTGTTGCCTTTTGCTAGATCTGTAGGTCTTCTACTGTGCACCAGGCAATGATGATATTCTGAATCTAAATCTGTCAAAATATCTTGCTGATCACTATCTAATGAATAGTTAGAGCACTTGTAACATAAGAGTTTTTGTTAGAAATGTTACCATAACTTACACAAAATACTTACATTTGGGATTTCCCAGTGAAATTTTAGGATTTTATATGTTTACCTAACAGATGAGGTCCATGCTCTTACTATTCTTCTGTGAGAAAAAATTCCTCGAAGACAGAAGACAACTGAGGCAATTATGTGAGTTTCTAACTTACTGCAATTATAAATTAGAGTGCAGAATCTAGATGATTGGAAAGTGCCCTGGAAGTCTTAAATACTCTGCATCCTGAGGGGAAAAAAGAAAAAAAAAAGAAAAAAAAAAAAAAAAAGAAAAAAAAAATTGAATCATGCCAGTTGTACATTTACACCTATTAAGTGACTCCAGCTCTTTTGCTCTTCTGTCCAACATTTCCTGGTGAGCCTGGCACTTAAAGCACTTAAAGTGAACTGTTTCATGAATATCCAGATGGCCTCATTTTCATGTGCCTCCAGCCTAATTCTGAAGCAAAAATATTGTGCTGTTCTTGGGTAGATATTGTTAACGTCTTTGTATTTTTGGAGTAGAAATGCAAATTATTTGCTTATGCAAGTTGTTAATAAGGAAGAAAACAATACTAAAATAAAATAGTTTAGTCAATGAAAATATAAATTCCTATGAGCAAAAAAACCCCTTAGCACTGGATTTATAAAAATGGTTTACTGCTAAAGAAGTGACTTCTGGTCAAAGAGAACCCTTTAGTATAAGGTCAGAGCTATACACTTGCCTTTGAAGAGTCTGTACAGTAAGTATTCTTCCTCAAGAGCCTGCAGTGCCAAAAAGTCTCACTAAATCAGATTCAAAGAACTTTTAGTTCTGAACTCTGAATAACTTGACCTTATGTCTTATGAACTTAGCTGTGACTTACTAAAGCAGACCTGAAACAGCAAACAGCTATACAAAGCATTTTTGACAACTGTCTTTCTGCAAAAGCAAATTCATCAGGGATTTCTGTGTGAGTTTTGTTTTTTGTTTTGTTTGTTTGCTTGTATGTTTTTTGCTGGGTAAGGTAAGGTTTATTTCGTTGTAAGAGTGAGTTGATAGGGAAGAGACCAGATGTAACTTTAAACATCCAGTGCCCATCAATTCACTTTTACAGTGAATGTAGTCAAAATGACTTTGGAAACTACTCAATGCTGAACTCCTCTGAAAATCTCATCCTTGGAGAGCATTTTTCTGTCAGTACTGGAAACAAAACTTCTTGTTAACGTGTGTACTTTAAGTATTCATTCTAACACTCAGACTTTTCAGAAAAAAACACTTTGCATCTGACTTTCTTGTAACCTCATTCACCATTTTTCAGTGCATGTTTGACATCATCCATATTTCATTGTGACAAGTTCTCTTAGTTCTAATACAGAATACTTCTTAAAAATGTTCTTTTATGTGATGGTTATTGAGTTTGGGAATCATGATTAATTTACTACCACTTAATTCATTAAGATGGATGATATATACTTTTTTGGTAAATGACAATGAAATATGTCTCCTTTTCCCAGACATTAATATTTCTCTGGTGTCAGAATGTCTTTTGATGTGTATCAAATTTATATTCCTATTTATTTTCCCTGGAAATCAGTCGTACTGGATATGCTTACTTTTAATTCAGTGCTCATTTGTCTGGCTTTCACTAGAATCCTTTTCCTCAGATTTTTAAATCTCTTTCAGAATCAAATTGTGTTTGGAAATTATATGTTCAGAGGCACAAATTAGTTTTATTGGATTCTGAAATGCAGAGACAAATGTAAATGAACAATAAAGAGCTGCAATATTCATATTGAAAAATATTTTCAAGGTTAAAATGGGCATTATAATCAGTTTCTTTTCTATGTCATGGCCTTCATGTTGCAAGAAGAGTGTGTAATATTTCCCTCATCTTGCCCAAAACCAAGAAGTGCTGACTGTAGCTCTCTTGTTTTACTTCTCAGCCAACTTCTATCATGGTGGTTTTTTTTTTTTTTTTTTTTTTTTTTTTTTTTTTTTTTTTGTTTTTTTTTTGTTTTTTTTTTTGTTTTTTTTGTGGTTTTTTTTTTTTTTTTTTTTTTTTTTTTTTCACTGGGCTGGAGATAGCATTAGCATTTTCAGTCCAATTATGTGTGGAAGAGCAGCAGTACTGTGAGATACTCAAGACCTCAACATGAAGTACATGAGCAATTCCATTGTCTGCCTTCATTTTACCTTGACTCTTCTTTTGTCTTCCAGAGACGGACACATCCTGATTCTGTTGTGTTAACCGTAGCCACAGTCACTACTTTTCATTAACAACAACATAAATTTGAGAACAGTATGTCTGTAAGGCTGAGTTTCCACTGCCAATCAACACCTGAGATACCGAAAATGTTGGCAAGGGAAATAGAAGCAGAAGAAATTCCTAGACAAGAAACTTTGTATCGCATTTAGTTAGAAATAATAATAATAATAATAATAATAAGAAGAAGAAGAAGAAGAAGAAGAGGAAGAAAAAGAAGAAGTTGCTGACTGAAGATTTCATCACTACAGATAACAGTTACTGAAGGCACTCCCAGTTTGAAGAATGTACCTATCCAGGGAGGAGAAAGGGGAGCAAAAGACTGAAAGGTTGAAATGAGAGAGTGGGGTAGGGAGAAAGACAACCTAGCAGCTCTTAGAACAGGGGCAGGGAGGACAGACACTGTGGCTTTCTGCAGGAAAAGATACAAGGACTTTCCCTCCTCTCTAGCATTGAATGGCACCAGACATGCTCATAACATTCAGGAATATGAGCTCTTGACTTCTGGCATCAGCTCAAGTGTCTAATTTTCAGTACACAAAATTAGGTGTAATGAAGAATGGTATTTTCAGAATATTGACTGGTAGATGACCCAGTTAGAGTAGGTTCAGATTAACTTTATAGTACCTTCAAGTCCATCTAATTCTGGCACTGTCATTCTTCTCTTTCTTCAGTCTGCTCTGCTACTTCTCGGTGTTTAGAAAGCCAAGGCCACTAGGCAGTATGAAATGGGAAGAGCACTAGTGCAGTCCAGCTCCATGATCCAGTGCAGTGGCAAGCAAAGACAGAAGGGGAGTACCATGGTTTTAATGGCTCTGTAGTGACTGCCTAACACAGTTGTAAAAGTGCATCCTCAGTGACTTATTCTGACTTTATTCAAAGTCCTTTCTTCTCACCGGGGTTTGCAAAGTGATCATAAGGCACTACCAGCTTCTGAATTTGTATTGGCCAGCACCAGTAAAATGACTGTGTAGAGAGCAGAGGAGGATCTTGCTTTTGGCTTCCAAATTCACTATCTGCATGGTTTTTTTGCTTTCCTTTTCCCCTCCTCCCATATAGCTGCATGCACTGTCAACTGCTAAAATGATTAAAAACGTTTTAAGAACCAAACTCAATAACTTTTCTAAGGGTCACAATGGAAAAAAGATCTTGTCCTGCAGACAACCTTTTTATAATGAGATTCAGCAAAGAGGCTACAACATTAGCACTGATGTAATAGAAATAAAAGGAAAATGTCCTTGAAAACATCTGTTTCTCTGTGGGAGATGTAAATGCAGCAGCATTCTGATCTTAAATGGTGGGAGATATCAAAGAAGAAACTCATCAACCAGAAAATAAGTTGGATTTAGTGTGGTAGTCAGAGAAAGGTGAAGGATGCTGAACTACCCTACAGGATAAGAACATGACTTGGATTCTTCAGGAAAAATAGTGTGTGATTGTTCCTGGTATGAACTACGATAAATTAATTTAAACAGAGATTGCACCAATTGTACTGAGAGCTTGAATTAATTTAACTTAAAGATGAATCAGCGTTTCTAGAATGCTAGTTTAATACTATTTTCCTGACAAATATGGGATATTCTTGTGAGATATAGTGCAGTTCTCAGAGCAGCTGCTTTTGCATTTCCCTGGAAAGGAAATGCTTTTGCGCTTCTCTGGAAACTTTTCTCTGGAATGTCCTACACTGTGTGGACAATGTGCCATGGTGTGGGGCATGATGTCAAATTCAGCTGTTATGGAAACTCCTCTCCTGGTGAGCTATGTCTCAGCCAGCAAATTGAACAGTGTGAAGGTTTGTCATCTATACCACATCAAATCTCCAAGCAGCATTCTCTCCATATCAGTATATTTCATGCAAGACTGTTACTGGGACTGCTCTCTGGCCTGTGCTAAATCACAGCCTGTGCTTGGGATCTGTTTTGTCCACACCTGAAACATTTTCAGGACCATACAATTGTTGCCACTACATTGTTGCTGGAACAGTATTCACCAAAAAGCGCAGCACAGAAGTCCAGCTGATACCTGATCTCCCAGTAGCAATACCTTCAAATTTTAATGCAAGCTGTAAACATCAGGGGTCATATGGAATCCCTAGTTTATATCTCAGCTGAAAAATGAGCTCTTCAATACTTTGCACTAAGCTGAATCATTCAGTCAATAAGAGTGCCACATATTGAAGAATCACCAATGCTATTCCTACAGTAGGAACGTTTTTCTCCCTTACTGCACTGACCATGACTGTGTCAGCTTTAGCACACCTGAGGATGTGCTAAAGATTTTCACAAAGATAAGCACATGTTTAAGGACCCTTCCATATGCAGAGATATCTTGCAGACTGAAAATCAAGATTCAGAACTACAAATTTGTATCCCAAAGTTTCATTGCTCCTAGCTATAATTTCATTATGTCAAAGTGGCTTATCAATAATTCAGTTGTTCCATTAGTTTTATGTTAAGATGTTAATAGAGTTAACTGAATTAATACATGTATAATTTATGAGTCTATAAACTAAACACTTTTTAAATGCAATATTCAGACTTACTGTGGTAACAGCTTATAAAATGTGCTGTCTCTAATAGCTTAAAAATGTGCTGCCTGCATTTGTTCTGGAGCAGCTGGAACATA
This sequence comes from Zosterops lateralis, assembly GCF_965231275.1. Classification (NCBI taxonomy): domain Eukaryota; kingdom Metazoa; phylum Chordata; class Aves; order Passeriformes; family Zosteropidae; genus Zosterops; species Zosterops lateralis. The sequence continues at coordinate 50,957,710 of NC_139800.1, forward strand.
GAGTTGCTGTAAAGCAGCAGAGAGAAGAACTACCACACCAGGGTCTGTAGACAAAAAGGGGGAAAACTGTTGAAGTCAGATTATAAAATGCTGGTTGGAAGGCTGTGTTTGGAAAATACAGATAGAGTACTATATCCCTACCTTGCTGTTGCATTACACTATTTTCAGTTTAATCTTTTCCCCCACTTTATATTTTAGAAAAAAAATCGCAATTACATAGCTGAGCTATGAATCCCTTTTAATCTGAGGGAAGCACTAGACAAAACCCCAAATAACCATAAATTCTGCCTGCAATATGTATCTCCTGCTTAGTGGTTTTGCACCTCATTGTACCATATCTACAGAGGACATGAATGAGACATATGAATCACACCTATGTCTTACACTAAGTTAATTTAATTAAGTGTGAGCTGCTGGGGATGAATCATTCTGAAACTTGAGTGGTCATTGAATCCAAAGCCTGAGGTAAGAGTTTAGGTTTATGTGTTTTCTTTTAAAAAACCAGAATCTTGAAGTTTAAAGGTAACTTTGCATGTTCGTTAGACTTAAATTTTTTCTGTCATATATTCTGTAACCTCTTTACTCTATTTTCCTATTTCAGATTGTGATCCTAGTTACTAAAACCAAAATATGGGGTAAAAAAGCATTTCATAATCTTAGAAAGTTACATTAAAATTTAATTTTAAAATGCAGGCTGACATCTTAGAGGCGTGCAATATGTTTTTTTTAGTTGTAGGAACAAATATTCTATATACCCTCAATATTTTTTTACTTTAGTCCTAGAGAAAGCTCCTTTTTTTCTCTCTCTTTCTTCCTAATTTTTTTTTCTCTTTATATTTCTGAATTAAGCTTTCATCTGGCTTTCCAATAAACAAATTAGGTGGGTATTTTGTGGTCTCACAATACTAACTAGAAGCCACTGTCTAACACAGACAAAATGAACCTGCTTTGTCTCTTTTCTGCTCATTTAGATTCTTCTTGTTCAGCTGGGGAAGCAATATATGAGACAAATGCCACAGTATAAAGACATAATTATTTACTGTTATTTGCAATGTGTTGGCTGTTAATGGGTTTTGCAGTCAGTAAGGAGCATTACAGAGGAAGTTTATAATGACACTATCTGTGGTTCAGATATGTACCTCTTTCAGTCACAAATACACACTTAATCATTAAGTAATAAAACACCTAAAGAGGTTAGTTTTGTTCAATTTTCATAAAGTTGGGTAACAAGGAATCAGCCACAGGAAGAACTGAGGAGACTAAACTTAAACCACAGCTATGACATTGGTGATCACAGCAAGCAATCTGGAAATCTCAGCAGCACTTGCCTGTGTTGGTCATCAGAAAACATTTTTGGTACAAGCCCCTCAAAATCTTGGTTTAGAATCACATTTTAAATTCTGCATCTGTTAATTCTAAGGCAAAGGGGCTCGATAGAGCCACCTTATAAATAATGAGAATAACCCCAAGTACTTATTCCACCCAGTCTTTTACTTTGCTACTAGGTAGCTGTTTTCATCCCTATTACTACTCAGGGCCAGTGGAGACAAAACTCAGAGTAGCTGCATCTTTGGAATAGGCTGACTGAAGAATTCCTGCTGCCTTATTTCTGCATAATGAAAGGGAGCACAGATTATTTATTTGTAGTTAAAAACAGTTGGAAAAGTTAGCCATCAAAGAAAGCTAGCATCATACAGATACAGTTTAATTATTTTCTTTATGTTCTGATATGAAAACTATACTCCATTTCTCAGTTATGTCTGAAAATAGAGTTTGGAAATTATCAGTTTTCTAAACATAAAACCTCCTCTGTGTATGAAACCACAAGGGAGAAATAGACCATACTTACAAGTAGCTGTAAAGTATTAGGTTGGTTTTCTGTTGTTTTGACCTACTCTGTGTTAAGTAAGTTCTACTTGTTTTATTTGATGATGCTACAACAAGGGAATATATCTAGGCAAGATAGTGTTTCAGGCAAGATAAGCTGTCTGGCAGCCATGGAAAGCCAATATCTGTTGTCCTTGAATGGGTGAATCCCTTCTGAAAGTATAGGAATATATAGAAATAGCAGGATGTGTATCCAATCCCTTCAATAAAAGGAAGAAATTTGATACATGCTGAAAGTCATAATACTGGGGATTTATATTAATTGATGCATCTGTTCAAAGCTAGAACTCGTACTGAAGCCACCATAACTTGAGGGAGAACATATGCTTTCTTTATTTTTGTCCTCCACAAACAACTCATGTTGTCATGGCCAAAAAAGGTTCCTAGTTAAGTATGGCACACATGGCCCACAGCTGTTTTGTTACAAATATTTCTGAGAGGAGTTTGACAGCTGCAGGTTCTTTCAGTACCTCTTGGAAGGAACAGCAGCAGTTTTAGAATTTGATCACAGCTACTGTTGAGTGGATTTAGTGCTGGCTTTATACAAGGATGGGTGGAAATGATTTGCAGAATTTTCAGATCCTTTTATTTTATTCAGCTGTAATTTTAGAAACATGAGTTCATGGTGTTTTAAACCACTTTAAATCACAGATGTCTTGATATCTTTAAGACATTAACCTTAATTGCTGTCTCAATAGTGGTGGCTCAAGGATATAAGCCTATAGTAAGTATTTAAGGGAGAAAAAAGTGATGCTTATGTTTCATCTAGTGTATGGAAAAAATATTCCATCCATTTTTTGTTCCTGATATAAAACATTTTCTAGACAAAGATTAGTGAGACTGGTTTTCCATTGTTGTTTATGGTGAACCAAAGTTTGTGTTTTACAGTGGCAATACTGAATGCTTTTTCTATGGCTAAAAATTCCGCTTGTGCAAAGAAAACCCTTTTAAATCCAAATTTGGGAAGGAATATGTGAACCCACTCCTTAATATTATATTTTCTTAAGTTTTCCATGACTTCTTGAATATGAATTATTTCAAATGCAATGAGATCACCATCATGTATCACTTCTACTTCTCTGGTGACAGACACGATGCTCCCATTTGACATTGAATATTCAGATATTTTGAGCTGTTCTATAATCAATATTTTTACTTTTTGAGCTGTCTACATGAGATCATTTAAGATTTTCATACCACATCAAAACACTTTTCAGAAATCTAACAATTGACATTTGGGTAAAATTCTCCATTCAACTCAGCGATACCTTGCCCTTATACATGGAATGCTGTAGATCTGTGCGCCATATTAGTAATTAGTTTGCCACTGGCAGATTTTCCTGGTCAAGAAAATTGTATTAAAATAACATTATTTCATCCATTTATGTCATGTAAAGTACATGATATTGATAAGAATTTCCTGTTACATGGGTTTTTTAATCCATTTAAAATCCCACTTTTCTGTACAGATTCAATCAGAGGTTTCAAAAAATACTCCTGAATTTGGACAGTTTGTTTTCGCTTTCTGTGCCAGTCATGTTATACTAACATTAAGCATAACAGTCCCCTAGACAGGTTCTTTAGTAAAACAAAATTATTGAAAAGTACTATCATGGACAGCAGACAGGGATACTTAATATATTTTTATCTGTATCAGGGAGAATTAGTACATAGGTAATATATTTAATTCAAAATTAATTAGAGTAATACGATTATAATGGCCTTCATTTTAGACATACAAAATGGGCAAGGATAAACGTATGGAGCCTGAGTATAAAGTAGAGGAGTGACTCAATTACTGAAAAGTGTAAAATATAGAGAACATAGAGATTTTTCCAGACTCATTAAAGAGTCAGTACCCTTCATAAAGTCTCTCAAGGCTGCCCTGGCTGTGATACATCTGCTCTCTTAGGTTCCTGTGCTACATTTAATATTCCTTGTGACCTTGTGTTGCTTTTTGGGCCTGCAATAGCACAATGTTTCATTAAGAATTGCAGCTTTTGACAAATTGTAGGAAGTTCTTGATTTTCATCTATCATCTTCTTCAGAAAAGCATTTGAAGGAGCACCTTTAGTTCAACTTTTAGAGAACGAAATCATTAAGATTCATATATCCACAAGTTTTAATCTAGTTTGGAATGTTGACCTTTACTTATTCAGTCGGTAGGATTTCTCATTTTTAAGCATGCTTGGCCACAAAAACTGCTCTTGACTCTAACCTGGAGAAAAGTCATGCAAACTCTTTTTACTGCAACTTTCTAAATAGACATAAAGCCTAAGCAAAATAATCCAGTGGGAAGCTTGCTTAGGCTATGTCTACCAAGACTTCCTAAGTCTTCATTCAGGATTGGTTTGGGGTTTTGAGTCAAACCCTGCTCAGCACTCAGGACAGTACCAAGCCTGGCACCACAGTGCATCAGAACAGGAAACATCTCCACTGGCACTTCAAGCTTCCAGGATTATCCCAAAATCAAAAAATTACTAGAGATCTCACTGAAGCTAGATACTGCAGAAAGCATGAAAAGCATCATGTAGAAATCTTCATAACATAACTACATCTTCAGAATTCAGAGGACTCTGTTTAAAACCAGTCCAGCAAATCCTCTATTTTACTTTTGCTGTTGTTAAGACAAAGTCATAATGAGAATGTTGACTTTGTGATATTAATTAGGATGAAAAGAGCTACCTATAGGCTTGCTAAGCCATGACGTGTGCTGGTCATGCAGTACCATTAACCTGGTTCAGTGAACGCCACAGCTCTTCATAAAAATATTTTTTTTACTAACAGTTATATTTTCAGTCAAATAATTTATTTCATCATTAAACACAGAGGTAGCAGCTACCCAGAGTAAAGCAGTCAAAACTTAAATCATATGCCACTTTCTGAAATGAACTCACTTATTAAGCTTATGAAAGATAGGAAGTAGAGAAGTAACACTAGAAGTACTACTAGTAACACAGACAATATTTATAGCCTTTTGTTCCCATCAAAAGATATTACAACTAGATATTCTAATTTGTAGAAATAGCTGTTTCTGGAAAGAAGTAATCACACCAAGTTAATAAATTTTAACAAAGAGATTAATATGGCATCAATTTCAAAGCAGTTAAACCAAAGAGTTTTACCAGAGAAAGCTTATTTTAGTATAATATTACCCTCTGGTCAGAAACTAGGTCAGTATTGCTCATCTAAGGCTCTTTTCTCCATCAGTGCTCTACAAATCTGATTCTGTTGATGCTTGAATGGATGTAAATCAAAACAAGCTCAAAGGGAAATCAGAAGACTGTCTACTTCTGTCTACTACTGTGTCATTGTCAAATTCCTTTATACCTTCACTGTGCCTCCTAATGAACGTCTTAGTCTTCATCTTGACTCCTAAGTCCCTCTTTCTAAATGCCAAGAGGTCTCAGATGATTTCAGGAAATAACATCATTCACTGTCACCTTGTCTTCTAGTCATCTTTAAGGCCAGTTAAAAAAAGACCTTTTAGGTGTTTTTGGTTTTTATTGTTTGTTTATTTGTTTGGGTTTTTTTGGTGATTACAAGATGGTCTTATGCCTACATACACAACTGCAATAATCATAGGCTTCAAACCTGTAAGAACAGGCTTTCTAGCCTTCATCACCTAAGTCTCTCTACCATTTTATTCAACTCATCAGAAAATTATCGGTGCTACTTTGCATCAAAAGTCTAAGACAAAGATCACATTCTAGTTCTAGATTTGTATGGGAGGATTTAAATTAAAACCTCCAAATAAAAACAGCAATACCAAAATCATATATTGGTGGTGTACCTGATGTACCTCTAGGAATACTATAGAATTAGAATGTTCTATCTTTGCTCAAATATCTATGTATCTCTCTTTACAAACTCATGGCATATCATTTTAACTGTCTCTGTGCCAAACAAAAAATCTAAGTGAGAAAAACAAGCATGCACTAAGCTTAGTGCCTTGTGCTAATTCCATAGCATTTCTAATTCCCTGCAGCAACTCCTCTATATTTACTTTTCTGAACAACCCTATCTGATTTGTAACCTCCCTGGGCTCATGTTAAGCCTAATGGCTGACCTAAAATTCTAATCCTTCTTCACAAAGTCATCAACTTTGTTCAAGGCTCCTTGCAGGACATAAAGAGTTTCTTCATCTTGTGAATTTTTCATTACTCAGCTGGCACTGCTTCTTTGTTTGGAAAGGCAGCATAATAGCCATGAGGTGTCTGTTCTGCAGAGGCAACAGTTGCTCATGAATCCTAGCGTGACAGCTGTGAACTTTTTTGTGTCATAGTCCCCATCTGCTTGTTTCAGAAGTCGCATCATTAAATGATGCCCCAAATGCATGCATCCACATAAAGACTGAGCTGTAGTCATGGGAACTTGATCAGATAGCATTTCCTGCTGCTAACCTTCAATGCCATACAAATAAGTCTTTCAATTTGGAAAAGCATCAGCTTGCACTGTCTATATCACAACATTAAACATTTAATATCAAATATATTGTTTTCATTCCTCACAAATATTTCCACAGTAGCAATTTGAGACACTCGGAGAATTTTAGCAGACCCATAGATGTATTTTAACAAATTGCATATTTCCTTTTATCAGTGTTCATATATATTGTTACTTTTTACTGATTTTAACTATTAAATTTTCCTTGCCTTGCCTTGCCTTGCCTTGCCTTGCCTTGCCTTGCCTTGCCTTGCCTTGCCTTGCCTTGCCTTGCCTTGTCTGTAGTAGGAATGACTCCTAAGAAAACGTCTTGAATTGATAACAGAATTTTTTAAGAATTCAACATAAGAATATATAGATTCTTATCATATATGATATATATGATATATCAGCCTCTGTTGTTCATATGCACAATCTGCGCTCCTAATGTCACAGAGAAAATAGACATCCTGCAACACATCATCCAGCAACTGTAGAAGCACAAAAGAAATGCAAATCTTTTAAAAAATATTTTAATTAAGTAATTGTTAGTTATTCTGACTTATTTCCCAGAACAGAAATAAAGCTAGCAACTAAGTTCAAAGAATTTTTTAAACTTTGCTATGTTCTTTACTAATTCTTCAAGGTACTCTCCCAATTTTTTACATTGTGTTCACTAATTTAGCTCCTACTGTAAAACTTTAGAAAATGAGCTCTGTTTAAGAGACAGGGGAAGAAGGGAAGGGCATCCCTCTGTCCTGCTCTTTATAAGAACAAAAGGAGAGCCATTCAGAGGAGTCCAAGAAGGAGCATCACATCCAGCATTTCCCAGCACAGCATGCAGAGAAGCTATGATAGGCAGCATGAGCACATAGCTGGATGACATGTGCACCATGCCAGTCCTCTTTTTCCTGTCCAATAGGTCAACTGCTTGTATCAATATGACAATAGAATATTGGGTTTGACTTTTTTTGTGGTTAGGAGGATGTAAGCTCTTGGTTAGGAGGAAGTCAAGAAAATTTCACTGCAGTAATGAACTGTAACTTAGACACAGGAAACTCAGAAACTCTTAAGAACATGGTTGTCCTTCCAAACTTTAAGTTACTCTCTGGTACATAAACCATCTTTCATTTTAAGTCAGCCAGTAATAAACTTTTAAAGAAATGCATAGATCTACCTTTTTTTTCTGCAGGAAAATTTGTAAAATTTTACAGTAACTATCTAACCATTTAAAATCCTAATCTGTTTTTCAGAGATGAAAGCATGGCTGCTTCCTCCAGCTCTTCAGAGGTTGTTGGTGCCATGTAGTTTCTGATACAGCAGAGTGCTGTTGTGCCTAAGGGTTGTAACTCAATTACAACTCAGTCTACATCAACCAGTAAATTTGCTGCATGAAGCACAGTGAGAGGGGTCATGCTCAACCACTGACTGCTCCTCCACAGGTTGCCTCTCCTGTTCATTGCCTGATCTTGCTTGAAAACAAAGGAAAACAAAATTATGACATTTGCTCCCAGGTCATGTATCTGTATAGGAATGAATCAGTATAAGGAGAATAGACCTCTGCAGAGAATCTGCTTAGCTCATACCAGGTATCACCTACATAACTTATGCAAAAAAATGTAATTCCTCACTCCTTGGGACCTGGATTTAATTCCATTTAAGAAAAAGAGGAAGTTTGCACCTACAACTGAAAATAAGGAAGGAAAAGTATGGATCAGTGCCTACAGGTCATTTGTCTTTGATGGTTAACTGGAGCAGTACTTTGTTGAAGAGAAACAACTTTTCTGCATAAAATTGTCTCTTGGTGCAAGAGATTGGTGCCAAAGAAGTCTTTGAATACAGCAGAAAGAAATGGGAGGAAATGTGGAATATAATTGTGGAACAAAGCCTTTTGTTTATGTAATTTCAAGAATAACATTTTTTCCCAGTCACCTACCATACATTTTCTTTAGGTTTGATTTCTTTTCTCAGTCCTAAAAATTTCTTTCTTTTAAAATAAATTATTTTGGACTACTAGATTATGTGAAAAAAAATCTTGCAATAAACACTCCCTGTCTTATTCTTTGCTTCTTCTTTTTCCTTTTGACTAATTTTCCTCATTCTTTTGTCTTTAATCTCATGAAAATGGATAATACATATTTGATGCAAGTAATACAAGGCTTTTTCACTTAGACTGAATAACTTTTTTCCAAGTATAAATTTCTGTTTTCTTTGATTCTTTGTGATACTTGATTCTCTGCATACCCGTAGGCTACACAGTTAAGAGTCAGTTTAAGATTTTCTGTTATTTCTGCTCAATTTATGAAAACTGCATAATGGTTGCAGTCATCTAGTGGTCAGAAAAAATGCACCAGAATGTCTTTGGATGTGGTAGCCCCCATCAGCCATCCCTGTGTTTGTACATACTGATTTGCAAATGTTTTATTCCCATAAAAACCCCACACACATGTCAGAGGCGTGTTGTTTTCTGTTTTCTGTTGAGTTACTATTGTATCCCTGATAACTGAGAATTTCTACATAAAGCTTTTTTACTGTGAACACATGAAATGCTGGGACATCAGGAAAGAGGCACTTGCATTTATTTATTTGATGTATGGTTTTCAAAATCAGAAGAAAATTTCAGGTAACCCTCATTCAGGATTGTTGTCAGGAAGATTAGTGTCCACAGCCCTACAGCACAAAGAAGTAGGTAACATTTATCTGCTCCAGTGTATTTTGTAATTCTAGATTTACATTATCACTTTTCCTACTAGTTATTGTTATTGTCATTATTACAGCTTTGGGCATTCTATACCACGCGAGTAATCGAAGCATGCAATTACTACTTTTGATTGGTAAAACCGGTAAAACTCTAAATATATGGAATTCATGAAGTGTTTTCTATCTTTCTTCTTTCCTCTTATGGTATTTTGTCAATGAAGGCCAGATGCAGAATTACAGATGGTTCTGAACATTTTTTGTGCCAGATTATTCGTGGTGTGTTTGGCCTTCCATAATAAAAGTCTTGAAGAAGTTCATGAGCTTAAAGAAGATTAGAAACTAAATAGATGCTAACAATTTGAAATAAAAGCTAATGTAAAAATCAACGTTATCCAACCCCTGATATGTGCTTGTATGTGGCTTTTATCGTGATTTTGGTTTTTTGGAGGGTTTTGTTTTGTTTAAAAATCCTCACAAAATAACATTTGTAATAATGTTGTGGGACATTTTCATTTTCTAACAGGAGACATGGGTGACACATAGAAGTAAAAATAAACATTTAGATTCTCTCCAATGGCTCTGTCTTCTGCAGCTATTGTACAAGTAGAGGGCAGGATGGGGAAGGCAGCATTAATGCTTTCTGAATTGTTCTGAATTCAGACATGGATGGATCATAAAGATTTCAGAAAATTGTTACCAATTACTAAAACATCCCCCAAAACCCACAAAATGCCCCCAGACAAACCCAGAGGTCTCACAAAACTCTTAAAACCTGCAGATATGGGGGATCCTACTCTCCAAAAGAGATGCCTTTCTTGAGATGCTGCAGTGACAATGGGTGAAATTCTTTGAATTTTCTATGTGATTTTTTAGCCCAAATTTCAAATACAGAAATGATTTAGGTGTTTAGAAACCACTGACTTTCAATGACATGTAGGCTTTTAAGTGCTTAAGTCACCTAAAAAAACGGAACTCTTAAATATTTTACAGCTTCTCTGTAATTGAGTTGATTTATATGTTTGGATTAGTCTTTAAACTGTACTTTTGAAAGTGACTTTTCAACTTCAGAAATTCATGTCAGTATCTATGGACTATGCAGACTAATACTTCATTTTTTCTTGACATACACTGAACTATTGATTTCTTCTCTTTCATTTTACTCTTCACTCTGATTCTCTAGAGAAACAAATAATTTTTTTTACCAGGGGAAATACCTGCTAAAAATGAGGATATACTCCTCATATATGGGGAGAATTACATCTGGGGAACATGAATGACTGCTGAAATTAAAATTTCAATCCATATTAAAAGCAGCCTTCATAATCTAAAAGGCATCAATACAGGTAAATGGAGGTTGGGCACAGCCTATAATGTACATATCAGAAGAGTAAATAATTTGCTCTTCTGTTGAGAGTCACTCTGGTGCAAAACCATTTTTCTATTACTTTTTGCAGAATTGTCTGGCAGCAAGTCTGTGATGGGTGATTTTAAACTTGATATTTAGAAAAACATTTAATAGTAAAGAAATTGCTAAAACGCTGTCATTCTTTCAGCACAGAAAGCTGGAGTTGATTTTCCTTATTTAAATATGGAGTCATCCAATAAACAAATAAATAATGTTAAACTATCACATCTGAATTAGGATTATGCTACCTGCAAAATCATTGCAAGCTGCTATTAACTGTTGGTAAGGAGAAAATATGTTTGCTGTCAGTGAATAATTGCCTCAGTGGATAAAGTGTAGAGCTACTTTAGTTTTTTAGCTGTCTTTCTGTTCTCAGAGATTTGGGCTATTACAAAAATTTCCATTCTGTAAATATCATCACCTGTAACAGATGCATGCCCTTTGCCAATGATATATTCTCCTCCAGAAAAATCCATTCCTTGTGATAGATTTCAGTGGCAGTGGTCTGGCAGTCTTGTGACACCACCTTACAGCAGCTTCAGCTGATGTTTTCTTCAGCTGACATCTGCCATTTCCTGCTTGCTCAGGCTGTTGTTCCAGGAAAGCTTGCAGTTGCTGTGCCTGGAGTGGGTAACTCCCAGGCAAAGCACATCCACATCCAGGCCTATGCACCACAAAGGGGTGAAGGAAAGACAGTGCATGCCAGCTTCATCTGTTTGTATGCCAGGCCACTTTATGGAGCCATCATCCTGCAGCAGCCATACAAAATGGCACAGTCCCAGCTGTGTGTACAGCTGCCTGTACCCTCCAAAGGTGCATACAAGATGCATTCTGCAATCCAAACACTTGCATCTGTTCTTGCCTCATTCAACATTTGTAGACTAAGCTTAATTACCCTCCAAACTGCATTGCAGTGAGTGGTCAGGTATGGGTGGCCTGTTAGGTCAGGTTAAAATTGCCAGCTGTGGCTCAGTTCTGCTGACTTCATCTTTTACTTCATACATAAGGACAGACCTCCAGCTTTGGAATGGAGGGAAGTGAAAGACAACCATTATTTATTCCTAAATTGGTGTGACATTTTGTTTGCAAAGATAGAAAAATAACTTGTTGGGGGCAGTTCTGGAAATAAATCATGCCCAAAAGCTGCTCCTTAAGCTTTCCAGAAATTCACAGAACTAAAGAAACTCTTTAGCTAATCAGTAAAGCAGCTGCAATGCAACCTTCCACATTTAGAATTTAAAGTACAATTAAAACAATTAGAGAATAATACTTCTGCTTCAAGCACCATGGCACAGTGAGTTACAAATACATTAAAATTATGACCAATGCTCAAATCAACTGACCCTGTCCAAAATGAATTGAGAATAAATACAAACTAAAAAGCCCCTGCCCTTAACTTCCTGGTGGCCACAGAGTTTTATCTATCTTTCAAAGTCTTTTCCCAGAAATGGCTTTCCACATTTTCAGAAGAACAAAATGAAGTTACATCACTGGTTTTTAAAAGAACATAGTTTATAGAAGCCATATAATTCTATGAAAAATGTGTTAGCAAGAAATATTTTTATTCAAGCCTTTAAAAAAAAAAAATTGTTTTCATTGTAATGTTATATATTTTTTCTTTTTTAAGTTCAGTATCTTATGTCTGTTTCTTTGAGTTTGTGCCTGATGACAGCTAGTGTTTGTCTAACAACTGTAGAAGGCAGGGTCATCTTGTTCATATGTGCAGAAAGCCTGGAATAAAAGTGGTCATGGTGACCTCCCACAGTGCTTCCCTCTGAATCATGGAATGCAATTCTTGGGATTGAATTTTTTTTCTTCAATGACTAAGGGGATTAAATGGTATCCAGCACCACAGAAGGTATACTGCCAGTTGATTTAAAAAGTCATTGAAAGTGTTTTATATTTCTGCTGACCCTTCATTAGGATAGAAAAAATAAAGAATTCTTAATATGTGTTTTCTTAGGCAGAAAGAAATTTGCTTTTCATCATCTAAGAAACTGGGAACCACAGGTTCTGTGTTCATGGGTCAGAAACTTGGATCATGACTGGTCTGCAGTTGAACAGGTTGGCTAATGAAAGATGAAGAAATACCAGTAATGAGCATTTTTTTTTAAATATACTTTGCATAGATTTGATTTTTACAAAAGAAAAAAAAAAAAAAAAAAAGCAAGATGTCCCCTCTGGCTTACTAGAACTGCAGATCCTGTCAAAGTCTGAAAGCCCTTCCTGCTTGTGTAACTTCTGTCCTGATGTGCACTGAGGTCCACAACCAAAGCCTCATCTCCCTGCCAAGACTGTAAGCAAATGGGCAAGTACAGTGACTAGGGAGTGCTCAGCTAAAGAGAAGTAGTTCCAATGGTTTTTAAGAAACATTTATTCTGGGGAACAGAGAGGAACAAGAAGGAGGAAAAATAAGGACCAGCAGAAAAGTGAAACCTGAAACTAGATCTATAATGCATTTCACATCGGTGGTTGTCTGGGAAATCAAGCAGAAACCTGGCAAACTGAAAGGGTGCTGGGGAAATTTTGTAAGGTTTTCAATGAAATAGATCAAAAACATTAAAGTAGCAGCTTACATCAAACTAAAAAGCAGTTTGTTTCAATTCTGAATTATTTAATCTCCTTCTGACCTTATTGTTCTAATAAAGACAGCTTTTAAACAGGGTGGGGGAGGGTGTGCTAAATACAAAGTCAGAAGGGTTTGTTTCTCAAAACATTTCATTTCACCATTTGTTTAATGGAGCATTTAATTTTGAAAATGTCAAAATATTTTACTTGCATGTTTTCTGAGTAAAATGTTTTGACATTTTGAAATCTCCTCATTTCTGACAAAAGCATTTGCAGAGTTCAATGCTAAATGAGATTTTTAGCATCTAACTTCCACCCTCACTAATTCCACTCCTAGAACCTATCTTGCAAAAAGAAAAGAGTCATAGATCTTTCTGAGCAAGAGCTAAATTGCTCATTAATCATACAGCAGTGATGAAACAGCAGCTCCTGACAAACAGGAATGGGAACTCTGGGTTTGTCCTGTAAAACTGCTGGGTTCATGGTGGTTCAGTGGGGCTGCAGGCAAATGTGCTGTGGCTGCCAACAATGTGACTAAGATGGGAATGGTGATGCTGGGTGGCTCTGTTGGTGAGCACAAAGACCCACTCTCATCCCAAGACATTGCACATCTCTGTGTGCTTCCCTGCAAGCACCAAACCTGTGGGAAATGTAAAAATGTAAAATCAGAGTACAAAACCCCTCTGAACTGGTGTTCCAAACAATCTCCCCCTGAGTATCTCGTTTGCACAGCAAAAGACAACTGAGAATCTTACTTGAAGCAATTGATTCTTAAAATATTTGTGCTGTTTTCTCTTACCACTATTTGTGCTTTTGTATTTTTATAACCATGTTTGGATCTGTGGGCACTTTGAAATTCCCACTGTGCTTTAACAATCTATTTTCATTGATTGTGTCCTTCAGGCACTTTGTTTCATTATGTTCTACATCATCTTATTTTTTTTTTTTTCAAACAAGACTCTCATGTTTTCCTTTTGAGCTATCTTTTTTTCCTTGTCTACAGAATTTGGAGGGGAAAGATGCAGAAGTCCAGTTCTTAAAGGACCCGTGGATGGTCTATCCAATGGTAAAGCTAAGTTGTCTTTTCTTCAGTTTGCTCACTGTTCGTTCCACATAAAGCCTCTCTACAGTTCCTGTAGTGTTCCATATTCCTTCAGATGCACTTGAGTTGTTTCCATATAGGAGTAGCAGCAGCAGCAGTAATAATAATATAAATAAATAAATAAATAAATACCTATAATAATCCTTCTTATAATTAATAATAATTATATTATTATTTAGAAAAATAAGAAACAAAAATAAAGATTCACTATGCAATTAATCTTTTTGTTTTTTAATAAACTGTTGACTAGAGTAAGAACTGCCATGTAAACCCCACCATGCTCCCTTTTATTTATGAGGATGAAAACATTGTGATCAACAGATACTCCAAGAAAGGCACAGTCATGGCTCATAACTCCTGAAAAAGAGCCAGGAAATGGACCTTCACCCTTACAGAAACGAGCAAGGTGCAGAAAATGAAAAGGACACAGCCCTTCCCCTGCTGTTCAAGTCACATGTCCAACATGCAGTGCCTGTTTTGTGCCACTCTGAGGCACTGCAGTTATTGCACAAGGACACAAGTGGGTGACAATGGCGAGCCTTGGCTCTGTGAACGTCAGTCTGCAGACCCTGTTTTTCTGCAGAAGCACTTGCACAGCAGTTTTCTCAGTTAACACAGAATTAATTTGTAATGATTACTTCAATATTTTATAAATTATATTGAGTGACATAGTGTATGGTAACTGCACAGATTACAGAATGCATTGATGTTTTTACAAAAAATGTCATGACATGGCAATTGTACTATAGCAAAACAAATTATTGCAAAGTGGCTCAAATTGAATTTCTCTCTAGTAAATGAATCATAACACTTTAACACCCTCAGATAATCTGCAATTCAATGAACAAAAATAGAACCCAAATGACAACACAGAGAAGTTAGAGTGCTCAGGGCAAAAAGATGTGAAAAGAAGACAGGGAAGAGAAAGAATACACTGAGAGATAAGACAATGTGCAGAGTTTAAGCAAAACAGAATCAAAGTTGCTGTGCACTTTTCTTTTTACTACTTTTTTGATTTATTCCCTAAAAATAGTTTATTATACCGTTGAACAACAATTAGTATTTACTAGAAAGGGAAACTACTACCTTTTTTTTTTTTTTACATTAAATATTAATGTAGATCCAGAAGTGTAGTTTAATGTTTACAAATTGAACTTCAGTTCTCATCATGTTCTATTTTGCTCAACCTGAGCTTTCTGAGTTCTGCAAATTGGCTTAAAATGATTTAGGATTTCATGAGAACATTACCCTTTGTAATTCATTACTGACTTATGATACTCTCAGTAGTCCATACTGCAGACAGGAGGAAAAAAAATGGTCTCCAGGAGTGGAATATAAACAGAATTAAATACAGTGGTAGCAATTTAGAATATGGAGATACTATAGTGCTTTGGTATGAACCTGATCAGTGATTAGTGGGCTCAGTACTGCTGTTTGCTCAGCATGGAAAGAGCAGAGAAGGTGGCAGTGCGTTGGCCTCCATCGTTGTCTTCACCCCTCAGAGCACATAAGGAATATAATGACTATTTTCCATGCAGTATAATGCAGGGACATGGGCATTGTATTTCTTTGCAGACATCAAGTATTTTGTGTGATCTTTCAAATATGTTATCCAACCATTTTATGGATGATTCTTATTCAAGTGAAAGAAACTTCAGTGATACTTGTAAATTCACTAGTATTAGACCATTCCTAGGTCCATTGGAAAATCTGTCTAAGAAGTAACAATTTTCTATCAAGTCCTGTTTTGAATGGCAATTTATTTGCACTGTAGGATTTTTTCTGGTTGTGTTTAGTGGTAAATAATCATAGCATTTTCCATCTCTCTGTATTTGTGGACTAAAAGGAAAAGTAAAGATACTGATTTTTTGACTGATGCACAACCATGATAACAGATGCACAGCAAACAGGTGATTGAAACAAGAGCTGATGTACAAGAAAGAGAGGACAAGACTACTGGATTGTTTTTGTCTGTGGGACAAATACTGTTCTGTGGGGAGAAATCACCTGTTTTCATTTAAAATTCTGAATCCTGTCTGCCTGCTCCCCACATCTCTCATATTAAACTCTGCATAATTACTATAATATATTTCAACAAATTAAGTATATTGTAAGCCTCTTCAGAGTGAAGAAGAAAATCTTTAGATGAAGGAATAAACAGTCAAAATTTGCATTATGATATTAACTTAGTCTCCCTTTTCAATTTGTTGTTATAGTAACAAGAGATCCAAAAGTGTTATATACAAGAAATTGTACCGGATTAAAGCAGTACTTTTATACAGGATTTTACAAGTACAACACAGAGCATAAGATATTCATTCCATGTGCCCATTCCTTAATTGTACAGCAACAAATAACACTGTGACACCTGTTTTTATACCTATTTTTTAAAAAACCAAAGCAAGCAAACAACAATGAGAGGAAAAGACTGTTCCACAGAACTTTTCATAAAGATCACATCCTGGCAGAATGACAGAAAATACTGGAGACCGATATTTTTATCATACGAATGTAGACTTCTGATATAAGTCCAGAAATCTTTCTTCCAGTGACTTACAGGAATATCCTATGTCAAGGACAAAATCCCACAAACTCCTTAAGATGTCTAAGAAATCAGAGAGTTTTATTTCTCTCCCCGAACTCAATCAAAGCATGAGATGACCACAACAATGTAAATAATTCTGGGGTCATTCATAATAAATAAATTGTGATATGGCAAAAATCTGTTCTGAAGGCAAATATATGGTAAACTAAAATAAGAGCTGAGAGAGAGAGAAACACCCTGGACAATAATGCTCTTGAGTACCAAAATAAAACTATCCAATTAACAGAGTGACCTGAGTTATAAGTCAATTTTTTTTTTAAAAAAACAACCCTATGGTAACTGGCAGAAAACAGACACTGAAAGCTTCAACTGCAGCTTTCTGATAACATGGAATACAAGCAACACAGAGATTCAAGCAGCATTGTACATCATGCATGCAAAAAGTGCTTGGAAACAGGAATACATGTGGAAGGCAATTTTATTTTTTAGTGTAGCTGATTATGAAGCAATTAGTGCTTTTATTGTATTTCTTTTGACTCCTGCACAACAGAGAAGTTTCACAAGCTCTCTAAAATATTATGATGAGAAATACTCCCCCCAGTGAAAAAATGAAAAGCTGTGTTTTTAAAGAAAGTGCAAGAACAGAAGTCTGGTGAAGGTTGATGGTCAGTTTACAGTTTTGGGTATCTTACTTTATTCCTGAGAAAAGCTCAGGTTAGAGCTACCATGTGGAATGAGGCACTCCTTTTGTCTGATGAACTCTTACTTGTAAACAGAGACTTGTAACAAAACCAAAACCTGAAAACTAAGCTACAACTTGCCTTCATAGATGAAATCTTTATTTACATCCACTGCATTTTTCCTCTGTTGTAGACCAGAAAAGACAGCATTCTCAATGGCTTATTCTAATTGTCCATGGGATTCTATAAATGTAAAAATAGAAACCAGTAGAGAAAAAATTAAAAAGTAATGTTTACATTTTAACTATGGCAATTATTATTCTGAAAAAAATGTTAGGCTTATCTGCAGTAGAAAATAAAGGTCTCAGTAAGGAAGGGGTGGCAAACGAGGTATTCACGCAGAAGAATCTGTGTCACAAGAGTTAATAATTGATGTTGCCAGAGCTAATTGGCATTCTGCTGCCCAACAACAGCAAAGCCATCTGGGCTCCAATAAAATGCAGGGCACCATCAGAACAAACAGAAAGGTCATTTAGATAATGTTTGACTATAAGGATTATCCTTTTTTTAGTGCTGATTTTTTTTGTTCTTTGTTCTTGAAAGGAGTTGTGGAGTGCTGTTACTGAGGGTGCTCTGGTGAGCATTGAAATGGCTAACAACCTCTTACATTCATGAGATCTGATACAGAGCTCAGAAAGTGAAGGAAATGGACACCTAAATGTCTGTTTGATGCTGATGAATTACATAATGTCACTGGTACCTGCCTGATTTGAATTTTATGGAGAGGTTGGAGATAAGCAATGAAGTCAATAACACCGATGTCCATATTTAGGATCCAGCATGATTTTAAGAACAGAGCTTCGTCCTAAAGTGGGGCTAATGGGATGCATTTTTAGAATCCTGTAAGACAGTTAGGCACTCAATGTCCTCTAGTTTGCTCATATCATGTTCCAAGCTAGCAATAGAAGGGAACCAGTCCTAATAACTTACACTTGACAGAACACATTTCCTAAGTACCCTTTTTTTCCCATTTTTTTCCTATAATCAAAAGGTATACTTGCCTTTGTACCATCTGTCAACTACATGAATTGCCAGAATGAAGAGAGAATATAAATTAGGTCATGAATACTGAAGTTTACTTTCCTTTTCATTGCTTCTTTTATTTTAAAGAGTTAATTCATTTTCTCTTTATTTTTTGATGGAATACTGAGCTGGGAGATCTTTGAAAATGTCTATGACTCACTGAAGTTTTCTTAAATTCTGTGGTCTTTAAATGCAGCTTTGAAAAATTTGAGGAGGCTTTTTTGCTTACCTTATAAAATGAGAGGGAAGACAGGTCCCAGAAAAGATGAAATGGAGCTCTTTCATTCCTCCCAGTGTTCAGGCTATTTTTCCCCAGGAATTCTATTAAATTACAAAGAAGAATGAATCTCTTGTACAAATAACATATTTTAGAATTTAAATTAAGCAGATGAGAATCATCACAGAACTTGTCTTTGTGTTATTTTTCAAAATGCAAACTCATTTGTAATGGATTCTAATGAGGATGCTATAGAATCACAGAGTAGTTTGAGTTGGAAGGGATCTTTAAACAGCATGTAGTCCTACTCTCCTGTAGTAATCACAAACATCTTCAACTAGATATTGTTGCTCAGAGTCCTGTCCAACCTGATCTTGAATATTTCTGGGGATGGGGACCTAGCACGCCTCTGCACAACTGCACAACTTGTTTCCGGGTTTAAATGTGCTCATCCTAAAAAAACCAGTCTTCCTTATATCTAGTGTAAATCTACCCTTTTTTCATGTAAGACTAATTTCTCTTTTCCTATGATAACAGACCCTGTTAAAAAGTTTGTTCTAATCTTTCTTGTAAACTCCCTTAAAGTACTGAAAGGTCTGAATAAGGTGTCTTTGGAGCTTATTCAAGTTGGAGTTCTCTTATTCAAGTTGGACAACCGCAACCCTCTCAGCCTTTTTTCATAGGAGAGGTGCTCCAGACCTCTCATCACTTTTTTACCTCTCCTATGAACTCACTCCAACAGTGAGTTGGTCCATGCCCTTCCTGTGCTGGGACCCCAGAGCTGGATGCAGGGTTCCAGATGGGGTCTCACTAGAGCAGAGCAGAGGGGCAGAATCCCCTCCCTCCCCTGCTGCCCACACTGCTCTGGATGCAGCCCATGACACATTTGGATTTCTGGACAGTTAGTGCTCATGTCCAGCCTCTCATCCTCCAGCCTGTGTTGATAACTCCTCTCAATATGTGAAAAATATCACAGTGCAGCAGTTGTTGAATTCTTCTTCTCCAGAGCATCCAAACTGACACTTCATACACCTTCCACAACCTCGGTGTCTAGAGAGTAAGTCATGAGCAGCTGCTGAGAAAAGACCTTTAAAACTACATGAAAGGAGGCTATTTGGAGGTGGGATTGTATTCTTCTGCCAAATAACAAGAGGTTGTACAAGAGGAAAGAGCCTCAAGTTGCACAAGGAAAGTTTGAGACTGGATATTAGAAAAAAAGTTCATCATTGTAAAGGTTTCCAAATATTGTAGCAGTCTGACTCTAGAGGAGTCCCTGGAGATATTTAAGACCTATAGATACGGCCTTTAGGGACACAGCTTAGTGGGTACCTTGGCACTGATAAGTTTATGGTTAGCCTCAATGATCTTAAGGGTCTTTTCCAATCTAAAGTATTGTATGATTCTATTCTTTGTGATATTGTGCCTCACTACTCAGACCTATGTGGCGTTTGATTAAAGCAGGCAGCTAATCCTTGCGTTTTGCTTTCCTACATGGCTACAATTAGATACATCCCCTGGGGAAATCTGCAGATTCAGCTCTGATTGCGGTACTCTTACTTGTGTTTGAGTTCCTTTTTTGGACTCTTAGGTACTCTGGAGAAGGAGCTACAGAAGACAGCTAATTCAACCTTAATAATAAAGGAAAAAGAAGTTGGGACTTGATTTTCTTCCAACAGTTTATAGATTGCTCAGTCATTTTGATAACCCTTGAGTTTGCTTTTCATGGTTTGTTGACTAATAACAAAATACGCCTATTTTGGAAGACTTTACTCTGCTTATTTCAATTTGGGAAAAATATCAACACACAAATGACATTTCAATATGTGAGCCAGAAATTCAAAAGATTTAAGAACCAGCAAAATTTAATTTTTGTTTTGCCTTTTTTTTTTCTCATTACACCTACTTCACAGAAGTATGATGTAATCAATTTAGATATAAGCTGAGACTCATAAAGTTGCATATGAACACATAAGTAATGAGTACAGTTTTTTATTAATTTTATAATTTATTCTACTCAAAGAAATGAATTCTTTAGTTTTTTCACTTCAAAATGCTACAGGAACTTCAAATATATAGTTCTTGTCTAGTGGAGTCTGTTGTGAATATTTGTATGCAACAATACTGAATATGTATGTCTGTAGCAATACAAACGAAATTTTAGTTATTTTTTTGCTTAAATTATTTGGAAATTTGAGCTCAGAGTACTTGATTGGCTATTTACATAAGTCATCTAATCTGGAGATGTAACAATACCATATTTTAAGGAGTTCATGAATCTTGTTGATTTAGACACCAGCTATAATCAGGTGCAACTGGTTATGCAATTTGAAATGCAGGTAAACTGTTGTATTTTATTTTGAATATGAATGATTATTAGGAATTCAGATCTTTTCACAACTGGCTTTGACCTAATATGTTGTGTTCCTCTTTCCGGTGGCTCATCCAGTGTGTGAAGCACCTGAATATCCACCTCTGCTCTGTTTTTTTATACGCAACTGTCTGCACAGATGTTCCTCTCTACTCTTCTGTTATGTACAACATAATTAATGCTTTCTCCATTTATAAAGTGCCATTTTGGCACTGTTTCCTCATTTAATATCACCCAGAAAAATTGTTATTAGCACTAGATAGAAAACCTCTCATTTTGGTGACAATCCATATTGCCTGATGAAAGCAGACAGGATATGTTTGCACTGAATATTAACCTGCACGTGTGAAAAAGCTGTGGCAGGTGATACTTGACAACAGAGTCCAGCCAAGCCTAACAATCATACCAGCCCTTGGAGTGCAAGCTCAGCATAAACTCTTATTTTAGGAATCATTTTATGTTATGTTACACAGAACATAGATGCAGGTTGATCCAGGCAGGGTCATACATTTAGCCAGATTGCTGAGGCTGATTGTGAGGACACTTTCTACGTCCTAGAAATTGTAACTTTTAAAGACAGAATAATTAAAGAAAGATGGCAAATTTGCTCTTGGATCCAGGGCAACATAATCTTACACAAATCATATAAGTCTATTTTGGTATCCTTCTTTGTTGAAAAATCTGATCCTTTACAATGACTTCAGTTGAGGCCTTTGTCAGTGCTGCATGGGAAATAGTCAAATAAACCATAAAATATTTAGATTTTTCCTTACTTGTATAGAGACCTGGCCTATTAGAGAAGGGAATCAGCAGTTTTGGTGAGGCATTATAGTTCTACAAATGCTGATCCTCAAGATTCAGTCTAGGAGGAGGTCTTATTCAATGTCTTTGCAACCTTGTCAGCAAAGCTGAGAGTGCACTATTTGAAATTTAGTGGCAACATAAAACTTGGAGTGTCATGGACATAGAAAAAAAAAAGCAGAACAAACTGGATAATCTTTCAAGTACAACTAATAAGGGCAAATAAGGGAAAATGGCATGAAATATAAGGGCAAAAAGATGCAGAATTAAGATTTCTTTTAGAAAGTGGAAGATTGTCACTGGAAGAGCTTAGTGAAATTTTATCAGTATATTTTATCAATATAGCCCATGAGTGCTCATCTCTTAAGTTTCTCAGATCCATACATGTCTTGCAGCAGAATTGTTAACAGCCTTCCTTCATATGCTGCATGTAGACTTTTCAAAAAGCCCCAAAAGTTTGATTTTTGAAAAGGCTATTTTATGCCTGGCCAGAGTTTACAAGATATATCCATAAAAGGTACAGTGATAGATCACAGAACCAGAATTTTAAATGGGTTACCCTATCACCACATCTGACACCTCTGTATTAACACAGTAAAAAGGCATAAAGAGAAACAAAAAATAAAAACAAAAACCAAACCAAACCAAACTAAAACAAAACAAAACAAAACAAAACAAAAAAAGCAAAGGAAATTAAATTCTTTTGATTAAGAAATCACAACTATCAATTCTCTTTTACCTTTTACCAATGCCCTTGTACCCAGACAAATGCTTTCTGTTTGTAATATTTAAAACTCCTTTCTGTTTTTTCTCTTATATCTTCTGCTTTGTAATCCTTCTTCAGCCTTACAGCATTGTAATTCAGCCTCTCCTTCCTTTCTCCCTTTATGCCTTTTCCAAGAGACTCCACTTCCAGAATATCAATTCAGTCCAAATTAGATACTTCCTTGGATGCTCCTTGTTCCCTCCATGTAATTTTTTTTTTGTTCTTGTTGTTTTGGGGGGTTTTGTTTATTTTGTTTTGAGGGTATGTTTCTTGGTTTGTTTGTTTTTCCTTGTGTTAGTTTAGTTTTGAGTCAAGATTTTTGAATCTGGAAAGTCAAAATATATATACATTTTTAAAATAAAACCCCATGTCATATTCCACATAATGTTCATTCCTAGGAAGGTAGCACTAGTAAGCATATTGGAAATTTGTTTACCAAAATTTCAGCTTTGCAAGAAGTGAAGCTGAACATTTTTCGAGGTTAGTATATGTCAAAGGCCCAGTAAAATGATCAAATATGCTGCTTATAGAGCCTCTGCCATGAAGTAAGTCACATTTAGTATACATAAGAGAGAGTAAGTTTGATAGACATTGAAGAAAGCCCACAAGGTCTTCATGAATGATTTTAGGCTAAAACCTCCAATAAAATTCTCCACACAGATGTGGCAGTATGACCTTTTACAAAGTTGTTTTATTTCTTTCACAGAATGTACTCAGTGTTGTGTCTGGTGATGGGAACAAAATTATAAATATTGGTGATTAATAAAAGATGGTGACTGGAGAAATCAGTCCTTTTTCCATGAAGTTCCATTATGGTATCTTGGGTTGTTCACTGTCTTTTGAAACTGCAGAGAACAAAATGCTGGGGGAACAAGATCATCAATGCATAATATCTTTAAACATAGTGCTTTATCCATAATCCCATTTAGAAGGAACCTCTCATTTTAGAATCTCAGATCTTTTTACATAGGTTACAGTCTCAGCACAGTTTTTAAGAGTATTGGATCCATTTAATAAATTTTTGCAAAGGAGAACTGGAGAGGGTCAGTAACTTACCTCACGTGACTGAGAGAACAGATGAGAAAAAGCAGAAATAGGAACTAGAAATATTGATTCTTACATTCTGATGTGAGGCCCAGGTAACAGCAGACAGGGTTTGTATTCAGTTTTACAGGGGCAGTTTTCAAAAGGATCCTGTATTTTTAAGCAGGTGCATTATTTCATAAAGAAGGTTCAGTTTCCTAGGAAAATGAGATTTTCCATTTAAAAAGCCATGTAAATCTGCAATGGAAATATTTTTGTTGAATATGCTAAATGGAATGGCAGATTGGCTACTGCATGTCCTTATTTCCATGTAAGACAGGTTCTTTAATGATCTGATTCTCACTGCAAGATATGAGATAACCACAGAATTCAGGCATGCTCTGCTTCTAACTTCTTTTGGAAGGGACACTGCTATGTGTCACAGATGAAGCAATCTAATTTCTGAAAACTGGCATTAATGCAATACCATAAATCACTGTTATATATTTATGGATTGAAACTCTATCTTAGTAGCAAAACTTAAATATAAAAACTAAAAAATAAAGAAATATTTTATTTTAATAAACATTGTTTTTAGGAAAATAAATACACCCTTAACAATAATAATGTTGCTTTTCTTTTCTTCTCTCCATCGATAGATATCACCTGTGTCTTCCTCAAATGATCACTTTACATGTTCCCACACTTCATATAATGAATTCTTACATGAAATGTAGATTGTTAAAAATCCTATATATTTCAATTTAGGCTTCTGCTGTAATCAATCTTGGTCTACTCTTTTCAGACATTACTTATTTTTATCTTCACTCATGCATCATCACAGAGGTCAGATTTATTTTATTCCATAATCCCTCACATTTCAGTTTATCCACCAAGATTTCATTACATGTTGTCTTTTTTTATGTACTCCCGATACAATGAGTCTTATGGAGAAATACATTTAAAGACTGCTACTATAACATCAGTGAACTCACATTTCCAAGTAACATCTCCACTTCTGACAAGTGTCACTTACTTCCAGATAGTCACAGAATTGATTTTTACTGATTTCGAAATGCTTTTGGGTTCTGACACCATCTCCCCCTTACAAACAAAACAAAACAAAACAACCCCAAAAACCCCCAGAGAAACAAAACAAACAAACAAACAACAACAACAACAACAACAAAAACCTAGCTGTT
This sequence comes from Zosterops lateralis, assembly GCF_965231275.1. Lineage (NCBI taxonomy): Eukaryota > Metazoa > Chordata > Aves > Passeriformes > Zosteropidae > Zosterops > Zosterops lateralis. Next base: position 50,982,482 of record NC_139800.1, read on the forward strand.
TTTTCTGATGTTTCTCACAGCATTCTCTAGCTAAGGGAGTCTGATTATGAAATGGATTCAGATTGCTTAACATAAATGGAACTTCCTGATTAACTGCTAAATTGTATCAGATATGGGTCACAGGGTTCTCTGTATCAAAGGCAATCCCATTATTTTGCTGGCATGACCTTATCAGCTTTTAAAAGTATATTTTTACCTAGAACAATAGTGCAGAACGCACATCTGTTGGGAATCTCCTGCAAACAGCCTTGGACAAAAAAAGTCCACTTAATAGTATCTTGTTTATAGGGCACATGCATATTGGTTGCCTTGTTATTAAATATTCCCTTAAAAATTTAAATAAATAAATAAATAAATAAATAGGCATTCTCATTCTCTATTCAGGCAATTATGAATTATAAATATTACCTTGACTAGAACTTGATCTTAGCACTGAGAAAGAGTGATTTCATTCAATCTGATTACTCCACAGGGCTGTATCTATCCTAGAGCATGTATCTACCCTATAGTGTGTGTCCTCCCCTAGTCCAATCAGATGACCTACCAGAAAATACTACAGGGTCCCTCTGTGGAACCTGTGGTTTTTTGTAAAGTTTCAGCTCAGAAAACCAGGGCAGATCAGAATTGTGCAGAATAGCATAATTTTTACAAATCTCTCCCCTACATACCTCATTTAACATCCATACTGTGATCCCCATCATCAATTGTCAAAGGACAACATTAGGTGATGTCCTTCTGCCTTCCTTAGTGCCTGTTGGATACAGACACGAGTAAAGGCATCCCTTCCAATTTCAAGGGTGAAAATCAGTTGACAGGTGATCACTAAATGTGTTACAGCACTTTAAAGCCAGCCTTACAAGAGGAGCATATGCGAACATCATGAGTTACAAAAGCATTATCCTTTGTGAGCATTATCTTGAAAACAATTTTTGATGGTAAAAAAAAAGAAAAAAACCCAGATACTGGCATGTTGTAACCTGAAGTCACAAAAGAATGGATGAAAATGAATCTACCACAGTTTAACCACATATTAGTAAAGAAAATCTGAATGCTCAATATCCTAAATAATTTATTATTTTCCAAGTAATTTCCCCCATTCCCCATTTTGCTTTGAAAAGTTTCTACTGGTAAGAAGCTGAGCATATTCACATTTTGTGCCAGTGAAGGTATTTAGGGTGCTTCTAGAGTGCTTCTAGAGCAGAAGCACAGTCTGGAGTGCCTTCCCAAAAGCCAGAAATCAGATAGAACTGCCCTGGTCCTTCAGGAGGAAAAAACCCCTCAGTTAAAATAGGCAGATTTACTGCCCATCATATTCCACTAAATAAAAGACGAACCTAAAAAAAACCAAACCCACACTATATTTGCCTGCCTGGCAGTGCGTTTGTTTCATGTTCAACTCTGAGCACTGCCTGCTTATAGATTAATAAAGAATCATTAATTAGAGTAAAACGGATCTATAGACTCCAGAGAACTCCAGTACCCACAACCCTCTTGCTGCAGCTCTTTTCTTGAGAGTGGTGTGCTTTTTGCACCATAACATTAACAGAAAGGAGTTGGGAGATGCATAATGTCTCTATGATTGTTCTTTTAAGTTCATCTTTCTCCTACAAGTCTCTCTCTTAGCACACCTTTCAACTGCCCCTGGCCTGCAGCACTCATTTTAACATTTGTGTTTCTTGTGTGTAATATGCTTGGAGGTGCTCTGTTTGAGAGGCACAACACAGGCGCTGCTCCTTCACCTTGTCCTACTCAAAAAATGAACAACAGTCCTAGCCCCTGGCTGAACTGCCCATATTAAATCATTGCTGTGAGCAAGCTTTGGAGTTTTGTAAAGAAACTACGTGTAATTTTCACAGATACATTAAATTGTGCCTATGAGAGACATCACATTTGGGGGAGGGGAAAACCCAAAAGATGAAGGCTGTTTGGGAATCCCTCATTTGGCATGTCAGCTGTTGAGTAGCCTGGGGAAAATGAAATTAAACTTGTCCATGAGGAGTCATTAAAAGAGCAGTGCACACAACCACATGAACATATGCATTATGATGCAGAACTATAATGAAGTGTACTGGAAAAATTAAAGATGTGGTGTGAAATATTCCAGAAAAGTTGGACTGAATCTGTTACATGAACTAAGATTACAGGGCAATTTCAGCAATCAAATTTGGTCTCTGAATGTTAGTGGTGACAGACAGAGCTTGTGATTATCTATACATACATGTAGCATGAATGGTGTCACCCAGTAGGAAATGAGTGGGAAACAGGAAGAAACTGAGAAAATAAAAATAAAGTAAATGTCAGGAGTAAAAGTAACCTCTGCATTCAGGTTTGTTAAGCTGCAAAGGGATTTCCTTAGGAAAACAATAAAATCATCACTTCTCTCATTTAAAACAGGATCAGAAAAACCTACAGGGCTACATTCTGCTCCATGTTTCTGAATATCATTCTGGCTCCAAAGCCCTGTATTTACTTTTCTACTGATACCAGCTAAAGCAGAATCTGCTTCTCCTTGGAAACAATTTATTTTAGCAAGGTTTACTAGGAAAATGGACTATACAGTCCAACAGGTCTTTTATCATTGTTAATACCTACGGCAAAATCTTCAGATGACATTGAGTATCTTAAAATAAATATTGTAATAGATTTTAATATGTATTTAAATGACTTAGGTTGATGTCCTAGGAATTTTTGAGGGCACAGATGACATGGTCAATTACATTAGCATAAATATGGCACTTTCAAATAACATTCACATTTTCAGTGAAAATGGATACTGTTTTGAATCTTTCGTCACTGGCTTGAATGTTACTAAGCCATGTTGCTATATCTGTGACAAGAATTGTCCTGAGACCATAAAATAAATTCCATGTGCTTTTTGTTTGTTTGGGTTTTCTGTTGTTGATTTTTTCCCCCCAAGAATTAGATTCAATATCAATCAAAATTTGTTAGTATGGCTAACATGTATGTAAATAAAATTTGTTAGTATGGCTAAGTTTAGCATAATGTAGACTTCTTTCTCTTCCTTCCTTCCTTCCTTCCTTCCTTCCTTCCTTCCTTCCTTCCTTCCTTCCTTCCTTTCTTCCTTTCTTCCTTTCTTCCTTTCTTCCTTTCTTCCTTTCATATTGGCTTGCTCTTTTCTATAGAGGGAAACTCTTTATTTATGTAAAAAATCTCTCACACAATTTAAATGAAAAACATATCTTGAGAATAAATCCAAATAGAATAATATCACTTGAAAGTCAATCACATTACATTTTAGGTTACCAGATGGCTAATGACTTTGGTGGTCTCTCTGATAAAGGGTGTGAGAATGAAGCTCGCTAGTTAGAATGCTGACTTATTTAAAATGTAGCTGTACATTTGCTGCTCAAAAAATCATTAAGATAATTTCTTAGAGAATCCATTCAGCAAGGATAAATAGTGTTCATGTTTTGTTTTCTGACAGGTGATGATACTGCAATGGCAATACAGTAGTTCAACTTCAACATTTGCATCTCTTTTTCAAATGAGATTGAAATTGTATCTTAAAGCTGCTTTTTTTTTTTTTTTTTTTTTTTTTTTTTTTTTTTTTTTTTTTTTTTTTTTTTTTTTTTTTTTCCCAGTGATAGACCTAAGTCAGCTTGATGATGGAGAGGATATCACATAACCATCATTATTCAGCTAAGCTCTATTCACTGAATATTGAATATACATTTCTATTCTCTTGGCCATTCTGGTATGAAGTTCCTGCCCAGGTTCTTGATGAATTTTAAGTACCTTATATCTTGGTAGTAACCTATCTCCAGCTTGTTTTCATTCTATACTGACTTGCCCTAGGAAAGTTCAGCCTTGTGCTTAGAAAAATACCCTGTCCTCTGGGAGTATAAATATGTAAAAGTAATACTTCCATTTACTACTTAATAGTCTCCTTTTAAATTTTAAAATAATTTATTAATGCAGAAAAATAATAAAAAAAAATTTAAATTTTAAAATTTAAAATAATTTATTAATGCAGAAAATAATAAAAAAAGCTGCACACATTTTACTGCCTGAGAACATCTTTAAATCCCACGTCTGCAGATTATGTAATTGCCAAAGAACAAAGTATTAACTGTAACTGTTCATTACTGAATGAAGTGCTGAAAGTGCACCGAGGTTTGCCTCCTGGTGTCTATTGAACCAGTTTGCCAGCTGATAAACACAAATGCCTCTGGCTACAGTGAGATATCTGACTGACATTGCATAGTGAGAACTGGCTCATTAGGTGTGAAATTGGTTGGGATCAGCAGTGTTACTTAGCTTGCCCATAGGGGTATAAAACAGTATAAAATTGTATAAAAGTAGCTTAATTCTAGAAAATAAAATCAGTCAGTACTGTTCAAACTATCCTTTCAAACGGTATTGATATGCAAGTTCTATTTTGTGCCCACCAACTTGCAGTCATTTTTGAGGAGACCTCCTTAGTGAAGGTGTTGCAGTGAATGCCCAATGATTACTAACTGGCTGTTCAGGAGTAGAAGAAGAAGACAAAGTAAAGCTGCTTTTGAAGGGACAGAGACCACAGCAGGACAAAAACCTTCTCTCCCTCTCTCCCCCCCACCCTTTTCCTTTTTTTTTTTTTTAACCAACTGGAAACAGAAGGCATGCAGCATCTTGCAGGACATATGTCATCCCATTGCCAAGGACTGTGACACCTTTGCTGCCACAGTAGCTTTAGATCATAGATCATACTTTTGAAGAGGGGAAAAAGGAAGTTCAGAGAATGAAAAGTAATTTAGTTCAGTTCCTTTTCCCAAAAGCAGACACAACCCCACCTATATCACATATCCTGTGCTGTGACTGATTTTTAGGGTTTTTTTGGGGAAAAGTAAAGGGATAATACTTTTAGTGATTATTTACTTTTTACATAGTATGTGTGTATGTTTTGTTAAAAAGTCGCCTGCTCTGGAATGATATTAAGGTAAGGATGAGAAAGATTTTCACTTTGAAACAAAACTGGGAGTGTAATAGTCCTTGGTTTGCTTACCCAGTTGTCCTGGGGTGACAGGACCTCCTAATTTGTCTCAAAAGCAGAACACCTGTTTAAAATCACCTGAGTGCAATTGGCTAGTTGTGACTAAAGAGAGCTCTGTGCCGTCCTATCACTGTGTTCATATATTCTATACATTTCAAATGGTGTAAAAACTTTATCATGGTATTTTGGAATTGGACATAAATATGGTTCAGATGGCATTATATCAATAAAGAAATAGATTCACACACTTTCCAAGTCTACCAATGTACCATGTTTGGGTCTTCAAGGCTGGTAGCTAAAAGGCAGCTCCCAAAACCCAGGACTACTGCCCTTTCCCAGCCTTGTGGGATGGCAATGCATTCAGGACTGTGGTCCTCTCCTGGTATTGCCTTCTCCTGAGCACATAGCAGCACTGTCTGTACATAGATCCAAACAAGAAGTGCCTATATTCCATTAAAATCCTGTAGTTACTCTCCTGATATATCCTCAGAGAGCATTTTGCATCATATTTCTGGAGAATTTAGAAATAATGGAAAGATAATGAAGTTGTAAGCTAAGCGAGCTCACAAATAAAACTGAGACAAGCAGAAAAAATATATTCCTGGCCAAATAGACATGATTTTATTGGAGGACAGTAAGAAATAGGACACAGAACAGGTACACTGTCTTTCATAACTGACACATTCAGTGTGACCATAGTCATTCTGCAGAATTCATACCACTTGGCACAGGGCTGAACAATTGCACAAGTTTCAGAATAATGAACTTGATCAGTATACCTTTTCAGTGCTCCTCTTCATTCTTTCCCGAATTTCACTCCCTAACCCCAAGTAGCTTCTCCAGGATTTAATGTGCTTTTTCAATTACATAAAATAAGAAAATATCTCTATTAGGAGGCAAAATATTGTCATTATAGAGTTTTCAAATATGAGCTGTTTGGATCAGTATCCAGATGAATTCCAAACAGAAAATCTATGGGTATTTCTCCCATTTCCCTGGGAATTTCACAACTTTTGGATAGCCTGGCATTATTTGTCTTGCCTTAATTAATTTTTCCCCATATTTGCTAAATATTTTTGAAGGTGTTTGGCAGTTACTCTTCCCCATGTTTTCAGCTAGATTAAATTTGCAGCACATTACACTGCTTGACAGGAACAGAAAATCAACCCCAAGGATCTGGTGACAAAAAAGCCCAGATGTGGTGTGTTTTATTTTGCAATCTTTCTTTCCCTTTTAGTTGTGTAAGAATTTTCACAACTGTACTAATTATGTTATTATCCTGATACAATCTTCAATAAAGCATTTTTAGCCCTACTGCCCGGAGCTAATAGGACTCCTCTTTTTAAATAATACAGGAGAGAGAAAGAAAATCAGATGAGAGATTGTGAATTATTTAATCTACTACATTGCACAACGTGATTGAAACTGCCAATCCACAAAGAACATAAGGTTTCTGGTGGAATTTCAGGCTATGTCAGAACTTTTGTTTTTTTCCCTTCCACATAGATTAGATAAGGCCCTTGCTGTTCATGATGTGCTGCTTTGGTCAGGATTAGCACCATTACCCACTCTCAGAAGACGTTGTTGTGTTTATGAGATAATGGAATGAATCAGAATACAAGATGAGGGTCTGGACAGTGGGAGACATGAAGAGGAGCCACATCTGCCAACTTCTGTCTCCTTGGGCAGTCAGTGACTATTGAAGTAGTTTGATCACCTTGTCAGGTGCTGACATTTAATTTTCAAAGTGAAAAATTTCACTAGACTGGCAAGGTATCCTAATGTATTTTTTCTGGATAATATTGCAAGTATATTTGCAATTCTGTGCACAAGTTTTTTTACTTTTATAATATGCAAGAAAACTTCTTTGAAATTCTGGGGAAGAAGAAGCTACACAACGTATTATCTGGTTTTACTGTTCTTTGCTCTTCAGGATCATGCCACAGCTTCTCTACTATTCTTTTTTTTTGCTGGGCCTGACTGTGCACTTGGCATGTACACAAGGCAACCTAAGCCATTTCAGTGATCATAACAAACAAACCTACTCACATAGGACTTTCCCTGCTCTCCTTAGCCTGTCTGATTCTGTTGTGGGGCATGTAAGAATGTTTTTGCTTATATGTACCTGAGAAAACAAAGTCCTTTATCCTGTAATGTCAGTCTTGTCAAAATTATCCAGCCATCAGCTGCACCACAATTGGAGAGCTTTGGTGAGTAGGACTCAGTCCTAGTGCACCTGGCACCTCTTACTCACTGCAGTGCCTTTTCTAAAAAATGCCAATGCTGAATAAAAAACCATTTCTTTCAGATCTGAACTGATCTCCAATAATCTCCTGAGTGAATGAACAACTCAACCTGTCAAGGTGTGAACCCTTTGGTAAACAGACACCTGGTAGATGGCATTTCCTCACCCTGTCACAGGTCAGAATACTTTGAACACAGTTTCTGTAAATGGTCTTCCAGGCTGCAGGTGAGTCACTTAAGGTATCTCCTGGGGCCTGTGCTTATTCCCTTTCCAGTGGACTGAAGGTCCTCTGTGTTTAAATGTTCTTAAATGTTATTATTTACTGTAAATGCTGTAAAAGCTGTATTACTAACTCTATGTAGCTTGGGTTATTTTATAAACCTTATGTGTGATGATGGCACCAAAGTGGGTGATTCACATCCATTCACACTATTTAAATGTGATTATAAAACTTATCTGCATCTTTGCTCTTACAGAATTCAGTAATAAAGCTTTCACTGATCACAGTAAAAGATCTGAACAAATTATGGGGATATTAAAACATATTGAATGCAAATACTGCCAGATTCGATTCCAGTGCAGTTTCCTTGCAATTCAAGGAAATTCCCTGTTTTAATTAGCAAAAAAAGAAAGAAAATTCTTTTTCTGTGTTTAGCTCTGCTTCTTTTTGCATTATTGTAGTTGTGTTAAGTTTGCTTTGACATTTGATATGTGCAGGTTTTTATCACAATCTGGACACTTCTGTCATTGAAAGCTACTATGATCCCAGGTGGTTAGGGAAAATAATTCCGTTATAAGAGTTTTTAAAGAAACATAACAAAGCAAACAGAATTTTTAAAGTCAGTCAGAGAGGATTGCATTACAACAGAACTGTTTTTCAATAAATATGAAAACCAGCATCTGCTTTTCTCTTTAACATTGTGAAAATTTCATTTGATTTAGATCTGAGTATAAAATTACTTTTACATTACTTCAGAAGTAATTTTCAGCTAAAATGTGTCTGTGTTTTGTGGCCTAATTTATGACTATATTCACAGATATGATTGTTTTTATTAAGATCATTTTTCAATTTTCTTTCTTTCATGAAAAATGCAAAGGTACTAAGTGATTACAGAAAGATATATTTCTCCTTACATCTTTTTCTCTTAACAGAAACATTTACTCCATAAAGGAAATAGTCCCATGATGTGTGATACTTCTATAAAAGAACCTAAAATGATAAAAAAGCAATATAATTTGGGCTTTATGGAATCAAAATATTCAAGAATTTAATATTGGCTGAAAATCAAGTTTGCCTCAGCATCCTCATACATGATACTGAGAGATATTTGCTTGTTTTCCTCATACCTAATTTCAATTCAGGAAGGTAACGGTGAGGAAAAGAAACTCATAGAGCAGATGTAAGAGACTTCCTCTCTGATGTCTGAGAAGCACTTCAAGAGGAAATTCACACCACAGACAGGAAACACCAAAATCCAGTGGTGGGTGAATACAGAGAAAGGAGTTGCTCACACAGTTTACTCTTTACTATAGGAAATTCCACACAGCGCACAAACCCCTTTGGAGTTCCAGCAGCAGTCTAGCTCCACTGAGAAGCATAACAATGCCATTTTTGTCCTGCAGCTGTAGATTCTCACAGATGGCAGAGATCCTTTACTGCTCCTGGCCATGTACAAAAAAATCTTAAAGCGTGTATATATATATATATATATATATATATATATATATATATACACATTTATAGACATACACATATACATACACATATACATATACACATATATATAATGTATAATGTATATGTATAATGTATTTATATATATATATATAATGTATGTATATACAGTCTATGCTGAAGCTACTATGAACTTATCTTGAGGTCATGGTGTGATACGAGATGAGTACCTCATTCTTCTGCAAATTGATTGCATCATGGTCAACAGAGTGGCTTCCCTCTTTCAAATTTCAATTGAAGCTCTTTCAAAATTTTTCATTATGTGCTTTCTCTAATGCCAAGCCAATAAAAGTCCCTGAATTTTACTGTCTAACTCCATCATCCTTGAGTAAGGCCTATCTTGTCTTTAATTCCCCAATATTTCCTAAGACATTGAGAATGCATCTCTCTAAACGGAGTATTATCTTCACCAAGTCATTTAGCTCACAACTTGCCTTTTGATTCATGCAAGACTGCATTTGTTTCCAATAATAACATAAGATGGTGGTACTATCAGAAGGTAAAAGGTATGTTAAAGTACTTTAAGTAATAAAAGGGAATTGTTGGTCAGTATGTGAAGAAAAAGACCAGGCTATGAAAGTAGAAATACACTAACACAGATCTTATTGTCAGTGTTTAGCGTATGGGTTTCATCTTGTGTGAAATTCTTCATGAGAATTCTCAAGTGTAGGACCTGCAGGGCAATTATTGTCACAAATTGCTGTCACATTTTTTTCTGTTGTATGCAAGGTTATGTTTCACTGCACTGAGTCTGGGACCACAGCCTGCATCATAAAATATAACCAATTTACCCAGTTACATGCATGCAATTAGAAGACACTGTAAAAAACTAGCACAGGCTTCACATTCCTTTACTGTGAAAGAAAGAAAATCCCAATCTCTCACTTTCTTACAGCTTTGACCCACTAATTACCTTGTTATATATGCAGCTGCTGGAGTTCAACAGTCAGAATTACAGATGGTCTTTCACTGATCCTTTGCACAGCGTCTCTGTTTCAAGTGTATCAGTTACCTCTTCCTTTTGGTTTTAAATTCAGAAATATGTTCAGGGACTGGGTCAATATATCTTGAACACAAGCCCATTGACTGAAGATATTGTGATTAACACTTCTGCAAAAAACATACAATGCTCAAAAAAGTAGTTTGGGATTACGATACTTGGAGGTTATTATTTTCAGCATATTTCAGGGAGACAAGCGCAGATAGAGAGTTGAAGATAGGCAGCCACTGCTCAAGCATATTTTTTTTCTGACAGCTGAACAAAAATGTCATTGGATGTGTTGGATGGCTTTTCTGAACTAAATTTGCATTGTTATATGCAGAGAAGGAGATACTTCAAAATTATACAGCTGGCATATTTTTACACACAGGAAGGTCTGAAAACAAAACTACTTAATGGTTGCTTTTTCTGTATTTAAACATTCTTCCACACTGACCACTAAGTTCCCTGTATTCAGTACTTTTTTAAACGGCCATGATAAACATATATTATTTTGTCTGTTCCTACCAGCGCATATGTATGTAATGTTTTATTTCTGTATTCAGGTTGTGACAGCCCTTGGCTTTCAATCCAATTAACTGAGTCATACTGTTACAAAACTCCAAGGAGAGAAAAATGTCAGCCCCATAAACTTAGAAATAACAGGATAGCAATCATTTTTTTAAGGACACACTTCTTTTTCAGCTGTATTACTTACTTAATATTTTATAGTTTTAAAATGAAAGGAAAAAAAATATTTTGAATTCCATTGGGTAGTATATTTAGGAACAGCTACATGCATACAGCTTATAGCAGTTTTCTAGATATATGTGCCCTGTGTAAGGACTGAACAGATGAATATTCTTCATTTTACTTATCCTAACCAGATGGTCTATATATATATTCTATATATAAAGATATAGAATAAGAGGAAGAAACTAAAAACTTTTGCTCATGTATCATTTAGGCAAAATTGGGGAGGGTTAGTGAGTATCAGCTGGCATTCTGAGGAACCTAACAGAAGTGTCTAAGAATTATGTGACAACCCTCTTCCTGGAAGTGAGGATGGTGGCCTGGGAAATGCAAGTTTACTTCAAGACCTTTAATTACATCGAGTGTTCAAAATTATAACCATTCCATTCTACTTAGTCCTGAGGGCAGCAACACTGACTATCACTAAGGGATATAGGAGCTCTATACAGTTGCAAAAGCAGATTGACAAGGCACTGCGAACAGGCAAGGATGTTTGGAAGACTTGGTAGTTTTTCTTTGTTTAAAGTTCTACCTAATCACATGGAGAAATTCATGTTTGGACAGAGGTGGCATTTTGCAAGAAAGTACCTCAAAATAGGGATGTTATGTGCAAATTCATAATGTGAAGCTGAAATTTGATATCTGAAAGGGCACTTTTTGAGAAAAGGGGAACTGAGAGAAACCCAGACCAAGGCATTAATGGATTTGGAGCAGATGTTGATAAAAAGCAAAGAACAGAAACAAGCTACATAAAAAAGGTTTCACTACACACCCTGAGTTTCTTCTGCACTGTACAAAAAGGATACAGAGAAGAAGAAATTCAGGATGTATAGTGAAATCTAGTCAATGCCAGATATTCATTTCAATAATCAAAAAGGTGTTTTGGAACATTCACCCTGATAAGTGCATCCCTCTCACCTGAACTGAAACAAACAGAAGCAGCTGATTGTTAGTCTGTACTAAAGTTACTAAGCCTGATTCATGCTTTGGTAATCTTTGTAGTTTTTCCTAACAATAATTTTCCTTTTTCTTTTAATCTCTTTTCTATTAAATATATTTCCTAACTGAAAGGATAATTTTATTTTTAAAATGTATAGGTTTGTACAGAATCATTACCACCCTGTTTTAGAAGCAAGCACAGCAAGAATTTCCCTGAAAGCTCCTGAACTTTTTCTTATCCCTTCAGAACTTCAACATTTTTTGAGTTTATAATTTTGTAAATGTGTTGGTTTCGCATGGCCTGGTTTCTGTATTTTTAGTATGCACAAAAAAAAGATGGGATTTGCTGTTGGTTTGTTTTTCCTAATGACAGCTTTTGAAGGACTTCTCCCGATATGAAGCCACAAAGTAAAATTGGCGGGAAAATGAACACTACAGACAAGAGTTCTCTGGCATAAAAATAAGGTGTTTGGAAGAAATAGCAGCTGAAAATAGTGAAGGACTAAAAGAATAATCTCTTAGCATATCTCCATTACATAACATGTCAAGTCAACTCACTTGAATTGACTTGACAAATTATGTCAAGAGCTTTTTGAGTAGAAAACCTATATGTTCAAATACAGGAAGGGTGACGAAATGCAGTCTGTGTACTCAGCTTTATCTACAACTGAAATGTGCTCTCAAAACTAGCACACCAGCATTTAAAAGTTAGGAGTTTCTTCAGCCCTTTAAGTAAATGAGCTCTTAAGGCACAGGTTACATGGTTGTCCCAAAGATTTTTACAAAGCCTAATATCTAGTGTTTTCCTTCACACGTATTTCTGGACTGAAAATTTAAAGTAGCAACTGTGTAATAAATTTATTCTGGGAAGAGCACAATATCTTTGATGCTTACTTCATGTAGGTGAACTAACCCTTTTACTAGCTTCTCTTCTCTTAGATCTATGGTAAGTTATTGTACACTCAACAGTGAAGGAGAAGAAGCTTGAACAACAAAAGCTCTTTGAGATTTTCATGATGTCACCTTGTGTGGACTGCATTAACCATTTCTCTAGCAACACTCAGCTGGCTTCTATCTATTCTCTGTAGCAGTTGCCATAGTTCTGTGCCATAGTTTTGCAGCTGCTCTTTAAAGAAGAATGATAGCTTTGTTTTATTTCCAGATCAGGGCTATACTGTTATTTCACTTTTTCAGTAATTTGCCTCTGCTATGTCTGTTCATATGAGGTATTTAAAACTGAAAAAAATTATAAACAAAGAGATGTTTTGTAAGGTAAGAGGTTCTGGATTCAACAGATGATAATGTAAACACAAAATATAAAATTTTATTATGGATTCTGCACCTATTCATGTCCTTTGTGTCTCATACATCCACTGTCACCAGACAACAGCGGATGCTACTTATTAGGCAAGATTTGATTGACCTATCCTGTGGGCTCCATGTGAAATGCTCTGTAAGCTATTACCTTATAGAATAAATATATGGTAAGTATACGGAGATACGTGTTCACTTAGGAACTAATAATGGAAATAAAATTTTAATTTGCTATTCCCAAGTTCTTTGTGCATTAAAAGTAATTTGTAAGTCATTATTTTGCATGGTGTGTGAGGAAACAACTAGAAGGGACTTATAGTCGAAAAGAAGAGCTAATTATTCATCTTAAAGTAGGTGTAGTGGATATTTATGCTGGCCCAATGATGTTTAGCTCTTCATCATGGCACCAGCAGGCTGGTCAGTAGCTCTACTCTGTAAAAAAAGAATGAAAAGTTTATACTTTTCCCCACAAAGCCATAAATTCTTGAGTCGATATTTTTATATCTGTGTTTTCTTGCAGACAATTTTCCATATAACTTGATACAAATGCAGTTCCCATTTATGTATTTCAGTAACTTAAAACTTCTTAAAACTAGAGAGGAAAAAAATCTAGACTAGAACAAACAAGCATAAATACTGCCAAGCTGCATGTAGGTGTACAAGCAAAAATAACTCCACTTGGAGATCTGATCATCAATCAAAGGCAGAGTTATTAAAGCAAATTTGAAGCTTTTAAAAAACAAAAGGCACTTTAAATTTGTCTTCAGAGTACATTTCCTTCATTTATTTTATCCTTCATTAACTACCCTTTTCCTTAAGCTCCTTTTGCTGTTGAAAATCTTAAAAAAACAGAGGAAATTATTTCTGCTACATAGTAATCCAACATCAATGGAATTTGATCCACTCTGGCTGATAAATTTAGCAACAATAACTTGGTCATATACTATAGAGAGTTCTATTTTCCTGTCCTAATTGAAATGTAACAATTGCCTTACCACTGTGTAGTCTGGAGAACAGAGGACTGAGAGATCTCATTAATGCATACAAATATCTCAAAGGCAGGTGCCAAGAGGTTGGTGCCAGACTCTTTTCAGTGGTGTCCAAAGAAAGAATGAGGAACAATGCCCATAAAATAAAACACGAGAAATTCCTCATTAACATGAGGAAGAACTTCTTTACACTGAGGATGGGAGGTCACTGGGTGACAGAGATGGGAAGCTGTGGAGTCTCCCTGTCTGGAGACATTCAAAACCCACCTGGACACACTCCTGTGAAAACTGCTCCAGGTGAACCTGCCTTGGCAGGTGGATTGGATGGGACAATCTCCAGAGATTTCTCCCAATCCTAACAATGCTGTGATTCACACATATCCATGGAATATGCATAATATAATGCAGTATGAACTAGTTAACTTCATCAGAGCTAGTTTTATGTTTGTTTTCTCACTTTTAAACTCAACATATTAAAATGCAGCAATAGTTCTTTCATTTAAAATGTAAAATTAGAGCACCACTCAGTCTAAATAATAGGAAAAAACTCCATAAAACTTATAATTTGCTTATTTCAGAAGTTATATAAATTGTTCTTAAGAGGAACGAGCTAATGTTCCTTTAATAGTTAACTCTAACACTGAAAACAAAGAACTTGTTTAATAACCCAGCTCTCAGTTCCCATGTAACTGCAAACTCTCCTTTATTTCAAAGAATATTTAGCTCTTTTGGAACTAGTCCAGAATCCATGGAAACCACTGACTTCAGTAAGTTCTGACTCTTCCATTCTGTTTTGTCCCCTTTTTTGGTCTCAGTTCTGCAACTATTGCTGTGTGGATGATTGAAGTTATCTCCTTGTGCAAAGCACCAGTGAACACAGTGTGCATTAGGTATGTTAAACATGTCTTTTAACAGTATTTTCAAAGGATGATTGAAATACTAGGAGTATCATCCTGCTTGCTCACTAGGTGAAATCACAGACAACAGGAGTATATGGTTGGGTTTGGAGGGAAATGTACCACAGGGGTTTGTTCTTATTTTAGAGCTACATATAAACACGTGGGAATCAACAGGTAGAGTCTGGACAAAGATTTGATTTTCAGGAAGCTTAAAATCAGCAGTGTGCTGGCAACATTTTAAAATAACTAGCATGGGACAGGGCAGGTGTGATTTATATTCAGAATACATTATGTCCCAAGGCATGCATTTGAACAACAATAGTTTTCATAAGTTTTGGGCGTTTTTAACTATTTTATAATAGAAATATAAAATTCTGTAGAAAATTTCCTGTAATTTAGAGTGGTAATTCATTAAAATATTAGTAAAAGGAAAAAGGCCAAATGTGATTTGAATTTGGGGATCAGATAATTAGAGTGTATTTATATTTAGGTCTGTGCTTAAATTTAAGACATATTAAATAAGTAATTTAGAGTAAAAAGAATTTAAAAAAGGGATTCATATGCCAGTTAGATTGAAAGCTTTATGACACAACAAGAAAAGAATATAAAAATTGAAAGAGGAAAGATAGTAGGAAGAATTTTTTTACTGTGAGGGTGGTGAGACACTGGAACAAACTATCCAGAGAAGTCGCAATGCCCCAAATATGGCAGTGTTCAAAGACAGGCTGGATAACGCCTTGGGCAACCTGTTCTAGTGAGAGATATGCCATGGCAGGGAGGTTGGGACTAGATGGTCTTTAAGGTCCCTTCTGATCTCTTAACTTTCTATGATTCTGTGATTCTGTGTGACTGCCTAATTCATCAAAAATATGTTTGTACATCTAATTAGTGCTAATAGAAACTGTCTTAAATTATTTTAGATTACAGAAATTATTCATATAAATAAAATAATCTGTCGTTTATCATTCAAGCATATCCTTTAGCATAATAGTGCCTGTCAAAGGCAAAGACACAGACATGCTCATTTATTTATATTTTTGTGTCCTTGAAGCACCATGTGCTTTGTCATGTTTTGTACAACTTCTTTCTTTTTATTACATTCTTGCAGTTTCGTTGTCTTTGTAATTTTTTCTGAGAGCTGGATTTAATTCCCACTGACATAAATTAAAGGACATTTAATGGCTTCTGAAGGAATTGACTAGGAAATCATCCCATTGTGCTTCCTCTGCAGGTTACTCTTTTGACCTCCTAAGCCACAGGTCAATGTCCCAAATCTGCATTCTTTAAATACCTTCTTTTTCTTCCTAGTTTTTTCTTCTAATTCCATTTTAATGTGAAAACTAAACTAAATAGCTTGACTACCTAACTATTATGGTCAAAAAATAATGTTTTTATTTATTCCACTCACCAAATTCCTTGCTCTTTTCAAAGGAAATAATCTCAAGATTTCAAATATTTTATATGAAAAAATCCCTCTTGACCCCAGTGGTTTAAAAAATGTATTTTGTGAATGTATTTTATTTTTCACTCAGATACTGCAATTTAAAGCTGTATTTTTCCCTTGCTTTTGAAATAATCAGCTTTTATATTATTTTTAATAAGGCAGGTGTGGATATTAGATTTTCCTTCCTATGGTTCCAAGGTACCAATAAGACACAAGCTGATGTAGAATGATTAAGTATTATGTTGTTGCAAAGTGTGGACTCTGTCAAAGTTGTCTTAGAATAGGATGTTTCTTATACACTTTAAGCTGTTTAACTAAGACTTTCCTAATCTGCAGGAAAGGATATTTCATCAAGGGGAAAAATACAGTTAGCATCCCTTAGTCAAATACATCCTGAAAGTAGTGAATGCACTACATCTAGATGTTATGCTGTGTCTGCATATACATTGCTAAATTGGCAAAAGACTTAAGGACCATGTATCTCCCAGCTGAACTATCTTCATTATAATACTAAAAATCACATCTACAGGTCAAAAATACACCTGTCCAGATAAGGATCTTTTCCTTGGGCATAAGGCAGCTGTTATTACAAAAGTTACATGGAAACTACTAACCAACATTAATAGAAGAACTGTACTTGGAAAGTTACTAACCCTGAAATTCTGAGTATAAATAATGGTGTAGAAAGTCCTGTTGGCATGTTTGAGTTGTGGAAAATCACAGAGCACTTAGGCCTGAGCAAATCTGAAATTAATGATCAATGCCTCTCTTGAGTGTGTAACTATTGGCTAGTTGCATGCTGGATAATGGATCCAATATTGCAGAAAACAACATTGTCAACAAAAGATGAAATGCCCACAAATCTCTTCCCTTTTCTATATTAGTCAAAGTAATTGGCAAGATAATTTTTGAACATACTGCACGATTAGCATAGTAATGATAATGTGACCCTAATTTATTTCACTGAATCTGTATTGTAGAGGAATGATCCACCAGTTGTACCTACTTTGCACACCCTTTCTGCATGACAAACAACCACTGCTTGTGGTGGGTCTGCCCCAGGAGAGGCTGTTCACTCCCTCTTGCTCTCTGGGTTTGCTGTGTTAGAGAAGTAAGACATTGATGGGCCCCAAGCAACTTCTTTCCATGGTGCTCCATGGCAGAAGTGAATCCACAAAGAACCTTCAGCTTCCTTCTCTTTGAAAATGGGAAAGCGCTGTCCCATGCTATAGCAAGTTTTCTGATAGTCCATTCCTATTTTCTTGTACATCTCAGAGTCCTAGGTATTAAGTAATAGCAGAGATTCAAAATCCAAGATTTTTTAGGGAAAATTGCTGAGGGAAGATGAGTTGATTCCTATTAAGTGGAAGAAACATGGGGCTTCAGTTATGAATGGCCCCAAGACATTAATCTTGTTGGCAATTTAAGAGAGAGGAGCAGCTGTTGCCCTTACCAAATTAATTTTAGGTCTTTTGTGCTAATTTTTAGGGTCAATTTCAGATTCCTACAGTCTTAGATGTAAAACTTCTTGTGCTGCATGCATTCATGAATTCATGATTTGCATGATGAAAATACTTTCTTCATGACTTCTAGCCAGTTGCTAGATATTGAGAAGCTTGAAGTATGCAAAAATACAGGAACAAAATTTTGCCCTGCTATACTGAAAAGCCTCACCTAAGGTCCCTCATGACAGGTCCCAGCACATCTCTGGATGTGCACACCTGGAAATTTCCCACTTGAACCACCATCTGAACTGTCGCCTACCACAGCCTCTTGTGCTTTGGTGACAGACAGCACTAGTCACAAACAGCAGTGCTGCAGCAAAGCTGTTCACCTCCTTGCAGCACTGGTGCTCTGAGCCCTGATAATGTGTTGCATGCTCCCACTGTATAGGAAAGATCATGCATCCGTACAGGGGGAACGGGTGAAGGAACAATTTGTGTTCAGCCTTGTCATTGCAGGAGTCTGTCAGGAACTGGGAAGAGCATCTCCATGTACGAGAGGCACCTGAACCAGGCCTGATCCCTGACAGCTCAGTTTTATCTCTTGAAACAATGTCTTAGTGTTCATGATACCCTTCTACAAGCCTGAAATAAGCTCATAAACCAACAGAAATATTTAAAATCAAGCAAAACCCCCTAACATTTTATTAAAGGGATGACAAAGTCCTTCCCTTCCCTTCCCTTCCCTTCCCTTCCCTTCCCTTCCCTTCCCTTCCCTTCCCTTCCCTTCCCTTCCCTTCCCTTCCCTTCCCTTCCCTTCCCTTCCCTTCCCTTCCCTTCCCTTCCCTTCCCTTCCCTTCCCTTCCCTTCCCTTCCCTTCCCTTCCCTTCCCTTCCCTTCCCTTCCCTTCCCTTCCCTTCCCTTCCCTTCCCTTCCCTTCCCTTCCCTTCCCTTCCCTTCCCTTCCCTTCCCTTCCCTTCCCTTCCCTTCCCTTCCCTTCCCTTCCCTTCCCTTCCCTTCCCTTCCCTTCCCTTCCCTTCCCTTCCCTTCCCTTCCCTTCCCTTCCCTTCCCTTCCCTTCCCTTCCCTTCCCTTCCCTTCCCTTCCCTTCCCTTCCCTTCCCTTCCCTTCCCTTCCCTTCCCTTCCCTTCCCTTCCCTTTCCTCTCTTTCCTCCCTTTCCTTCCTCTCTTTCTTCTTAATTTCTTGCATTCTGTTTTGTTACAAAACTTTAAGTCAGCTCTCTTTAATCTTAACAAGCATGGTCATTTTATGTTGCTTCAGCATACCATATCTAAATGACTTTTAAAATAGGAAAAATTAATAAAATTGTTCATTAATGATAAGACAAATCCTTCTAATCTCACTGTTGTCAACATGATTTGATTTTTAAAGCAAGATAGTACAAAACCAATTTTACCATTGCATAGTTGATGCAGAAAAAGAAATTTCAAAGAATTTTCTAACTTCAAACTTGGTGTCTGCATGATTGTAATTAACTTATCCACCTCAAAGAAAACCTTCAAAAAAATCTTATAAGAAGGAAATGTGAAAATTGTACAAGGGCCTGATCTAACACAAATTTTAATTGGTAGGATTCTCTTGACTAACTCCTCCAAGCTATCAGACTTTTACAGTACAATTTCACAGTTCTTTGAATAACACTTAATGAACATGAACTGCTTAAAACATTTTTCATACCAGATTTGTTGTGTAACTTGCCCAACACACTGCAATTGTGGGTAATATGTGGGTTATGCTCACACCCCGAAGATACACTGGGTGCAGCATGTTACTGTTAATCCCACAAATTCCTCTTCAGAGAGTTTTGACCCAGATAGCTGCTACTATTTCCCTTATCTGGTGGAAGATTGAGTCCAGACAGGGTAGAGAGTTATTTATCTGGTTTTTAAAAGTTTGGTTCATATATGCTACCTATGGATAGATTCTCCTCCTGAGAAAAAAATCTAAAAAAATCCATTTCATTTCTTTTACCAGAAGGTTGGATCACAATGTACTTTTTGCAAACCTGTGTAGCAAATATTTGGTCAATTTTGATAGGTCTGGTGTAGCTTCCCAGACCTGGAGAATATAAAGAGAAAAAGCCTCACTCAAGCTGTCAGCCAATAAACTATCTGCTGAGGCATGGTATGGTTTACAAATAGTCTAGTAAGAGCTTAACATGATTTATCTTTATGAAATAATGTGGAGGAATAGAGAGGTATGGAAAAGATGTATTTAAACTTTGATGTTTATTTTGAAAATCTTTTTTGCACTATGTAGATATTCATGTCAGGTGCAATATCCAAATGAACCTGCATCTCACATATTTCATTCTCTAGCATCTTCTTTTGTACCTGATGCGATAGGTACATGGCAGTATTTACAAGGTTCTTTCCTATTCAAGGAATACTAATGGCCTACTCAGGTGTCTCATCTGAAATGACAAGTTTCATGCTGGTAGTGTATATACAGATTCATGTGTCAAAGAGAAGAGTGTGTTTCTGACACAGATTTCTTTCCAGGTGTGTACTACACTTCTTAATAACTCAAGTGTCTGACACAGCCACCTTTCTGAAGGCAATTTATTGACAATGGGAAGATATGTAGTGGCATACATGAAAATGAGATGGTAGCTGCAGGGGTTCGGTGCTGTTTCCCATCTAGCTTTTGCCCAAGCTCACATTTAAGGTACCTTTTCGATCCTGTGGGTCTTGGCCTCAGACAGAAGCATGGCAAATGGCAAGGAAGAAAGGAGGACTTCACATGGGTTTTAACTGGGATTTTTTTACCCAGAGGGTGGGCCATGTAGAAGTGAGTTTTTCCTCTGGGGTCTCAGCTTAAGTACAGGGGGTGTGGAGAGAGGCAGGGGACAATCTAGAACCAATCCCAGAAAAAGGGGGAGTGACCCAGGACAAAAGGCTAATCAGTAGAACAATTCCATACTTAAAAAAGGGAGGAGAAGGCAGGGACTCTGCCAATCACTCGGCCTCCTCACTAGAACTTTCTAGTCATCTGGGAGGGGTTGCAGAGTGATGGACATAATGGATGGACATAATTCAGGAAAAACCAAAAAGGGGTTTAACATGGGAGTACAGGGACAAACCATTATAAAACAAATAACAGAAGCATGCAGAAATTTGGTAAAGTCAAAATGCACACCACAACAGGTGGCAGAATTATATCCTTGGAAAAAACTTGATTCTAATCCTCCGGGTATAAAAAGAAGTTTGCTAATTTGTAACCAGTTGGCTGAAGTAAATTGTGTTTGGCAAGAATGCATGGCCCAAAATGAGAAAAAAATTAGAGCAAGACTGAATGCAGAAGGTAAAAGACTTGTGTCAAATAAAAATAAACAAATAAAAAGATAATAAAAAATATTTTTCCATTAACAACAAGAAAACTACCAAGAAGAATGTGTGCTTATGCACATACATATGCACTTAGAGAATGGATAAAAGAATTTCCATTCTATTTCCATTCCAGAAGATAGAAGTGGAAGAATTTCCTAATCAGCCTTTCCCAAAGCAGTTTGATTGCCAGCATTGGAGTGATTTTTGGAGAAGAATAAAACTTCCTGATTTTTTATCTTCCATTTGTCACCTTTTCTTCAGTTACACTGCTAAAAACAACTAAGAGATCCAGAGGGGCAGGAAAAACTAAACAAAAATAATAAATAGGAGTCTCTCAGAAAAGAAGAAAAATAGACAGTAAGAATTAAAAAAGAAAATATTAACTTTTTTTTTTTTTTTTAATGGTTACACCTTTATTTCATCAGAAGTGTTTCCAAATCACTATCATTTACCACATTGTCACAGACAGAACAGTCTGTCTAAGGAGATATCATCAGCAATAGCAAACATCCCCTAAGCCAGAGTAACCAAAAAAGGCACAGGTCTGTGAAAAAGGTAGTGTAGGTTTTTTTTAAGAGAAAACTAGAGCCTGGAGACTTTCTGGAGTATTAGTGGAAAACAAACAAACAAGCAAACAACAACAACAACAACAATGAAACAGCTTAAAAAAACCCTGGCAAAGTCAGGTTGAGGAAGGAAATTCTTCTGGGGAAATGACAAGGTGCTGAAAAGGAGAAAGAAAACTTTTGCTATATAAGTTTAAAAAGTCTAAATTTTGTATTCTTGAAGAAATATCTTTACAAAATGCCTTCTAGCTAGGTCTTTAAATCTCATTCTTTTCAAAGATCATTCCTCATTATAATGTTAGATTTAATTTTAATCATACTGTAAATTGCATGCATACGGAATATGTTAATAATAACTGTATTTTATTAAGATTACTTAGCATAGCAGAAACCATATCAATCGTTTAGATAGAAAAATGTCACAGATGATATCTTTTCTTTTGCTTCCACCATTGCTCAAAGCCCTGACATAAAACCACAGAATATGCTGGGTTGGAAGGGATCCACAAAGGAATATCAAATCCAGCTTCTGGCCCTGCACAACACCATCCACAAAAGTCACACCGTGTGCCTGAGAGTATTGTCCGAATGCCTCTTGAGCTCTGTCAGCCTTGGATGTTGTCGTGTGGTGTTGTATATTCCATATGCATACAATTTACAGTATGATTAAAATTAAATCTAACATTATAATAAGGAATGGTCTTTGGGGAGCCTGTTCCAGTGCCCAGCCACCCTCTGGGGGAAGAACCTTCTCCTAATATCCAACTTAAACCTGCCCTGACAAAGCTGCAGGGCTTCCCTTCAGGTTCTCTCACTGGCGCCACAGAGGAGAGGTCAGTATCTGCCTCTCCTCTTCCCCTCACAGGGAAGTTGTAACTGCAGTGAGGTCTCCCCTCAGTGTCCTCCAGGCTGAACAGATCAGGTGACCTCACATAGCTTCCCCTCAGGACCCTTCACCATCCTCATGGCCCTCCTCTGGACCCTCTCTAACAGCTCAATGTCTTTTTTCTATTGTGGCACCCAAAACTGCCCCCAGCACTGGAGGTGAGGCTGCCCCAGTGCAGAGCAGGGCAGGACAATCCCCTCCCTTGCCTGGCTGTGATGCTGTGCCTGATGCCCCCCAGGACACAGGGGCCCTCCTGGCTGCCAGGGCACTGCTGGCTCATGTTCAACCTGCCATTTACCAGGATCCCCAGATGACTTTTCACAGTGCTTTTCTCCAGTATCTCATTCCCCTTTGTCCATTCTCTCTGTACATCCAGGGTTCCCCCACACCAGGTGCAGAATCTGGCACCTTTCCTAGTTAAACTTCACACAGTTGGTAGTTGCCCAGCCCTCTGATTCGCGGAGGTCTCTCTGCAGGGCCTCCCTTCCTTCCAGGAAGTGAACAGCTCCTCTGAATTTAGTGTCGTCAGGAAACTTAGTATCCCTTTGCATCTTGCATCTAAAACATCCTAAAATGATTTCCTCTTTGTAAGAGACCAGCAAAGTCAGGCTTAGAGCCACCTCGGATCATCTGATTTGTTATTTGGTTATAAGGCAAGACCAGCTTTTTCCTGATCATTTCAGTTCAATAAGTGCTTACTAAGCTCACCTGGTGATGACATCATTATGTCCCTATGCTTCTTTGCTTCCTGTGTTGGAAATATTTTCATAGTATTTAATTTTAATTCTTTTCCCCGGCCCATCTTGGTATGTTTTTATGCCCACCTTTGTAATGTTTCTATGACTGTTCTCACTTACTCCTCTTTTTTTCTCTAGAATAAAAAAAAGTTACCAATTTATTCATGGTCTTTCTACTGGTCACGTTTTCTAGAGCCCTATTGATTTGTTAAATTGCTCTAGAGTCTTTGGCACTTAAAGTCCAGTGGCTCACATAAGATATCCCTAATAATATACTAGTTACAGACCCTAGTTTTGTTTGTTTTCAAAGAGAAATATTTTTACAAAATAGTAACTCATGTCCAGCCTATAATTTATTTTAACTCTTCCGATTACTTCCTGCATAGCTTCTTCTCCACAAGTTTTATTCCTCCCAGAATGTAGTTTGCTTTATATTGAAATTCATGCTAATTTCACAACAGTTTCTGGTGATCTTTCCTATTTAATAGTCTTGAAGTCACTGACTGAGTATGTGATCTCTACAAGCATCTAATCCAACTGTCTGCATGTTATTTGCAGCCACATTTCATGAATGCCATGTACAGCCTCTCTAGAGATGAATGAAATCCTCTTCATTTTTGATATACACAGGATGTACTTTACCCTCACTTTGAAACTTTTTTATTCTAGTTTTCTCTGTCTTTGGCAGCTCCCCTCAAATAAAGGAATTTCCATCTTTGCTTTTTCATTCTGCGAAGTTTTTTGCAGCTGAAAAAGATTTATTAATGGGAAAACTCTGGGCAAAATATTAAGCAATCTTTCTCATATCACAAAAAATATTCTATACATATAACATGTAACAAAACCTCACACATTACTCCCATTCCCAACTTAGAGGTCACATGACCTTAAGATTTTTCCAGTCCTTTTTGGGACACCTCAGCTGCTCTATCAGAATACCTCAAATCCAGCGACATTGCAATCGTCTCATGTTACTATATAATCTCAGCTACAGGCATGAAATAAAACTTGCTTTTTAATAGTGAAATACCATTTGTGGAAGGACATGGTGCATTTCAATGCATGTGAGCACGTTTGTTATCTATTATTCCAGTTAGAAGAAATATTCTTTCAATTTAACCTCCTTTACTTGACTAAGTTCCCTTTAACCTTCATAAAACAGACTGCCTGTAGATGATCAGAAAATTCTCTGAAAGTAAAGCCTAAAAATAGTGTTTATTTTCCCTAAAAATAGGGAAATAAGTGCAAATGATGAGAGGTTGTCCTGACCTCACAGCTTTTGAAAAGGAATAAACAAAAATACAAGCAAACATTTTTCCAATTTGTGATTTTCAGCAGATAAAGAGAAAATGCTAATCATTCTAATTTCTTCCTGCTGGGGAAGCAATGCATAAATAATATATTAACATGCAAGGGCCAACAGGGTTAAGCTGCCTGAACACTGCCATTGATTGCTTCCCTTTTCCCATCTGCTTATTTCTTCTCACTCAACTGGTACTAAATAGCACTTCTTTGCAGTTATGCTGTATAAGTTTGTTCCCCTGAGAATGTATTGGAACCTCTGCTGTTGAAACAATAATTACAAGGAGATGAAGTATTTGACTAAGCAGGAGCAGGAATCTGTAGGGGTCCAAAGCTGAATGACAAATGCCAATATCCACTTAAGTTTTGTTGAATCAACAAGCCAATGTGGTGAAACCGATCCATCATCTTGTCACCAGTTTTCCTTGCAGTGTCAGAAGCCTGACAATTAAAAAAACCCAACAAAACCCCCCTTGTAATTACTATACATCACCCAGCAGTGATTGCAGGCACATGATAAATAGGTTCTTTTGCTTTCCCTCTCCAGCACCTGATGTCTCATGCTCTTATTTGTGCATTTTCTGAGGCTGATGTAGATTCCAATCTAAATTTAGAGAGAAAAAAAATGTACCATAAATACCTGTAGTTTGGATTTTAATTACTATTCATTAAAGAAAGTTAAACTTCCTGGCCAATTTAGAGAAGCAGTAGGCAAAATTTGGAGTGATATAATTCTAAATACTAAACAGGGAGTTATTTGTCTTGTTTTTCACTGGCAGTGGTCCCGACCAAATTTTGGGAACACAGTCTCAGAACAGGAACAAATCAAAGTAAAACTAGACTTCAGTTTAGACTGAATTCTGTCATCTCACCCTAGTTTTCCAGGTCTAAACCCAACAACAGAACACTAACACCTGCACACTTGAAATATAGTTACAATAATAAAATAGCTAAATTCACTGCTGAAACTTGGTAAAGTTCTTGCTAAAGTTTAACTGCACAAACCTTTCTAGCCAGTAAAATCTATCCCTGATAAAATCTGTCCTTTCCCTTTTTTTTTCCTACTAAAGAAATTGACCCCTTGGGACCACCATCCAAGAAAGCATTTTCTTTGAATGTTTGCTCATACTTTGCATTTTAAATTGCTGCTGGATTTGTTCCTCAGGTCTTAAAGGCTAGATGTTAGCAACATGAATGCTGTAGAAAGAGGACTTTTCTATTTAGTAGAGTGAGATTATTTTTTTCACATTAGCACAACGCAGGAAGCAAAAAACCCCATGTGGCTCATGTGACTGCTCTCAACTAAACAGCATCTAAACAGCTAAATACAGCTAAATACCCACAGTTGTTTAGTAACAAATCATTCTATAACTCTGTCCTCAGAGGAAATCTGCCATTCTGCAGCTTAATTTATGAACATTTAGTTTCAGCCTTCTTCATTAAAGGTCAGTGCTGTCTCTCTATATGGAGTTCAAAATAAATGGAGTTCAAAAGGAAAAAAAATAAGATTCAAAAGGAGGCAGAATTTTTCTCAAATTGAAATGTCATTGTAAAACTGATTTTCTAAATATCTTTTTCCATTGGTATCCTAGACTTTGTGCAGGACAGGTGGTATATGCATTTAAAACATGCTTTTGGAAGACCAAAGGCCCTAATGTAATCATGACTAATGCTGCTGACGATTTGGTATTCTTCCTGATCTGTTGAATTGAATCAGCTAAGCATTGGAAATTATTAACTTATTTATATATTTATTCTGGCTGAATGGGGGATTTTAATGTAAGAATTACATTTAAATTCCTGCTGGCTAGCAGGAATCCAAAACCAAGGTGTGGATTCTAGGTATTGGGGTTTTTG
This sequence comes from Zosterops lateralis, assembly GCF_965231275.1. NCBI lineage: Eukaryota > Metazoa > Chordata > Aves > Passeriformes > Zosteropidae > Zosterops > Zosterops lateralis. The sequence goes on from NC_139800.1 coordinate 51,008,912, forward strand.
TCTTTTATCTGCTTAAGAGAAACTATCAAGACAGCCTAAAAAAGATTTCCTGATCTCTTTGAAACATCTGAAAAACAAAACAGTAAGCAGGATTTACTTTTAAATATATAATGCTACATGCATACATACATACATAAATACATATATACATACATTTAAATACTCACTATGAGCAAATTATAGTCGAAGAAAGAAATCTACCATTTTGAACTCCTGATAGTTGTGTAATTGCTGCAAAGATGGTATCACAGCTGGATACTAGAAATGTTCTGCTGTTTTCTGAAATTCTGCTTGAAATTTTCAAGAGGCAAATAGACAAGTAAAAAAAGGAAAATTCTACCTACTGAGGTATATGTTTACAAACTTTTTACTTTCAATTAAAAAAAAAAAGACATCAAGAAGAAGAAAAAAAAGAAAAGAAAAATATTTCTACTGCTTTACAGTTCATCTTGTTTCACAGGATCTATTGAATAGGATCACAGACAAAATAAATAAACACCTTTATAATAGAACTGATTAGTATTTTTCCCCTACTAGAATTACAAAGCCTTATGGATTTCAAATTGAAGCTTAGATACAATATTTCAAACTTTTCTTACTGGATTTAACCCTGCAATCAAATTTTGTAATACTTTCTCCCCAGTAATCTTTCTTCATTAATTATAAATAAGTACTTTAAAAATATATGCCTTCTATATGGAGGGAGACTTTGTATAATGAATAAAAACAAAGGAGTCAAACTTTCATTTTTAGTGCATACCCTGAAGTCAAGCAGGACTTTTCTGCTTGTCAGTTTACTTCTAAATATCACTTATAAATTCAACACTAGGGCAAAACTTGAGCACAGCTGACACAAAGCACAAGGAGCTAGAGAAGGGCTAAAAGTCAGTCATTAACCTGCAAGAAGTCAAATACTGAAGTACTAAGGCAGACAAGACCACCATATTTCTTCATGGAAATGCTGGTAGTCTGCTTTCCCAGCACACACTTCTTTTCTCTCTAATGCACCATACATCAAGGTTGCATGTTAAATGCATGCAGCTCTGCTTTTCACTACTGCATTTTCATATAAAAGTTCTGTGTTCCTCTTCCTGCCTCCCTTCCTCCCTCCATGTTTTCCTTCCTTGAAGGAGGAAGGAAAGGAGGCAGGAACTGGTGTGGTTACCACACTGCTTTTTGTTTGTTTTCCAGCTTCTCTGTGTAGACATCCAGGGTGTGATTTTATGTGTATCATGTTTCCTGGGACAGAGGGTGGCTGGCATGTTCAGCAAAAATCAGAATAATTTCAGTAGGTTCAAACCCTAACCCTTGTGTCATCCTTGCCATTTTATCGAATAAGTGTGTTATGCTATAGTTGGTGGATAAGAACATTTTTGATGGGTAAGAGCATTGTCTTTCTAAAGCAATGAAAAGAAGAAAGAGAATGTAGCAGTAAATGATGGAATGAACAGTGACCAACCCTTGCCAGGAGATAAACACTAGCCACTTGCTAACCTTGTGACATAGAACTAGGAAATAAAATTCCTCTCCTGCTGATGTTCCCAAGTGTCCTATTGTTATTACAGGGATTAGCAGACTGGTTTTAAAGAACATGGGGTTTTGTGTTGTTTTTCTTTGGATTTTTTAAACCTAATTTTCGATAATGGTGTCTGGACACTTAGGCTGTTTAACTAATTGTGCATTAATGTCTATTTAGTTTTTGTCCTATTGTGGCAATGAGTAATGAATCTTCCTCATATATGTGACCCAGTAAGTTGCATGTTGGACTTCAAAACTGGTGAGAACTTAAAAGAATCCCAAACTGTACCATGAACAATGAACTATGCAGTGGAAATGGCAGTTCTGCTAAAAATGTTGTGATTCTGCAAGGGCCCATTACAGCACTTCTTGTGTTGTACCTGCAACATAGTGTCTTGCTACTCTATTATTTGAAAACAGAGTGGCTCAGTTGATTCATAGAAATGCTGCTAAGTATTCTTGTCATCAAACCTGGTAAATGTTAGTATGTTGCACCATGAACATTTTTCTGCTCTTCCTTTTCCCCCCATTTTCAGTAGTGATGTTACACTATTAAATGGTATTTTAAATAAATATGTGCAATATAAATTAATTACTCAGATGTACACATTATTTTAAAATCTGATACAATGATACATGCTTTAGCAACTGCATTAGTGCTACAGCTTTGTGACAGAGAAGACAAAGAAAAGTATCATATTTGCTGCCATGTTTTCTAATCATTGAATGATGTTCTCATGTGCAATTAATTTTTTACAGTAGAGGTAACTCTTCCACTACAGTACAAAAAGACAGTCAAACTTATTTTTGAAGTGTTTTTAGGACATTAGTCCATTCAGCAATAATAAATGCGAATAATGCTAGTAATATAGGTAGTGTATTTTTGTTACTTTGGTGGTTGGGTGCTGGTTGATTGGCTGATTTGGTTTAGTTTTTTATTTTTAAAGATCAAATCTTTCTATTTGGAAAGGCATATCTAATCTGGCTTTCAGACATGGGTTTAAAAATAATTTCTGGTTGTTTAGCTTTAGAGCTGGAAAAGCTAGCAACAATTAATAACTTATTGAATGAAGTTAACATGTTTTTCAGCTCACTGAATATTTATATAAAAATCCTGATCCTCTCAAATTTAATCAATCTTTGAATTTACCTGTTGATTTAGTGTGGGCTCCCAGAAATGTTATTTTAAATATTCAAATCCAAGTTATGTTACTTATGACTGATCAGATGGCATAATTTCACTTTAGGTTCTTTAAGCATGCATTCAAATGTTTTTCATCTGCACTGTTTTATACATAAAATGCAAAATGAGCCCTTTGAGGCTCCAGCAACATGTTTTGCTACTTTGACTTACATTTCCCCAGTTCATAAGGATTAAGACATTTCTAGATAGCTGAACTTCTTAGAAAGTATGATAATTCTCATTACCAACCACAACTCAGGCTGAGAGTACCTACCTTGACACAGCTCTGAAGATTGTCACCCCCCAGTTTGACAGGGACTGTGCATCAAAGTCTTCAGATGCCGCAGCTATCAGCCTGATGCATCCAAATGAGGCACTTCCATTTTCAGTCAATCCTACTGGGGACAGATAGGGATGAGAAACGTCCAAGTCATTTTACACAGCTTTCCAGAAATGGTCAGTCCTCAGTGCAGCCTGCTCATAGTAGCTAGGAACACGTGTTTTTTTGGTATATTTTGCTTTCTTGTGTGGTAATGAGATTTTTAGGTGGAGATCTTTTGTGCTGATGTTCATCTTAATACATGACAATGTTATTCAAGCATGCTATCTATGCACTGAGAAGACATTTTGCTGTTACCTAAAGAACTGGGTGTAAACAGGACTTCCTCTGAGAACTGTCCTCCAACTAAACCAGACTGTGCCTTATCACTGAAAGCTGTATAATTGGGAAAACAATGACTGTGAGGAAAAAATCATAGAGGTATAGCAAAGGAAATTAATCCCAAGGTTTAAAAAGTTGATAAAATATAATTTTCACTTCTAAAATACAATTTTTTACTCTAAAGCTTTTGGTGTAAAATATTATTCTTAGAAAAAAATCAATGTTGCTTTAAATTTTAGTAATTGAACAGTTTTATTAAAAAATACTTTGATAATAAAAATAGGCATGTTAGTGAGATTCAAAGTAGCACTTTCACCTGAAAAGATCCAACCCCTTCAGCTTTGTAAAGTGCTGCATAAATTGTTCTCTACGTAACAGATTAATTCTAACTTTTAATCAGAAATGTATTTTCCATTTATTTTAATTCAAGGCAAGACATAGCTAGAAAAAGCTGCTTGCTCACATGAAGATAGGTTTACAAAAAATAAAAATGAAATGCAGGGAAGAAAAGGTGACTAGTGCTTTCAAATATTTTATATTCATGTCCATGTACATATGCAGCTATGAGCAAAAAAAAAGTGTGTACTGTGTAATATGTACTATATACACCATATACCATATACTTAGCAGAAAAGCAAAGATTTTTTTCTTGTCTGACTTCTTAGCAATCACCTTTTATTTACAAAAAAGGAAAGAAATGTGTCTTCATAGAAATTGATCTAGTGCAACAGTATATTGCCTCTGAAAATAGGGTTAAAGTTGTTAAAGATATACTACTTTGTAAGCAACGTGCCTCGTTCTATCCTACATTTTGGGTTTTTTATTTTATTGCCAGAGTTTGTTATATTCAGTGCTACCAATGAGAATTTAGAAACATTTTCATTGGTGATAATATTTCATCAGGTTTACAATGGAGAAACTAAGATGAAAACATGAACACTATTCTTATCGCATTTACATAAGAAGAATGGAAACAGAAATGTGATGTGTGATTAGTTTTCTGTAACTGCCAGGTAAGTTATCACACTGAACTAGGAGTGAACTCTCCTTGTCTTCAGCACAGATTAGCAGAAGTCACTGCAGAGAAGACTGTTTAGTGGGTCTATAAACTTCTCTAACAGAATATGAGATTTAGCTCTCATTAAATACAGACTGAGCTCTGACTTTCAATCCTATGAAATACTGGTTTGTTTTCCTTGTTTGATATTTTCTTGGGGGGTTTTTGGTGGGTTTTTGTTTTTGTGGGGAGGGCTCTTTGTTTGCATACCTTTCAACTTCTGATCCTGCTTATTAGAATTCTTGTTCCCTAGACTTAGAAATATCATAAGTCAATGACATCTGCCTTTCTCCCCGCAGAAACTACCTCATGGGTCTTTGGGTATTGTATTGATTTCAGTTACTTTTGCAATGTGTATGTGGGTACATGTACCTAATTGTGAGAGAGTCTTGGACACAGAAAGTCCTCAGAATCCACAATTCAGGTAAAAAAAAAAAAAAAAGCTATTGTACTCTCATCTCCTTTCTTTCTTAATATCTTTAACTTCCATATTTCTTTCACTATGCACAGGACTCAGAATCCTGTGTGTATTCTAAAATGTAAAAAGCTACAAGGAATTTCAGCTCTTCAGGGAGCAAGAAAAATGCTATGGCTCTATCCAGAACATATGTATCAAGAATTTTGATCCTCACACCCCTTTGTGTTTGTCCTAGGTTGTAGTGTAGGATGTGTACAAAGTATTCTATCACTATCTTCATGAGCTGTTGGAGCCAGGTGGGGCAGTGTTCTTCCCAGGCCCCCTTCCTTTGGGCTCTCTTCTCTTAATAGCCCATCAATGCCTTGCCCATGACTCACAAGTAATTCCCTCCAGGAGCTCTCTCTGTTTAATGGGCCATCAAGGACCCACTTCATGACTCATCATCCCATTGTGAGATGCTACACCCAGGGGGAGGAGCCAAGCATTCTCACTTGGATATAATCTGGGATTTGGGACAGTACAAGCAGCACTTACCCACTGGATTCCCAGAGGACCAGAGCTACCAGACCTTTCTACAGGATCACTGCTTCAGGAAGACCACTTCATTTGGACTGCTTCCACCACCCTGCTCAGGTTGTATTCTGACTCTGTCAGTGGTCTTTTGTATTATTGCATTTATTTTATATTACCTTTTTTCTTTCTTCCTATTAAATTGTATTTCTGACTTGGAGTCTCTCATTCATTTTGTTTTCAAACCAATACACTGTTCCACCATCTTTTCAATGTGCAATAGTTTTCATAACCCCAAAATAAATTTAGCTTGGCAGAAATAAAATGCTGTACTGAATTTTCTACCAGGAAGGTTTTGTACCCTCCTGTCTTACCTCTGAACACAGAGTTCCAGTTTGCGAGTTTGAGTGAGTTACCTGGAAATAGAGGTGTGTATACACTGCAAATGGAACTGCCTTTCTGTGGCATAAACAGATAGAGTGCAGATTTACAGTGGGTTTATTGGAGGATGGACTCCAACCAAAATACCCTGATTTTGATGCTGCCTTCTACATATTAAAATTTCTATCAAGCTACTTTTGCAAGTAGTGACTCAAGGCTTTTATCCAGCTGTTGCTCCTATGGCAACTCCTCTGATACTACATTTTCATTCTTTCAGTATGGTACTAGTGTGAAGCACCACTGCTAGTCCAGAATACCATCACATCAAAGTGAGTATTGGTTTCTACATGCAGAAATATTTGGTAGAAGCTGTGTACTCTTCATTTTGTCACCTTCCAGAGACTACCAAAAAAAAAGTGCAGAAGAAATGACAGACTGACGAGTATTTATCAAGTCATTCCAAGGCAAGTTTCAGGGAAAATAAATTATTACTGTGCCAACAATTGAAAATATAATTTAATTTTCAAGCAGGATTGATAGTAGATCAACTGCAAATTCATCCTGCATATAGCAGGGAGTAGGGAAAAACATGTAAGAACACAAAACTGAGATACAGGTGGGTGAAGACCTTAAGGCCCCAGTTAGGATGCAGTCAGCTATGTTCTAGGAAAGAAATGGCATACAAAACACATAATAAACAATCATAGCAAAACCAAAATAGAAAAACACTTGAAACTAAAATAATGCACTTTCAAATGCCAGTTGTTCACCCAAGGTTAATCTGGTATACACAGGCCAATCCTAATTGTCCCCCTACCCTCCTCCATAAAGTAGTAGAATCATTAATAGACAATTTGTCTTCAAGCCCTTACAACAGTTCCACTTGCAGCAGGGTCCCATCTAGCTCTCTCTAAGTAGGCCTCATTATACCTCCACTGAGAGTCATTCAACCAGGAAAACAATGGCAATCAGGCCTGCACTTCCATGGAGTGTAACTCAGGAGTCTCAAGCAGTTTTCCTAGGGAGAGAAGTGACACGACACCAGGTATTTTATGCACAGTTCATTTATTGCCAGCTCTTTCATTTTTCTGGTGTTTTTTTTTTTTTTTTTTTTTTTTTTTTTTTTTTTTTTACTCAGAATTTAACTCTAGTTCAGGAAAGTGTTTGATAATTACTTGACAGCGTTTTTTTTATTTGGAACAATAACCAAACAAACTGTGCTCCATAGTGTTTTTAAATCTCGCTTAAATTAAGAATCATTTAGTTTGTCTTTTATTGGCAAAATCTGCCTTTAAAAAACTACAAACAAAATGGCATACTTGCAATTCCCTCACAAATGACTTTGTCTTTAATAATTTATTTGCATCAGTGCATCCAATATTAATGAATATATTAATGCGTATATAAACAGTGAACTTTTGTATATAGTTTTAATTTCCCTTAAAAACTATTAGGGATCAAGATCAATCTGTAGTATCTCTGATCATTTTCCACGAGATTATTTTAATTTACATACTGTATTCATAAAACTTAATTACATTGGCATATTTTTTGTGGGTGGCCTTTTACAGTTCTTCCCTGAACAGTTTGCTATGGGCTTTTATACTGCTCTTTTTTTTTTTTTTTTTTTAAATATTTCAATGTTTAAAAAATATACAGCTATGATGGCATCGTGAAAAGATTATGCCATCAGTGATAGCTTGAAAGAAAATTATTATAGATAGCAAAAAATAATGTAACTGGGATTAGGCTGAAAAAAATCAGGCACCTACATCATAAAATCTGTTTTTAGGATATATAACAATATTTGAGGTGCAATATGTTAACAAGACCAGCAATTTCAAGGGGTCCACGATCCTAATGCAGAACACTCTTTGGGTCTCCACGCGGGTTTTTACCCTGTGTGACCTTATATATATCACAGCAGCTCGACTTTAATAAATTCTCATTTTAGATTCTTCTGCTTTGTGACTTTTATAGGTGGCTGTTTTCCAGGAATCCTGTGTTGAGGGAAGTCCTAATTCAGCACCCTCATTCACTGTCAACTGCTGTAGGCATTTTCATGTATTTCCAGGTGTCTACAGCTCAGACATATTTTAGTGTTCAGGGCTGAGCTCTTAACCAGGGACATGAACCAAACTGCAGAAATCCTATTACTCCAGGCAGATTTCTTTATGCAATGACAATCTTTCTGAGTATGCAGTTTTACTCTCTCTTTACCCTCTCACAGCTGGTGCTCATCTTCTTGCTCTTACCTGTGTTACAAAAGATTTCTTTGCAACTTCTCTGTACAACAAGTCATGGTCCTCAACATGATTACCTCTATCTGAAAACAGTGTCTGTAAAACAATTTAAATACTGTTGTTTAATTTCTAGGAAAATATCCTTCTATTTTTCACAAAAATTACTCTCAAGGTAGTCACCATCTTCTCACTTCACCTGAATTTAGCAACTCCTCCTAGGATTAAGGAGCTGAACTTGAGTGCAGATGGGAGAGTAAACTCTAAAGTGAGTTCAGAACACTAAATCTGTGTTTTATCTAGCAAAAGAGATTTCAAAAGAGAATGAGCTAATAGCTCCAAGCACATCTCCACAGCCAATAGCCATAAACTTTGAAAGCTACTCCTTCTGTGCATAATGGTTTACAAAGACTGATTCTTTCAGCACACTGGAAATACATTGTAATCTGCAAAAATGGTGGAAAAATCTATATTTCTATGTAAAAATACTCAATTAATCTAACCTTCTTGAAATGACAGATTTTTAAATATAGGTAAGGAAAGAGAGCAGTTTTGAAAGTGATGGAAGAAGAAGAATTCCTGTGAGGAAGATCTTATGTGGTATTAACTTGCCATGTCTCTATAAAAATTATCATATGGCTGCATTTGGTGGAACTTTAATGAGCAGGTAGAAGAATTTTTTAGGCTGGCTCAGAAGAGACAGTTTCCTCTTACATGCATCACATGTTTTCAGCTGAGGGGCTGAGCCTGAGATTAGACTGAGGAGGAGAAGGCTACACATATAAAGAAGCTGACAGGACATTCCTTTGATACCTGGCCAAGATTCAAGAGAAAGAATGAAAATTAGCTGCATCTCTCAGGACAAATTCCATATGTTCCATGCTTAGGTCACGAGAAAAGGGTGCATCCCTAGAAATGAGTTCCTCAGAACAGGGGACAAAAGTGCCTCTATAGCAACCCACCATGTTAATTTAATAGTTGCCAAAAAGATAATTCAGCTTTTAGCATATGGCAGAACAGCCCTGAGGCTGCACTAAATTATGGCTGTATCCTTATTTCCAGCAGCTAGGAATTACTAGAGCATGGAGAGTTATTGGCAATGTCCTTTTCTGCAGTAATTAAGATGGAGAAATATTTCAAAAGGAGTTTCTAAGGGATATTTCTTATGGACTACATCTGCTGGGTAAGAGAAGATAAGTTGTGGCATCTTATGTGCAGATTCCTTGTTTTGAAATATAGGGAAATATGCTAAAATAGAAGGTGACACAGCCCTGCAATATTGAGAAAACCAGACATGAAGCATAGCTCAGATACCCCTTTTTCAGCATTTCTGCTCCTTTCAACAGAAAACCCAGACTATTCTTTACACACAGCCCAGAGCCCAGTCCATTCAATGACACAAAGAAACACATCACATTTACGTTAATGGTTTTGCTAGAATAACTATAACAATGCCAACAACACTATATATGCTTCACCTCAAGTGCTTTGGCAAGGTTTTTAATTGTGCAATTCTGTGACTACTAGAAATGAAGTGTACCACCCCTCATTTTAATCCAATACATGAAGCATATCTAGACACATACAGATGCTTCAGGAAGCCCAGCCATTTATTCCAAAATGATTACAGTCATTATAACACAAAAATAAAGAAGATCCTCACATTACTTGAATTCTGAAAAGCTTCTTTCTTCTAGGAAATACATCTGAAAAGAATAGCATGGGCTACGTGGTGCAACAGTGCACTACAATCACAGGGTGTGGCTGCATCCAGAACCCTTCAGCTCTATTTCATACCTACAGCACCACCTCACCCTTCAGCACAGAGAGCTAAATTCATGTACCTATGCTCATAGAAATATACTAGGCAGAACTGCAAAAGGCTGGACTAAGCACAAAGTGTGATGCTGAATCATAAAGACACAGTCAGTCAATTGAGATAAGGTCTAATCAGAAAGGCTTTTGCAAGAAGGAAGGAGGCATCTTTACCTGTCCGCTGGGATTCTGTACAATGGGAAAATTCAATCAAGAGTAAGCTGGTAATAATATATGTGGTCTTCCAAAAGTTGTTTGGTAGGGACTTTACTCAGCTCTGAGTAAAACAAAGGGATTCAAGTTCCTAAAATACTACTTATGATCAAACATATTTAATTATTAGTTTTCATCCTGAGAAAATGCTAACAGTTAAAATCCTGAGTTTCTATACTGAGAATCACAAATATGTTTACTTTAGGTTTAATTTAGGATTAATTTAGGTGCATACTTTTGAAAGGACAGTGGCAAGGGAAACCAAGTGACAAAAATATAAAACTGAGGAGTGACGGAGGTAATTAACTAATCCAAGTGGCTAATGGAAGTAATAACATCTTCTCACTCAAGCATTTAACTCCAGGTTTGGTGGCTGTGTCATAGGAAAGTCATATTAGAATGTATTAGAAATTAGGAAGTTCTGACAGCAGGAAACAGATGTACTTAGAGACACAGAAAAAATGCTGTAGAAGATAAATGTCAATGAGAATTGACCTTTTGGGAAATTGAACTAGAAAGGAAGTGAAAGTTGTTTGAAAAAATCAGATGGTAGTATGTAAAAGGAAAAAGGAGGCTCTGTTTCACTACCTCATTCAATAATCATAAATCTTGAATGCAGCCAGACAATATTGTCTGTATTTAAACATAATCAATTGCCTATTCCCAGCAACACTCAAGTAGTTGACAGCACTCATTGCAAAGAGCACTACTGGAGTCAAAAGCTTACCAAGTCAATGAAGAACTGAACTTGAGATGAGAAAGTAGAGAAAAAATATTAAAGATTAAAGCATCCAGCATAATTACAAAAATGCTGCTACTATTACTACTGCTGCTGCTGCTGCTGATAACTACTGAGCATAGAAATGTTCCACTAATTATTAACATTAGGAAGTGGATGTGCCGTTTCTGAGACCATTGCTAATTTGCAGAAATTTTACACTGAATTATTTGGGTCTTTAATTTCATACCTTGCATACAAGCAGTATTTGTAAAAATTCCTGCTTCTGTCACTTCAATTTAATGAAAGAGAATAAAGCTCCTGTGGGATAATGGCTTAACGTTTATGTTTTCCATTGTTCCACTATTCCTAGGCCATCTTCCACATCAGATGCAGCTGTATTTCACAATTAGTTACCTCCAAAAACCATTATATTTTCATCATTATACCTTATACCAAATCAGATTTTGTACTTTGACAACTTGTCCAAGGAGACATTAAAGATCAGAAACCTTCTTTGAATTTCATAAAGGCCCAGGCAAAACTGGACATCTGTAGACCTTTTGCTGTCTGAAAAGTCAAAAAATTAGATGCATGAAAAATTGTCCAAATTTTCTTTCTAAAAGCAGTCTTTCAGAGAGCAATAAACCTGCAGTGGTTGTTAGGAGCAGCTAAAACCAGGATGATAGGTACACATGAGTTTCCTAGATCTGAACTAAATGATGATGATGATGATGATGATGATGGATACTTGCTTTATGCCTATTCAGCAGTTTGCTGTTTATCTACTTTATTTATGAATTTTACAGGAGTCATGAGCTAGAACTCTCTGCTTATTAATCTGTATGAGTCAATCAAACTTCCAAAGAATTGTATGTGACTAGTCAGTACAGCTTCATTGTCTGTGGAAATGAAATGATCCTCTGAACTGCGTTTATATCACGATGATGTCAGAGTGAGAAGTTAAACTACAATAAGTGAATGGTAATTGCTCATTTTTTGCTTTAATACTCCTTTGGAAATGTGCTTAGCAATATAACCATTTACTTTGTGGATTTATTATAATTTAAAAAACAGTACCACAGGGAATTAGAGATTACATATCCCTAACAAACTTTTTTAAATTTTACCTTTTAAGAAGTACATTATGTTTAAGATATTAAGTATGTCTCAGCAGGAAAATAATTAATATGTAGTCTGAAAAATATTTTCAAAAGTGTACTTCTGTGCTTGTGAGTGCAGAACCAAGTGACTCCAGAGGAAAAAGGGCAAGGTGGAGGGATTGAAGATTGACAAAACTGAAATTTAAATTAGACCATTGAGAATGAGGTGTCAATTTGTTGCTCAACTATTTACACATTTTGAAAGCCTGAATTCATTCCATCAATGGCAAACAAACAAATGTCTTAAAATTCTTAGCTCTTGTTCAGCACAGAGCTAGGATGAATCTGATGTTCAGTATTCTTTTTCTTTTACAGAATCAGTTGCTAAAGATATTTCAGTAATTTCAACCACTTTTCTTAGAAGGCAATACTGTAGTAAACAGGTGCTAAGGTATATGCAATGATAAATAAATTAAATATAAAATTCAGTTAGAATCTACTAAGAAATAACTTTTTGCTGAAATTTTGGAACTAATGAATTTAACACTTTGTGATAAGTGTTATATATAAACTAAAAAACCCCAAAACTTGTTACTCTTAAGGAAGTATGGCTTTAAAATTAAAATTATATTACAAGATAATTTTCCATAATGCTTTTGTATAATTTGTAAAACTTGCTACCTCTAAATTTCATAGCTAGTGAACATGCAATTAATGCACATCTTAATTTTTTCTTCCAAGTTCAAATTAAATGGAAAATTTCATACTGTCCTCATAAAAGCGAGAACTAAGTAAGAATACTCTGCTTTTTAATACAGAAAATATTATGCATTTATATTCTAGTCAGCTTAACAAATTTTTATTCAAGGTTGCTTTTACTGCTACAATGGAAAAGCTTCTTTTACTGCTACCTGTGGGAAAAGATTAACACATCTTTGAACAACTCTCCATAAGGATTTTTTCTTGGGAGAGCACATGCAGACATCTCTCAGCTCACCCACCAGGTCGAAAGGACTCTGGCAGGACACAATCCTACATCTCAGATGTTTCTGCAGGTTGAAGCCAGCAACTGGAAAGTGACACAGTTATGGTTTCTGCTGTGATGAACAGGATCTCATGGCCCATATAATTTGATCCAAACCTCTAAGTGCATGGCAAAAAAACCAAAAACCCTAAACAAAACAAAAACAAACAAAGAAACAAAAACCCACCAAAAAAAGACAAAATGTTGACTTCAATAGTCTACACTGATAAATTGTTATGATGATAATCTTGACAAAAATTCTTGAACTTCTAATTCATAAAGAAAAAAGACATATTTCCCTCATATTGATTACATGATCAAGCAGCATGTTCTAGCAAAGCAATTCCAAAAAACAATGTCTAATCCTTTTCCTTATTGAGGACTTCAAATCTGTAAAATAAAATTCACATACGTGAAAATGAGGGATCAATTAAAGATTACTCAAGTCTGAATCTTCGCTGAAGTTGCCCTTTAAACAAAAATGCAGTTCCTGAACTGATTTGACACATGTTTAGACTGCAAGAAAAAACAAAGGGAATGTACTTATGGTTCCCAGTTTTGTTTTATTAAATTAAAATTTTCTGTATCACAACTGTGTGTGCATTTCTGGAGGACACAGAGCAGTAGAATTTCTATCTTTGTGTAATACTAAAACCATTTAATAAGAGTAGTGATTTGCCTGAGCATAGCATCAAATTTTATCTTAATATCCATGTATGTGCTGCCTGAAATCAAATTGCAATATAATGCAATTTATAAATGCCAATCAAATATGATGAACAGGTTCCTGGAGCTAATAATTTATGAAATTCCTTCCCCCCTTTTTTTTTTAAGAAGTTAAGCAAACTCATCACAAAGATGCAAACTCCTCCTCCTCAAGTAGTTTTTTGTTCATTAAATTAAGTAGCTAAACAATCTTTGATAGTCCTAACAAATGACTGATCGTGCCAATATAATTGAAAAATTTAGCTATGTTTTCCTTCTCTGCATGATTTTGCACTGTAAATATTCCAAATTTACTGAATCATTCACAAAGAACATTGGGCTTATCCATAAGACATAGAAATTTGTAACAGGGACAGTTTCCATATGACCAGATTGGATTATTCTGTATTGCTTTCATATAATACAAAGGTTACAAGGAATAGATAAAAGAGTTCCAAAGTAACGGCTCCTGGTAATTTCAAAAAGCTTGAATTAACTAAATACAAAGCTTGAATTAACTATATAGATTTTTCTAAATCCTGGATGCTGATTAATATACATGATACATTTCTCCTTTATGGGAAACTGGAAGTTTTAAATTACTCCCAAGAGTTAAAAAGGTATTATCTAAGAGATGTGAGAAATTTATGTGGGCAACAGGTACTGCATGCAGTGTATTACTGAGCAGAAGAATTGGTTTGTACCAGTCCACAAAACTGTAGAGGACTATGGCACAGAGTTCTGAGAAAAAGTGCTCAGTTTTTAATTTACTTCTATCCAGCCCAATTCTACAGTCTGTGGAGAACAAGTTTGACTCCCTAGATAAAGCTGGACCAAGTGGATGAAGCAGCCATAAAATGCTTCTCAGTTATAAAAATAATGTATTTCCTGATATGAAGTTGGAAAAACCAGGGGGTTAGTCTCCATGGACATTCAAGACAGCAATGGGCTCCTTCTCATCTCTATTTTGTTTTCTCTGTATAGCAAGCTACTCTGCTTGACTTTAAATGGCTATAACACCTCCTTGCTGAATCTGATGCCCTGGAAAATAAGTGCTTGCATTAGCACAGAGAAGGAATCATATAGAGTAATCGTTCTGTCGTAAGAGATCATTTCTTTCTCCAAGACCTCAATGATACCACAAGTCAAGTAGATTAATGAAACAAATTGAGACAAAAAACCTGGTCTGGGAAATATTTCTATGCTTGATTTTTTGCTTTCTATAGAAGTACCCAATAAAATGTATAAATCCTGTAACCTGTAGATTTCCTCTTTTTAAACATAATTTCTTAGATGAAAAGAAGAAAGGACAGATTGCAAATCAAATCATAAACAAGCACTGTCATGCTGTTGGAATAATGTTCAATGTGGATGAATTATCTCTTTAGATATACAAAATCAGTGTCAGTTGATCCCTCTAAAATGTCCTCATGCCCCTGGAAAAAAAAAAAAAAAAAAAGAAAAAAAGAGAGCCCGTGGTGAGTGAAATGATTACAAAGCTAAAACAGTAGACATATCATTTGCACCCTACATGGCCCTGCATACAGAGTGATTATATAGTATAGAAATAGCGAAAGTCATACAGCTGAAGCAGAAGGAATTGAATGCAAGTTGCCCATATCAGAGAAACTTGAGTAAAATGGCTGAAATTAATTTCTATTTACTGAACAGCAATATCCATGTTATATCTTACACATCTACTGTAGCAAGTCTATCTAAGAAGACAATGAATAAAGATATGGAGAACAAAACAGCCTATTCATCCAGTGCTGGTTCCCTCTGGTGGCGACAAGCTCTGTAGTACTTTGATTGGGCACAGTGGAGGACCTTAACTCAACTATTATTCTCTGAGCACTGTTCTGTTTACTGTTCCACTGAGAACCTTTACTCTGTTTCTCTGAACTCCATATAGGACATGCCAGAAAAACTTCATTCAAGTTTTGAAACCAGTTTCTAACTGTCACATTTGGATAACTAAGCCATGTTACCTAAGGTATCACTGCTGTACTAAGGATTCCTGAGACAATGGCCAGACAAGGAACTAGGAACTTCTGCTAAACAAACACCCAGAAGCCCACTACTTTTTATCACAGAAAGTGAAGAACTACTAATAGAAGCAGCAGAACTGCTCATGTCAACAGCATTAAAAGGTTGTAATATAGGAAGAAAACTAGGACTGATGTCAACACCTCCTCCTAAAACTTAGATACCATAGCTTTTATTATTAGGACATGAGAAAGTAAGTAACTCCAGAATATATTTACTGAAAATATTAGTTAAAAACCCAATACACTTTCATATGGAAAACCTATATATTTAAGGAACATTACCATAATATCTTTTATGTTGAAGTCAGTCAGATAAGAATTCCATATGCAGAAGTTCCTAATTGATTTGACCATATAATAAGATTTTTCTTCAATAAGGAATGACAGAGTGATAAGAATCTGTACTTACATATGCATATATACATAGATACTTTCACAAACATGAAGAAATAGACAGCAAAAAAGGGAAAGAAGAAAAGACTTGATAATTCTACCTCAATATGCATACAGATACCATCAGAAAAGTAATATAAAAAGAACTAAAAGAAAAATACGAAATTCTACAGAAAAAAGGGCTGACCTGAACTTGCACACAACTTCTGCAAACAGCATGGAGCTCATTCCAGTGAATCTGGAATGAAGGTTCACTGCAAAGTGAAGAAATAACATGCTGACAGACCAAGGCTTCTCCACTTTGGTCTGATTGAAGGGAAGAGAACACTCGAAAACATCATGTCCTACCAGCTTTTTCTGCAGAGATAAAGCCGGCTGCCTCTGCATAGATAAACAGTTTCAGTGATGTATGACACAAGCAGATAAATCAGTTTACTTTGATAGTTCTGCCTTCCTGTCCTGCCATGTCCCCTCCAATCTCATGCCCCAAAGTCACCTTTCTGGTAGGGCAGCATGAGAAACAGGAACATCCTTGACCCAGTGTAAGCATTGCTCATCAGCAGCTGAACCATCAGTGGGTTACCAATGTTACTCTCACTCTAAACCCCAAACACAACACTGTAGCTGCTAATAGAAGGAAAACTAACTCTATCCCAGATAAAACCAGGACAGTAGGGGACCACTGTATTATGCCATTGTAAAAGTATTTCTACACTGCACCTAATGTAGTTTTGAGCTTCACTTTAGACAATATTGTTGATAACCTTCTTCTCAGATGTGTGTAAGACGTATATACACCTGCATATATACATATGTTGATCTTGTGTTATAATATAAAGCACATTTCTCTAGGAGGTTGCATTCCTTCTTCAAATAGTGGGTATCAGAAAAAGCCCATCATCTTTGCTGCCAAACCTAAACCTCCCAGGTGAACACTGACTTTGTGCAAAAGCTGAAACAAAAGTATTTTCATTCTTTCCTGAGCAATTCCTCAAGTAGAGCTGTTCTTCAAAGTATGCTGCTAGGGGGGAAGCAGGCTTTGTGTCTATGTCAAGAAATTGTATCATAAGTTTGAATATACAGGATTTGTATAAGGACGTATGACTAAAGACACAAGTCATTTTTTAAAGGATTTATGACATGTGTGAACACAATTTGCAATCCTTTATTATCACCTGATACAGAGATAGGACAGAAAATCCTAGCTGAGACTCAAAAAAAAAAAAAAAAAAAAAAAAAAAAAAAAAAAAAAAAAAAAAAAAAAAGGGGTATAAATGTGTTAGGCCTTTTTGTCAATTTCTGTGGTGTTTGCTAGTTACTGCAAAAAATCTTAGAGAAACATCATGCAGCCAGAAAGCCTGTCTCCAAACTAACACTACAGCAAAGGTGGAAATATTAGTTATACTGCTCAGTGCTGGTGCAGACTAAAATACTGATCATACATCACTATTTTTGTTCCCAGAGAAAAACCTAAAATGTTCTCCAAAGCAATTTTGAGGTAAACAAAAGCAAAACAAATCCCAAAGCAGGTTTTGCAACAATTATGTTAGAGAATAACATCTAAGTGAATAAGAAAATGCAGTATGTAGCTGTTCCCCTAATTCACTTAACATGCTAATAGAATGGAAATTTTAAGAGATTCAGTGATGAACAGTTTGTCCTGTGCCAAACTGTTCAAGGGCTTGACCTCCAACCATCTAATCTAATCTAAGACAGGAGGATATCACTGATGATAATCATCATGTTTGCCACTTTCTGCATATAGCATCTTTCATATAAGGATGTCAAAATTCACAAACATCCACTAATTGTTATTCCTACCAGCTCTCTCACAGAGTGTCATTAGTGTTATATTCTTATATAATTCAATATTTTATACACACAATAAGTTACTTCTAAGTACTTTAAGTTATTAATTGTATGCCACCTCAGTTAAGAAAACACCACAGAATTTATTTAACATTTTTAGATTATCAGAAGCATTAGTCAACAGACTTTGAAAGCTATTCTCAAGATCTCAAATTTAGGTATCAAGGGCTGCATCTCCATTATAGTATAGAAGTGTTCAGAATCAATTAATGCTTTCATTTGGAGAGTAAAATTATTTATCATTTGTATTTAAACAAGCTCTAAATAGAATTTTCATCAATTCTCATGCTTAGTGACCAATAACTAATTTTGCCTAAGGTTTGCAAAATAATTATGTGATTTCTTTTTTTCTGTTTACAAATACCTACTTTTTCTGGAAATTTTCTTTTATTCCCTTCTAAAATTAGTGCAGAAATCAGCTTTCTACTAGCCTGGTTTCCAGACTGACACCATCATTAGACGGCCTGGAAGAAGATGATATTTCAGGAAAATTATATCTTTGTGAAATGGATATGATTCTGATTCAAGACACCAAAATAAATCTGAATCTCTTCATTAACTTGAGTGGATGTTTCTGCTGGAGCCACATGAGCACACAAAGTAGTTATAAATCCCCACATCCAATTGTCTCCTCTTCACCTCCAGAACTACAGGTTTGGTATCCAGATGCAATTGCTCTCCTTTTTCTTTACCCTGTAACTATCTTCCACACTCTGTTCAGTACCAGTGACTCTTCTTCACAAGAAAGAAGTCCATACTAAACCCACTTGTCCAGTTTGCACGTATGAAAGCTTGTCCTGTTCATCACTCCTTTTGAACAAATCTACATAGAAGCAATCAGGTTCAGGACCATAGTCACACTTCTTAACTCCACTCCTAAACAACCACATGATTTGGGAAGGAGGCATCTTGACTGTGATCCTGCTGTTTCATACAAACAGTGTCCCCTCTGCGGCAGGTTCATATGGTTTGATTGACATATTGTTACCTGTTGCCTTTGCAGGACCTCAAGCTTTGTGATGTGTGAGCAATTCTGTGATCCTGTCATGAAATTCTGTCCACTTCATTGAACATCTCAATGTAGAGACACCATTGAAAATAAACCCTGCATTAATATTTGTCTGAAAAACAGAGAGACTACTGCTAAGTCTTATCTGATTTAGGCAAACACAGAACTCCGGATTGTTTCATTTAAAAAAATCTAAACATACTAATATTAGTTTTAGAAATTTCAGTGCTCTATCATTTCAATCCAAATGCATTTCAGATTAAGAGAAAATTAGTTTATCCTGATATTAACCTTCAGAAAAAAGAATTATGTACTTTTGGAACCTCAATCTGCTTGAGTAGGTCTAATAGTGGTAATTAAGGAGAGAACGAAAAAAAACACAGTAAATGTACATGAAATTGCATATCAAACAGTCAAACTTTTGAGCACACAACTCTCCAACTCTGTAACTTTTCAACATCTCTACATATCAGTGAGAAACATAGTTGAATGTATTTTGTGACTAATTTGGCAAAATGGTTTGCAGCATCTTCTGCATGTTCTCATTTCTTTGGGTACCGTCTCACTGGTCTTCTTGCCATCGTTATTGGCAATATAAAAAATTGAGATATAGCTTTTTCCCTGTGGATTGCTAAGAGAAGATTTTAAAAGAGCCAGCTGTGAAAACAGAAAAGTCTGTAAAAGATATTTATGATTTTGAACTGGAAAAGTAGTTCTGGACCACTGCTGAAGTATTAGTAGTGATTAGAGTACCATCAGGCCAGCAAATGTTGTAGTTATGTCCTCAATACAACCTCATTATCCCACAAAGTAATTTACATGCAACAGGTACAAAATACAGCTCCTTCAAAATATGCTTTTTTTCAAATGCAGTGAAGACCATCCAAACACCCACCATCTTAAGGAATGTTGCTTTCTTTGCCATCTAAAACTTCCAAAATATTCATACCATGAGGGAAAATTCTACTGTGTGATAGGACTAGCGCTGGAGTTTCAACAAACATAGGTCAAAATGCCTTCTTTACTAGCTGATCTTACAAGCTCCCCAAAGACAAGGTGAAAAGTGGCACTCCTCCCACACACTTTTTTGTGCTGGCTTGACCTTTCATCACCATGTAGTCCATGTAGACTCACACTTGAATAAGATTTGTGGTGCATATGGAAAGGTGAACAGCCCTCAGAATTTGCTTCTTGTTTCTATGAAAACACATTCAAGATGAAGGTTTGCTGTTTAACAAATATATTTGAACTTGACTTTGTTTAAAGAATTCAGAGAAAACTTGCCCAGCAGAGCAATTGACATCACAAAAAGTCATGGACAGTATTTGTTTCATTTAAAGTTCAAAGGATAAATCTAGCCTGTTAATTATTTTTTCCTAGTAAGAACAGAAATAAGCCACTTTGTCTAAACTCGTATACAGCAGAGTGCTAAAAATTTTAAAGGCCATAATTACCTTACAATTGATTAATGGAGGGCATGCTAGCCTTCTAAATAGTTTAGTATTTACGTCAGTAAATATATTATCATTACAGTAAAAATGGCTGCTTCTTATCCATTTCTTCTAAGTTGCCTCCTTTCCATATACAAACTACTGAAAATTTAAAGAGACTTGGAAAGCATTTGTGTAGCACAGAACTGAGACCTTCTACTGGCTTTCCCTTCATACTGCATCCTACATTGACTAAAATATTATTGTGGCTGGGGAAGAAAAGTCTATTTGAGGACCACAAAGATTCTCAATTTTCTGGTGCAGAATAACGTTGTTTTTTAATGTTTTAGGATACAATATTGCACTGATTATTTGAGTGTAAGAGAAAAATTGTTTCATAGATTTTGCTGCAGATATTGATGCTATCACCTTTTAAATGCATTATTGTCACTTTGATATGGATTAATAGCTGAACAGCTGGGAAAACATGGCATATCTTAATGCTACCTCTGAAATTAATTCAAACTAACATTTTCTACATTAACTAACACTACACTAGCAATTACAGCATTGTACCTCTAGTAACAGTCAGATATAAGAACACCTTGTTGTCTAAACTTCTGGTTAGATACAAGAACAACTCAGTTTGCTTCTTCCATTAACTGAAAATCAAGATTGCTAGCAGAAAGACAGAAAGTGCCTGGTTCAACAAGCCTATCCACACTGATGTAGCTTTCACACAGGTATGTCACAATTAAATCTCTAATAATCAAATGTAATTGCTTTTCCATGGTAAATTTTATATAATTTAAGCTGATACAGTTGCAGATTTCCTCAGAAAAGTAGAAACGCAGTTAAGAGTAACTCCATATATTTCAATACAACGAGATAAAGTAATTGGTGTAAAGTCAAAGTTTTAAACTCAGATCTGAAGAAGTTTGGCATCTATTTTGCAATTCTACATTTTTCTAAAAATGTTAATATTGACAGTTTGCCATATTTAACATAGGTAAAGAATTAAAAAGGAAAAAAATGCTCATTGAATTTTGTTAGTCAAAGAAGTTGTGTGGATTGCAAGAGTGAAGAACGTAAACAGTGCAAGACAAGAATAAATTCAGCTATTTAGAAACTCTGGGAGAAGGAAAAAAACCTCCAAATGATTAATGCTATTATGTAAATTAAAGGTAGCAGTGTTTTGCTTTTATAGAGACACTCCTTTCTTCTCTAAGCTGGTCATGTGTTGTGAAAATCATCAACAACTAAAACTAATTTTTCTGTACCTTGGCTTATGTACTAGTCCATGCTGAGTACTGTAGATTCGGCAATATTAGTGTTAATATAAGAAAATATTTTAAAAAACCCTATTTTCTCATTTATTTCTCTATCTCAACTTCTTTAAAAGATTTGTTTGTTTGTTTATTTGTTTGTATGTATGTGGAACCCCTTGTGATTCTAAGCATATGAATCAATTTTAAATGCAGTTTTATTAAGTAAAGTGATCAAAGTGCTAGGCACAACTGGCCATTCTCAGCCTTACATTACATACATCACACTCATGTTGATTACACAGTTAACTTTTCATCTGGGAAAGCCTTACAAATAAGAGACATCTGTTTCCATAATTTTTATGTAGCATTTTGTAGATCTCATACAATTTCATGAGTGCACTGAGTATTTCAAATGTTCATTTCTTCTCTATAATTTTACAGTGGAAGCTAAAAATTCCTTATTCTTTGGTCATTCAATTATCTCCTTGAGCTGTCTGCACTTAATTTTTGCACTGGTAAGGAACACATAGTTAGAAAGCTCATGGTGAAAAAAACAACAAAAGAACAAATATTTTAGATTTTTATATGTCTCACAGAATGAATTACTCCACCTGAATTGAGGTGTTCTGAGCAATCAATGCTAAAGTCTCAATACTACTACTTCCCCAACATTACATTATTGTAATATCATGTAATATAATAATATAAGTATCAGTAGCACAGAAGTGGTAGTTGGGATATACATAGAAATCCATACTGGAACCCTGATATTTGTTTGTACAAAATCTGTCTCTCCTGTGGGTGTAAATGCCTAAAGACAAAGAAACCAATCTATCATCTTTTTAGTAGGAATTTCAGGAATGCAGGCATCTGGTGTTTGTTATATCGTTATAAAGCAAAGAGTTCCCTTTTCATATGCATTTGTACTTTAGTATATTGCATCTGTAGTGCAGTAAAACAGATAACAAAAGAGGTGCTCTATGCTGCAAAGCTTGTGAAAGCACTTTTTTGGGGGGAAGATTTCCAGTCTACTTTGTTAATCCTGTCCTTTGCTTTTGAGTTTTTGCTTTTGTTTGGAGGAGGACTAAAGAGCTGGGAGCAGTATGTACTCACATTAAAAAATAATTCTAGGACTGAACCTCAGCAGTGTTGAATCAGAAGTGTATAAAGGTTGATTGACACATTTTACAGATATATAGCTGTTATTTAAATTTAAAAAACGTATATTCCTTTTGTTCTAGTTTAAAACATTAATAACTGAAGTTCATTTAATGCAGATTATTATATGGATTTCACATTTTAAATCAGAAAATATGTAGGCAGAATTTTCTGGAAAATAAGGAATACCCAAGCTTTTCACTATTGTGTGTAGCACTCTATTATAAGAGAAAACATTTTGCAATATAATACAGCTTGGACCACTATGCCATACTAAACAAAGATTTTGAGACACAAGATGAGAATTTCCAAACAAATCAAGAATTCCTCTGCTATTATTTAACATGAGTGCCCAGTAGAAAGGGATTTTAGTCTTGTACAACATCTATGGTGGTTTTTAATTGATCTTCAGTAAATCCTATTTCTACATAACCCACACTTAGAGATCACAGCTGTAGGAGTACTCAATAGCCTGACTTTGAGGGAAAAAAGCCCCCTATATTAAAACCAGGCTTAAATTTAGTAAAACAAAGCCCTCTAACAGAAACTGTACATTTGTTTGGGCCAAATATTTTAGTTAGTGACAAATTCACTTCTAGATATGCATGTTATGTATATTCATGAATTTCTATTTGTCCTGCAATGGCTTTTTTGCTCCTTAGTCCAAATGTCACTGCTCTTCTGTGAAAGAAAATCTTCCATGGCAAACAAGATCACTTGAAGGTTGATGATGTTAAAAATCCAGTATTCCATGAGTAAACCTTTGATCAGATAATGCACTAAAAAAATCCATAATGCAACCGGCAGCTCTTTTTCATGATGACAGAAAACCACCTTACATTCTCAACCATACACAGCACCTCAGAGTGCTACAGAGAACAAAACCAGCTGCCCAGGAAACAGCCATTGAAACATTAAAATGCAGTGAAGTATTAATGACTTCTTATGTCAGAAAATATGTTCCTTTCTAAATCTTTTAAATCTGGGAGGAATGCAGGTGGGGGGAAAATAGGATAATTTAAGTGGGCAACTAAGGCTCGAAATGTGCTTGGAATTTGTTGCCTGACAAAAATGCTAGTTTTTCCTTATGGTATTTTTTTTCAAATGCACACAGGACTCTGAAAAACACATCTGCCATACAGCTTGGCTGGTAGAAACCTACAGCTGGAGCTGCTCCAACTGACCTCTCAAAGTATGGATACTGTCCTCATTTCAGGACCCTCATCTTCCTAGATCAGTTCAGATTTGTAGATACAGAAACAGAAGAGCCACATCTTTTCCTTTTTCATGGCACTCCCCCCTTCAGCAGCACCATACATGGATGCTCTATAGTGCAACAGACACTTGATTGTGACAGCAGGAATTGCTTGGGCTTTACATGATTAGTTCTCATTGCCTTTGCATTGTGCAGCCATGATAAAATCCTGTGTGGTGACAGATCCTTGATAGCTCAAACCCAAGGGGATTACTTCCTTGAGATTAGTAGGCACTGGATTTTGCCTCTGATACTCATAAGCAATTCACATTGTCTGGATACTGAAAAGCACTTTTATGGGGAAAGAAGGGTTTATGAAGACAAAGGGATTCACTACACAGATGCTACTGGTGGGCAGAAGTGACCTAGGTTTAACAATTCCTTTAAATAGTGGGGCTTTTCAGAAAAGCAGACTTAGTCTGTAGGGACGTTTCCTTCATTAACTCACTTCATAATCCATTCTTCCTTAATGAAGGGGAGAAAGAACATTTACTTCAAAGAGGATATATGTCATCAAATTATTTGTTCTTGGCTTCTCCCTGATCGCAAATTACCATTAAAATGATTGAAATTATTTACAGCAAAGCACTCTATCAGCCCACCTAATAAAGATCCCCAACCCAAATTAACCATCCACAACAGAAAGGACTATTTCTGCCTACAGCTATAAATCAGTCAAACAATGAAGAAAAGCATAATTAAATGCTTAGACACCAGAATGAACTAATATCCTTTTATTGTATATTTCTGTCTTTTTGCATGCAATGTTAAAGTTATGGATGAAACAATTTTTTTTTTAAATATAAGATTGTCATTAAAATGCATCAGATCATTATTAACATGTATAAATAAAATTTCTATCATTACATATAGCTATATGTTTACCAATGTACTTTTGCTAAGCTTATCCATTTAAATTAATTAATTAAATAATTAATTTAACTAAATAGCTTATCCATTTAAATTAACTCTAATAACACCCAGCTATGTTCAAGTCTAAAAAATGAGCATGCATTCATGGTCAGAACTAATTTACGGGTTAGTAAATTAGTGGCTAAAACAAAATTCGTTTCTTCCAATTTAAATGTTTTCATGTTTTTGCACTTAAGAAATGCTCTCCTTTGTCATCACTAGGGAGTACGCTGCTGTTCTCATGCAAAACAAAATTTGAGGCAGTAAGGAAAAAAACCCATCTATTATTAACCAGATATAAATTATTCCTAATCTACACACAGTGCTTAATCCCTGGCTCACATAAATGCAAATTGTACTTCAGAAACAATATTTTAACAAGCCATTTGTCAGCAGCAGACAGAAGCACAAGCTCAATTTAAAATATAGAACAAACACTTCAAGCTCATTCCAAAGAACAAGGTGATTGAAGGTCAACCTTGAGATGTATAGAAATGCAAGTTCATGTCCTGAGCCTGTTCATCATTTTAAGGGTGAGGGAAAAAAATCTCTAAAATTTTCTTCTATCAAAGTTCACACTTAGCCTTCTTACTGGTAGGAAATATATCCCTCTTATTGATTTAAAATCCTCCAGAGGAAATAAAGAGAAGAGAAAAGAAAATCCACTGAAGGAGCTGCAAGCCATGTATGCTATTCTGCTACATTTCCCCCTAAGTTTGCCAAAATAAATTACCAAAATCAAGAGCTTCTAAAGTGGTATCCAAAACCTTAAATAATGCCAGAGTTTAAGAGATGTAATGGTAAAAAGCATTACAAAAATGAGTTCTTGCCTGAGGAACCCTGTCTCAGAGAAGCAAATGTTTTTCTTGTAATAAAGCTGTGCCTAGGAAAGGTTTTGAAACAGCGTCTTCCCAAGGGTAGAAGCAAACTGAACAGCTCACTAGTAGAATTCTTATGAGAAACAGGAAAAATATTAAAAAAATTGTTGAAAAAACTCCCTAAAAGCTTCACTTGGAAATGCTTTTTTTTCCCCATGTGGAGTCAAACTATAATTTCTGTGATATTCCATTTCTCTTCAAGTTTGAGAGAAACCTTCCCCAGCTTGGGAAGAGTTGAACATATGAAGACTACTTTTTAGCTAATGTCTTGTTTATTACAATTTGAGCAGGAATGGATTTTCCTTCCTTCTACACATAGAAATAATAGGCCAAAAGTTGAGTAACTAGTAGAACTAGCTCCCTCATTAAAGACACTGATGCCTCCGCTGCTGTTGTTCCTACCTACGTACTGGTAGTGTCACAGGAAGATCTGAATATTCCTATGCTGCTATGATGAATGTAACTATCTTTTAAGGGAAGCTGCATCAGATAACTGAGATTAAAGCACATTACAGAATTAAGTACCCTCCATTAAATTCACTTCAGTCTGGTCCCAGTAGTCCTGGCTTCATTGAATGAGAAAGGTGACACTAAAAAATTGTCAGCTCAGGACAATTGTCAGTTAATTTTTCTTGGAGCACTATAAACACCTGGACTCTCTGGCTATAGAAAGAGAGGCACAAGGGCCTCTGGCAGACCAAAGGATTCCACTTGTCACCATGAGGGAAACAAAATTAACTGCATTGCATTTTATGATATGAGTATGTTATAGTAGTTGAAATAAACCACTCATTATTTAACAGCAGGATGATATTTCTAGTGCGAAGGTATATGTGCTGCCATACTCAAAAACCATTTTCCCAGCAGTTCAGAAAAATAAAGCTACAATATACTGTTAGCAAGGGCAGCATGCAGGGCACAGAGCTACCAGAGGGATTCAAACAGCACCAAAAATGCCCAAAACCTCTATTTCCCAAGTCCACTAATACTAAGTAGACCAAAGAGTTTGCTTCCTGCTGAAGAATGAGATTTACCAACATGATATTGAAAGGCAGAATTTTGGTATCTTTTTTAGCTTCCATCCTCCATAAAATATCTCCCGACTGTGACAGGAAGGAGACATAAATTATCAGCCTAAAATAGTCTTTGAAGAAAAAATAAACTACAGAGAACTGACTGGCGATGCAGGAATTAATGGCAGTTCCCTTTCCTTTGTCTTGGAAACAAGAGACAGTCCAGCAGACTTGAGATAATGACTTTTTCTGTCCTTAAAAATACAGGAAGAGGGTCAGGAAACCATAGATGATCTACTTAACTTTCACTGATAGAAAATGCTGAAAGAAATTAAGCATCTATAAAATAATTAAATAATTAAGTAGCAGGAAATTAATTAAATAAATAACATATAGCACCAAAGTTACTAATTTCTTCCTATGATAGAGTAGTATATCTTGTAAATTGAGAAATGTGTGAATATGTCATATATCTTAGCTTTTGGCATTTTTCAGATGCTTCCAAGCAAGCCAGGAAAACATGGCCTGTACAAAACTATGATAAAGCTGGCCCTGTTAGAAATAACATACAGTAGTTATAAGTGGTATCAGCAAGGTCTCAGTAAATAAGAGTACTTCTACCACACACTCTCTGCCAGAAACTGTTGCTTCATCAGCATAAACATTGATCACAAAAAACTTGACATGAAATTTGTCAGGCTGGCATGAGTTCACACATGCTGGAAGACAAAGCTGAGTTTAGAAACTGGAAACACACTTTGGATAAAAATATTTAATTCAACAAGGAAATGTACAAAATCTGTAATATTGTAGTGAGGACTAATAAGTGGAGGGAGGGTGGAATGTGACAGCATGGGCAGGTAGGTCTGTAGAAAAAGATCCAGCTGAAAACAACCTCATGGTGTAACTTGTAAGGAAAACACTTTTAACATAGAGGGGAATATAAAGAGGAATATTATCAGTCAAGTGAAGTCAAGTGAATACCTGAATATTCCCATTCTGGTCTATATTACTAATATCAAATCTGGGCTCTGACAGTTTTAGGTATTCTGAGTCAATAAAACTACTGAGCTGTTGGAGAAACGAATAAATCTATGAAATGGAGAAATATTTAACCCACTGGAATCTTTACAGGAGAGGAGACTGAAGGGACAAAAAAAAAGCTTTAAATAGTAAAAATATATTTGAAGAGTGTTCAGTCAGAAATAAGAGAGTAACTTCTTGTATCTTCGAGGAACGAACTAGGCTTATATTGCAAGTATTTAGACTACAGACAGAGAAAAGCTTTCTAACAACAAGCCTATCTAACAGCTGAACTGGCTTGACTAAGGAGATTGTTGTAAAATCTGTTTTGAGTTAATGAGCTTTCTATATCATGTAAAAATGTATATCATGTATAAAAATGTACCCCTAGAATCTCTAGATACCTTTTAAATATCCATCTCTTCACACAATAAATGCCTCAGCCTCTGTTTTAGTGCTGAAGATACTGTTATTGTGCTGCAAAAAAAGCTTTCATCCAAGTATCACTGCACCTGGCAGAGCTGTACACCACTGTGTCCTTTGTGCTAAAGACACACAGCCTGCACAACACCATTCAGCAAAGGTCTACTACTGAGCATATGAAATTCATCACATGTGCTATCCTGCCTCCATGAAGTGCATTCTTAGATCATATTCTAATTTACAACAACATTTTCTCTTGGCTTCTGAAAATTGCCTGACACAGAAATACACAATGTCATAGCAAAGACAATTGCTGCTCCACAGCTATTTCCACTGAAAGTCAATTGAATTTCAATTTTTTAGTGGAGAAATCCAGGAGGAGCCAATTATCATTGCTTTAACACCATAGATTCACTTCAGGCATCACCTAGGTTGCAAACAAAAATATTTCAGATCCTGCTTGCAACTCTCCTTCTGGTGTGTGGCTTTGACTCCCAGCAGCAGTACTGTATAGAGGGAGGATTGTGCTAAATACACTTACCCAATTTGATAATATTAGCAAATAAACAGATAATCATATATTTTAAATACTACAAATAAAAAGAAATACATTCAAAATGTGATGCTATTTGCTGTGTTTTGAAAACTATTTTGTAGCATTTTACTCAATTCTCCCTGTAGCAAATTATTAATGAATGAAATCATGTTTCATTATATTTTGAACCTAATTTCCTAACCTGGAAGAAAATTCGCCTGTTCTCTGTGCCAGAATGAGTGTCAGTACACTGTGAATGCTATATTAACAACACCTATTCCCATGAGTTTATGGTATAACATCCATCACTTGCTTTTGCTAAAACCACAGAACTAAGAATGCTTCTTAGGGAGCATTTTCATTTGTCCACTAACTGGCTCAGCTTCCTGCAATATTGGGGATATAGATCTGAAAATCCCTAGCAGATGTGCTGCCTCAGTTTCAGTTCATCACATCATGTAAACAGTGGGCTCTGTAAGCAAAGCCAGTGTCATTTTCAGAGTCAGCTACTGATGGAGAAACTGCAATCTGAAAGCAAGCTTAAAGGCAAATTAAGGGCACAGCAGCTGAAAGAGAAAACTAATTTACGACCATTATGATTTAGAGCTACCATTGATATGAAGCAAGCAATACTAGTCAAGTTTGGAGTTAATGAAGTCATAATGGCAATATAATAGCATTCAAGCCAAGTTGCCAATTTTACAGCTCAAATCATGACAATTGTGAAGCAGCTTATGTATCTCTCAGGAAGCAAGGAAAGATGGTGTGTTAATTTCTTAGCAACAGCTCTTAATTGCAGGATCTATCTATCTATCTATCTATCTATCTATCTATCTATCTCTGTTTTTGCTTCTCTCTTACAGTTGTTTGATTTTCAAAATTTGCTACTATCCAGGAACATCAGGAGTTTTTTACCCTTTTCCCAAAAAGCCTGGTCAGGACTTGAGGCAATACTGATATTCAAAAAAAGCTTGGCTATAAATGTCAATGTGTATAGACTACAGACTTCAAACTTAGGAAGACCCAAGCTTTATCCTGAAAACAAATGTCTTATCTTCATTTATATGGTGCCAAAATTCTTTCAAGTTACTATTTTACCATTCCTCACAATTAATTTGGAGAGGAAATTTTCAAAGTAGAACTGAAAGCAACCATTGTATTGTGCCATTCTTGTTAATTTTCTTAAGAGGTTATTACAGGGACAAAGACAAGCAGAGAAAAGTAGCAGGAATTTGTTACAGGGCACTATTTCAAGGAAAAATTAACAGATATTGCATTACTTTTTAACACCAAACTTCACACCTAAGCTAATTGAAAGGATTATTTATCAATAATTTTTCTAAATATGTCAGACAATCTATCTTGGTTTGGATCTGTATCTGTCTTTGGTTTGGATAGGTATCTGCCAAGGAAGATTGGAGTCTCCCTTGGAATGTAAGCCCCCTCCCTCCCCCTTTTCAAATTATTATAAATTTGCAATTAAAAGTCTGTCAGGCAAAGATTTTGGGAATAGGTATAGCAGTTCTTTACTAGGGATATTAAAAATACAAATGTTGTAGTACAAAAGAATAAGCAAGCAAACAAACAAGGAATCCCAGAAAACCCTGACAGAGTCAGAAATACAACCTGACACCCTGTTAATCAGGGTGTTGGAAACAGTCCAAAGTCAGCCCTCCTGGAGTGGCAGATGTAGCCCTGTTGGAAGCAGAGATGGTCCTGTGAAGCCAGGGGTCCCAAGGTGGGTCTGGTCTTCCTTTGGGAGTCCTGTGGGAACACCAGAGTGCCTGGTGATACTTGTGGCTCCTTTTTATCTAGGTGGAAATAGTTTGGTTCCTTCCCCTGGTTGGAGCATCTCACAATAGGATGATGAAATGTGTCATGCCACTGGTCAGCTTTAATGGTCCATTAACAGAAGATATTTCCATGGGGGTAGTGGAAGACTGAGCAGAGATAAGAAACAATACCCCTACCTGGTTTTTAACAGCTGGCTTGTTATCAGAGAAGGCAGTTACCCCCTCCCTTCTGGAGTTACAACAGATAAAGAAAAATCTCTCCAACTGAGCTTTGGCCATCTCTTTGTTTTGGTCAAGTACTCTTAAGTATCCAACACTTAGTCTCCTTAGTAACTTATGGGGAAAAAAATCTTAAAAGTAAAAAAGGAACAAACCTAACTCCCAATACAATCACAACTTTCTTCAGCTGTACTTCTGTCTCCCTTTTGTTAACCATGTCTGTTAATTTAGCAACCTCACACCAAGCAATGGCTCTCTGTCTCTCAGTGACTATGTAAAAAACCCAACACTCATATAAAAAGCCAGAAATGCTCTATGGTATGAACTACAGAGGGTTTTGTTTTTTGAACTACATTTTTAGACATTAAGAGGAAAAAACCCACATATTTCAAAGTATATATATCATGCTGGAAAAAACCCAGATCTGATCATTCTGCAGTGTGAAGGAGTAATTGTTGTTCTTGTATTATATAAGGGAAAACAAAAGGTGTTACTGCATACAGCATACATGGATGAACAAGCCATGCCATCAGCCTATGAGCCACCGTGAATCCAAACCATGCTGATGTCTGGTGTCTTGCAGGGCACAGTGTTGGTTTAGCTCCATGTACTAAAACTGTGCTGTGAGTGCATTCTACATGGAGGAGCTTCCTGCGGTTAACACCAAGGTGTTTCCTGACCCTCAGGAGTTGGTCTGGTTTCAGCCTTGAGAGAAGCTGCACTGGTACATATTGCGTTTGGCACCACAGTGAGTTAAGCACCAGCAATGAAATGATTGCACTGAATTCTAAAACCAGGAAACTGCAGCAGGAAGACTGCAAAGGGGACTGTCTACAGCTGGTTAAATACAGGCCCAACAGTCCATTCACAAAAACACTAAAGGAATTTTTTCTACATGTGATTTCTTCAACACATGCATCTCCCAGAGGTTCTCTAGCAAGACAGCAGTAACAGCATAACCAACAGGAGAATCACAGTATCTGAATTCAGCAAAATTCAGAAAAACACAAAACTCAGCAAAACTCATTCCACCTCTATGCCCACTGGAATCAGAGCTAAAATGACATACTGGACTCTCCATCTATTCAGCTTTTCAGAAATAAGTGGTTCAAATAAGGCCCTAATTAAGAGTTTCTAAAAGGGATAATATCCAGATACGTAAGTCAAAGCAGAGGAAAATGGGAACTGAGAGTGCATATCAATGACAGCAAGAACCAGAAACACATATAGTGATTTTGATATTTCTGAAGCTATTTTCTGTTTCCAGGGGATGATGATGGTGTGTGACGATGGTGTGTGGAACAGACTAGAATCAGGCAATACAAGTTTGATAAGATGTCCTGCATTTCTCTGCACTATTTCAGTAGACCCTGAAGATTACCCTTCGTATTTGTGGAAGTAATGAGTGGTCCTAATATACCCAAATATTTCTCTTTTTGCACTTTAGATGCCAAGGAGCAAGGATGCTCTGGGAAATAAGGTTTGAGAAATATCCCTCCTATTTTTAGGTTTAAACTTCAGCAGCCTCCAAGCCTGTATATCCAGCTTTTTTTTTTTTTTTCGTGAACATGATGAATGATCCAGTGATCCCAACTGTCTTACTAAGAATGTGTTTATACGAGAGAACACAAGGAGCCTCTTTAGCATAATGACTCCAGTGAGAAAGAGAAGCTTGTAACCATCACCTCTCTGAGTGCATTGCCAGTAAGCCAGAAAAATAAAGAAGAAACAATTTCTGTAGGGGTGTGTAATGTTCCTTTCTGGTGTCTATTTGCAGGGACTCAGAACTCATGAAAAATTCAAATGGCTCAGGAAGGCATGACAATTCCAGCATGTGGGCTGCCAAAGTTAATTTATCAGTGTGTATAATTGGGTGATTGCTTTTCCTCTGGAAAGATGAAACAGCTGAGCCAAGAAAGATTGGTATCTACCTCTTCCAATATGCAGAGATAGATATTTTTAGGGTGTGAATAGAGACAGAAACAGAGAAACATCTGTGCAGAATCTCAGAAATCTGCAAGGTGTAATACTGTATCACTGAATACACTTTCCAAATGCAGGCCTCTAATTAGAGCCAGACCCTCAGGTCTGCATGGGAACTGCAGAGGGGTGCAGAGTGACACTTTACCACAGGGAGTTTCCAGCAGAATTCTGGCTACAGACAGCAAAAGCAGGCAGAATGTTTTCTGAGGAACTGGGGGAATAAAGGCTTTCTTATCCTAGCCTCAGCACTGGCTCTAAAATGGAAGTGGATGTGATATAAAGCAATGGCCCAACTAATCACTTAGGATTATCTGTATATTGATATCCATGCACGGGATATCAACCATGGGAAAATCCTAAGAGACTGCAGGAATCTACCCTTACTGAGATCTTAGCTGGTGCTTTCAGAGAAGCTGATATAAAAAGAGCAGTCCTGTTTTGACTACAGCCTCTAACTGGCATACTGGAGGTGTCAGAATCTGTCTCTTACTAAGTAATCTGTCTCTTACTAACTAAGCCAACCTAGCAGGCCAAATATAATATATTAAATAATTCCCAATTAATTACACTAGTTGCCAGAGGCAATAGTTCCAAGGAAAAATGGATGTACTTATTACTATTTTTAGTGCAACACAGCTGTCTGTGTATAACTGCTAGGTGCACAGCATCCTTTAATTTGATAAGCAAAGGCTTCATGTGATACCTGAGGACACTTTGTAATTTCCACCTCTGAGACCAGACATGAGTATTTCATGGTAGAATGAGTTCTACTAGCCAGTATTCCTGGTCTTCATCACAGCTTCTGCAGGAAAGAAATGCAATGGTGTGAAGAGGGAGGGATCTGTGATGTATCCCAACATATTTTCCACTTCAAGTGACTGCAGTAAAAAAGGATGGAAATGAAGATGTACCACAGAGCTGACTCTTAGACACAACAACAACAACAACAACAACAACAACAACAATAACAACAGGTGAGATTTACTTTGGTACATTGACAGCAAGCAAGAAACAATAATTCATATCCTTCCAATAATAAATATATAGTCCTTGGATTTCAAAGCAACACCAATATTCTGCAAAACTCTTCTGAAGTATTTTTTTCTGCAGAAATACCATGTGTTTGCATGATATCTGGGCTTACAAAAATGCATACCTATGAATAGGATGAATATATACCCCCTCAGTTACCAGCATTCACATGATTCAGCATTATCTGCCACCTCAATTTTCCCTTGGAGATTCTATGCCTAATTCTCCCACCACCTGAGCAGGGAATCTCTTACCTTGAAGTAGTCAAAGATGACCAGTTGCTTCTTTATATAGTTTGCCATAGTCCTTGTGCAAAGTCCTTTGGGATCATGACAGCGTTTAAGACAAGCTGATCTTTAAGTCTCTTACACATACACAGCAAGGATATTAATGTGTGAGTTTTCCTTCTGCATATAAGATTTAAACTGTCAGTCTGGCAATTAACAAATGCAGGTTAAACACTTACTTGCAGAAGGTGACAGCCAAATTACAGCCAAAACAAGAAGTTTATATTCCATGAAACATACAAACAAATTAGCAGAACAATTGTGTTGATCTCACTCACTTTACTCTAAGTAAATCTGCTACTTTGACCAGCAGGAAACTTACCCTTCTGGATTATAGATCACACACAGCTTATAAGTGGGCTTGACATTTCAATGTTCTGCAGCAGCTAATAATATGTGGTAGTGATGGGCCAGATACCGAAATTTCACATCACTCGAAACACTTCCTGATCTCTTGAATGCTAGAACTTATTTCTTATGCAAAAGGCTATTTGCTGTGCCTCTCTCCACCTCAGGACACTCTTGCCCAAGTAATTATTCTCTTCAGCCATTCTAAATCTGATTGTTGTGTCCTCTAGAACATCACAGTGAACTAACTTTGACAGATTTACATAGTTCATGCTTGCTATTGCAGCTTGTATTTAATGTAATATCCCATTTAAAATGTGCAGAACACTACATCTTTTGAAATGAGTTGGTTTTAAATACTTTAAAAAGAATAGTCATAATTATTTATGCAAAACTTTCAATAGACTACTCCGGAATTTACTTATGAAAGACCAAAGACTTAGACCCACGGTTTCTAAACAGACTCTGAAGCAAGATTGACCATAGCTTCAAATTACTTTATCTTTTCATATGAACTGCAATACCTGTCACTAATAAAAATTAAGCTACACCTTGTCAGCTTTTAGGGGCAGGTTTAAAAGCTTACATCTCAGCCTTTCGATATCCATAAATTATAGCAGAGCTGAAGCTCATATACAGATCTCAAAACCCACAGTCTAATTGACTTCAGCTACTTTCTTCACATAATAAATAGAATAGATAATACTGGAGGCTTTAAACTAACAAAAGGTTAAATAATATTTTATGAGTTCCCTTGGCGATTTTCAGGCCTGCATCACATTTTCCATAATACATAAATACAGCAAAAAGACTCTGCTATATTGCAGCTGTATTGCATTAATATCATTATGGGAGAGCTGCTGCTTTGAGACACCTATTAAACAGATTTCAAGACCTCTGTAGCCTCCAAATGGTGAATAAATTGTACATTGCTCAGGATTACTCAGTGAGCTATAGCAGAGCCACATCACTTAAACAAAGTTGAAAGCTGGCCATTCACTTTCCAGGGACTCAGGCATACTGGAGAAATCAGTAGCAAGCCCTTATCTTATCAAGATGTTTGAGGGTAGTCTCTTTTGGCCATAAAAATCCTAAAACATATCCAGCATTTACTGAGTCGTCTTTTTTTCATGTTTTCCTATTACTGCAAAGCACAGATGTTCTCATGGTATGTACTTACCAGGAATATAGTAGAAATGTCCTATTTGTGTATTGTCTGCAAAATATCTCAGAAGGACATGCAGCAGTGCCAGAAAAATTTTGGACTATAAATTGGTAATTACATAAAATAACAGAGCTCTGTTCTCTGTTCGTGAGAAAATAACTACTAGGACATTTCTGTTTGTAGAATGCAAAATCCACTTTTAATCATCAGGCCAACATAAGCTTTACAGAACACCATCAATGTTCTTCCATTTGCATATTATTCTGAGAATTTAAGTTACAAAACTGAATTCAGCACAGAGACAAGCTTTCTTTGAAGCAAAAAAAAAGACCCAGTCTAGAAATTTCTAACAGTAAAAATCTGGATGTATGTTAATTCTTGAAGCATGGGTGGGCAAGGAGCAACCCCTCATCACCAAACATCATCACTGAAACATGACCTAGTCTCCAGATTTCTAGAGTGACTCCCAAGGGGGAAAAAAAAATACTATTACCTTTATTTGCCTTTATTTTTTGCTCAAAATTGAATAACAACTGAAAAAGGTTGTAAAGGGCAATGAATAAAATTCTCAGTACTAAGGTAAATCAGCATATCTATCAGCATTATATCTACCAGTACCTATCATCTACAGAATGGACATATGTCTCAGAATATAAATGATAATATTTCCCATTCATGCACTGACAAGAACAGTATCAAACTTGCCTTTCCTCAGGCAAGAACTTGGCATATTCTGGCATATCTTTAATCCTCTCTGAACTATACATTAATTGAGACGTCAATTACTGCTCAGTAAGTCTTGCAAAGTTTTTTTTTCTGCACTTGAAAATCTCTAAACTTTTCTTTCGGGCAAAGATGCACTAAATTACTTGTAAACCATGAAGGGCTGAATTTGTGTAGTTCATCAGAAATGGTGTGGGCCACCACGTATCTTCTATGTTACAGAATAAAACCTTAATTTTACTTTCTTTCTATTCTTACATTACAGATTTACATTATGCTGCAAAAAAGACAGTACCAAAAAACTCAAAAAGACTCCCCAAAAACCCGAAGAAATTTATCCTGCATTTCTATTCCATAGTCCTTCTGACATGGCTTATCTGTAAATAAAGCTCTGAATTTCTTTATATGCTCTGAATACTACCACTTGAAGCAGTTACATGTATTAGCTTTTCTTGCAACTAATTAGAAGTAGCAGAAAAGTTTCTCTGCTTTCTGTAGGCAAACCCACAATATTCTCATCAGCCTCCAGAAAACAGGTGAGAGACTTTGGCCAGCTAACTGTCAATGTGGTAATTTACTTCTGTGGTTAAATATGCTTCCCAGAACATATTTAGAGAATATTGACAAAAAGCATTGAGCATTACAAAATGTATTATTCATTCAGAATGACTAGTTATGCCCATATATAAACTGCCCATACAATTTACAATGACTATGGGATTGCATCTCTGTTTGAGGTAGATCCAAACCAAATTTACTTTGTCTGAGCATGGACTGCACTATAAAGCTGTAGGTCTGCAGGACAGAGAGTCACTTTTCCCATCATCTCTCTAAACAAAAGAAAATGTTCATCATCCCCATAGGACTATGAATCTACACAAATCATCTTGATCATTGTGGGATTTTTTTTTAACTACCCATTTGAAACTTTCTTCCATAGGAGCACAAGCATATTGTTCAAAAATTAAAATGCAATGGAGTTCATGCCAAAGTGAACTTGCCTTAGGTTACAATGTAAGATGCAACCAAAAGTAAGTATTCTATCACCATTTTCATAAGCTGTTAAAACCAGGTGAGGCAGTGTTCTTTATCTCTTCCATGACACATCCCTGATAAGTCCTCCAAGGGATATTGTTTTCTGCTCATGGACCATGAAGTCTCACCACATGACTCATAAAATTACATCATCCTATTGTGAGATTCTCTGCCAGGGGGAGGACCAGAGCCTTCCTACCTGGATATAATCTGAGATTTGGAACATCACGAGCAGCCTCACCTACTGGATTCCAAGAGGACGGGAGCTACATGACCACCCACTGGACCTTCTGAGGAAGAACAGACCTGTCTAGAGGATCACTGCTTCGACAGAACTACATCTATCACTTCAAGAGGACTTGAACCCACAATTTAATTGGACTGCTACCACCACCCTGACCAACAAGGTGTCAGGTTGTATCTTGGCTCTGTCAGTTTAAGCTAGTGTTTTCTGCCCTTATTTAACTTTTCCTATTACATTGTACTTCTGACTTGGAATCTCCCACTGGTTTCCTTTCAAACTAGTTCAGACCTATATGAAATAAGTGAAGTGGGATTTTTTTTTTCTCCCTTGCAAAATGCAGAAAGGATGGAAACAAGGTAAATAATGGAATTGCTTTACAAAGCAAATGGTTGGTGTCAACCAGTAACTTCTCAAAAGAAGTCACTCAGCTTCTGCTCTTGCAGCTCTACGGTTTTGGTGAAGCACTTCTAATCAATAGTTGAAGATAAGACAATACCCTGTGTTTGCAGACATAATATACGTCAAAGATTTGGTGCTAGGATCAATAGCAACAATGAAGCTTTAAAATTAGTTAGGTAGGTTTCAGTTTTTACATTGCTTTGTCATGCAAAATACAGTGACTATCCCTCATCTACCAGATAACAGGATTATAGACTTGGTCAAGCCAGAATTTCCCTCTATGAATCCATGCTAACTACTGACTAGTCATAACTGATTACCTACTTTTCTGTCATGTGCCTGTAAAGTTTTCCCAGATTATTTATTCCCTCATCTTCCCAATCATCAAGGTAAAGTAATCTGATCTGTAATTACCTGCACCCTTTTTACCTTGTAGAAAACTTACAGTTTTTCTGATCTTAAATGAGAAGCCCAGAAAGTATTGGCATTCAAAATCAAACAGTGCCTCATAATCCTAATTAGCCCTTTTTCTCTTTCCCCCACATAAGCAAAAAGGTGCTTCATTTCTGGCTACAGATGGGACCTCCTTCATTATTAAAGGGTGAAAAACAGCCATCGATGATCTCCAGAGCACTTCAGTACTGCCCTAGCTCTCCCATTAGGAGGTCACTTCTTAGAGAGGGGCGCTGCAAGTAAAAATCAGCTTGACTGTAAATCTAGTATAAGAATTTCAGGGTGACTTATGGAGTCAGACATACTGCTCACTTGGTTTTGTATTAGGGAAAACTTTAAGCTACCAAGAAAACTTTAAGTGACTGGAAAGACTAACAAGAACTTTTAATACCAGTGTTACATGGAGAAACTGCTGGTTATCCAGTGACCCCCATGAGAAAACTGTAACATGTAGAAAAGTGTCTAAGCACTTGTTACAGTTTCTATTTCTCCATAACATATTTCACTCATTCTTATGCTGCCCACTCCATGTGCCTGTTTGTTGCGCCTCTTTGGGGTCCCTCAGTCTGGATTAATCACAGATAAATGGCATGCAGATGCTACTTGAATATTGTAACCTCCTTAGCAATCCAGAAAGCCCTAAACACAAATGAAGCCTTTGTATTATGCAGTGGTACCTCCAAGTATACTACAGTCAAGGGAAAGCCTTGGTGAGGTTAAATGGCTTGGAACACCAGTCACATCACTAGCTTTTGTGTATCTTTATGCATTAATTATCTGCACATTTTGGCGGAAATAAAATTATATCATCTCACCTAAATAATGTCTTAGAGACCTGGAAATACTAACTTTAGTCATTAATCTACATTTTCCACCAACTCAAGGATTTGGTTCAAGTGCCTTTAACTTAATTCAAAATTTAATTACAAGTTAATTTCTTTCTGTATTTTACCAATGTATGCTAGTAGACTGATCTTTTTGCATCCCTCTGAGGTCATCAACCAGTTACAGTTTCTCTTTAAGTTGTTTTCACACTATTGCCCTTGCATGATCAACTTCTGCTAGGTTACTGTGCTGTTAGATCTACTGAAGAACCTGAAAGTTTTTAATTGCCAATTATTAGCCTTTTCTCTAATAAGGTTAGCACTAATTACCACTAAAAAAAGCAGTGACTTATTGTCAATGATAAAGTCATCACTAACATTGATCACCATTGCTAATTAGTTAAAGCAAAAAGTAGGCCATCTAAGCAACAAATGACATTACTATTCCACTACAAAGAGCCATCACAATTAGACATAACCCCTGTTTTACTTTGCTTCAGTATGGGCCTACAACCAGATGGATTCAGTAACTGTTGAATTATTAATATTTTTTACTGATTTCAATCCGAGCTCTAGCTAAGGTACATTCTTTCCCTAGATGATTTTTTTCTTAAGTTCCCACCTTCCAAACCAACTCTAATACACCAAGAAGGGCTGTATGTCTATTTCTAGAAAGGCAAGAAGACCACATGAAATGCAAAAATAGGTAGAATCTGAAGGTAAGTTCACTAGACTCAATTCTGAGAGTCTAAGTTTTGGATCATTTTGGGACATCTACTTTAAAATCCAGAAATACCAAATCTATCAAATTAAAAGTTCATTTTCTTGGATTTTTCTATGCCTGCTACCTTAAGAAAGAAATTTTTATCTTCCTGACTATCACACACTTATCAACTTTCCGTGAAACAAAATCTGAAAATGTCAAGAAACAACTTTCTACTCTGACATTCCCCAAACTGAATTATTAATGGCTTTCAGTCATACCACACATTTTTTTATGTCTAATGGAAGACTCAGAATAACTTTGTTTACTTTTTTGTCCAATTTTACCAATTCACACAGACAAAGTCTACTGATAAAAGTAAACAAAGACAATGAAATTAAGTAATTAAAAACACCTTGATGCCACATAAGTTAACTTTGAACAAAGCTGACCAACAAAGGGTTTCAAGTTTAGCATTCCCTGCCCAGCATGTTCATTACAAGCAACCAATATATACAGTGAAAATTACAACAGAAAGTTTAATTGACAAAATATAATATAGGCCATGCTGCAAAACACAAACTATCCAAACAAACAAAAAACCCAACACAAAAAACATAGAAATAAGGGTTCTGCTCAAATACAGTAAAACAGACTGAAAACCCAAGAAAAGTTTCCAGACCAGCTAGTCAAATCATACAGAAGGTATGATTCAAGCTTTTACACATTTATCTTTCTCATCTTCATTAAATTTGAGTTGAGCATGATTTCAGTTTATCAGTTGTATAAAGTTTAGCATTGAGTCTACTTTGCATAAACACACTGAGATGAAGATGTAATTTCTGCAGACATCTGCAAAAATCAGTTTAGATGATTCAGGAAATGCCTCGATACAGAAAATATAAATGGAAATAGTTTTTACAGATGAAGAAAATAGCCTAAATTTTTATTTTCTCCTGTAATGATAAAACATGTGAACAAAGTGACTTCAAATTATTTTCCATATTGACTTACTGGGATATAATGACACTGCAAGGTTAGAAGCAAAGTCCACAACAGCAGGACAACTACTTTTCAGCATTTAGGATAAAGTGTTAGGATACATAGCTGAGAGAAAGTAGAGGTAATAAGAAAAACAGAAGGCAGGGGGATATATAGCTCTTAAAAAAGAGAGTTTTGCTTAAAAAGATACAGTCTAACTGGTAAGAAACACTGAATAAACTGCAGAATGTAACTTTTCCAGTGTCATCTGTATTAGTCATTAAATGTCGGGGGGTTTTGTGGGGTTTCTCATTCGCTTGTTTGCGTTTGAGGTTTTTTGTGAGTTCCTTGTTTGGTTTTATTTTGTGTTTTTAATTTATGTTTGTCTATGGGAAAGGGAGTGGTTAGCATGAAAAAGAGAAGATCAGAAAAAAAGCTTTCAAATCTACTCCAACTTCCTCAGAGAAGATATTTATGTTGTTGAATGTGGGGATTCATGAGGGTGAGACAGACTTAATTAGCATATCTAGTCTGGTGACTAGGATGCCATGGCAAGGACAAACAGAACTTTGAGTTTATGAGAAGATGAGATTAGAAACCTGCTTACAGAAGAAGAATCAATCAACCCCCTACGATGAAGATGCTGAAAATTGTATGAGTTGTTTGTATAATCTTTTAACCTAATTATTGTAGTAGAAATTATTAACCTTCTGAAATGGTATATAAGTTCTTGGAAAACCTGAGTAAAATCGGATTCTGATCATGGTCAGTCTCCCCGTCGTTCCATCAATTGCCGATAGTTGAACAAGCCATATAAGCCTTATATGTTTCACATGTATTCTATGAAAAATGGCTATTTACATAGAACTTCACAGAATATTGTGTGGTGTTACTAATTGGCTAAAATCTTTGAGATATTTGGATGAAAGTTAGTATTTCATTATCATGTGGATTAGAGCTTCATTCGGCCTATGTCATAACAGAAATCAGAAAACTAGAGCAAGCCAAGTCACACAGAAAACTTTAAATTTCTAATATTTAGAAATTTTTAGAATATGTGGAAAAAGGAGAAAAAATTGCTTCTGACTCTCATGTTTATTGGTTACTGAGTTTTAAAATAAGAAACAAAATATA
Organism: Zosterops lateralis; assembly: GCF_965231275.1. Lineage (NCBI taxonomy): Eukaryota > Metazoa > Chordata > Aves > Passeriformes > Zosteropidae > Zosterops > Zosterops lateralis. The sequence goes on from NC_139800.1 coordinate 51,050,995, forward strand.
TTCTACAGAGTTTAGCTGGGGTCCCTGCAGTCTCAAGGCATATGATCATATAAGTTTTTATAACAAGTTGCTCCCTGATTTCTTCCCATTAAGGTAGTTGATTTGTGTAGTTACCTTTAACCAACAACTAGCATTTGCCATATTACCTTGAATAAGGATGAAAGTTGTAACAATGATTCTTACTTTATGTGTCCTGGTTTTAATCTATAACCTCATCTACTTGTTTTCTCCCAAAGGCATAGATACAGGGTACTGACTGAGCACTCAATATAACAATTTCACATAAAGGTAATTGAATATCTCGGTATGCTGTTACCCTTTCAAAGTATCTCTTAAATATAAAGCCAAAATTTCACATTTGAATGGGTGCCCAGAAGTTAATGTAAAGTATGTGCCCAAAATATTGAAAGAGAATCTACATTTTTATTTCCTAATGCCCATGCTGAGAATCAATCCATTCTTTCTCACACTGTAATTTTTTTCTCTTAAAAAAAATTCTTTCTAGTTTCTGAATAGTAATGAATTGAAGATTCAAACCTCCAATTTCACAGATAAATCAAAACTGTTGCAGAGGAAGAAGGGGGGAATGAACAAAAAGAAGCTCCAAAGAACTTATTGGTGTTTATATGAAAATAAAAGCTAGCCATCCACGCTGGATTGTGAATCATAGTCCACAGCTGAAATACAGTAATTTTGATCTGAAAATGTTGAAATACTGACCTGGAAAGGTTCATAGTCCCAGATATGTGTGAACAGCAAATTTAATAAGCAAATTAATAACAATAGCTTATGTTCATATACCACTTCATACTAGGGTGTACAAACATTAATTTACTAATTTCATTAATACTTCCCCAAAGTAGATCTTATTATACATAACAATTAGAGATACAACTACATGAGGGAGGGGATATTCTTCCCCTCTACTCTGCTCTGGCAACACCACACCTGGAACATTGCATCCAGCTCTGGAGTCCCAGCAGAGGAAGGACATGGATCTCTTGGAGCAAGTCCAGAGAAGGGACATCAAGATGATAAGAAGGATAGAGTACTGCTCATGTGAGAAACAGTAAGGAAATTGTGATTGCTTAGACTGGAGAAGAGAAGGCTTTGGGGTGAACTAATTACAGCTTTTCAGAACATGAAGAGAGTCTACAAGACAGATGTGGAATTGAGGCTATTTTCAAGAACATGTAGTGATTAGACAAAAAGTAAATAGCTTCAGATCAAAAAAGGCAAGGCTTAGATGATGCATGAGGAAAAAATTCTTTACTGTGAGGGTAGTGAGTCACTGGTTTCCTGGTTGACCAGGGAAGGCGTGGATGCTCTCTGCCTGGAAGGTCTGACTGGAGCTCTGAGCAAAATGGTTTAGTGAAAAGTGAAGGATGTCCCTGCTCATGGGAGAAGGGGAGGAACAAAATGGTCTTTAAGGCTCCTTCTGACCAAGACCATTCTATAATTCTCTGATTCTCTGATTCTCTGATTCTCTGATTTGATTTCTAAATTATCTTTACCAGCTAGTATAAACTGGAGTTTATACATCTTTATTCCATATTTTATGCTTTCAGTTAGCTAATATATTCATTGGTTGTTTAAATACAAAGGGACTCATTGTCACTCAGACAGTCTGAGTAGAACAGGAAACAAGACTTCTGATGTTCAAACTCCCTTTTATTCCAGTCCTAATGTATTCTCTGTGTGGCATGATCATCAGCAAAAATTGTCAGCACTGTCCAAAATTCTGAGGATCAACTTGAAACTGCTCTCATCTCCATGTAATCTCTGAATCATATGATTCTATATTTTCCCTTTGCTCATTGTCATGCAATGGTTTGTAACAAATTTTGGGGCTGATGGCCATTTACTGTGCAAGCAAAGAAGCTACCTTATCACTATGAAATATTAATTCCATCCTATTCTTTTTCTAGAAGCACTTTCTTGGCTGTGACTCCCTTCACTAGCAAACTGTGTAGATCAAAAAGGAAATACTCATCTCCTACCTACCAGTCTATCTTATCTTTAAATCACATTAAAGCCAGAAGCCAAAATGAAAGGATTCCTAAATATACACTCTGTGCAGTAGCCCTTTAAAGGTGAAACCATGGAAACTACTGGAAACTTCAACCTCATGTATGCCTAGTAAAAATGATGAACATGTTTTTGACATAGACTTCAAAAAATGACAGGAAAACACCTGAACGGATGTCTTTCCTTCTTGTGGGAATTGTATGTCCACAAACTTTGAGGTAGCAGATTACGAGAATCAGGGATGTTGAAGGCATTGCCACAACTTTCCTTATCCCTGGGTTTATACTGTTCAGGGGAGGATGCACTAAACAAAGCAGATTGGAAACATCCAACAGGCAGGTAAAAAAACAGAGATGTCTGGCTAATGGCAATGACTCCCTCTGAAAGGATCCTTGGTGAGGAATGATGAGACAATAAAAGTAACCTGACAAGCCATGAACATAGTCCCTGGCTACAGACAAGAAGAATGATGCAGAAAGATTTTCCACAATGTTTAGCAAGAAAGTACAAAAGGCATATAACCAGATATAAACAGCTGAAGTTTGCTCATTTTAACCATACACCGCCCTATCAAAGGCTGGCTGTCAGAGTCTAGTCCATCAAATTCAGGAGCAGGAGCTCATTCCACAGAGCCTGGAGGTATGTATGTGTACAGAATACAGCTCATCTATTGTCCTTTTAACAATGCAATTAGAATAGGAATACAGGAAGGTCAAGTAGTAGAAAAACCTTAATAAAACTTTCATGCAGTTTCTGGATATGTATTGGCAATTGTTTATGTGGAAATGTTTCAGAATTGAAACAGGCTTATGTAACTTTGAAGTATCAAAACTACTTATGATTAGGCACATGCCGTCCTTTGGCTTTTACTGATATGTAGAAATGTGGTTAATGATATGCAATGGGAAGAAAGGTACCCCATCATAAGCAGAATTCCTCTCCTAGCTTCCCATTTATAAAGCAAGTAACAATGTCTAGACAGGTGACTCTTTGAAGTTCAATTTACAAATAATTTGTCCTCAAAGTGGCAAAGCATTGAGAGACTTTTCACCTTTTAAGGGACAGCACTCTAGTCTGCAAGCTGGAACCCTATTTTAAGTGCTGGCTCTTCAGTCTGAATTTTCTTTGGTAGACTAGTGCTAGAAAACTGATGGGGTGATATGGTGGAATAATCAGTAAAAGCACTGTGCTACAGAGCCAAAACACGTTACCATTGCAGTGTCACAGCAGCCCCAGGCTTTGGTCCTGGCTTCATTGTGCAACAGCTCACTGGAACATGAAAAGAAACCAAACCAAAATAAGACAATATCTACCTTAAAGTGTTTGCAACTTAGGAACAAATGAAAAACCCTGTAGTACAGCTAAGCCGAATGATACAAAACTGCAACCCTAAGCAGAGAGCTGAGTGTAGATATGAATAAATTTACATCATCAAATCTGCTGCTGTTGAGACAGTAAAAGTGCAGACCTAGATTCAAAATATTGATATGAATATGCATGCTGCTAAATGTTTTTATTTTAAGCTTAATTTTGCGTGTATATTTGTGGGGGTCAGGGTTGGTGGATAAATGTGTTAATCACTGGAAGAATGCTTAATTTCCTTAGGAAGTTCATTAAAAAACACACATCTTTATGTCCCTTGTCTAGAAGGCTGTCCATCCATAACAGACCTTCAGCAGAGCACTGTAGATTTCAAATTACATTTAATTAAAGCTCCATGATGATCTCTAAAACCCAAAAACAGTTTTACACCAAAAAATGAAATAGATGAATATACATTCAATAATTTGGTTACCAAGCTGATTTTTTTCCCTCTTTTCAATTAAATGCACAGCTGAAGTTGTACTCAATTTGCTTTTGAAGCTGTAGTTTTGTCCTTTCTATTACAATGATACAATATCTTTTGTTTGGGGACACAGGGGAAAACACTTTTAAAACTGTTTGGCTGTGATTGATGATAAAGTGTTTTTGGTTAATCTACTTGTATCTAACTGACAGAGCTGGAAAAAACTAAAACATCCTTCCATGAATGATAGGCAGAGAATTTCCCATTCTTTTTCAGGGGAAAATAAAATTTCTCTTCAATTAATCTCTCTTAAAGCACCAAGAAACTGATTGATTTCATTCTGACATTTCCCATCCAGTATAACAACTACTAAAGGACAAGGTTCCCCTCACTCTAATGAAAATCTCAGCAGAGTCAGCACATTTCTTTGAATCACTCCCCGTGGTGTTAAGTGGTGCCTGCAGCACAGCCCTAGCTAATGTAATCTGCATGGGGATGAACTCCCCACTCCCTAACTCTCTGGAGAAACAAATTGTTGACAGAAGCAAAGCCAGCATTGCAACATCAGTTTGAATGTAAAAAATGTCTGTTCAAACTGAAATAAATTGCTACTGTGCAGACATGGCATCTTCTATTCTGCTATGATGCTGGACTTGGTTGTGGCACGTGCACCACTTAACACAGGAGGGAACTAAATCTCAGAAAGCTTTTACTGAGTTTTATAAATTTCTTGTGAGAATGGACCTCACTGTCCCAGTGCAATATCTGCACCTGTCTGGCTGTATTTAACATAAGCCTTTCAAATTCAGTTTCTTTATGTGGTTATGTGTAGTTCACTTGAAAGATTGTAGTATGGATCTGTATTGCTCCATTATATTTGAGTTCTCTTATTTCCTTTAGTGCTTGGGGAAAATATGCCTGCCTTCTGCTATCTGAATCTCTCACAAGTTCTGGCCCCAGACGATGTTTAAAACTGAAAGCCATCTGTCTAATTTAAAGACAGATAAATCAAGCGAAAGAATCTCTTCAGCTAGATGAAAGCTTTCAAAAACTATCAGAGAAGAGCAAAGATGACTATCACAGGGACCAGATGAAGTGTGAGTTCAGATTTAAAGGTGATTCACTCCTGACATCTGGGTTCTAAACGAGATACACTGAAAAAGTATCATTAGATATAACCTGGAAAAGTCCCAAATGTTGTGTTTAACCTCATTAAATTTGCATATTGCAGAGCAGTGTCTAGTTTGTTCTATGAAGGTTTCAGATCTCTTCAAACTATAATCAGAAAACAGTATGTGAGTATTTTAATTGTCCCAGATTGTTGTTCCTCTGTACATATGGTTACAAGTGTAAAGAGACTGGATTCAGTCTAGCTGTTCCTTGCCTCCTTCCCAGTTAGATCTGTTATGGAAAGTAGTTTGTCTGGTGACAACTTCTGCTTCTTTGCAAAGCTTAGAAGTGCTTGTTGCTGAGGCATGATTAGGAGTTTCTGCAGTACCTGTAGGAAGCTGTAAAAGGGTTATCCTTTCAGTTTGCTACATAAAACCAACAACATTACTGGCATTGTCTAGGGCATAAAAATCAAGACAGAATCCACAGTGGAGAGCTTACAAGCTAAACCTATGAAATGGACACTTATTTTCAACAAAAGGAAAAGAGTTTATGTCAAAACTTTCCATGCAAACAATCTTTAACTTCATGTTAAAGCAAACACCACAAATAAGGATTCATGGCTCAGTAGGAAGGGGTTCTGAACATCCACAGTTCATAATGACATTGTTAGGAGCTGCAAGGCTAGAGCACCTATTCAGAGTTAGCCATTAACTTAAATGAGAGGTGTTTTTTTTTTGTTGGTTTGTTTTTTTTTTTTGTTGTTGGTTTTTTTGTTTTGTTTTGTTTTGTTGGTTTTGTTTGTTTGTTTGTTTTTGTTTTGTTTTGTTTTGTTTTGCATACGACAAATTATTTGGCAATAAGACATAGGAAATCCACACCATTTAAATTCATGCTGTTATGGTTAAGGGCCAAATACTTGTTACAACCCCCAGTTCCATAGCCAGTCTGCATTATGAGTGCTATGTCAATTCTCATCATGAACATACACAACAATGGCGGTTTTCCTTATAAAAGCTTTCCCTTAAATAGAAAAAGTTATCCTTTTTCCTCTGTTTTGATGAACATATTAAACAGAATCAGATTAATCCCATCTCCACTGCAAGTCAGAGGAAATCCACTAAATCTGAGGTGAGGAGTAACATACTAAAGCCTGTGAAAGAATCAGACTGTAACACAATGTTCTGTAGAGGAATCAGCCCACAGAAGTTGGTCTTTATTAAGAATAGCTGTTGCCATGTTCTGTATACAGAATCGATACTGGATTCTATAAGGTACAGAATAAACACCAGATGTAGTTTATGTCCCCATTCAGAAGCTTTGTGTATTCTGCCAGAATTATAAGAGCAGCGTTCTGGTCTTATTTCTAATTTGCAGCTATATATAGTGTATACCCACACATACACACACACATACAAACACTACTATAATATATGTATGCAGTAATACAACACCAGGCACTAAGATGTTTTCCACTGAAGTGCTTTAAATGGAGGTTTTCAGGTCAACTGGATATGGTTTCACAATTTCTTGAATTAAGTAACAAGAAAATCAAAGGAAACAAAATTTAGATATATACTGCATCACTCTTATATGAGGTTGTCTCTGTCTTGCAGGAAAGATATTCTTGTGTGATAATACAAAATACTTGATGGATTCATAATACTGAAGGAGGCTTAAAGCTGTAATTTTTCCATTGCATGTACCTGGTAGGCAGTACAGTAATTTTTCTTAAAATCTGTATCTCACAGGAATAGGTGGAACATATAATATTACAAACATGGAACAGCCTTGCACTGCATAACTCATTGCTAAGGTTTAGATAAATTTTTAGTAAAAAATTTGCGTGTTTAGGTACATACTGATATATGCTTTCAGAGTCAAAATCAGAAGGATTCCTAGTATCTTTAGAGCTGAGACAAAAACAAAGGTGTGTAACAACATATTGAGAAAGCATATGAGTACCATAATGAAAGTACAAATTCTATTTAAGTGCTGCAACAAAACACACATGAGTTGCTGAGACATCTGCATTTCTCATCCTCATCTAGTTACTTTTACTTCTATCCTTTCCATCCAATTCTTTTTAGCCTACTTTGACTATTTTTAATTTGTGAGTTTCTAAAAGCAGCAATCCTGAAACAAAAATTGGCATGTAAACAAAGACACACTACTCACCAGAAAGGAATTCTCAGTTACTGATGTCTGCATGTATTGTCTACAGCCTAAAACCACCTCCACTAAAAAATTAATGTCTAACAATCAACTCTACATAGAACAGGAATTTCTTGTAAAAATCATAAAGTAGGAAGGCAAAAAATAAGTATGAATATAAGAAAGTTTAAAAAGTATTACCAGGACAAAATTCTGTACCTGTCCCCAAAACAAAAAACCCCACCCATAAACATTGCATTGTGTTACCCAGAGCCCTGAGTGGCACTATTCTGTGCTCATTACAGCCCTAGAAGCTTAATACTGTTTAACCAGCTGTGGTTCACAGCACCAGGGACCATCCTTCACCTACACAACAGCATTTTACTTTAGAGAAATGGAAAGTAATTGCACCTTGTTTTCCCACAGGGAGTTTCTAATTTGGTTTCTGCTACCCTCACCTTCTGCAACCTGCTTTATTACCATAAGCAAGACAATCTCATGAGATTTATTTTCATTTAAGAGGGATCCCATTTGTTTACCTTCCTTCCTTCCTTTCTTCCTTCCTTCCTGCCTGCCTTCCTTCCTCCCTCCATCTTTTTGGTCACAGAAGTAAGAATAAAAGACAGTTATCGGGAAGAAATGGAGAAAAAATTGATCATGTTCCAGAGTCTTTCTTGCTCAGTGAGGGAATAGAAGTAGAACTTACCTGTTAAGCAAACAATGACAGTTATAGAACAACTCACAATTGCCAAGATCAAGTATTGGGAAGATCAAGTATGACAATTAGAGTTGTTTTTGTTACCAACTGCTTCCCACAGTGGTTTGAGCATACTGTTGAGCTAGGACTACATTACAGTCTGTCTGATCATGTTCTAGCATGGCCATGTGTCTACTCTTCATAAATAATTTCATCCTGTATATGTATTGTTATTCACCTGCAGATCTTTTTAATGTCTGCTATTGATAGTGAAAATGGGAAAGCAGAAAATGGCTGCTGGCATATGGAGATTGAAGAAATATTAAAAAAAAAAAAAAATTAGATGTATTTAACAAATCCATAGTTTGATCTGTTTTGCTGAAAGAGACACAGGAACAAAACTTCAGTACAAAAAAATCACAAGTATTTCTTCCAGGTTTCACATCAAGAGATGGTGCCTTAATCATTGGAAGTTTTTGTTAATATTACAGCATGGTTATATACAAATTCTTCACTTCATTCCACCTAGCCAATCCCTCCTCTCAGGTCACCATAGACATCAGACATTCTTTGCATATATGATGAAAAAAAGAACATATTAATCACTGCCAATTTCAATCATCTCAAAGTTTAACAGTCCTACAAGATAAAATTGTCTAGAGGCTCCTTCAATTGTTGAAGGAGAGAAAACCATCTCCTGCCGATCTGTCGCCACTTTTAAATAACCCACTTCGACATGGTTTCTACAATATGCTTTCTGAAGTCAAAGGTTGTTTCTTGACAGAAACTGTTACCCTTTCCAGTGTAAGATTTTACTCCTTTCAGTAGTTTAATTAAGCATAAGGAACACTAGATTTTTTGTATAGTTTTGCTTTTTCTTTTATCATATCTTCATGACAGCAATACTGAGAGCCTATGTTTATATTAAAGAATTTATCAAAGATTCTCTTTTAATTTCTTTTTTTATTGAATCAGGTGTTGCTGTTGTCCTATTTGTTTTCTGCTATGAACTATACGGTCCAAATTGAAATACTGTGTAACCTGTGGCAGATTATTCTGGAAAGAAAAGTATTTTTGTAAGTTTCTTTTAACTTTTTTTTGTTGCCATGTTCTCTTCTGTGTCGGGAACAGTACACACCAGTTTAAAAATAGACTAGTGATTCATTTTAAGTACAACAGAAAGTGTGGCCACCAGAGATTCTATCTCATTACCATTACCTTGGATCCTATCAATCTGATGAGTCACTATTTCCTTTCACTCCTCTCCCACTTTTTTGTAATGGAAGTACGAGCATTAGGACATTATACAATAAACCATCTTCTACGGGCTGCTCATTTAATTTTTTTTTTTTTTAATTAGTATTTTTAAGATGTCCTGTATCTAGTGTCTTAAGTGTAAGGATACATGAAAGGCCAAAAAATTCACTTTTTCTACCCTCTCAGTTTTTGAGTGAAGAAAACAAAAAAGTTCTTAATGAAGCTCTCATTTCTGGTTCAGCCCTCATACAACTTTAAAAATGTAACTTAAAAAGACATATGTATATAATCAAATACTTGTGACAATGCTGAGCAATGCAGAGTCCCCAGGCAGTGCAAAGGAGAGCTGCTTTATTGTAAAAACCAGGCCTTTTAAAGCAGTTAGCTAGTTATCAGTTTACAGAGTTTTAAGGCACAACAAGCCCATTAATCAACCACCACACACCACAATACGGACATGTGGCAGTCATGCAGCACATCTCTCATGTCTCTCAGGTCTCTCTACCTCTATTCCAGCTGAGTCCCTCTCCCACACTCCTCTTCTACTGAGCTGAAGTAGCAGACTTGACCCATGATTTTATAAGGGTAATAAGGCCCTTATTTTATAAGGCTTTACCTATATGCAACACTTAACACGTTCCACTAGTGAAAATCCAACTTTAAAGTTAACCATATATCTGAAAAATCTTCTGAATTACACTGGACATGAGAATTTCATAGAACAGGTATTTTATTATTTAACTTAACAGAACTTATTACCTCTTTCTTAGTAGTTCTTACATTAAAGACCATGAGTGAATTCTGAATTACTCCACTGTGTTTGGTCTGTGTCTTTACAGTTAATCTTCTATTGCATATGACTAAAGAAGTAATTTATATCTGCCAAATCTCATAGTTACCTCATCTATATAAATTAGATCAATAAAACATGTATTTCCTCCCCCCTTGTTTGATATATCTTTAGATTATCACAGCAGTAACATTTCATAAGATGCAGACATTTTTGGCACATTGATCAGTGCTTTGAGACAAAACTTCAACATGTCATTCACATCAGTTTCTGTGTTTGCAAATTCACTACAATTCTAAAACTGAAATGTGAGCCAAACTTCATCACATTCAGTGATATGCGTGGTGTAGCATTTTTTGGTACATATTATTAGGATGGTCCTTAACATGGTGCTCAAAAGATAATATTCACCCAAGTTTTTCCTTCTTGTTTTTCTCCCTCCATCTTCCATTTTTTTTTTTTCTCTACAATGGCTCTGAAATGCATGTGTATTAGATAGAATCAAAAGAGGCAGAAAAATACATAGTTCCCCCTAGGTAATGCAAATTGCATAATAATAGCACAGGGGGAGAGAGAAAGAGTGAGAGAGAGAGTACACCAGAGAAAGATGTGACTGCTTATAGTCTTGATGCTTTTACAGAGAAGCGGAAAAAAAGTTATTGTGATGTTCATATAATCTTTTATTTAGAAAAGGAAGGCTACTGCATGTTTGTTTTCCACTGAGTAACTTCCAAATGATACTAGCAACAACCAGGCAAACATATTAATCAAACTAAGAACAGCATCTCAGGATTTAGTCTTCTCCCTGTCTTGCATACCTATATACACAAAGTAACCCTTCCACTGACCTTTTGTTTTCTCAAGCAGGAACAAGACAGCAAATCTCCCAAAAAACAGAATATGTAGTATTGAAAAACAGCATACTTGCAATTAGCCTAATACATAAATCAAGATCTTTACTGGGTTTAGGGATGTCTATCAATACAGGACTTTGGTGTGCTCCTGCTCCTGTGGCCATTGCCCATTTTGGACAAGAAACTTGGATTTGCAGCATAAAAATCTGATGTAGTAAGACAGACCTGACTTCCAGAGTCCTTTGAGGCTTTATTAACTGTCTGTGAAGCTCTGTCGATCCCAGCATAAAAAATGTCTCCTCTGCAAGTCAGTGTTTTTCTGATTGCATCTGTCTTGCTTCTAGTTTCCTGGTGAGGTCTTTTAGTCACATTAACCCAATCCTCTGGGTTTTTCTGATACACAAACAATGTCTCTTCTTGTTTAACACATCCAAGAGTACAAGTAAAATTTTCAGATTACTTTTAGTATGTCACCAAACTGGGAATAAGTTACAGGACAAAACTAATACAGATTCAAAATAATACAGATTGAGTACTACCACTTTATCACTCTTAAAATTAGAATAAAAATAGAAATAAGAGAAGAGTCTTTCCTTTAGGGCTCCTAAGTGTTTCCTGTTAAGGAGAACTGTTTCATGTCATCAAGCACTGGGTTAATCCAATATTATTTAATCTTTACAAATTAGAATCCATACCTATACATAAAGTAGTTGAGCTAAGAATTCATCAGAAACATGCAATATTGTGAGAAAGAATTCAGAATATTTTTAATTGATTTGCAATCCAGTTTTCAATTATGAGACTGCTCATTCTGTCAAAACAAGCATACAATTCAATACATGCCAATAATATTTCAAGTAATCTTGATCGAGATCTTCCCATCTTTCAGACAGATACCAAGTATCCTATAAAAAACCTTTCTATTAACAAATTCAGACAGAACTCCAAATCCTTGAGGAAAACCAGTATGTTTTCAAAGTTATTTACATTTTGGGCTAACAGTAGAAGCATTTCCTGAAAGATTTATGGTAACTAGCCCATACTTCTGCACCTTGCTCCTAATGATTAAAGAAGTGAATAAACTATTTATTTTCCACTGCTGGACACATCATTGGGATTTAAGATAGAACTTCCAGTCCTCAAAACATCTAAGATAGACCCCCCCAAAAAGCTTAAAGAATGACAGAATCAGCTGATGCAATGCAATGTGCATTTTGGGTTTTCTAAAGTTCTGTACGGTTTTTGTTATTAAGTTTCTGTAATAGTTTATCCCTACCCACCCCCCTTTCCCAAATCCCTGTCGTTTCCCTTACAATAGGCTCTCCCAGTCCATTGTAATTCTTCCATGATAAGACTCATTGACACACCCTAGTGCTTGAGTACTCTGGCAATAGCTAGGTGACTCAGCCAAGCTTCAGGTTCCCCACTCCCCTTTTGACCCAAAATGGCCATGTCAATGCCCCTGTCTCTGGGTCACTTCCCTTCATTACCAAAAGTAATGCCCCTGTACTTAAGGGCAGGTAAGAGCTAGAACTGCTCACTCTCGCATTTGGGCCATTGGCCTGGATAAACCTTCCTACCACCAAGTGTGAGTCTGCTCTTTTCTCCAAGCCATGATCACGTCTCTGTCTGGAATCTGGACCCACAGGAATAACTCGTTTATATGGTTACCTGAAGAGCAGGGCTGGCCAGGAGATCGGCTCAGAAGGAAACCATACCGGTGAACTGGAAGATTCAAGGAGAGCTTGACAGCCCAATGAGAAACTGAAACAGATGTCAAGTAAATTTTTTGTTAATGCCATTAGCGCCAAAATGAGCTATTAGCTCCAAGGGAGACCACATTACAACTTATCTGCAATTTCATTTGGTTTTTCAGTGATCAGAATCAAGGGATTTCTTTCTTGTTTATTGCACTCTTTCATATATGCCAAATAAAAATTCTGCCTTGAATCTTTTCATTATAACCTTTCTGTATAAACAATTTCCTATATCTTGCCATCTAATTTTGGCCTCATTTGCTCATTTTGCTAGATTTATAACTAAGCAAAACTCTACGAATCATATCCCTAAGCTTAGGAAATGCAGAAAAGAAACAAACATTACCATGAACATTGGCAATACAACAATTACATAACCTTCTCAATCAGTTATTTAGATGTTTGTTTATACAGTTCTTCCACAAATATTTTGATTATCAGAGTTTGAACTACATAGACACAAATATTCATGCTTACAAAACACGTCAGTTGTTAACCAAGACTGGAAAACCATGAAGATAATGGTCTCTATCACATAATTAGAGAATCACCTTCAAAACTCTGTCATCACAAGTATTTTTACCTACTTCCTTTTTGACCTTTGCAGATCAATAAATGTGTCAAACAAATGACCTAGTTAGAAATTCTGAACTATTTTGTTGTTAACTTCTAGATATGATAAAGACTCATCTTTTTTGTGATCCAGGACATTTTATTTCTTCTCACATCACAGAAACCTAACAGTTTCTATTAATTTCAGGGAAAAGAAATTTCTAAAGTTTTAAAAGTTGATATCTCATCAACTAAATATTGCCAAATAAATACCCAATCATAGTAAAAGAAGCAATAAATGCAAATATTTTTATTAATATCACTTGAAAGCTATAATTATCCTACTTTTCTATTGTATATTCATAAAGGTCAGGAGTGGTAAAGCAAATAATTTCTAAAAGATCTATTTTTTCTAAAGAAGAAATAATTTTCTAAAATAAACCAATTTTTCTTTTTGCAAAATCATGCTGCTTAATTCTTGTCATTTCCTCATTTTCTATTGCATCGATTTTAAATATATTTTAATCCAGATTGCCCAGCCTATCTATATCTTACTGAGTTATGATTCTTTGATCCAGCTACTAAATATTCTATAAAACAAATATGCAGGAAATACTTGAAATTCCTTCCAGATCTTCTAAAAAGAAGAGAAACAGGCTGTTTAAAAAAATTACTATGTATATTTTAATATTTTTGGGCATAACATGATTCTATTATGTAATTCTATGAGAATCATCTGAATTAATTATTCAGTTACTTTGTCTTGCTCAAGACTGACCTGAAAACAGCCTCACAATTTTGGTCAGCTTCTTTAAGACCTTCTAAAAATGCTGTGACTCTGTTTTATCCTAGATTTTGTACATCACTCAATCAAAGATTTTTAAAGGGAAGAACATCATCATGTTAGATTTTACGGCTTTTCCCATCTATTCTGTTTCAGCTTTTGCAATTCATCTTTCTCTATTTATGCAATAAAGACAAAACATTAATTTTTTGCACACCAGGCTGTATTTTGTATTCAGATGATTAATCCCCATAATATAATTATAAATAGTCTATAAATAATAGAGATTTCTCTTTAGAAGTTCTTTTTAATCATATATATTTGCCAGTGTTCCTAATTTTGGGTGTCCAAATAAACGATGGAATGGTCAGAAGACTTTCATTATACATATAACAGAAATACAGAACTTGGCATCAGATTGGATTAAGCAAATCCTAATGAAAAGATTCACATTTGTAATATTAATTTTAAATCTGGTACTTTTTATTGGTATTATCTTCACATATATATGATGGCTTTCAATAAATCAACATAAATTACACAAAGAAAATGCAGGGAGAATTGAAATTTCAGAAATCAGCCTTCAAAAGGAAACAAATGTTCCAGACATGCTTTACTTTATTCATCCCATGTTCAGGTAAATCACTCAGTGACTTAACCAGCAGATTCATAGTAAGAACTTTCATATTTTCATGCTTGAAGCCATCTTCTGACTTCCTAAAGTTTCTGGATATATTGCTCTTTGACCTTCTACAGTATTAAACATATCAGGGTACTGAATGATTATATTTAAGATATACAGAAAAAATCTGGTCTACTACAAGAAGATTAAAAATAAAAGAAATAATTATTAATGAATGTATATGCCATAGTGCTAATTGCAAAAGTTAGAGTCTTTTATTAAGTTCAGTACCTATTTTATTTCACTGGGATTGGGACTGATAAATATAATACATAAATATATATATGCATAAATATACAGACACATATTTGCAAACAATCATACACAGAATTACAGAATCACAGACCAACTATGTTAGGAAAAGACCTTTGAGATCATTGAGCTCACCTATGACCTAACACCATCTTGTTAACTAGACTGTGGCATTGAATGCCACAATCTGGTCTTTTCTTAAACACTTCCAGGGATAATGACTCCAGCACATGCCCAGGCAGCTCATTACAAAGCTCAATTACCCCTTCTGTGAAAAAAAAGGGCCCAAGCTAAACCTCCCGTGGTGCAGTTTAAGACTCTGTCCCCTTGTCCTATTGCTGGTTGCCTGAGAGAAGAAACTGACCCTTACTTGGCTACACCCTCCTTTTAAGAAGTTGTAGAGAGTGACAAGGTCTCCCTTGAGCCTTTTTTCTCCAGGCTAAACAACCCCAGCTCCTTCAGCCTCTCCTTGCATTCCACGCTCTTCAGCAGCTCTGCTGCACTTCTGTGGACTTGATCCAGTACCTCAATGTCCTTCTCAAACTGGGAGGCCCAGAATTGGACACAGAAGTTAAGGTGTGTCCTCACCAGTGCCCAGCACAGGGGAAGAATTACTTCCCTGGTCCTGCTGGCCACACAATTCCTGGAAACTAGTTCAATCTTTGGTTATATCTTTGAAATTTCTCTTTTACCTACCCCTTCTTTTGGCTCCACAGTATCATTTTTCTTTTAAATTTAGTTCAAGGTATTTTATTTTTCCTAATTTCAGTAGGTGAATTACCTGCCTATGCAGAAACCAAATAATGACATCTAAAGAGCTGGTAGTCAATATAGTTAAACTTGTTACGATATTGATATGCTTAATTATTTCTAAACTACTTGAGATGGGGTTGAACTGTCAGTCTGTTCTGTGGAAAACAGAAAATTTACTCTTTCCAGCTTAAAGAGACTACAATAGACAGTCAGACTCTTCTTAAAGGCATTGCTTGCTATTATCAAAAGATATGCAAGTGTCCTGGATAACACACAATGTTATTGTATTCCATATCTATCTATGCCCCAGATTGTTACTGGCCTTTCAAGATCCTGTGACCGCAGACGGAACTGTGGGGCCAGGGGATTGCTGTGTCCTCTTGAAAGTCAGTGCTGCCAATAAGAGCCTCTCTTGCCTCCTGGCTCCTGCTCTTTCTCTTTCATTCTTGCCTGCAGAAAACTGATGCAATGCAAGCAGAGCCCTTTTGTTTTCTTTTTTTCCCCCTAGGAAGCTGCTTGGAGAGGGTCTCCCAAGAGGCAGCAGTAGCAACACACAAAGCTGAACTTCTCAATCAAAATCTGTTTCAGAGTGTATTTCTCAACACCTGCAGAGAGCACAGGGCCAAGAGCCTGTCAGGACCAGGGGGGGCCGTTTTGGGTGTTTGGGGTGACTGGTTCTTCCCCTCAACACACCTGTATCGGCACCCTGTGAATTGGGGGCTCACTCCACAGGGCCGGGGCCAGAAGGAGGACTGAACCAAGTAGGGTTTATGTGCCATTTCCTCCCTTTGTCTGTCAAGGCATGCAGGTGCCCACGGAGGGTGGTGGGAGAGGGGTTCTCTTCCATTTTTTATTCCTCTTTTTCCCCCCACAGTGAGTGCATGAAATTTCAGCAGCTTTGTAACTAGTGATTATTAGTGTTGTTTTTTCTTTCCTGGTGCTGCTTCGGGTTGTGGTTCATTGGTTGTTTTGTGTTGGGGTTTTTTGTTTGTTTTTTTAAAAATTAAACTGTTATTTTCATCTACTTGTATTTGCCCGTCCTTACTAATGGAAAGAGATTGGTTAAAATTAAGGGGGTGGTAACTCATTTTGGAGTGTCTGCTGCCTTAAATTGTCCTAAACTAAGACAGAAAGATTATGAAATCTTAATCCCACATTGTTTTACAAGCCTGCAGATGTGCAGAGCAGGGGCATAACAAATAATCTGGGAATTAGTTACATAGGCCTTCAACTTGTGTCTTCTTAGCAACCACAACTTCAGCAGTATCATCATGCAAGTCAGAGAAGTGGAAGATAAATCAGATAATAATTATTTACACAATGAATGGTTGTGGGTATTTTCAAGTTTAATGCATTTCACAGTTCTTTGTATCCCTGTTAAAATGGCTTCCAAGTTCCTTCCCCTCGGGTTCCATTTTGTTGTTTGTCTCTCTCTCGGTTATTTTCAGACCCTCATTTGTTACTTTCCCCCTTGCCGGGCCTTGGAGACGGCTCTCCATTGGCTGTCCCTTCCCGCCACCTGCCCTGTCCATCACCCCTACCCCCCATGCCAATCACCCTGAGGCCTGAGCCTAGGGATTGGTTGGACCCTGACCCTCTCTCCTCCCCGTTCTCAATAATTGGTCCTGTTAATGAGTTTGCCACTCCCTGCTGTGTTACCATTGGCTGTGCTGGTTGTTCCCGCCCCTGAGTTAGCCCGGTTTAAAAGCTTGTGTTTCGGACCGTTCAGGGTCTCTCGTCCTGAGGGCTCCGGACAGAGAATAAAAGTTCCCTGTTCCACCCTACCGAGAGTCCCTTCTCTTTCTTTCCGACCCCATTGCGACTGTCCCTGGAGGTGAAGCATGGCAAAAGACCCCACAACACACGGTGCTGTTCGGTGTGCCAGGGTTGGCCGGGTGAAGAGGTGCACCGCAACAAATGGTCATTTTAAAAGAATTATTTTCTTTGAGAAAAATTTTGTTATGTGAAGAGGTGTCTTGTCTCTGCCTCGGCTAGCCCTGACACCTAAAGGGTACGGCTCGGTAGCAGGATGAACCTCACTGCTCCCTGTGAGTTCTTGCTTGCCCGAAGGAGTGAAGCAATGACAGCAGGAAAAAAGGAGGCTGTTCTGGGTTAACTTCTGGCTTTATTCATCAGGGTATCTGCCCCAGCAGACACCCCTCAGCAGAAACAGTGGGGAAGAAAGGCAAGGGAAAAAAAGCGGGAAACCCCATAATGAAACACCTTTTACTGAGGGGAGGAACCCAGGGATGGGTTTAACTGGGGACAAATCAGGGACCAAGGGGGTATGGCTCTCCAGCGAAATGACATACATTGTAACAAATCAGTAACTCGGGTGGGGAGACAGCTGAAGTCTTGTCCAATCATTTGGGATCTTTACTGGAACTTTCCAGACTTTTGGGTGAGACTTCAAAGTGATAGACAAGACCCAGGAGCTGTATAACTTATGATTGACATATAACTGGGGTTAGGGTAAAACCAATAAGGGTGGAACATGGGTGACATGGGGCAAACCATTACAACTTATAAAAAAGATAATATAAAACAAGGAACAAATACATACATAAAACTGATAAACCCAAAACCATACCACTACAGTTATGCATTTCTCTGCTGGTCTGTAAAGTAGAGAGGGAAGATGAGTTACTACAGATGAAATTTTGCAAACATGGAGCTAGCAATCATCTAAAAAGGACACTATTTCAATTCTGGCTGTTATAAAACTTTTCCACCCTTTAAATATCTGTACTAGGCAAAAATATTGTTTCTAAATTATTGTATATACTGAACAAATAAAATGACAGAGTGTGTGTTTCACATATAACTTGTGCAAACTGAAATGGATACCTAGATTAGAGGCATTGATTCAAAAATTCTGATTCTGTATGTTTCTAAATGAATAGGGAAAAGGCTACTACATTTTCCTCTTTTGGCTACGTCATCCCACTGCTATTGCATGAGTTAATCAATCAAACAGTACAATAGGGCAATCTTGATGCAGGCACCACACACACTCTCCTCTGGGCTTTCCAGTTTTTGACAACTTTTCTATCCTGTAATTACCATTTGGGAGGAATCTAGTATGAAAAACACTGGCGCATACAAAATTATTCCAGCTTGGAGAAAAGCTAACAATAGGACACAGGTATTTGTTATTGTCAGAGTATCCAAAAAATTCTATTTCTAAAGAAATTCTTGATCATCAATGTAAGTCTCTAGTACTGACATTTATATATGGTAGAAACTTGTTCCTTTAACTTGTGGTGGAGCTAAAGACCATCTCACATTACTTTGTGTCAACTGTATATATATTGTATAAGTATCATCTTATTATCACGGATAGTAGACTTTGCAAAGGACTTAATTTTCTTGCAATTATGAAACCTGCTCCTGCCATCTTCAGTCTTTCCTTCAGAATGACAGTGGACTAGTTCAAGGTTTAAACAAAGCTTCCTGAGGTATTTCCATTTTGTCTTCTGACGTTGTAGCGCACCACAATGATACAAAGATTTTGATTTTAGAAGGTTGAAATGACTTTTTTATTTTTGAGAAATCTTTTTTTTAATACTATTTTATATAGATTAATTTGGTGATAAGATGACAAACTTTTTTAATTACATTGGTTAGACTAGAGGAATATTAAGAAGTTCCACTTAGGGAAAACATGTAAACAATTTTGTTGTTACAAAAACATGTTTTTTGTTCACAGAAAATTCTTTGGGAATGGAATTTCAGAAAACCAAAGATCTCAGGCATCAACCAGGGTTACAGACTTCCTATTTTGGTCAATCACTTTCTTTGGGCACTAGTTCTGTGTTGGACCTGCTAGCTCAACCTAGAGATTCTTAATCAGAAACAAAGGCCTTTAGGCGGTATCTACAGCACAGAAATGTAAAATGTGATAAACTAGAACTTCATGAGCATGCACCTCCATGGTTTTTCTCTGTTCAGGCATCTACTAAAACTACAAGTTGCTACTCTGCAGCTGTTGCGCACTGTGGTGCTCACAACAGGATGCAGGTGGTCTATGTTGGATTACTGTGATGGGAGCATCTTTCAGACTCCTTTGATAGGCAACAGAAAGTAAAATGTTGTCTGGAATGAGACCTACCTGATCACTTTTAGATACCTCCATTATCATGACATGAGCTGTGTTCAAAAGTATCCAAGTGACCATAAACTGAACACACATAATTTGATGTAAACACATATACTGCAAACACAAGATGAGTCTCACCAAATGATTCACTAAAAAGGATCTGATCTGTTCCTGCTCTCAACACCTTTTGTAAATAAAGTCTATCACACAACACCAGATTTCAAGATATATTTTCTAATTTTCTACTGGAAACAAGAGATGATCAACATTTTTACTGCAACTTAAATTCTTCACTGAAAATATTGTTGACGATCACTTTTTTCTGCACCTCTTT
Organism: Zosterops lateralis; assembly: GCF_965231275.1. NCBI lineage: Eukaryota > Metazoa > Chordata > Aves > Passeriformes > Zosteropidae > Zosterops > Zosterops lateralis. The sequence goes on from NC_139800.1 coordinate 51,070,884, forward strand.
CTTCTTCCATCTGTAAAGCCAATTTCTATGCTCTAATTTTTAAAAGCTTTTTCTAACATGGTTTGCAGATGAATAACTACAAAAATCCAAAACATTTATTTAGCTTATTCCCCATTTCAGCTGTCCAAATGCCTTGTTCTAATTTTAAAAGTGTAATTTTGTAGGCAATTTACCCATCCTTTTAATTAGGACCTTAACCACTACCTGTAATTAGGTGGTTTATTTTAGACTCATAATTCTTAACTGTCTCATCAAAACTTATGAAACAACAATGTCTAAGTCATCGTTTAGTTTTCCTATGCAATTCACAGACCTTGCTCTCAGTTCAAAGGCCAAACTGTTAGGTTTGACCCTAAACAAAGATTCAGGACTGACATTCATATCAGTAAGTTTTTTCTTTCGATGTGATGCTTCTTAATCCCAAAATAGAAAATATAATTTTCATTTTACACAAAGTCACACATTATACACACAACCCCTTGTCTGTATTTCTGAGTTTAGCCATTGTTTTTACTTTAGTTTACAAAGCTTTGTCAGAAAGCCAAGCTGAGGGGGACTTAGTTGCATGCTGAAGTTCTTACAGTTCAACCCAACCTGTAATCTTTCATGCACATTCTCTTCTCTAATACACATGTAGCTCTGAACTCAGTTGCCCCACTCTACCCCACAGTGTTTTGAAGAAATGTCCCTTTCCCATAGCTATATAAATATTACCTGAAACAGGTAAGTTGAACTTTCTTTGTTTATATTCAGTTCTTCTTAAGGTGACACATGGACAGGAAAGATGCTGTCAAAGAAACATGATGTTGTTTGATGGTTTTTAATATTGCTGTCCATACCAAGAACATAAATCACAGAATTAGAGTCATTAGGGTTGGAAAATACCTTTAATATCACACCAAGTCCAACCATCAACCCAGCACTACCATACGTTCACCACTAAACCATGTCCTCAAGTGTCATATCCACAAGTTTTATTTAACGCTTCCAGGGGACTTGGTGGGCTTGAGAGATGGGCCTGTGTGAAACTCATGAAGTTCAACAAGGCCAAGCGCACAGTCCCTGCACTTGAGTTGGGGCAATCCCAAGCACAGGCTTGGAAGAGAAGGGGGTGAGAACAGCCTTGTGGAGAAGGACTTGAGGATCTTGGTGCGTAAGAACCTCAACATCACTGGACCGTGTGCATTCATAGCACACCAATTATAGAAAACCAACCATATCCTGGGCTGCATCGAAAGCAGCATGGCCTGAAAGTCAAAGGAGGTGATTCTACTCCTCTGCTCTGCTCTCTGAGTTCCCATCTGCAGAAAGAAACGTGTAATTCTTGGGCCTTCAACACGGAAAGGACATGGATCTCTTAGAGCATGTGCACAGGAGGGTCATGAAAACATCAGAAGGCTGGAGCACCTTTCTATGAAGACAGGCTGAGCAAGTTGGGGCTGTTAAGCCTGGAGAAAGAAGCCTCTGGGGAGACCCTATAGCAGCCTCCCAAGACCTAAAGGGAGCCTGCAAGAGAGCTGGAGAAGGACTTCTTAAAAGAACATATAGTAAGAGGACAAGGGGGAATGGCTTTAAACCATAAGAGAGTAGGTTTATATTAGATATTAGGAATAAATTCTTTACTACGGGGATAGTAAGATACCGGAACTTGAAACAGAGAAACCCAGGATGCCTCACTCCTGGACGTGTCCAACACTAGGTTTGTGGTCTGGTAGAAGGTGTTTCTGCCCATAGCAGGGGTGTTGGAACTAGATGATCTTTAAGGTTCCTTCCAAACAAAATTAGGCTATGATTCTAAAATATTGCTGTATTAATCTCAGAATCACAAAATGAACTAGATTGAAAAAGACCTTTTGAGATTATTAAGTCCAACCTATGACCTAAGACCTCCTTGTCAACCAAACCATGGGAATGAGTGCCACTTCCAGTCTTTTTTAAAACATGTTCAGGGACAGTGACTCCACCACATCCCTGGGCAGACGATTCCATTGCCAAATCACTCTTTCAGTGCAGAATTTTTTTCTAATGTCTAACCTAAACTTCCCTTGGTGCAGGTCAAGACGGTGGCCTCTCGTTCTGTCAGTTGCTGCCTGGGAGAAGAGTCCAACCTCCATCTGATTACAACCACCTTTTAGGAGGTTGTAGAGAGTGATAAGATCACCTCTGAGTCTCCTTTTCTCCAGGCTAAACAACCCCAGCTCCCTCAGTTGTTCCTTACAGAGCTTGTGCTCCAAGCCCCTCACCAGCCTCATTGCCTCCTCTGGACGCGCTCAAGTGTCTCAAGGTCCTTCCTAAACTGAGGGCCCAGAGCTGGACACAGCACTCAAGGTGTGGCCTCACCAGTGCCCAGGACAGGGGAAGAATGACCTCCCTGCTCCTGCTGGCCACACTATTTCCGAGCCAGGCCAGGATGCCTTTGGCCTTCTTGGTCACCAGGGCACACTGCTGGCTCATGTTCAGCTGCTGTCACCAGAACCCCCAGGTCCCTTTCTGCCTGGGCACTCACCAGTCACACTGTCCCCAGCCTGAAGCATTGCAGAAGGTTACTGTGGCCAAAATGCAGGACTCAGCACTTGGACTTATTAAACTTTGTTTTATTGGACTCTGCTCATTGACTCAACTATTCCAGGTCTCTCTGCAGAGCCCTCCTACCTTCCAACAGATCAGCACGCATTCCTAGCTTGGTGTCGCCCGCAAATTTACTGATGGCGGACTTGGTCCCATCATGCACATCATCAATGAAGACGTTAAACAGGACAGAGCCCAATACTGATCCCTGGGGGACACCACTGGTGACTGTCCCCAGCTGGATGCAGCACCATTCACCTCCACTCCCTGGGCCCAGCCATCCAGCCAGTTCCTAACCCAGCAGAGTGCTCCTGTCCAAGCCCCGGGCTGCCAGCTTTTCCAGGGGTGTGCTGTGAGAGATGGTGTCAAAGGCCTTGCTGAAGTCCAAATAGAAAATATCCACAACCTCTCCCACATCCACCAGGCAGGTCACTTGGTCACAGAAGGAGCCCAGGTCAGTCAAACACATCCTACCCCTCCTATATCCATGCTGGCTGGGCCTGATACCTTGGCCATCCTCTACTTGCTGTGTGATGGCACTCAAGATGATCTGTTCCATTACCATTAATATTATCTATTCTTACTTTAGCAATTATTCTAATAATAATTGAAATAATTGTGCTGGCAAGCATCAATAAGAACTGCTTGTACTCAATCTACTTGGTGATAATAAACTATTTTCAGGGATGATTTTGGAAAGAATGTTAACAGCAAAAAAACCAGAAACTCAGAATGTATTTTATAAAACTTCTTAATGTATGAAACTAACAAAGATTAAAGAAAAGTGTAAAAAAGAAGCAAATCAGACCACAAGTATTTATTAGACAAAGATCAGAAATCCAGTAATATAGTTATGCAATTAACACCTTCCCAAGCCATGTATCTCATTCTCAGAAATCGTTCAAAATTCCCAAAACATTACTTCTTTCAAGAATGAAAATGCAACTTCTATAACATCTTTATTTCAACACTAACAATAATGGAGAAAGAATGACACCTTAAATATAATACATAAAGCTGGCTGGCAAAAATATAGGTAAATTAGCTTCCAGACCCTCTTCGTCTTCTCAACATAATCCCTAGTTACAGAGAGCACTTCAGATCTCATTTACTCCAGGCTGATGGTACTGTAAGTACAATCCCAATGCCTTTGCCTTTTGTATCATTCCTGTAGCATTCCAACAGCATTGGTGAAAATGGATAAGAATAAAGCCCTTCTCTTCACTCTTAAATTCAATGTGAAGAGAATTCTGCTGAGAATAAATATGCTGTGCTTTCTACTCAGGAAAATTTATAAAGGTGTCAAAAGTGATACCATAAGATCTATCAACAGAATTATTTTAGCAATGCTAACTAAATTTCTTTTCAATTGTATAAACCATTAATGAATTCAAAGCAGCAGCAAGGCTATGAGAACTACATTTATTATGTTGTTATAGATTCTCCCTCAGTACAACAGCACTGAGCTGTCTTATTGTCTCTGAAGAGAATTTTTTTCTTTAAATTGAAGCTTACTTCTGTTCCACTGATGACTCAACTTGGGAGGTAAAATAAGCTGAAAGGAGACAGTTTTCCAAATCTCCCAAACTTGGAAAGGAATTGTTTCTTTAGGAACATTCCTTTCATCTTGATACCAAGACCACAGATCCTTTCTCCAAGGATGTTTCTTCCCCTCGACCTAAAAAAGGACCCACAGATAAACCTGCATTTCCTACATTTACAGGACTGTTAGCAAACTCCTGATACACTCCATGTTTCACTGTTTCTCTACTGATGGCAAATATAATTCCTGATAGAAGTCCATGCTTTTTTTTTATTGGGAATTCACGGGCTAGAGAGTAAGCATAAGTTTCTCATCCTACATTGAAACTCCTTGTTATGTCAGCAAGGCAGAATAAATGCTTTCTACTGTAAGCATGTTTAGTGGTTGTAATTCATGAATTATAACATTGTCTCTTTTAGTCTTCATCAGCCAGGAAACATTTCCCTTACATGTAATCACAATTTCTATTTCTTCTCCTGTTGCATTATTCTCTTATCTGCACTGTTCCCTGATTTTATCTTTTTTTGTTCCTCTGCAGATCTTTCATCCCATTCATTTCCAACAGATCCCAATATTAATAATTTTCTCTGTTCTGTCCATTGAAATGTAATCAGTGATGCAAGTCATGCTAACCTTTTACTCATGCCATCAGAGAAACCTTGACACAAGATGCAATCTAATGAAACTTGATATTCTTTCCCAGTAATGGTCTTCTAGACTATCCTTCAGGCCAAGCTATAAGGATAAAGTATTTACCAGTTAATCTTTACTTCCTCCTGGAAAATTTGGAGCCTGTCAGTTAGAAACTTTCTGTTTGCTAATGTACTCTTTGATTTTGAAAAATATTGACAACTAATTAAACACATTAAATAAACTCAATCAGGCCTTGCAACTGGAAAGGTGACACCACTGAAGTGTGTTATTTTGAATGCACTTACAACCTCAGTTTTAAAGCTAATGCGCCCTATACTGCATTTTTATATTTGTTGGTTCTCTCTCTTGAATGACATTGCTTCACATGTACACAGCAATTCCTTTATCTTCAGGTCTATACAAAACATCTGTATCATAACCCTGAGGGCTTTCCAGAGTTTCAACTTTGAATCAAGTTCAAGCCTGAAAGCCGCATTACACTGGCTGCATCAGAGCAAAATTATCTACTTCATTTCAGGAAAATCCATATGAAGTATATTTACACACACTTCAGGGAAATGTATGAAGTGGAAGAGAGATTCAATGGGACATTCTCTTACCTTTTGTTCTATTTCTCAAAGGCTGGGATGGTGTTCCAGGGAGCCGCCAGTCATAGAAAGGAAGAATCTGGGGACCACTGAGCTACTGAACTGTAACAGAGTGGTTATTTGAGACAACCAGCATGGTTGCACCAAGGCCAAGTCCTGCTTGACCAACTAAGTGACCTTTCTGTGATGAAGTGATTCCATCAGTGGACAAGGGAAAGGCTACAGATGTCATTTACCTGGACTTCTGTAAAGCCTTTGACACATTCCTCTACAACACCTGTCTCTCTACGTTGGAGAGAAGATTTTATGAGTGGACTATATGGTGAGTAAGGAACTGCCTGGATGGTTGCATTCAGAGCAGTGTTGAACAGCTCAGTGTCTGAGTGGAGACCTGTGATGAATGGTGTCCCTCAAGGGTCTGTATTGGTTGGTATCGGTATTACAGGATGTCTTCCCCACTGACAGTGACAGTGAGATTGAGTGCACTCTCAAATTTAGAGATGACAAGAGCCAAGGAGTGTGTTTGACACGCCCAGGGAATGGGATCGGGATGCCATCCAGGGGGAGCTGCATAAACTGAAGGAGTGGGCTCACCAAAAAGGTTAACTCCTCATGTTGAACATGTTATAAGATTCAACAGGTCCTGCCCCTGGGTCAGAGCAACCCTCGGTATCAATACAGGGAATGAAGGGATTAAGAGCAGTCCTGTCAAGAAGGAATTGGGGATACTAGTGAATAGAAAACTGGACATCAGTCAGCAATGTCTTCTTGTAGCCCAGAAAGCCAAACATATCCTGGAGTGTTTCAAAAGAAATGTGTCCAGTAGGCCAAGGGAGGTGATTCTGCCCCTCTGTTCCACTCTGTTGAGACCCCCACCTCAAGTACTGCATCCAGCGACTGGGGTCTTCAGCACAAGACAAATCTGGCACTTTCGGTGTGGACCCAGAGGAGGGCCACAACAATGATCAGACGGCTGAATCACATCGGTGAGGAAAGGCTGAGAGAGATGAAGCTGTTCAGTCTGGAAAAGGAAGGCTCCAGGGAGACTTTATTTTGGACTTCCAATACTTAATGGGAGCTTAAAGGAAGATGGAGACAAACTTTTTAGTAGGTTCTATAGTGACAGGACAAAGGGAAATTGTTTTAAACTGAAGGAGGGTAGGTTCAGACTAGATACAGGAAAAAAAAATTTTTTACAGTAATAGTGGTGACACACTGGAACAGGTTACCTGGAGAGCTGGTGGATGCCTCATAATTGAAATCATTCCAGGTCAAGTTGGGCAGGGCTCTGAGCAGACAAACAGGGAAGAAGTTGTCCCTTCATATTGCAGGGATTTAGAGTAGAGGACCCTTAAAGATCCTTCCCAACCCAAACCATTCTATTGCTCTGTAACTTAAAAGAAAAAAAAAAAAAAGGCACCAAAAATTTAAACTGAATTCAATTTGGGCCTTTTGCTATATGTTGCACTAAAGCCAAAAGAGAATATTCCCTTCAATGATTACACAAGCAGCAGTGTTGTTTGAATTCCCTTCACTTCAAAAGTATGGACTCAGTTGTAAGGGAATGATAGGCACAGAGAGCTTTTGTTTTCCTTGTGAGGCGTTTTTTCCAGAGTCGTTTTCCTGTGCAAGCTGGACAAGGTTCAAAATAAATGCCAGCTGATAGTCCACAAGCACTCTCACTTTCTCTTATCTCTCAGAAACCTGACACCATTAAGTAAACACAGGGTTTTAATCAAAAGGAATAGAATATTATTATTGTATTGCTGTTTTAAATATTTTGTCCTTCACAGGCATTCAGTGAGCAAAAAATCACTGAAAACTATTCAACTAGTCACAACTTCTCTGGTTACTTCTCCATTTTCACTTTCCCCTTCACGCTTTCTAGTGTGATCCTATTTCACAATATAAGTTTTTCTATGTTGATTTATCATCTTTCTCCAATCCCTACTTTCCGTCATTGTCTTTAACATTAACATTGTCTTTAACAAATATCAAATTGGAGTTTAAACATTGTCCTAGGAATCTGATACTCAGCAAATACTATTCTGATATGCCATCTGATTTTTCTAAGAATACAGACTGTCAATCCTTACGCAGGTATACATGCATGTATCTCCCAGCATAAAATAAAAGTACATGAAAAAACTGAAACAGGTGAATAAACAAAATGGAGACCCGCAATACAACATTCCCTGCAAGACTTGAGGAAGTTGGATCAAAGTGAAGGTGCTGTTCTTCTGTAATGACTGTAATTTAATTTACTGGTCATCAAAAGCTCAAGCTTTATATTATCCTCTCCACTATTTCTCTGGAGTGCAAAGCCTTGGTCCACTTCCACACAGATGGAAGAGTTTCAGCGTTATTTTGGATTCAGCCTATAGTTCAAATTTAAGTTTTATGAGTGGATATATCCATAGATTTACAAAGCAGCAACATTAAGAAGTGCCTCAAACAGGTATTAACATGTCTCTTTCAATGCAAAACTGGTTCAGCCACATATCACACAGAACTTTTATAACACCCTAGTGAATTTCCCCTTGGAAAATGGCTTAGTACAGAAAATACTTGTTAATTTCTGTTAATAGCAGTCACAGCAAAAGTGCAGTAAAACGAAGATTATTTCTGTTCTGCAGTGCTTTGCTGTTTCTTTTCTAGATGTTTTAAATAAATGGTTATCATATAGAGCTGAAAAGGTTCTGAAAATAATTATTACAATCATTTTCACACATTGTTTGTCCAACTTCAAATTCAGGGTCCATATTCAAGACTCAATTGGTAATTAAGTGAACATTGTACCAGAAGGCAAAGCATACTTCTCATCATAGTTCACAACCTGAAGAATAAAATATACACAGACGCCCAGAGTGATATATAGTGTACCATCATGGTAATCCCAAACTGCTTGCTATCTGCTTATCTGCAGATAACAACGTGTGGTTATATAATGGGGGACAAAGAGAATTGAAGGGACTTTCAGAGGATTAATTGACTTCATCACACATTGCAAAATGCCATCAATATAGAGTTCTTACATCCTATTTCTCTTCTATTGACTATCACTTAAATGTAAGTTTATACCAAACAATCTTGTTACTTTAAGCCAAATCATCCATGAGCAGTCAGAACTAGTCACATATGCATTCTAGTCTACATGTCTTACTCCTTAAATCCCAACAACCTGGCAACACCAAGATATACTGAGCAACATTTTCATGACCAGATCTTCATCTAACAAGTGCTGCTGAGCCAACACTACCTTTCCTTTGTGTCCTAGCCACTGTGCTAAGTAATGGTAAGAAGGCCTGTGTGAACACTGGAGGACTGTGCAACCACATCTGACACTTAAAGCTCCCCGTGCTGGGCAGGGAACAGCCGGGGCTCTCGTATTCCACAGCAGCCCAAACCCTTCTCTCCACCTCTGGGGTCCTCAACACAAGAATGACCTTGAGCATTAACAAGTCCATAGGAGGGCCACCAGGTCAATGCCAGGGCTAGAGCCAGACAGAGAGAGGTGGGACTGTTCAGTCTGCAGAAGTCAAAGTTCCAGGAGGACCTTAGAGCACCTTCCAAAAAGGCATTACAAAAAGGTTGGAGGGTCTTCTCATACGGGCACGTAGAAACAGGGAAGGGGGAAAAGGCCCTAAGCTGCGAGAGGGCAGGTTTATCCCAGACCTAAGCAAGACAATCTTTGCTGCGATGCAGTGTCACAGGTGGCTGGGAGCAGCCCCGGCAGCGCTCGGGGAGAGGCCGCTGGCGGCTCCGACCGGCCCCGCGCCCCCTGAGCGGGCCCCGCCCGGCCGGGCGCCCCCTGCCGGCCGCCCGCGCTCACCGCGGGGCCGCCCCGCCCGGCCCGGCCCCGCCCCCGCGAGCCCAGGCCCCGCCCCGATTCGCGCGGACCGGGAGCCCTCGCTCGGCGCGCGGCGGCTGCGGGCGCGCGGCGGCGGGCCCGGCACGGATGAGGCGCATGCGCGCGGTGGGCGGGCGCTGGGGCAGCGGCGCGGCGCGGGGGGGGCGGGCGGCGCTCGGGGCCGGCACCGGGCGCGGCGGGCGCGGCGGGGCCGCGGGGGCGAGCGGCGGGCAGCAGGGCTGGCGGGGCGAGTCGCGGGGCTCGCCGCAGCAGCTGGCGGAGCGGTACGCCGACTTGGCGGCCAGCCACAGCGAGGCGCTCCGGCAGCGAGAGGAGCGCGAGTGGCACAACGCGCGGCTGCGCCAGGAGAACGCGCGGCTGCGGCTGGAGAATCGCCGCCTGCGCCGCGAGAACCGCTGCCTCTTCCGACAGGCCCTGCTGGAGCCCGGCCCCGACAAGCCCCCCGCCGAGCCGGGCGAGGAGGCGGAGGCCCTGCGCGCCCAGCTGGGGCGGCTGCAGGAGAAGCACCGCCGGGCCTTGCGGCACCTGCGGCGCTGCCGGGCCGCCGGCGGGCCCGAGGCCTCGCGGGCCGAGGACGGGGAGCTGGACGAACTGCTGCTGGAGGAGGACGAGCAGCCGCTGGATAAGAAGAGCCTGGTGCCGGCCGTGTAGGCGGCCGCGGCCGAGGGGGCGGCGCCGGTTGGCGCTCGGGCCCTCCCCGTCGACACACGGGGTAGGGGCGGGTCACCCCCTCCTCGCCCCCGGCTCTGGCTCCGGGCGGGGACGGCGTTCTCAGCTCCCCTCGGGCAAACGGGCCCTTCCCGCGGAAAGCGTGGGGGAGGAGTTCGGGTTTGTTAATCCTTTTCCCAGATGTACACCCCGGGGGCACACTGACCGTGATCGAGGGGAACCAGGTTCGTGTGGGAAGCTGCGGCTTGGAACACGAGAGGAATCTCTCAAAGCGGCTGGTGTGGAGAAAAGAACCGCGATGAACAGAACTCTTTGGTCTGGTGTCATCCCACAGCATTGAACTGTGCTCCCTCTGGAGCTGTGGATCGCCTCTTTTCTCTTGAGTTAGCAGCAACTGTCATGTAGGCTTCAGGAGCCATGGAGACGGGCTAGTTCTTAGTAGTTGGTGTATGTTAGAAAGAGGAGTGGAGAGGAAGCTTGAAATCTTTTGTCAGGGCTCCAGTAGAAGTTGGTGATCGTTTGAACTATGAATTGCCTTGGACACTTAAAGCAGAACACTATTTGTATTTTTAATGACGGCCTTCCTTCACCCTCACACGATTTGAATTTCACATTTTCACACAAAACTGCAGCTAATAAATAAACTTATGATACATCGAATGTTTGTCTATAGTGTGAATCTTTAACAGGCACTGTTTTTGAAATTGTAGGTGAAGTGCTCTTCAGGTCATTGCACTGCGCCTTCTCAAAGCCCAGAGAATTGGGCTTTTTTTGTTGCTGTGTCTTCTTAATTAGCAACTGTTTGGAAGAAAATTATTGTTCAGACCTAGAGAAATTTGCTAGTAAATTTGTTTCATTCAAAAATTTTCGTTTGAAAGAAATCTTTTTAAAGAACTGAGGCAGAGGTTGGTTTTGTAATGTTTCCTTATTTTTTGTGACGTTTAAAGGCTGGCTTATGCCTTCATGTTTGGAATTGGTTTCTTAAAGCTTTCAAAGCCAAGGTCTGTTTCAGTTCAAGTTGAAACTAATGTGAAAAGGTGAAATTCCATCATTTTCTGTAAGTAGCTTTGAGCATATAACTACTGAAAAGAGCCATTTCTTCACAGAGTGTCAATATAACCCGCTCATCGTAAATGCCTGTAGTGCTTGTTAAGTTTGTGGATCTGCAGCTTCAAGTGGGTTCTCGAAATAGAAAAAAAAGTTGGCATAGGGCTGTCAATATCTCCTTAAGGAAAAAGTGTGGGTGGTGATGTCTGGTTGAGGTGTCTGTTTTATAAACTTAAGTGTTCTCAAAAATATTTGCTAAATGCTCAAGAACTACAGTATCTACAGTATCATCAGGATTGTCTTGCTTTAATAGCACTTTCCAGTAAAGTATGAATACTCAAATGATGAGAAGAATCTGTCAAAATAGGACAAGAACAGGACTCTCTTAGGATACAATGCTAGAAATGTGTCACTATGTAAGGTGTATCCTTTTCAAAAGTTGCAGGTGTTGGCAGAGACAAAACAGGACAGATTCTGGACTTTCCTAATAGGATATGCAGTTCTTTTTAACTAAACTTCTGTGACACGTGCATTAGGTGGACTTTTTTTGCAAGAGTAGTAAATTCTCTGGAAGCCTATATAAAGGATTCTCTACTTTTATATATATATTGGCAGATAAATTACACAACAAACCTGCAGATTACAGAGGGAGGAAAGTGTTTCAGCAAGATTCAAATTAAGATAAAAAGCCAGAGTATTGCCTCAAATTGCTACTTCCACATGGACTGCAGCAAATAAATCACTTGATCCAGTCAAGCTGCAAAAATTTTATTTAAGCAGTTGCCTGATCTGGTTATTGTGAGTTTGGTTTTGAGAACAAAATCCAAATTTAGGAAGGGCCTTTAGTGAGATGATCAAAAAGTGATACTTCACTGCAGTCTCCCTCCACATTATGGCTTGCAGGCATCCCTTCATGACACACTTGGGATCCTTGTCTCCATGAAATTACAAATACTGAGACTTACAGGAGAAATAAACATCCTTTGGGCTATAACTGTTTGAGCATTCTGTCTGGATTTGTCTCTGCAACTAGTTCTAACAGTTAGTAGCTTGATATCAACAGGTGCGTTCAGCCAAAACCTTTAATGGGTTGGTAAAAAACACAGTTTGGAATTGCCTGACACACTACAGATGGCATCTGTATGTCTGAAGTGCTGGGAGAGGTGGTACTACAGTTGAAGAGCTTTTACCTTACTCTACTTTTGGTTAAGGTCTCTTCTATTTTCTGGTGTTCTGCTTTGTGTCCAATAAGCAGTCAAATCTTGAAGATCCAGACCTCACTTACTCCCAAATTTTGCCTTTAATTCCCTTTATTACCTTCTGGATTAGGATAGGTATTTGTCCTTTTTGTTGTTGTTGTTATTGTTTAGTTGTTGTTGTTTAGTTGTTGTGGTAGTGTCTCCAGGTTTCAGTGTCTTGCAGTGTTGAATCTTTCTTCCTCTGGTCTGAGTGAATGTGGCTTCACTGGTTTTGGAAGAGTGTATTACAGAACAAAACTGGTAGAATGTACCAGGAAAACAGAACCCAGAACTATGCCATCTTCTTGTCCTTTTGTTTTATAATTTCAGTTCTTTGCTTCAAAATAATTACAGTTGTATACTGATCATGTTTAAAACTGTGAATTTCAAAACCATGGGGGTTTTTCATGTTTTTGATTCTAGGTTTTAAGTACTTATCTCTTTGCATAGTTGATGCCTTGGGAAGGCTGGCCTGGAACAGAGACTGGACAGAGCTAAAGAATAAAGTAGATATTTATAGAAAGGCCTTGAGGCTACACCTTGGGCAGAACAGGAGACAAGGGCTACACCCAAGGTGGACTTAAAATAGTCACAAAATGGATGACTGGTCACAAGGTCTTACACTTTTATGAGTTTTGGTCCGTTTGCATATTGGGGTTTAATTGTCTAATTACAGCTTCAGATTATGAAGTCTTCTCCGTCTTCTTTTTTCTCTTCAGTCCACTGCTGTTTATGCTTTTGGACCTGAAAACTTGTAACCGTTGTCCTTGGTCTTCAGCAGGAAAAGGATTTGTTTTGTCTACCTACTCTGTGAAGAGAGCTCACTAACAGTTAATATGAGGCTCAGAACTACATCCCTAGGCAGCACAGAATCTGAAAAACATGAAAGCTAAAACTTAAGGCATCAAAGTTACCTGAAAAAAGGGAAACAAACTTCTTTATTTTTATTTTGCTAGCAGCAGATTTATGAACGCAGGTGGATTCTTCCTGTTTAAAATGTTTTGCTTATAATTAACTTCTGCATACTATGCAGAAGTAGTTATAAACAAACTGGCATACTTATATAACTACTAGCATACAATTGGTATACAGTTATAACTACTAGTATACTTGCATGCTAACAAAGAAGTGAAAGGCTACAACGAAAGTATTTTCTTTTATTCCTTAAGGAAGTGTTCACTCTTAGCTGAAAACTTTTCTTTCCTTCCTAAATCCTTCTGTGCATCATGTTAAGAAATTATAATGAAATTTGAATTAAAAAAAAATAGTTATATGTATGGAAGCTATATTAAAAGTGCATTTACATCTTCTGGGGCCATGTGTGAATTCAATGACAATTGCTTTAAAACATATGTGTAAATGGAATGTCTCAGTGTCAGTGCTATATTTTTATATACATTCTATTGCTTTTGAGACCTAATTTAAGTTTCATTAAATATTGCACTTCGAAGGAGTCCTTTGTCCACTGTGCTCATCTCCTTGGATGTGCTAGGGTCTCACACTGCTGTAGCTGCCTACAGATAATAATGAAATAAATTAAATGTCTTTGTATGATAAACTAGCACCATTCAGAATAGTTTAATTTGGCTACTTTCCTACTAAGGCAGTCATCTGTTACTCTTCCCTTTCCATCTATTTCAATGTGTTCAGTATCCCCTTTTGTGTTTGTTTAGTTGAGTAAAGATATTTGCATGATGTGTAGAAAGCCTCTGTTCCAAAGTTGCAAGCGATTTGAAGTAGTGGTTTAAAGCTGTATTTTTTAGTGTTCACAACTCCACAAGATCTTTCCTGTATATTTTTAAGTGATAGCCAGTATCTGCATTGTAATAGTGGAGAGTTTAGGTATAGCTGCCCTTGAAGCATTGTTCTGAAAATACCCAAATTGCATTTACTCTCACATCGCTTCCAAAATAAAACCCTGTATCATTCAGAGAATAATAGCGGCATCTAATTAAAAAGCTCTTTTTAAAAAAGCTTGCAACCAGTATTAGTTCATGACTCTCAAGGCCAGTTGTTTCCTTTTTGTGCTGCCAAGAGTCTTTGTGCAGTCAGAATGTGGTTGTAGGAGAAAATAAGATAAAAGACATTACATTTAGAGGACATAAAGAGGCTGATTTAGATACAGCTATGTAGGAGGGAGACTCTGTTGTAAATCTGGGACAATGGCAATTTGGTTGGATAATCCAGAGAAAGAGAACATTTTCAGAGAGAGAATTACTGTGGAAAGATGTGACCATCAAACAACAGCTAATGGAATTATATTAATATATATTCATATATATTTAATGAATAAAGATATTGACTGTAAATCTGGATAAAGTGAAAAATTTGCACTAAGGAAAAATTCTACTGTGTCATGCACTGGCATGCTTTTGAAGTGAGGGCAAACTTTGGAGAGCTGATCTACAAACAATTTTTAGTCCCTGCTGAGATTATTAGCAGTGGTGCTCATTAAGGTTAATTTATTTCATGTGGAAATTTGTGAGGGCCAGAAGCCTGCCCATCTCCATTGTATAAGTACTGCAGAATTTTCACTGACCTAAGGTGGTTCCTTAATTGTTTGCAATTTATCACCTAGATTAGTACAAATCTTTAACCACCCTGTGCAGCATTGGTTCATAATAGAGGAATGGGATGCAATCAGTCAGCAGCATCCAGGTGATGTGCTTTGACAAACTCAATTCTAAGTGCCTAATCCATCCTAATCCTGATTAGTGTGTAAGTGCTTGGGGCATACCCAGAGGTGAGGTGTTTGCAGAGTGACAACTGCCTACTGAAATTATATGGGCTACTGAAATAACTTTGTTCGTTCATGAATTGTAAATACTTAGCTGTGTCTGGCTTTTTCTTCCTTGTTAAGTTTGCAATAGTTTTCATGTGCTGTGGTCAGAATCATGTCTCTGCTGGCATTGTTTCTTCTTGTTGAAGATAGTCAAGCCATTCTGCTTAGCTATAGAAAGCCTCAATCCCAGCGGAGGCTTGTATGACCTATAATTTTGAATTTTATTACCACTTTTCCTTCAGAATTGATGGATTTATATTTTTTTAATTATCAAAAATCTTTTACACTTTGAAAGAGTTTTGCTGCACTGCACTTGTGAGGAAGAAATGTTTCAGCGTGGATGCTGTAATATAATTTAAAATCAGAGCAGTGTACTTGAAATGTTTTCCCAAAGAGTTTGAAAGTCTGTAAGATGCAAAAAAGCAGAAGTTTTGAAGGAAATCTTATGGAAGATTTTGGTTTTCTTTGGGTTTAATTTTTTTAGTGATGTAAGAACTGTCAGCAAGAGTCTAATATTGTATTACTCTCCACGATAAACATGAGTGACTGGATTCACTGTAGGGCTCAGGCACATAAAATCTAAAGGCACTAAAAACTACTCATGCTCAGGAATTTAAATATAAGATTTTTATTATCTCAAGCAGAACCCAGAACGCTCTCTTCTTGTCAGAGAAAGATTTTGCCTTTACTTTTTAAGTCTCTGATTATTGTGAAAGAAACAGCTGCAAAACTAGTGTAAAAGTCACATTTGACACTATGACCCTGAGTCTTGTATTCCAGAGTGAAAAGGGCACTAGCAATTGGAGGAATGTGCATGAAAAGCTGCTTATCTCCTGGATATGCATAGGTGTGCTTGGCTAGATTTTAATAATCTTTGGCTTGGAGGACATGCGGATGAGAGGCTAAGAAGGAGGTGTCAGTCCTTCTGTTAGCCTTGTTTTTGCTAGCCTTGTCTTGGTACCAGAGAAGCTTTTGTTTGTCGTCTGCCTGACAGAGTTTTATTTCAGCTTTTAGCCGAAGAAGCTTTTGTGCCCTCAATAGATGTTTATCTGTCTCCTCAGTAGCTGCTGCTCAGGGCAAAATGAAGAATCTTGCAAGATCTCTCTGGCCACTTAGGAGACTGTAAGAATGGCTAGAAAAAGATTGAATATATCTGTTTAGAGAACAGATGGGAGCATTGCTGACCATACGGGCAAAAAGCCCTTGTTGCACAGAAGATTTCTGTGTAAAGAAAAATCCTAGACTCCACTATAATGGTAGAGGGAAAACTGTTGCAGTGTTGCAGCAAAGTTGCATGCAAGCTCTTCCTTTCCAAAGGAAAAACTCATAAGGACTGAGATACATGCATCTGGCAGTCTAGCCCCCAAAAATATACTTTTTTTGTTGCCACTCAGTCCTTACATGAATCCTTGCATGCGACATAGGGCAGAAAATACCATCTTAAATGTGTACTTCTCCAGTGGTTTTAGGTTGGTTAGCATTTGCTAACTTTTTATATAGGTCTTTTGCGCCTTTTATGAGCTAGCTGTAAGCAGTGTTTCCATTCCACCCCAGTAATTATGAAGGCTTTGTCTCCTGGCCTGAGAAAGTGATACACGTCTATGTCGGGGTCTCTGACCCAGTAGCATAGGTACCATTCTTACTGCTCTTCTGCAATTTTTTACTTTTATTTGTTCCCCCACACAGAGCCCTATCCCCTCCACCACACAGCACCACCTTGACTTTTCTATTACAGATCTCTAGAGCAGATTCTGATGCACCCTGGAATGCTCTATTTTCAAGTGGATTGGCACAAAGTATTTTCAGCTGCATTCAGGACTGCATTTGAAGCTAAATTAATGCTTGTTCTCAGATGCAGGGAACCAGTGGATGGACTCAACTCTCAAACTACAATCACATGATTTTTATTTCTGTACTCTACACATTAAATTTTACCAGGAGCCAAAAATTTTCTCTTTCTGTATGCAAAGCAGCACTGTAGTTTCAGAGAAACTGAG
Organism: Zosterops lateralis; assembly: GCF_965231275.1. Lineage (NCBI taxonomy): Eukaryota > Metazoa > Chordata > Aves > Passeriformes > Zosteropidae > Zosterops > Zosterops lateralis. The sequence goes on from NC_139800.1 coordinate 51,087,840, forward strand.
TATATAATTTTTTTAACTCATGCTTACTGCCAAATCTGATTGGAAGTCTTTATGTTTCCCCACATGTTAAGATATTCTGAACAACTCGTTCAGTATCAATTCACAAAGCATTTCTCAGGCATCAGACACAATGTAAAATATAGGCAAGCTGCTGTTTTATTAAGAAAACACAGCTGAAGAGTCTTACACAACAACTTAAAGCTTAGAGAGCTTATTCAAGATGTGGCTTTGGTCCTTAGCATAAAGAATTCCAACCCATTATCTCACTTTCTAAGAGCTTGCTTGGCTTTAACAGTGCGGAATTGTGTTTTACTGGGATCTTCTACACTACAGAAAAGTTGAATGCAATGTCTCTAAAACAGAAAGGAAGCATTTTGCTGATCTGTCTAAGTGATTAACTTACTGTATAACAGAAGCTTCATTTCAGTGGAAATGAGAGTGCTGAGGTCTAGACTTTCCTACAGAGAACTACTGCACAGCGATTTCCAATGGTGCTACCTGTTAATTGATACATTCCTTTCTATATTTTCTTTTTATCCCCCTTCATAGTTCCTACCATAAATTCCCTTTTAACAATTCTATTTTGAAATATGATTTTTCATCCATCATTTTTAACAGTAGAGAGTTGTTAGTTTGTTTTGCTCTTCAGAACTTCTAAGAAAACAGGTTCACAACACAAACAGGTTCAGTTGATTCAGGGAATCAACTTTAAAAGATTTCCACATACTCTGTGGGTATACTGAAAAAATAAAGGTGATTTTTAGGATAGGAGAGATGTTATCCCAAGGGTGATCATGAACACATGATCTTGAATCTCTGCAATTACTTTATGAACTTGTCTAATTTTTCTCCCTTTAGCCAGAGGTATGAAAACTAACAGTCCTTTTTATTCTATGTCTTTTCAGTGGCATGATTCTTCAGTATGTTTGTGTAGTCTCATACTTTTTTCATTAATACATTTCTTTTCAAAGCAGAAAATTTAATAATTTAGACAGCAGCTGTCCAACTAAGAAGTTTCTTAAGAAATTCAGGTCATGATGCAGCTTATTAGGAATCTCATTTAACTGAATCTGTGAGGGTTGTATGGTTGCAAAATTATGACAACTGCAAACTTCTGTGATGGTGGCTCACTAGAAAATTTGTCAGACATGCATTTACAATAATCTTGTGTGGAATGTTAAGTACATTATACAGTGCTCTTTGATTGAAATGGCTCACCGACTTCCTGGAATATAGAAAGTATTACAGAAAGTTATTTGTATAACTGAATTTTTTAAAAAACTGTATACCTTATACCAATATGGAAGATAATGAAATAATGTGGTTCGGTGTAACATCATTGATTGAGTTGATCTGAGTCATGACAATTGAAAGCAAGAGTGAGGTAGGTTCAGTACATCAGTTAAACACACTTTATTAAGATGTAGCAGAGCAATGGGCATTTCTCTTTACCTGCCTCATTCTTTGTCTCTGAATAATCCTTCCTAGTTTGAAGAAAAGGTTAAAAACCATGTAGCGGAGCTATGTGCCACTGCAGATTTGGAAGAGACAGCTTTTCACCTGCAAGTTCATAACTTGGAGGCTTTTATCACATAACTGAGTGGGTGTACATATTAGTATATATTAATATTATGACATATAAATAATCTGAGGAAAAACAGTGAAGGGTATTAGAGGATGGGTAAGGGCTTCATAGTTTCATATCTTTGCAATGATGGTAAGAGTACATGCATGTGTGTATGTGAATGCATAAACATACAGACTCTAATCATTACAGAGTTTTTTATACGGTAATTTTTCTGAATACATGCGAAATACACACCAAGGTACAAGATCAAAATATTCTCTTTCCGCATCTGCCCTCTAGGCTCTCTGATTCCACATGTATTTCAGTATGCTACAGCTTTCAGGAACCAGAAGCAGGAGCACATGCTTAGTTGTGTTCAGATTTTTATGAAGGTTATGGTGAAAAAATAGGTTTTGTGAGCCTGTCCTTCCTCTCATCCCTACTGGTTATCCCCAGCACTTGAAGCAAAGATTCAAAGGCATCCAGAGACAATGGTGGGGTCCAGACAAAAGATTTCACAGATGAGTATCTCTTCATTTTATGCGTCCCACCTGTAGAGTCACTGAATTCTTATTTCCTTTGCCTCAAAGTATGCTGGAGATGGCACATTCTTATTTCAGTGTGATTTGATTAATTTTCTAGGGATTAAATTGTGTTTAAGGCTTTATGTCTGTAGTTATACTCTACTCCACGTTGTAATTTTTTTGCTTTTGTTCTCATCTTTTTCCTTCTTGCTATGCACCTGTTGCTGACTATTGATTCTTTTAGATACTGCTAATGTTTTAGGAGACAGGGAAAAAATTATTTATTCATACAATAGTCTTTTGGAAGCCAGCATAAGTACTGGCGTGATAAAAGGCAACAAAATGTGACCCTTCTGAAGAGATGGTATCATACTGACATTTTGTGTTTGTGTTGCAAGAGAATAATCATTAAAATGCATTCTACTTGATCTAAACCTGTGGATTTAAGGTGACAAAGCTGCATGAGCTACACTTGCCTTAAGTGCATCATAAAGCTAGGAACTATAAAGAATGCAATTTCTTAATGTCTGGGTAAGTCTTTCTGTGTTACAGCAGAAAAGTGGAGATCATGGTATCCAGATAACAGGTTGCCTGTAATCTATTTTTGTGCTAGGTTTCAAGTTTCAATTGAACTTTAAAAAGTATTAAACAAAATATGGAAAATATTTACAAATTTTACAGATTGATATATTTAATTTTCCTATGCTTTTAATCTGTATTCAGCTACAAAAATTGATGTACATGGCTGCCAATCCAAACCAGATAAATGTTTCTCATTCTGTTGCTGATTTCATTAATTACTGAAAAATAGTCCTTAAATATTCTCTATGTGAAGATTTTTTGCCATCACAGAAACACAGTATTCCTTTCACAGCTGTGCTAGTCCTGTCTTACCCTGGAAACTGAAACCTGCACATCTTTAACATTAAACTGTTGTTTTTCTGCTTGCTGAGTGATGTATCTCATCCAGTTCCAAGGACTTGTGAACCTTAAGGTTCCTCAGATGGATTTGAACCTGCTCCTCTCCTAGGGCAGGTCGTTCTGCTTTCTCACAGTCTCTGTCTTTGCCTTCAGCAAAATAATAAATCTACCCTACTAGTGCAGGGATTCTTTATAAATATGTTGGACAAAATAGTGCCTGGCATTACTGGTTAAGACGAGAAGAGTACTCATAATTCATATTATGGAATCATAATTTAGTAAAAATGCTAATGCTTAACAGTCAAGAATGTAAAAGACAGTCCATGACGCTGAGTTTGGTGACAAGTTCTGTTGGTATTTCTGTGAAAAATCAGTACAGCTTTCAAGTAAAGCAAATAGAAAGCAAGGTAACAGTTCTGCATTTTGTCAGTTAGGAATCCCATGTCTTTTGTGTGTTTTCCATTAAGAACAGCTTTATTTTTTTTTTTTTTTTTTTTTTTTTTTTTTTTTTTTTTTTCATGCTTCTGTCTTAACTGATTTGGAGATTGTTTGCCTGAAAATCTCACTTTTTCATTTCAACAGTACATGTATATTTTTGTTTTGTTTAGTAAATAAAAACACCTAATCACTATTCAAATGCTGCTTACATTTTAGCATAATGTAAATTACATTTGATTTATAATTAAACACATTTTCATGGTATGTCTTACAAGTGAAAGCTCTGTCTGTAACAGAAGCAATAATAGTGTTTTTCTTATTATATTGTTTCACTGAACTGAGGTCTGTCATGCAAGAACATGACAATTAAGTCAATCTGAATTAGCACTATGTAGCGCTTATTAGCCAGTGGGTTTGGGGAAAATTAGAAGAGTTCATCAAATTCATTGTCGTAGTTCTTCCATGATACTTGATCAACTTCTAGCTATCAATGTTTCAGAGAGTTTTGAGGTGATCATAGAGTATGGGGAAAGTTATATTGAAGGGATAGAAGAATGAACAGTGCAGGAAAAAAATGAAGACACAGAGGAAACAGTCAACAAGTCATAACTTGTTGAATCATTTATAGTGCAAACTGGAAAGGAACTAGTGAAATTACAGACTGGGACTTAAGGAAGATGTTCAGGTAAGGAGATGAGAAAGGGAGAATGAGCACAAAGGAGTAGTCAAATTTAAAAAATGTGAGCAGTATTAAAATGTAAAATTTAATAACTAGTGAAAAATTGTGAGGCAATGTAACATCTCGACAAAAAAAAGTTAGTAGGGAAAGCTGCAAGATACGGGTTTTTTTCATTTTTTTTCATATTAAGTAATAATTTTCATACTAAGTAAATGAAAATGCTGTAACATGATATAGAAAAAGTACCAAAGTGTGTAAAATGACCCATTTGATTGAGACTGTGTGACATTACCATTTTACTGTTTCTGCAAGGCTGCAAAAAGAGCTCTTAGTGATTTGAACTGGAGACAACTATGCTCAAATCTAAATATGTAGGTTGATAACCTTAATAAAAAACATACCAAGATCAGTCCTGTGGAAGTAAGCAGGGATAATTGTGGTGTGAGGCTCTATATTGTGTAAGGATAATGCAGTCTGATTTATTAATCTGAAAAACTTCTGGTGACAGGAGCAGAACAGCCAAATCATTATGGAACTGAAGATTATTCCCAAGAAATTCAGTTGTCATTGGTGACAAAGTAGCTAATCTAGATAGTTACTGTGAAATGACTGCTGTAGTAATAAATGACTGAATATTCACTGAACTGTTGTTTATATATGGAATCATGTTTTACAGGGATAGAAATCTCGTCACTATAAACCCTGAATAAGGGTTCATGTGTGAAAGAAGAGCACTGAAAACTGCACTTAATAAAATGTACAAGTGACTATTTGTTTGCCTCAACAGGCTGAGGGTGGCTGTGCCACAGCAGCCACATTCCCTTTGCTGATCTCAGACCTTACCTCCTGCAGGATCACCAGCAAAGGACCAGGCTGCGTGTCATAGGAGGCACACTTTGCTTCTGGGTAAGATAGGCACTGAGTGTGCCATGTTGTCATGTGCTTTGTGCACATATCTAACAGGATTTGGTATGGAGTAGGGCAGGTGCCAAGGGCTAGCTTCAGTTTTGGGCATTCAGCTAGCTCTGTGTTTGCCCATTTTCTTTTGAGCAGGGGATATTCCCATGACTGTTCATGGCAGGAGTGTGCTAGCAACTAATAAGGGTAGTGGTCCATTCTTGCTGAGAAATTGCAAATGGTGGGGAATTTTGCAATGAAGGGTGTTCTTGGAGCAGGTCCATCTGTGAGGCAGCTCTGATATGCTGGGCATTTCCATGGCATTTCCTCACGTATGTGGGCAAGATGAGCTATCATTGGTTCTCTGTGCACAACGCGAGTCTGTTAAATGTCAAGCAATCTGCAAAGACACTTCTCTCTGCTTTGCCACCCTGATATCAGCCAGGCTGCCGTGTACATCTGTTCACTGGCTCTGTTTATGTAGGAATGTAATTCTGTCAGTAGGCTAGTATTTGGGAAATGTAGACTAATAAATTCTGATGCATGTTAATAAATTTAATTTTCTATAAATTTATATGGGCTTATGAGCTTGAGACCATCAAAGGTAAAGTTACATGGGAATGAATACTCTACTGAAGACCTGATAGGGGTCTCAGTATCTGAATTTGTTCTGCTTTTTTTTTTAAATGGAAAGGAAAGCTTTTGATAACATATATGATGCAACATTTTTAAAGGTGGTTATTTTGATACATAAAGGTGGCAATTATTATTTTTGTATTAAACAATGAGCATTCCCATATTTTTTCCCTTCAGGTGTGAAAAGTACTGACATGATTCAGCTGGGATTTTTAAATGAGCAGCACAGATCAATTAAAATAAGATGCTTGTAGTGATGGAAAATTACCATCTTCATTGATGTTGAGGTGAAGTAGATTGCAGAGCTGTTTCACAGGAAATCTTATGAGTACCATCACACTGTTTATCTTCCACAATTCAGCATATACTTTTGCTAACTCATTACTTTGAAAAAGTACTTTAAGAGTCCCAAAATTTCAAAGGTAAATCAAAGAAACTGGAGATAATAACTGAAGAAAGCTTTTTACTTTTTTCTTTTCCTTGTTCATAGAATAAAGAGAAATTGGTAGTAATTGTGGAGTGGCAAGCGGAAATTGTTTCTAGCTAGGTTCCTACAAAGTCATTGTGGGAATGAACACTTTTTTGAGTGTGTGCCTATATCTGCCTGTATTTTTTTTATGATTTTACTCACTTTGAGACAGGCTATTCTTTATTTTTTAATCTAGGGCAAAGTCAGTCATCCAGCTTTCAAAAGCAGACTTTCAGAAAGGTTCTCTGGAAGTGAGCTGCAATAGTGAGGTCAGAAGAATAGATCAGGGACAGGTAAAGGGACAGAAACCTTTTAACCAGGCACAGTTGACAAAGAAAAGTGTCATTGGGAATATATCCAAGCCCAGCAGATCAGAGGTAGATTCAGGTAGAACTGTTGATTATAGTCCAATCCATTGGGTAAAAATATACAACTCTAAAGTTATATAGTCATATATATTTACTACTAGAGTAATCTGCCTAAATATATGTATACGTATGTATCTATGTAATTAAGGATATGAATGTGTGTGCATGTATATATATATCTGTGTTTATGTATAAATTTGACTGTAGTGCAAACATTAAGAATAAATCATCTACTTGATTTAAACTATAAACATCTACTGCATCTGAGTGGTTAAGAAGGCAAAAAGGGGAGAAGAATCTTTTGTGACAGCTAATGTTAGAGATCTTTTCCTGAAGTTCTAATTGCATGAGTAATAACTTGTTGCCTCGCGGTGAGGCAAGTGCGACCTGGTTCAGAGCGAGACCACAGCGGTACTTACAAACTGGCCGGACAAATCACACATGACGCCAATGTGGTGAACGGTGAAATGTGTTTATTTCCTGTAGGCACCCACTTAAGTAACCGCGGTGTGCCCATGTCATTTCCTTAGGGGTGGTTTACAATGTTATAACGGGGTGACGTCATGGAGAGGAAGGGGCCCTGCCTCCTCATACAGCCCGAGATCTTCTGAGCGGCTTTGGCTAACTACATAACTAGAAGATTCAGCCTGGAAATATTTACTAGACACTTCTGTGAGCCATTAGTTCAACTTTAAACAATGCAATAGCACTCCCAGTTCTACTGCTTGCAGCCAAAAATTACCTTTTTTTTTTTTTTTTTTTTTTTTTTTTTTAATTTGTGCGCAGGGAAAAGACTAAAAAGCTTTTTTTTCCCCCTTCCCATGTATTTTCATGATTTAGAGATGTACCTGAAGCCCAATTCAGTAACTCAATTTAAGTAATTATGAAAAATGCCCTTCTCTTACAAATCTTTACACTAAATGTACAATTAAAGGAATCTTTTCTTGACTTCAGAACTCAGCTGTGAGATTATTTCCTTCCCCCAAAACCTGATATTCCAGCTATTGGCCTTCTTAATTAAATAAAAGTATAGTTGCTTTAATGTCTTAGGTGTATCTCCTGCATGAGGTAAAGCAAAGGAGCAAATTTGCATTTACTGATTAAGGGTGGATTTATGAGCTTCTACCACAGCCTATATGTACTCCAAAGAAGACATGTTTTACCTGATTACTCAGATTCTTTTGCTCGGAATAAATACAGTTACTTCAAAATTTCAAAGACATGTTAGATTGGTGGGGAAGTAAGGGACAATGTTTCACTTCAGGGTGTGTTATGCATTTAATATTGTATTTTTGAAACAGAAACAAAACATTTTGATATTTCAGAAATTTGAGAGAGACACCCCCCATCAGAATTACTTAATTTATTTTTCTTTAAAAATATTGCCCTGAGTTAAATCAAAAATGTTTGATTTTTTTTGTTTTACAAGATTGCCCAGGAACTGACAGTTTACAGCAGAGGTCCATGACATAGACCTAAAGACATAGTTCTCTTATGCTCTATGTAAATCTTGCAATTACTGTTTAAATCAAAATCTGGCTTTAACAACCTATTTTTACTTCATTCACATAAACATACACAGAAAATATGGAGTGAAACTCCTCTATGTATGTATGAAGTTGTGTTGCAGTGCATTTGAGATTTACCCAAGTCCTGCATGCTTATGTTACTAGTTTTGTAATGGTTTGTCTCTGTGTCCCCATGATCTAACCCCCTGTTGGTTTTTCCCTGTTTGTGAGTCCTGTCAATCACCCTGCAACCCAGCCCAAAAACTTGGAAAATTCTAGTGGGGCTGTGAAGTGATTTCTCAAGTTCTCAGTTCCCCTCCTTCTTTTATGTATAGAATTGTATTGTTAATTGCCCTTCTGTTCTGGGTCACTCCCCCTGTTCTTAGATTGGTTCTAGATTGTCCCCTGCCTTTTCCCCACCCCCTGTACTGTCACGGTGCCTGCCTTGTGTCACTCCCCTCTGCCAGCCCTGGCACCACGGCAATAGGGTGGCTCTTGGCTGGGCAGGAGCAGAGTTGCAGCTACGGCGTGAGTGAATCAGAAATGGGACTCTTCCGAGGTTGAAGCAACTGGGTTTATTGAGGGATCCTCACCCCAGGGCTGTGCCTCAGGAGAGACTCCGAGCACTTGGGTGCGAACAGTTTATAAACTTGGGCGTAGCTCAGGGCAGGGAAGAACATGGGACCAATAGGGAGCAAGTAGGGCGTGGCTCAGGGTATAACAGACATACAGAACAACAAATCATATTGAACTGGGAGGGGGAATTCCTGGATCCTGCCCAATCACCTGATGCCTCTCCTGGAACTTTCCAGACGTGAGGAGAGGTCTCAGAGTGACTGGCAGGACCAAGGGGTTATATAACAAGTGATTGGCAGATAACAGATGCAGCAAGAAACCAAGCAGGGAACAATAGGAGGGGGGTACAAAGAACAAACCATTTAACAGTAAAACATACAGAAAACACGCCATGAAAATGGAACTTATTATCCGAATGCATCATGCACCGCCACACTGTACTTAAGCCAAAACCCAAGGGCCAGGACTCACTTTCATGTGGCCCCTCCGGCTGAAATTAAAGCTGGTTGCTACCCACGTGGGAGTCCTCATTTCTTCTTCCACACCATTTGCCACACTTCTGCCTGAGGTTCAGACCCACCAAACCTAAAATGTACAAAGCCGTACCCCTGAATGCAGACTTGGTGAGCGAGCTAGCCAGTAAGCAGCCCCGAACACCTGCATAGCTGGCACCCAACATGGGGCTTGAATCTTGGCGGCCCCGAACACCCACAAAGCTGTGTGGAAAAGAATGTTGCTCTGCTTTGTATTTTATTGTATAGTAGGTGGAGTTTTATTTAATGTATCTCTGTTCCCATGAAATTCAAATATGTTATTGTTAGAAAGCTGTAAAAATACTCTTGACTGTAGGATCTATCAGCTATCATGTATCTTCTTTAAATTAGTTCCTTCTGAGAAATGCAAAGACTGTCTTTTAACTGAGTTGCGTTTTATTTTTGTTTGTTTTTAAAAAGTCTTCTTCTAACTCCTAACTAACTGGTTTTTTTCCTAGCACAGCGTTTTACATTCTAGCTAGTTTTGAGGGGTTGGAAATCGAAATCTACTGAAAAATACCTAAGTCTTCTGGAAGATGCAGAGAAAATCTGGAAGGGGCTTCTTTTTAAGCTTCAGAAGCTTATCAGAGTTACCAAGAGGCCTTATGTTTGTAGGGAGAAGATGGCCTAGGAGCTCACATGGAGAAAATTGTGGTTTGTTTTACAATTATATCTGCTTCATCTAAAAATTATGCCAGGAGCCTGGTGTAATCATCAGCGGTAGCCCTGCAGACCAGAATAAACTATTTTTAATGTACTCTTAATAATGAAAGCAATTTGTAGGTTTCAGGGAATACTCTTCACGTGAAACACACCCAGTGAAAGCTGTGATTTGATGCAGGTGACCTTGACTGGGCTAGTAAAATATATTTACCGCCATTTAAAAAATTTAGGCTTTTTTTGTTGTCTATTAGGTGTTTATAACAACTTTATAGTATCATGAGAGAAACAAAATCATTCTCATTACACTTACAATATCTGAAGTTTTGGGCTGCAAAAGTACCTAATGGCTGTTCAAGTTAAGATTAACATCTCAAATGAACAGTCCTCTCATGAAACAAACAAAAGTATTAGTGTATAAATATACTAAACTTTACATAATTAAATCCAGGCAATAGGGACTGTTGAGGAAGGCTGAAGGCATACTTTCATGATCATTTGTTTGCATCATATGTGATTTAAACAGCTCTGCCTTCTTCAGAATGTCTTTTTAAAAAAACCCCAAATGGTTATCCTGGTTTTAGTAAGGCATCAAACATCAGAGTGTATCTTTTGAGATGGAAATAGTAGACTCTGATGTCTTTCCTCAAACACAACATTCAGTGGTGTCAGTCTGAGCTTGCCTTCTGTAAAGGTGTCCCCCCCACATGCTGAAACCTGATAGCTTAGCTTTGCCTGAAGTTATGCTTTAAACTAAAGCAGTTGGAGAAAAAACCAATAGTGATTTGATCACTTTCTGTGATGCTCAACAGAAAGTCTTCTAATTGCCAGTTTCAGAAAGAACTCTGCTAGATGTTCTTTATTTCTCTTTAAACGAGTGTTTTGTCCAGTTTGATACAATTTTTGTGAAAGGTCATTTTCATTCACCCTAGACATGTGCTGCAGTGACTCATTGTCCATAAGCATGCTGTTATTCAGAACTTTTCTCATCCTGTGTAAAAATAGACAGTGAATATAAAGTTAATGTATTTTAAGTGCTTCAGGCATATTCCAATTCAGTATTAACAATTATTGGAATACTTCCAAAATATTTAGAGTATATAACTTTCAGTTGTTTTAATCTTTAATTAATGGCAAGAGTTTCTTAAAAAAGGTATCATATTGTCAATTGAGGGACTAATCAAGAAACTTCATGATATATGTAGAGCAAGCATTAGAATAAAAATAAAAGTGGTTTATGTTCCAATCCACAAACATGTACTAGGTGTGTGCATGTATCTCTGCAAAGGTGAAGAGAGGACTATATGTGCAGTGTCCATATCATGGACTGATTTTGTGAGATGCTGAACACGAGGAAAACAAAAAGGTTTTAAAAAGTCCCATCCGTGGACATTAAAGACATTGATAGCAGACATAAGAGAGATCAAGGAAATGTATTTGAAGTTGGAGATGAGACAGAGAAGTGTTGAAAGAAAAGTTATTTATTTTGAGGAGGAAGAATTATGTCTCAGGTTATGAAAGATCTTGCTTTAAAAAAACCCAGAGTGATTGTAGCACTCAAAAATCTTTCAGGAAGACAAATAATAAGCATAATAATGGCTCTGGTTTGTTGTGTAATCATGTGTAGTGTGAATGCATTATGTTTAACTGCTGTTCAAATGCTAACGTTTTCTGTTGTGCTTAGGGCTTGAAAACACCCACACTCTGTTTGAAATTCACTTTTGTTTCAAACTGAGATCCTAAGTGCTGCATAAGCATTTGTCAGACTGTATTTATTGAGGTGGAAAAAGTCAATGAAAAAATCAGAGTGTGACCTTCCACACTGTCTAAATGCCTTTCACCCTCACTGCCACCCTCACTGATAAGTCTTTTAGCTTCTTTGGAAAATCAATCATTTTGCTAGTTTACAATGCTTTTGCGATTGGAGTCCAATAGTTTCCAGCATATAAAATAGTTTGCTGTAATGATTTTTTTTGTTTGTTTGTTTGTTTTGTTTTGTTTTGTTTTGTTTTTCAAATTGTTTTATTTTTGGTCTTCTTTATACCAGGAAATAGATATACCAAACTTCATCAGAAAAGTTGTTCTCATTATTTCTAATGTAAACCTGGATATTTGAAAGTTTACAGTGTTATAAATGTATATTATAAAGTTGGCTTTTCGCAAGGTTTGTGCTATATGATTAATAACATTGTGGTAAGGATATAGGATATAAGCTTTTTTTTTCTGCTTTTAGTAAAGAAAATCAGGCATAGTGTTAGTAGTTGATGTAGTATGCTTAAACTGTCTGTTTGGTCAGGGTAACATCCAGTAAACATGTAAAGAAGACTCTGCCATTGATATACCAACTATCAGCATCTCCCATCTAAAGAAAGCATGGACCAAGGCCCGAGCTGGAGGTGATAATGAGGACACAGCCCAGAAACACATGTGCTCTAAAAAGGCAGACCCAAGGAGGGACCATGCAAAACAGTTCCTGGAATATGGAAGCTAGTTTACGTAAAAATATGAATATTCAACAAACTGATGCAATAGAAAGGGTATTTAACGAATGTCTCTGATATAGCAGGGTGTGGACTTGGCTGAATGCTAAGTCACCAGCCAGCCGTATTTTCCTTTTTTATCTCCTAATTGTCTTAATTTTTTATTAAATCCATCTCTTAAAATTTACCGAGAAAGTGAACCTCCTTTTTCACAACAGGAATAAGAAACTAAAGTCATGAGACTCCAGCCAAGTTCTATCAGTCTGAGAGCCTGCTCAGTAAATTTTATTATTTTGGAGTATGCAAATGTTTCTCATGCCTCACATCTCAGTGAGTTCACTTCTTTCCTTTGTAAACTGAGTTAACATCAAGTTAAGTGTAAAACACAGTTACAGCCATGACTCTTGTTTGTAACTTCCCCATGCATATGAAACTGAAATAAACTCCTTTCATCAAAAGTTTACCAAACACCATTTTCATTGTTCTCATATCCTCAGCATGACAAAAGCATACAGACTTTTCTTTATGCCACAGTGCTAAATGTCTGTAGGAGACTCTCATGCATATGTAAGCTGTTCAAACAGAGATACAAAAAATGCAGAAAATACAAACTTAGGGTAAATTATTGTCCTGATCATGATAGTTTCTTGCCATGTCATTATATCTGGTAACTCACACCCAGTGGGCTGAAATAATTTCTGAAGAGTGTAATACTGATGGAGGGAGGAAAACTGTTACTTTTCTGAACAATCTGGAAGCATGGGTTTGCAGGCTTTAAATGGAAATCTAGGTGACCTGGGGAAAATGTGCAATAATGGATGGAAATGTCACTTCTATCTCTTAAGTGAAGTCTTCTTAATACAAAGAGATGCTCTTCATTTGAATTCCTAGTGTATTATTTTGTGGGTAATTTGGTAAAAAAAGATTTTTACCAAACAGCTGTAACAAATGTTGCAGCTTTCAGGTTTGGTGATCCAGCAAGTCATTCACATATTTGAGATGTTGAAGACCTAATCTTGGGGCTTTTTCTTGACAATTTTGACTTCCAATTTTCCTGCCAGGTGCTGATTTAAATCTTATCAAATTGCAGGTGAACATCGCATCACGATTGTTTCATCCTAATTTCATAATAACTCTCCACCTGTCTGTCATTCATAGCAGAAGGAAAAACATGTCTGTCCACAGAAGCTTGTCTTTGTGGAATGGTCTTTGGAAACTAGCTTGGCCATATCACTCAGATAATTATAAATAATTCACTTAGATAATTATAAATAATTGAATTAGTTGCACTCTGGTAAAGAATTGAATCAATTGAACATTTCTTTATAATTGGATCTTAAAAATGAGACCTCTGAAAGTGGAAATGTTTCGTACTATTTAGATGTAATTAGCATTTGTATAAAGTTTTATATTTTAACAGAAATGCAGAAAAAATTACCACAGTCTACCATTTGTGTTAGTAACATTAGCTGGTTTTGTACATGTCATCAACAAAGTTGTTAATTGTAAATTTTCAAGGTCATAGAACTTTGCAAGGTATTATGAGGAAACTGTTGGCACAATGAGGCCCAGATTCTGCAACTGATGTGAACTGCAACCAGTAGTTCTCAGCAACTGAGCAGCTCATTTGATCTATTGAGAGTGTATCACTGTTCCCAGTTCACCCTCCAGCTTGCTCTGGGCTCGTTGTGATATTGTGAAGTTTTAGGCAGGTCCAGATCTGGGCAGAATCATGCTTATTTCAGAGAAGGAGCAACTTACAATTGGTAGTAAAAAGGTGTTTATTCAGGGCAGAAGCCCAGGTGGTCGAGGCTTGAGTGTGTGTCTGAAAGTGAGAGACCAGAGAGAGCGATTTTTGGTCTCTCTTGTTCTTATGAACAGGGGTGTTACTGAATACAAATTAAGGGGAGTGACCCAAAGGAGGGGATGTGACATTACCATTTAGGGTTTGAAGGGAGTGGGATGTTACCTGAGGCCTCGGCAGAGCCACCTGGCCTGGCCAGAGCCATCAAGATGCTTGGGTGTACCCAAGATAAGATACAATAGGTCTACAGTGGCCCAGGCCGGGCTATCAGAGACATACAATGGGCTGGCCCGGGGCCTATTGATCACATACAATAGTCTGGGCCTGGGCCATCAAGGGAAGTGAGGATGTGGGGGTTAGGAATGAAATCTTACAAAACCTCATTAACAAAAATTATAAAGAAATTAAAAATCTTAATTCCACACCACTACAGGAGTGTTGGGCTATTTTGCTGAAAGCAGAACAGACACCTCATTTGCTCTGTGAGCTGCAGTACTTGCAAAGAAAATAGACTAATTTTATGGAAAATTCTCTGACAGCTGTATTTGTGATAGATATCCACCCATCCATCCCTCTGGTTGTGTATAAAGGTTTGCTCTGTTCAATACTGACCAGAGAAAATGATCTTCGATCATATGAGATTAGACTTGTATGGTAAAATTTCCACTTCACTTCCTAAGTTTACAGAGGAAGTTCAAGCAAAAGTGATCACGAAAAACACTGACTGAAAAAGTCTTTTTTTTAAAAACAATAAAAAAAAATTAGTTTCATACATACACAAAAATCCTTATGAAGGTTGAAGGTCTCATTTTGTGTTCCAGCATTCAATTTATAACTCAAAACATTTCAGAACAAAATATCAAACTACTTTGCCTAAAAGGGTCACACCAAAATGCTTCAGCTTGTCAGAACTTTTTCTTCTGTTCCCTTTTATGTATTTATTTCTGAATGATGAGTATAACCCAAGTGAAAATAATTTCAGCTAAGTTCCTCTTACAGAGTTTGGACTGGTGACTTGGCATTTCACTTTTGAGGTGTATGAAGTAGGATTCCATAAGTCGTTCTTTTGATATCAGAAATTGTAGCTCACAGGACATTCAAAGCCTTATCTTCTTTTGAGGTAAATTTTTATTTATTCTATTTAACGCCTTGATTCCAACAGTTGATTGCAGTTTCTTTGCTCATTTTTTCTGGTGGTACAGAATCCGGGTCCAGGCCACAGTTTTTTGTTGCTTTATTTTTTTTCTTTTTTGGTCTGAATTTTTGCAGTCCCACTTTCCACATGCACATCACTTTTATTTGAGTAATACTTTATCACTTTGTCCTATTATGATTTATTAAACCAATAGATCATTGGAGTGATAGCTGGCTCTGATGATGCATGATCTAATACATCATAAAATCAGCACCTCATTGGGATTATGCATTACATAAGATTGATAAATAAAATCCTTCCCCTTTTTACTAGTTGTAAAGGGGACTGTTAATAAGGCCTGGTATGGCATTAGAATGAGAATATTAGAATAAAGTGAGATTGCGATTTCTAGTTTTAACTTCTATTTTCTCTCTTGAAGACAGAATGGAAAAATGTATGTCAGAATCATTTTAACTGTAGCTGCAATAAGTAAGGGAAATGTAAAGCAAGCCCATCCTTTAGACAAAATGCAATACTATGCAGTATTACTCAGTGTGAAGTTTCTCAAAATAATCATTCTCCCTCTTGCAAAATAAAGCTATTTTCACTTACAGCCCAGTTCAAGTTGTGAGAAGTCAATTGCGTGGACCTTAGTATGCTTGAAGTCAATCATTGCAGAAGAAAGCAGAGAAAGTTTGAGAACCACTATAAAAAGATCTTCAAGAAATCATTTCCAAGTTGTCTTCAAATGTGGAAGATTTGTGTGCACTTTGTTGGATAGGCAGATGCATTAGTTTACTGCCACTAACCAACTCAGATTTACTTATATTTATTAAAGGCATGAAAAAAACACCCACATAAAATGCACAAACAAACATGTAGAAGAATACTTTTCCTCAAAACTAGTGGAATAGATCATGCCTCTTTGCCTCTTGACATTTTAATCTCTATAATATAGGAAATGGGGAGCTATGAGACACGGGAGAGATTACTTAGAAAGGAAAAATACACATACTTAAAAGCTTACTTAGAAGACTCTCACCTCTCCTACCCAGAGACAGGAATCCGCTGGTATGTTCATATTGTAATTTAAGAACAAAAAGCTTGGTAATTAGAATTAGAGTGGCCCACAATGACTACATTTTTTAAGTTCACCTGTGGAAAATCCTCAATTGTAACAGCATCAACTTGTTATAAATGCAATGGCAAATATCGGATAAATAAAAGACAATTTATTAATAACAAAATATCGAACACCAGAAAAATGAGAAAGCCACAAAGATAGGAAATGGTCAGCGCCGCGCTGGGTGGATAGGGGTCCGCACCGGGGTACAAGACTCCCAAATCCACGCCGATGCAGCTTTCAGTCCAGCATTTTATAGGGTTTTTCTGCCCTTAGGCAGTCCAGGTGTCCAGGATGGGCTGAATAGTCCGAATTTCTTTTCGATGGCCTTCCTGGATCTCGTCAGGTCTCATTGTCTCATTCTGGGAAAAACTCTTTCTTATGTCAATTTCATGTGTTCGTCTTATGCTGATTTCATTTTGCTTGTTGCGCCAGAGAGTTGATGAGATCGCCAGAGAGTTGATGAGATCGGCATCGTTGTCACAAAGGAATTTCCTCCTTGCATTGGCAAGGAAGTGATTCTTATCGAGGTTGGCCAGTGTCTTTGTCTAGCTTGATGATGTTCATCCTGTCTTTGCAACTGAGACTGGCAGGCTGGGGGGGAAACGATTAGCCCTATACTGGATTTCGTAATTTTATTAACCTTATTCCTTATTACACATCAGGTTATTATTTTATACCCGAATTTTTGCCCAAAATTTATCACAAACTAAACTGCTTCATGTTGAAGGTATTGATTTTCTTGGGGTCTTCAAAATACATAGCAGTCGGTTGAGTCTTCTTCCCTCTTTCTTCCCAGTTTTGCAGCTGTTGTGATTTCACTCCAGCTACCAGGCAAGCCACTTGCACAGTCCTCCTCCAACAAGACTGGGGACAGAATAAGAAGGGTAAAAGCCAGAGAATTCATGGGTTGAGATAAAGACAGTTTAATAGGAACATCAAAAGCAGTGCACACAAACAAAGCAAAACAAGAAATTCATTCAGTGATTCTCGTGGGCAGGCAGGTGTTCAGCCATCTCCAGGAGAGCAGGGCCTCACCACAGTTAACAGTGACTCAGGAAGACAAATGCCATCACTTCAAAATCTCCTCCTTCTTCCCCCAACTTTATATACTGAGCATGATGCCATATGGTCTGGAATTGGAGTCAGCTGTTCCAGCTGTGTCTCCTCCCAATTACCTCACCCCTGTTGCCACAGTGGCCACGTGAAAAGCAGAAATGTCTTTGGCTTTGCGTAAGCTGTGCTCAACAACAACAAAAACATCTCTATATGATCGATCCTGTGTTCAGTGCAAATCCAAAACAGAGCCCCACATTGATTACTGTGAAGAAAATTTACCCCCAGCCAAAACCAGCACATCAACAAAGTATACACTTGTTGCAGAGGAGATCTTACTACTTCAACTCAAAGTGAGAACTTTTTTTCCCAATATGAAGTTCAGAGGTCCATTCTAAATTTTTGCAAAGGCTGAGGAAGGATTTCTGTCAAACTAAACATATTTATGAGATGTTGTTAGCTAATTTAATCAAAACTGCATTTCTCTCCTTTCATCTCTTTTGGATAGCAGTGGTTACAACCAAACCCAGAACATTTCTTATAATTTGCTATCAACCAGAAAAAGGGAATACTGGGAGCTAAGGAGTCTGGCTTTGCCTTTCTTAGGAGAAGGAGAGAAAGAAAGAGAGAAAGAAAGAGAGAAGGGGAAGGGGAAGGGGAAGGGGAAGGGGAAGGGGAAGGGGAAGGGGAGGGGAGGGAAGGGAAGGGAAGGGAAGGGAAGGGAAGGGAAGGGAAGGGAAGGGAAGGGAAGGGAAGGGAAGGGAAGGGAAGGGAAGGGAAGGGAAGGGAAGGGAAGGGAAGGGAGGGGAAGGAGAAAGGAAGGAGAAAGGAAAGGAGAAAGGAAAGGAGAAAGGGAAGGGAAGGGAAGGGAAGGGAAGGGAAGGGAAGGGAAGGGAAGGGAAGGGAAGGGAAGGGAAGGGAAGGGAAGGGAAGGGAAGGGAAGGGAAGGGAAGGGAAGGGAAGGGAAGGGAAGGGAAGGGAAGGGAAGGGAAGGGAAGGGAAGGAAAGGAAAGGAAAGGAAAGGAAAGGAAAGGAAAGGAAAGGAAAGGAAAGGAAAGGAAAGGAAAGGAAAGGAAAGGAAAGGAAAGGAAAGGAAAGGAAAGGAAAGGAAAGGAAAGGAAAGGAAAGGAAAGGAAAGGAAAGGAAAGGAAAGGAAAGGAAAGGAAGATATAGATTCTTAAACTTTAAGCTGAGCTGGCTGGAAAACAATTTCTGCTGACTTCTGGAAGTTACCTTAAGTTACTGGCACTTCTGATCCTATTTCCTTCCTAACAATCCTTCAATAGATCTGCAGAAAGAGATGTAGAAAATGAATGGTAAAAGATCATTGAAATGGCTCCCCTTGATTTCTGCAGCCCTTTGTACTGACTGTGCACATTTACTTTAAATATATTAACTTCTATGCTGTCAAAGAAAAAATAGTTTTGACAAATAGTAGCTTAGGCTTAGAAGTATATATTTTTTGCAAAACAACCCAGAAACTGGCACTTTCATTCACAATGATTTGGGAAAGTAGTTAAATGTGAGCTTGAATTCTAGCATGAATTTCTGAAACCTACTAACAATCTCTGAATCAAGTTATCAATTTTTAGTGCCAATTAGCATGCGATATTCCTGTTTATTTTCTTTAATTATGCAGCCATAGAGTTAGTTTTTGTTTATAGGAAAATCATAGAATTGTATAAGGGCTTGGGATGGAAGGGGGTCTTCAAAATTATGTAGTGTCAACCCCACTGCCATGGACAGGGATAGCTTCCATTAGACTATATTTCTCAAAGCCCCATCCTGCCTGGCCTTGAATATTTCCAAAAATGGGGCATCTGTAGCTATTCTGAGATTCCAATGCCTCACCACCCTCACAGTGGAGAATTTCTTCCCAATGTCTAATCTAAACTTGCCCTTTTTAAGTTTAAAGCCATTCCTCCTAATCCTATAACTACATGTCCTTGTGGAAAGTCCTTCTCCATCTTTTCTGTACATCCCCTTCAGGTACTGGAAGGCTGCAGTGTGATGTTCCTGGACCCTCTCCTTCTCTGACCCGATCCTCTCAGTCCATCTTCACAGGAGAAGTTCTCCAGCCTTCTGATCGTCTTCATGGTCCTCCTCTGGATTCACTCCAAGTCCACATCCATCAGATGCTTGATGTGGCACTCCAGGTGAGGTCCCATGCAAGAGGAGTATGAGAGGGATAATCAGCTCCTTTGCGCTGTTGACCACACTTTAGACGGAGCCCAGGATAAAGCTGGCTTTATGGGCTGGTGGGTGCACATGGCCGCTTCAGCCTCTCACCCACCAGCACCCTCTTCTTCATGTGGCTTCTCTTGATCCATTTCCACCTGGATCATCCTCTGTGATTGTGCTTGGAATTACCCCAACCCCAGTGCAGCGCCCTTGCACTTGACCTTGACGAACTTCATGATGTTTTCACGGACACTCGTCTCAAGCCTGTCAAAGGCCTTCCAGATGATATTTCTTCTCTCTAGTGCATCAGCTACATCACTCAGTTTGGTGCTCAGCAAGTGTGCTGAGGGGCTGTGGATCCCACTGTCTATGTCACCACCAAAGATGTCAAACAGATGTAAAACAAGCTGTAAAACAAACAGATGTAAAGCGGTAGTGGGCCCAGATGTAATTCCAGGCCTCTGTGCAAACTGCATTGCATCATTTTTTCTGGATGCCTTTGCAAAGCTCTGATGAGAATTCCAAGAACAGAATGAACAGAAATGTGCAATCTGTCCAAATTTTAGAGGGATTTTTCCTTAGTTTCTGGTGAGGTTAAAGACATCCCTGATTGAAATTTGCTGGCACATTATTCAGCCTGCCTACAGTAAGTCTTAACTATCATGTGCTGTAGCTGCAAATCCAAAGATGCAGTTTTTGGCTCCCTTGAAATAGTATGTTGTGGTACATCTAGAGCTTTGCTGCCTTGTTTTGTGGAAGGAACAGCTTTATGGAAATATGTAACTCTCATTTCACACTAAAAAACATGCTGGGAAGTGTTGTGGCAATATTTTTTGATTATGAAAATACTTTTACTCAAAAACCTTATCTGGACTATTGACTTGTTTCAGTGAAACCTCATGTCTTTTTGAAAAAATCAAATTTTCACTTAAATTTGCTTTTCTTTCTTGCAAAACTAAGTTTCAGAACTTAGATTAATTCTGAAACCTTTCTGTTTCGCTGTAAAAGATCTTTTAATAAATCTCCAATGTTAAAAAAAAAAATCTGTTTTAAATTTAAACATAGTGTAAAGAAAAGCATTTTTTCAATCCCAAACCAATTTTTCCTGTGATTTTTTTGTTCAGCAAACAGATTTATTTTAATGTTCAACCCAGCAACTAAAAAGATAAGCTTAGAAAATTGTAAATAGGAAATGTGCATGTCTTTTTGTATAGCAAGACCTATGAACACCCACAAAAGCTAAAAGTCATGCCAGGTAGTTCCTTAGTTGAATTCAAGCTAGCCTGAATAGCTTTCTGAAACTGCCATTGGTATTCAGTCCAAATTTGGTGACTTGTTTTTGGGGTATTTTAGTGAGGTCATCTTCTGTATCTTACTGCAAGTAAAATTATGTTGTTCCTATAGCTTCATTATAACCTTAAAAATCATAAAATTATGCAGCCCACATAGAAATATAGAATTAGACTGGAGATGATTAAGGCACTTTTATTCTTTGGTGAAACCTATTCCCTCAAGTAAGAGCACTTGATAAAGCCTCTTTTTCTCTGAGATCTGGTGACAGGTATCAGATTAATTCACAAGCAATTTCTCTTAGCTGATCCCATTTGCTTGCAATGTTACTTAGGGTTAGCTTTCAAAATCAAGTGACTACTGCTTTCCCCTCACACAGAGACATCAGATAGAGATAAGTAATTTATTTTTCATTCTTATAGTAAAGACTGTTAAAGAAAAGGGCTGTTTATTACATTCTAAAATCAAATGCATCGGCCTTGTCCCTCTCAAGCAGCAAGGAGACAGACCTGTGCTGTAGAGAGGAAGAGTGTGTGTATAAATTGTCATGCAGCAGGATTTTTTAATGCACTTAAGGTCGCCAAAAATACAAATGCAGAAAAGCTTCTTCTTCTTTCTCCTGTCCCTTTAGCCCTTCCTCCCTTCCTGCTTTGTTTTTCCTTCCCCTCCCCGCTTTTATCTGTCCCTCCTGCCCTCCCATCTTGCCCCCTTCTACCTTCTTTGAAAGTCTATTAGGACCTTTTGTTCCAAAAGCTAAGATTGGTCAAACATGCATACTGACCCCTTCTTTGCCTTATTTCCTGTTTTAATTGAGTGTCAAAGGTCATATATTGCTATTAGAGCAAGACATGAGTGGCAGCAGGGGTCAGGGACTCTGTGGCTTTCTATTAGAGCCATAAAACCAAAATTGAATGATAATTTCATTTGCTCTAACCCCAATTTTTCCAAGATGTGATAGACACTGACCTTAGTGTTTGACTGCTATTGACTATGTAAACTGCAGCCAGCCTAATTCTGCTTACTAAAAAATAAATGTGCCCTTTTTGACAAGGATGGGAAATAAAACAATAAAACATACACAGAGATGATTCAAGCAAACAGACTAATCAAGGTGACATTAAATGATAAAATAATGCCTCACTGGAGAGGTCAGACTCTTTCTTTGGCTGATATTCCTCTCCAGTTATTTCTTCTACCAATTTTCAATTTCTTCATTTTGGCAGAACATCCTATATCCATCTCCAAGTGCTGAGACACATGCAGTAAATTTTCACTGCTGAAGAAGTCCCATCTAAGCTCCTTGAAATGTTTGTGATCTCAAGAGGAGACGGTTGTTTTATTTTGTTTGATGTATATAGGAGAAAGTAGGAAAAGTGTTTAATTTTTTTAAAGAAAACTTTATTAAATACAGGAACATTTCAGAAAACCTTCCTGGTCAAAGAATAAAATGAATAAAATAAAGAATATATATAAAAAAAGAGAGTACTTGATATTAAGTTGTTAAATTTCTTGTATCCTTTTATCAATAATATCTAACTTAGGTTTTGCAAACAGCTTCCCATACTGCTCAGATGAGCTGAGGTACTTTCTTTCATCTGGTCTTTGATACAGGTTTACAAAGAGGAAATTTCAAAATGTAATTAGTTGCTGGTTTATATCTTGCAGATTACTTTCAAATATATGGGGTAGCTGGTGTAAATCGATGATGTTTAATTTCAAATTCATTGATAATTACTATAAGAGAACTTTAGAAGGTGCTGAGATTCATTCTCTTTTAAACATTTGACTGAGAGAGACCCACAGAAAAGTATATTTAATAAAATAATCTATTCATTTTACAAATTATCCTAAAGTTTGAGAAAACATCTAAGACTATCAATCACAAGTTTTTACTTGTTTTACTCAGAAATATTTACCAATCCCTAAAGAATGTTTGCCCAGACTGTAGGTTTTAAATCAGATTATGCAAAACAATACCAGCATACATCTGTAAGCTTTGCCATAGCAACAGTGAGAAATTCCTGTGGGTCAGAAAGGAGGACAGCCATCTTTCATTTTCTACTGATGTCAGTATCCATGGAAACCCCTTTTAATAGTACCTGCATCAGGCTGAGAAAACAGGTAAGCTCTCTTCTAAAAGGGGATGCATTAAAATAAAATAATTCTTTGCAAGGTCAAGCCTTAAGAAAGAAGAACCCATCAGTGGAGAGAAAAGTACTACTGTAAATCCTCAGCTTCTTTGCTAAGAGTTCACAGAATCACATTAACATTCTTGAACATGGACAGTGAAAAGTAAAGCCTAAGATATTACACCCCTGAGGACTCGCTTCCTTAACTAGGAGAATATACAGAGGATGTGATTACATGAACTGAGAGATAAATTATGAGCAGAATTCAGTGGGGAGGGACTGACACAAGCACATGTACTGTACGCTTAAAAAAAGAAAAAGGCTGAACTGCAGAAACGCCATATGGCAAGTCCCCATAAACTAAGAATATCTACACAGGGATATCATTCACATGGTAGCATTTTAAAATATCTGTAAACTCAGCACTTCTGGATAAGTGGTTTGGAGGAAACGGTGCTGCCACCGTCTCCTACCTGGGCTATATTAGGGGAAACAGAAGTTGTTCTATTTTTAAATCATTGTGGTGGCAAGCCATTCTTGTCTTCCACCTTTGATTTCCACAACAATTCCCACAACAAATTAGCACATACATGATTTTTAGTGGCAAAATTTACAACTTTCTTGTTTTAATTCACAACTAAAAACTGTCACACCCGTGGTTCAGTTAGAAAGCAGAGTTTTTTTATTATTTTTAAGCCCAAAATATTACATTAAATAAATAAATAAATAAATAAATAAATAAATAAAGATGAACTCAAATTAAAACCCCATAAACCCCCCCAAAAAAACCAACAAAACAAGAACACAGAAAAAAAGAAAAAAGAAAACCAAAACCAATCAACCAACCAAAACAGAACAAAACCAAAAAACACACACACAAAAACCCAAAACCAAAACAAACAAACAAACAAAACCAAAACAAAACCTCTCAAACCCACACCAACCTGAAAATTCAAAACAATATCACATTTGAAGGCATTTTATATTAAATTCCTAGATTTGGGACTAAAAGCCATAGGGTTAATTTTTATCATATTATAATAAGAAAAGTAATCTTCCACAGCAGTTACTACATTGCAGTTAATTGCATAATGTGGCTATGAATGTGCTGTTGTGCTAAAACCTTACTTCTTTTTTTTTGTCAGACACACATGATTGATCTCAATCTCTTTTATTACTGAAAGAAGATAGAAAGAGAATTCTCCTAATGGTTCAACAGTTTGTGGCAAAGGATGAAATACTTAAATTGTACAGTCCATATTATACACAGCCTGCCGGGGATGCAACTTGATGTCTAATTGGTGAAGGAATCATACTATTAGAGAGATCATGTGGTTTAAATGATAAAGATTTCCATACACATGATTGCAAGATAAGCCAGTGGTATATTCCAAGGAAACTTAACAAGTGCAAATTAGATTGGCCTTGTAAAACCAGGATCACCATGAGCTGTAATAAATTTTAAAAAAAAGTAAAGCTGTTGCATGGAAATTTTTAAATATGCTTTCTGTCTGAATGCATGCAGAACCAAAATATTTAAAATCTCTGAATCACCTAGAACAATTCAGGGCAACAGGGACCTCATCTACTCCAATGCCCTTGCTCAAAACAGGGCTCATTCAGAGACTTATCTGATTAAGTCTTAGACGTTTCCAGTATGGGACACCCTACAACATCTCTGGACAACTCGTTTCAGTGTTTTACTGCCCTCATGGTACTTTTGGTTTGCCTTATCAGGCTTTCCATGTTCCAGATTTTGAGACTGGAGCTGCCCAAAAACTATTGTTTGTGCATGGTTGTACTGTTCTTTCTTAGGATGTGCCAGTATCGGTATCTACTTTTATAAATGAACAGAAACTTCAGATTTATTGTATTCACTGCTAAAAGTCAAAGGAAAAAACATCTCCACTGAGCCTTAAAACAAGTATAAGAAATTGATATTTCAAAAAACTATAGTATAATGAAGGAAAACCAAAACCTTTTTTCTGCTTCATACTCTTCTAGTTCCTAAAACCTGACCAGTTTGTTAGAACAGGTGTGGGTTAGACATCAGGGCCAGTACCAGCCAATACCAACTCTGAGCAAGAGTGTAAGTCTTTGAGGTCACACTCTTGAAGCAGCTAGAGTGAAGGTTGTTGGGAGGGGATCCTGATTCTGGAGATAAACTACTTTTGAGAAGTAATCTAGATTTTTAGAATGAAGGACAAGTTTCTTTCCTTACTTTCATAAATAAGAACAACAAAAATTTTGAGATTCAAGAAAGTGTGAATTAACAAATACATATATATTTCAGATATAGATATTGTGGAAAGTTTTGTCAGATATAAGCATGTGTATGTGGACAGTGCACTTGCATGTAAGACAGGAGTAAAGAAACATGATACACATTTTACAGATAGCCTGGGCATGTAGATAATGTTTCTTATTATTTGTTATAGCCAGACATGTTTGGAAAATGGCTGAAGTAATATTTGAAAGTTTAGGTCATATTTGTGTCTCTGTATGTGCATACGTTCCTATACTTGTTTGTGCTCAAGTTAAAAATGTAAGATCTAAGATTACTACTAGCCTTTAAAAATCTTTGTCTGAAAGTGCTTTTCTGATCAGTTCAAGTGAAGATCAAGACTTGTTTCCCTAGGAAAGAAGAACTGCTTGTGTTTATGCCCATAGGATGTGGTTTTTGCTTTGATTTTATTCATTCTGCAAAGTCTTTTGACTTTTAAAATGAAAGTACAAGGGCGAAATGACACCCTGCACTTTAAAAAGTCCTTCACTAAATTATAGTGCAAGCCCACCTTTGAGTTCTTTGGACATACTTCTATTTCTCCAACGCAAAACAGTATCCTGAGCAATAGCTGAAATACATATTTCTATGAGACTGTTTTACTGAAAGTAGAGCCATTTCAGTATTGCAACACACCAACATGAAATATTGTACAATTGATCTTCTAAGACTGCTTTATGAAATGCTAGTTAAATTGCTTTTACACCCTGCAACAGTATTTCACTAGTCTAAGTCTGAATATCATAGCAGTCAAGATGTTGTTGGTTCTTCATTGTGTAATAACAATAGAAAACCTTATACAGGTAGGATTTTGCCCAGGAGAAGACCCCAATTTTGACAATTTCCAATTGCAAAGTTAAAAAATCTAGATCAAGAACTGTATTCTTTCTCATTACTATACTCTAGAAAAGCTGAATTCAGGGATCCTTTGTGAAGTAAGTGTCATGCTCCTCAGGATCTGCTGTCTTCGCATATGACACTATTCTGGGTATGATGAATGTGAAGGTGGACAGCTGCGTAGTAAGGCTGATCTGAGATAGTCCTTGTTTTTCCTGATCTAGAACTACTCAGGACCTGGTGGCCTCTAAATGCAAGTAGAACTGTGAAGCAGCACACTTTAACATATTCACCTATCTGTAATAATGGCTTTAGGCTTTTTTAGTCTCTTTACTCTTCCTTTCAGAGATTACTTCATCATTTTTATTAACTTTAAAATTTTGGGCATACACAATTTCCATTAATAAGTTCATATGCTTCTTAATTTTTAGAAATTTCAGCTTATTAGAACATGGTCCTTCTTATGTACCTTTTACCTGTGCATAAGTTTAGCACTTATGGCTAGAGATCCATCTGTTTCTTGCAACATTGGGTATTGTTACAGAAAATACCACTCTTGCTAAGTAGCTATTCTTAAAAAGAGGAGTAAATTAAAGGAAACAAAAAAAAAAAAGTTAAAGAGCAGGATTGGTTCTAATGCTTTGTAACATCATTTTCTTACTCTCTTGATGCGAAATTCCTAGGTTTTTACAGAAAAAAATATTAGAAAACAAGATTAGCAAAAATTAAGTGGTGCAGCAAACCAAGCATGACATAGTTTTTCCCTTCTAGAGCTGAGTTTGGCAGCAGGAGAAAGCACGTACATTAAATTGGGATGAGAAGAGGAGGGATTAAAAAGGGGGGGAAATGTAATTTTGCTTGATTTATAGTGGAGGGACACTACAAACAAAAAATATAGTGCAAATAGTAGACTTTATGCAATACCTTTGGAAGGCTGTTTTGACTTAACACTAGTGTTAGGTATTTCTTTTCCTGTATCACAGTGTTAAAGGTCTTCTTGGTGAACAGAAGGAAAGAAGATTCAATTGCTTCCCCAAAATCCCATCATTTTCAGTACTTCCTGGCAGACTGTATTGGTCCCTTTCATGTACAGTAGCTTTAAGAAAACTAAGGCGCTGTTGAGGCATACTAAACATTTTTTTTTCTCTGAATACTGTTAAGAAACCTAAAGAGATTAATGAGATAAGCCTATTAATAATAAATCTATTTTTATTTTACAGATGAAAGCAATATGTAATAAATGGTATAATTGTAGTTCTGTTACTTTTAAATTAGGAAATGAAACTCTTTGCCATCAAATTTGTATGTTTAATGAACTTACTCCATATACTGAACAATTTTGCTGGGGTTTAGCAATTTATTTCTTATTTATAGGCATTTTTAATTACATCCAGGACCTCTTTTTATACTCTCTAACATTAAAAAATACTGCTAAAATTAAACAAGCAGCATTTTTGTCTCTTCTGTTCAAACCACAGGTGCTAGATTTGATTTTTATTTCTTACACTGAGATTGCAATTCTATTTCAATATGCAGAGCTATAGGCTAGGGAATCATAAAATGCAGAGTGTTTTCATTAGATGATGGATCTGCACCTCTAGTTAACAGGAAAGCTGATTCATCAAACAGTAGTGATGAAGATAGTGGGACTAAAAATGCCAATTGGAAGAGGGAGAAAGGATATAACTCTTTTGTACTATATAATTTTTGCTTTTGTGTTAAACTGTAATTCTACAAATAAAACTTTATTTTAAATGTGCAGTCATATTTTATAGATCAAGGTAATGAAAAGGTTGAAGCATGTATTTTTCATTCATTTACAAACTATTAGTTATGGAATTTTAAGGGTTTCACTTTTGGTTGTTTTTCTTTTGTTTTGGTTTTGGTTTTGGGTTTTTTGAGTGTTCTCACACTTTGGTGTTTTTCTCAAAGCCTGCATAATTTATGGGTTAGCTTTGTTAGAATAGTTTATCGCTGCTACAAATGTAGTAAGAGGAGTTTTAAAAAAAATCAAATAAAGCCTACAGAGAACCCCAGGTGCAAAATTACTCCTGCATTTAGTGGGTAGTATTTTAGCAAAGCATTATGAGTTAGGTAATGTTCTTACCTTGGTTTCACACTTATGTAAGATACACAAGTTAACTGGCTCAGAGAAACATTGTGTTTCTCTACCAAAGGCACTGACTGCATTCTTTGGTTAGAATTAGTTTGATTGGCATTTCTTGGAGTGTGGTGATGCAAAATAATCAGCAGGACCTGTCTCTCACTTGCTGTATAAATGGATGTCTTTGTCATGACACACAAGGAGCTGTTCCTTGTGCCTTTGAATTGGGGGCACATTTTTTCCTTCCATCGGAATATCTTAGTATGGCCATTAGAGAGAGAGGTCTAAAGGTATTTGCAAGGAAATTCATATTAATTGCTGAATAGCAAGCAACAGCAAAAGAAAAAAAAATCCAAGAGGGTAAAAGTGTCCCATGCAGAATGAATGCTTTTGCATTATATGTACCTTTATATTTAATTTCTATTAGCCTCTAGATGTTCCCTGTAAAGTGTTAAACGGTTCTTCATCTCTGGTTATGGTTCCTTCCAGTAGCCATTGCAGAACTCTGTTTTCCAGATGTGACTTCTAAAGAGCTGCTCAAAACTACAATTCTCTTTAACAGTCCAGTGTGTGTCTCCAGGAATTGTTTTTTGCTGCTGCAAAAAGCTACAACAGAGCTTCAAGACAGAGCTTCAGAACAGAACTGGTACTCATGTATGAATAGTTCTGTTCAGACATGCATAGCAGCCTGTTTTAAGAGGTTGCTTACAGTGTAGAGACCGAGGAGCACTGCAATATCCAGAAATAGGATTTGTTGTAATCTTATATGCATCAGTGAGAAAACTGCTTTTGTATGCACACTTCAACACTGCAAACAAGTTCTCTGTTGTCTTCTGGGAGTTTTGTTACATGTGTGGGAGCAAAGGTCATTAATTATGCACCTGAGAAAGATGTATAGATATAGTGAGCAATAAATCTCTCCAGTAAATTGTCTCTCCACATTCTGTCACTCAGCTGCCCCTTTTTCCATACGTATTCCTATTGCCTTTTACTTTCTTACAGGCCAGGTCCATCCTTTCACTGAAGGATAACACATTCCATCTTTGTGTGTATTTCTGTTGAAACAGTTAGAGATGGAAGGCAAAGGCTGACTTAGATCTTTCCAGGCTTGTCTAAATGGATACAATTACACAAGGAAATATTACAGAGGTTGTGTCTGATCAATATCTGCTCTGCCTCAGGATCACAACAGGAAAACATTTTCCTTCCTTACAAGAGCTCCTGTGCTCAAACTCCCATTTCCTTATCATATTTCTTGTAGAATGTCTGGAGATTTATTTTCAAGAAACATTCTTTAAAGTATTTTTTTGAAGAATATCAATGTATAATCCAATATAAAATAAAAATACTTTACTTGCAAGATTTTAGAGATTCAGAAATAAGGCTTATAATACCAGGCTGAAAACTTTATCCTGTGTGACTACAAAAAGAATCACTTCCAATATTTCAGAGTTTATTGTGAGTATTATTACTGTTTCTGATTTTTTGTGTATCAAATGGAAATATTTGAGTTGCTGCAAATGAAAATATTAGCATGAGCAATTAATCTGAAAGCATAATAAAATTAACAATTGCTTCTAAGATTCTTTTTTTTGTGTGCATGTGTTTTTTGTGTTCATTTTAAAATTTAAAACTAAAATCTATGAAAAAAAAATAGAAAAACTGAGACTAAGACTGTTTTCTTAAAATTTTTTGTTACTCATCAGTGACCTTTATGAAATTTTCTTGGGGTATTGTAGATTTCAGCCACATGCATGAATGAAGATTAGTTGCTCTGCTTTAACCAGAAGGTTTTTATCTCTGAGGACCTCCGAGGTCCTGGTTGGTCACATGTTCTTCTGAATATATGAATGGTTGTTGTTGGAAGATGCTCAATCTCTGTAAGGTACTCAGCCAAACACACACAGTTACAAATTGCTGAACATAACAACTGAAGAAAGAGTTCATACTATAAGAAAAAACAGTCTGGCAGTTCTGCTGTCAGAACTGTGGTGAGATGTTGTCACCCAGCAAAAAGTGAAAATGCTGTAAACAAACAAACAAACAAATCTGATGTTTACTTGCAGTAAGTCTATGCAGCAAAGTGAGGGATGTAAAAGGAGACAGTGAAGATATGTAAGCAGAGATCAGAGGATCCTGGTGTCTACTTTTGGGGATTACAAGAATGCATTGTATCATAACTCATACACTGATGCCTTTATTCTGATGTTCCTCCTATAAGCTGCTTAGAGACTTCTCATGACAGGAACATCCCATACAGGTCTTCTTGACTTTTGATACCACTGGAGTATAATGCAAAGGTGTGTCTTAGTAAAGAATGATTCTTGTCTACTCATACCATTTTGTAAGTCCACAAACTCCCTTGAGGAGAACAGGGGAAATAGAGAAACTGTAATTCCAGAGGGTTGTGCAGGTCCAGTTCAGTAACATAAATCCAGTGCAAATCCCAGACTCTGGAAACAGCTGTTGGTCAGGACCAGCAGGTGACCACCCTGAGGCAAGGGATCAGAGCCATGAGCAGGAGGGCTGATGTGGCTGAGGAGCAGCTGAGCCCACGCTGGACAGTTCAGCTTCAGCCGCATTTGCTGGCCCAGCTGCTCAGCAATCTCTGAGGTTACAAAAGGCTATTGTCACCTCCTGCTGTGGATCCACCTCTGGATTTGGTGATTCTTTGTTTTTTTCCAGACAGTAAAATGGTAATCTGAAATTGTTGGAGCTTGTGGGGATGTTTTTGGGTGTGTTGGCCATGACCTGCAGTGATGCTGGGATTATGGGCAGAAGAGCTCTGTCATGTGAGCTGACATAATGGAGAAATCTTCATAAATCTCAAGACCATTATAATCACCAAAAAAATTTCTTTGCTGCATTTTTAATTGTTGATCTGCTTTTGTATTAATTTTGGTATTTTTCCATGACAGTTTATATTTTTGTTAAAGCATATTTTTACACAGTGTTATCAGTACCTTTAGTATAGGATGAAATGTAAGTGGAAAAAAAAGTCCCTTCCTTCCACTGGAAACATGGTAGAGCATCATTAGTTTATTCTAATGACAGGGAGATCAATTGCAGAATACTGATTTTTACCAGTCCACAAGCAAGGGGAAAAGCAAAATAAAAAAGGGTCAAGGATAATGGGTAAATAAAAGCACTTTTTTGGCTTAGTTGACATATGTAATTTGTATTGCACATAGTAGTAGATTTATAAGCATTCTGTCGTATGATTTGTAAAAATAGAACTATACATTGCATTAAAAACCAATTGTACTAAATGTGATACTTCATGAACACATACAGTATTATACATGTACCACTAATGCATAAAACATTGCTGGTAGAATGGTGCACAAACCTGTGTTTTTCTGGTTTTCATATTTCAAATTTTCTGGTTTTCATATTTTACAATTTAATTTCTGCCATACTCTAGTGTTATTTTTGTTCTCCTTTGTTTTGCATACCTCAAACTTAGAGTGATTTCATAAGATTCTTTTAAAGACTCTTTACCAATGAGGCTAAGTCACTTTGGAGCATATTTGCCATCTTCTTTAGCTGTTTATAAATCACTAAAGAGTGTTCAACATATTTTTTTTTGTCATCAGGTGTAATGGCAATAGCAAAGTTGTCAAATACAATTAATAATATGCAGAACTATGTGTGTATAAACACCAAATTTGCATTTATGCCAGGTAATCAAACTGGGATGTGCCCTGGACCTTAGAAAAAGTAGGTATTTAGGTGTAAGTAACTTTATATAAATACAAAAAGCAGGACTCCAATGACCAGTGAGAAACCATGTGCCATTGATAATAAACTGTGGAAATAGTTTCATTCTAGGCAGCATACTTGTTTTGTAAGTTAATGCTCATTAAAACACTGCTACATACCATGGAAGCTGATAGTTCTTGCTCCTTTTAAATCTTTTTCCCCATACCTTGAGCCACAGATTTTTTTTTTATCTTGGGTGTAATCTGGAGAGTTACACATTTTGTTCAGAATTGCTGCTTCAAAAGCATAGGAAACATACTAATTAGGGATTTTTTTTTTTCTTCCTCTAATATAGTGAAAGCCTAAAATTTGTTAACTTTTTTTTTTTTTTTTTTTTTTTTTTTTTTTTTTTTTTTTTTTTTTGCCTATAGGACCCTAAATTACAATCTTTATCAAAATAAGACTGTCCACTTTTTTTTCCTGTGGGATTTTTATATAGGAATGAATACTTTATAGTGAATTAGTGGAGTTCTTTTAAGTTATTTGAATAATAATTGTATGATTCTAGGTGTGACTGACCAATAAGCAGTTATGTTTTACAGAAATGATACTGCAGGTGTGACTTTCAGTGATATTTTCACATCTAAAAGTGCTGCTGATTGAGATCTGTGGGACAAAAATAAGTTACTTGGAAATCAGTAGGGAATGTAGGGAACACAGTATTTCCAATAATTTACTAAATGAAAAACAATTTTTTTGCTCAGCTATCCTTTAGACATCTAGGGAATTCAAAGTTATTTTCAAAATAATAAAAAAGCAATATTGGAAGACTGTACATTTGGCACTTAAAAATCTATGTTCTACTGGAAATTCACTACAGGAGAATTTTTCTTCTTTCCTGAAAAATACAGAAAATAAGCTTTAGAATGCTTTGATAAAAACTCTTTATTCTGGGAAAATCAAAGCACAAGAATCTGAGGACAAAGAATACTGTATGGCATAATGAATTTAATAAAAAGGAAATCCAGAACAATCTTGACTAATTTGTGTCTTTATTATAAAAATTTCACAGATGTTCCCTGCACCATACAAAACACTGAAATAACTCCCAATGTGCTTTTGTAGTTGCCTCAGAGTAGGGCAAAGCTATCTTTATTGCTAATCAACACATGTAAAGCTTGGAAATAGTAAAGAAAGCTGCTAAATCAAACACTTAGCTAGAGAATAGGCAAAGGAAACAAAGAAAAAAATCCGATTATTTTATATTTGTTTTGCTAAATGGTTATTCTGTCAAGGACTGTAGAGAAGAAATCCATCCTTCCTTCCTTCCTTCCTTCCTTCCTTCCTTCCTTCCTTCCTTCCTTCCTTCCTTCCTTCCTTCCTTCCTTCCTTCCTTCCTTCCTTCCTTCCTTCCTGCCTGCCTGCCTGCCTTCCTTCCTGCCTGCCTTCCTTCCTGCCTGCCTTCCTTCCTTCCTGCCTTCCTGCCTTCCTGCCTTCCTGCCTTCCTGCCTTCCTGCCTTCCTGCCTCCCTCCCTCCCTCCCTCCCTTCCCTCCCTCCTTCCTTCCCTCCTTCCCTCCTTCCCGCCCGCCTGCCTTCTGCTTTTTTAACTTGCTTATCTCTGTTCTGTAAGGCTGGAAGCAGACAGTACCATATGATAAGCGATGAATTGTTGCTGAGATTTCTGCCAACAACCTCGTCCTGCAAATATCAACAAAATGCAGCCTAGGCTTTGTCTGCATATGTTTTAAAATAACAACAACTATTAAAAAGTCCCCAAATGGATTTTGTCCTAATTGTCTTGTAGTCAGTAGTTGTTCAGATTCTTTTTCTTGAAACTGATCCTCCAGTTGAGAAAAATCCTTCCTCTGCCCCCCAGAATTCTTTGGAATTTGTTATATAGCCAAAACCACAGCAGCAGACATAGTTCAAAGAGCAAAAGTGCTACAGCCCTCAGGCTTTCTGTGGTTGCTGAACTTTTGGATTCTGGAATGTGCCCCAAACATCACACCAAGCCCCTAAATGGCTCAGAGGATGTTCCACACTTCTCAGTGAGGACTCTGATCACTTCAGCATCTCCCCTTTGAACCATCAGTGTATACTGTGGAAACAAAGTGCACAGAGCAGCCACAGGGGCAGCCAAAATCCTTTACATGCCAAGGTTTTATTCCTCGGGTTTACTGCAGTGCAAAATTTGGGATATATGGAAGCAGTTAGTCTCATTAGAATATGAATATTTGGACAGTTTGATTAAGAGTGCCTTAATTGAATGGAGCTGCAACGACTTTTGGGCAGGCAGGTGAGTAGTCTGAGGTGGGCAACAAACAGGTCTGGAGGCAGCTTTTTGGGAGTCACTGAAAATGACTAAATGAGGGAGATGAGGTCCTGTGAAAGTGGTGCAGTGTTAAACAGAGACAGTAAGGCACTCTTTTCCTTTAAAAATTAGTGCTCATCAATAAGCAATCTTAAGGCATCTTAAGATCTTATAAGCAATCTTTCTTAAGGCATACCTTATGCTATATATCTCTGTGAAAAATAAAATACAATTTTAGATAAATGATTAAATATTTTCAGAGTTATTTCAAATGGCGTTAGAGATGGTGCATAAGGAAAAAATAAGATGTCATAGATACATGACTATTCTTAGATCTGTACCAAAACCTTCTTTTATTGTGGATTTTTTTTTTGTCTCAGTCTGCAATTCTCAGCCTCCAGGATATGCAGATTTTTCTGCACCAATATGGCAAGGAACCTAATTTGTACAAACTAGATCTGCAGGCCAGTCTTTACATACAGACTGTTTTAGTTATATACTAACATTTAACTTTCTCTTTCTCTATATTTTCCCCAAAATGTCTCTTCTAGTCATACCAAACTCCCACCAGAATTTTTTCATGCTGTAACTGAAGTTGCTGGCAGTCATTTAGATGAATCTAAATTATGGTTTAATTTGCCTCTCTCTAATTTGAAGTTTCTGATGTCCTTGAAGGGTAGCTAGTGGGTCATCTCTAAGAATGTAACCAAAAAATATTTATGGGTGTCACAGTGCCTACTAAAATGTGTTTGTCTATTATCTGTGCCATTTTGCCTGCACTAAGTATATATTTCTCATAAATCTGTGGTTTGAAAGCTGTGCCTTGCACCACATATTGTATGGATTAAAACTATTTGCACTTGACATTGGAGGCAGAAGAGACTGACTGTTTTATAAGGTCAGGCCTTATATTATTCAGGCTGCAGCTTGAATGTAGTTTTTCCTCTGTGGGTCAGCGACAAATACAGATGAATATGGTAGGGCTTAAAAAAAGCCATTGGAAAGAAATTATGTCAACATATATAACAGGCTTAGCATTATACAGCTTCTCCCACTGGGAAATCAAAGTGAGACTTTGGCTACGTAAAACATATGTTATACGTTCTACATGGCTCTATTTCAGTGTAACACTAATTTTATTTTTGGCTATAACTCTGTGATTGAAGATCATGTCAAAAAGAATGGCTTAATGCCCAATATTAGATGCTTAAATACTTTGCTGATTTGGGGAACAGTGTCCCTGAGACATTCTGTGGAGCTTCTGAATCTCAAAACAGCCCTAAATAAATCTACTCAGTCACAAAGACAATTTTTAATACAGTGCACTATGTAGCATTAGACTTGGAATTTTTATATATGCATTATTGCTGAGATACAGTTGCTGTGGGAGGTGTAATTTAGAATTTTCCAACCCTGCTTATTCAAAAATCTGTGTCATAGCATTACACTAATAAGTTTACAGTAACGTATCCTTATTTTATTTAAGTGTTGGATTATATATCCCTTTATAGAGGTCTATAAAAAGTATCTAATTAACCCTATTCACATTACCCAATTATTTGGGTTTTTATGGTGAGAGATGAATGTCATCTTTAATGATCATATGCCTAATTAAATTGTTTAATTTACATTTATTGATGCTCCTGTTTAATTCATTTTGGAATATAAATAAAAAAACCCACAATAGTACTTGCTCATAACAATACTTTTAAGCAAAATATTAAAGTAGTTAATTTCTTAGGATTTGCTTGATGAGATAAGGAGGTACTCTGCATACTGAGGGAATGGGGCTGTTCAGATTTAACAGAAAAAGTCTGCATCCATCACATCTTAAAATAATTTTCAGACATATGACATAGTGAATAAATAATTGATTTCATCAGGGCTTATGTCAAGGTACAACACAAACAGTAAAGGTTCATTTGGCTTGAACTAACATGTACATGAAAATAAATGATATTACATGAATAGGTGCATTTTTTCATACCCAGTTGACACTGCCATTGACTTTCTTATAGAGAAATTAGATCAGTTGGGGTATTAACAGTATGAAACATTTCAATTTTGTGACAAACAGACCTCTGTTGAAGAGTGACTTAATCAGTAGCAGAGAACAGAATGAATGTCCTTGAAAAATAGTGTTGCTGACTGATAATCTTGGCACTACCAGACCTTCTGGGGATTGACAACAGGCTTGCTCTGGTGGGGTCTTTGCTCATCAGCTTGCTTTGCCTGATGTCTGCCTTGACAGATGTTTTAGAGATGTCCCAAACACCCATGTAACTCTGAGGCTTCACAGTGTGCATGTCCCTTCACCAAGACAAAACTGAGAAGAGTCTGGCTGGGTGGAGGAACAAGGAAGGAGAATTCAGCATAGAGAGGAGAAAACACTAAGACCAAAAACTGCTGCAGAAATCCTCTTCCTGCTTGTTTGACTTATGGTCTGAGCAGCAAGATCATCATTATATCTCTACTATCTCCTAAAATGACTTATTTTCTCAAAGGAGAAATGCCTGGCAGTAGAGACACCCTGGCCCCTTGCTACCCTTTTCACCTGCAATATGTATTGATGTATTTAATTTATATTGATGCTTCTTCTTACTTGCTGTTGTTTAATCGCTGTAGCTGAAACTTGTGAGCTACATTGCCATCCTCATTTGTGGCCTGGGAGAAAGCACACAGCTGTGGCTGTGGATACAGTGAAAGGCCAGACGCTGCCCTTTGTCATGGCAATGCAGGGCACTAGACTCAAACTGGGAAGGAAACCCTGCCTTTTTCTTAGGAATAGGTGCAAGTCTACCTGTCTGGGTGTCTCACAGTGTTGAGCTTTAAGTCAGAGAAATTCAGACATGGAAATACATTTTACTGGTTAGAAAAGTGGTGGTATAGTCCGAATTATACTCACATCCAGTATTTAAAAACAAACAAACAAAAAAACCCCCAACAACACACAACCTCAACAACAAAACCCAAAAGTTTCAATTTTATTTCTGTCTCATTTTTTCTCCTTTTACCCAAAGGAGATATTTTAAAAAATTCATAAAACATGTACAATTAGAGGAGAAGCTTATATTTTGGGGCAAAGCAACCTGCTCAATAAATCCTTGACTGCAGACATTTAGCTAAAAATTTCAAATTCCACAAGCAACATATTCTGTTTAATTTTGAGCATGATAAAAATAATTGTATGTAAGATTAACTTTGTAGCATACAACAATTCCTATAATTTATTCCCTTCCCCCTGCAAATGTCAATATTATGTGTTGAAAAAATTAGCAGAAATAATCTCAAAGTTCAGTCTTCCTTTATGGAATTGAAATTTTCAAGGGCTACATTCTCAAAAATGAGAGTTATTTATAAGAGTTTTTAAATGAATACAGGCTAGTATTTGAATGATGGTAAACAATACCTGTTTTAATTTAAAGTATGTATTTATGTCATATGGTTCTACATAATTTATTTAACTTAACAGTAGTGGCCAGCCATATCAGTAGTGTCCCACCATCTTTCTGGCTTTTGGCTTCTAACAACTTTATGTGAGTTCATAAAATCATGAAATCATGGAATGCTTTGGGTTAGAAGTGACATTAAAAATTTTGTTTCCAACCCCCCTCCTGTGGGCAGGGACACGTTGAACAAGACCAGGCTTCTCAGAGCCCAAATCCAATCTGACACTTTCAGGGATGGGGCATCCAGAGCTTCTCGGGGCAACTTGTGCATGACAAGGACCTGCAAGTACAATGCCTCCTGTAGCTGAAGCAGGAAGTTCATCACCAGAGAATGGGTATTATGTAAGACAGTGTGTCAAATAGCAGGAAATCACACAGCTATGGAGCCTTCTTCCAGGAAAAGCCATGGAGATGGACAAGGACTTTGGATCTCATGCCACTGATATTTGAATACGTCTGAGGATGAAGATTCCACAAACTCTCTGGAGTCTCCCTCATTGCTCTGTACCCACTGCAGTCCCCTCACAAGGCTGTGTGTCCCCTCACAAGAGTAGCATCCCCCATCTCTGTCCTTGTCCTCATCTGCTTCATCTACTAATCCCTGTGCAGAACCAGCCCAGCAGCCTCCACCTTCTCTTCTACACGCTCTGCTCCGGCTTCAGCCATTGTGGGTACCTTCCAGCAGAAGACTTTGTCTTGTGCCAGGATCCCAAACCTTGAACCTGAGCTACCAGTATGGTGTCACTGATGCTGAGCAGCAGGTCATCCTTGTTGCTGCTGTGACTGAGCAGAGAATCCACCTTTGGCATATTTTTCTGCAAAGGATCCTTGCAGACTCTTTCTGCCTACCAGAACTCCTCAGTCTTGTACACAAGGTTCCTTTGGCTCTTCATCAGACCTTGTGTTGACGTTTAACATTATTCTGTATGTGCAAGGCATTGCATTTTCCCTCATGGAACCTAAAGTGGCTGATTATTTTCAGACAGTTTCTCAGTCTTTCAGAGGTTCTCCTGAATGGCTGCACTGCCCTTCAGATTACTGGCTTCTCCCCCAACCCCATCCTTCCCACCACTAGTACAATATCAGCTGCAAACTTGTTGAAAGTGCACACTATCCTACAGTCTAGGTTGTCTATAAAAAACATTTTATGTTTTTTTAACCTCCAAGTCCCTGGCTGGATGCCACTAGGTAGTAATAACCAATAGAGCTGACACATCTCTTTGAGCCCTCCAGTCTACTTTCCACACAATTTCTCATTTACTTATCAGGTCATGTCCTGCTAATTTTTCCTGCCAATGTTGCTAACAGAAATCATGCCAGCTTGCTAAAGCCAAGGTGAGCACTATCCCTTGTTCCCTTGTCCACAGCACCAGTCACATAACCACAAAAAGCAATCAGCTTAGTCAGGCAGAATTTGTCCCTGACAGTTCTATGCTGGCTATTCCTGGTTAACTTTTTTTCTTCCACGTGCCTGAAGGAAGCTAGTTTCAGTTTTTATGGTTGAATTAATACCCTTGTGATGAGATCCTCTTGGAAGATGTAGGCAGAAGTTTGACAGATGGTTGTCTGTCAAATCCAATTCCTTCCATTTCAGCAGCTGGGTCCCACTGGGGAAAATTCAGACCTGTCTTAAATAGTAATGATCCTTCAAATTTATTTGTAATAGACTAAATTAATCTCACCTGTCGAGAGTGTACACTCTATGTGAGGCATTACTGCAGTGGCAGACCAAGGAAGTTAGGAAACAATTACCAGTCTCTTCCGATTTTTATTTCTGCGAAAATTAGAATTATAAGGTATTCAAATAACTCAGTATTAGAAGTTATCCAAATAAATCAGTAAGGGAGTCCTAGCCAAATGAAGAGATGAATTTCTGGATCTTGAGGCTATAAATCCAAACTATTCTTGGGGTAGGAGACATGCCTTGCTGGATTACATTTCATGTAATATTTACATATAGTGTTCTCTCAAGTCGCTCTCAAGGAATGTAGCAAGAACCAATCAACAGAAAGAGTGAGAATAAAACACATTGTTACTGTATGTTAAGACAAAAATCAACCCAGAGATGCAGTCCTATAGGATTTCTAAAATTCTCAAACTAAAGTAGGACAATCTTATTTGAAATTTTACTTTTCTGCTAAAATCAATGTATTTGATAAGAATTCCCATTTATTCCTCTGTGCCTCCTTGCCTGACTCTACAATTATGGTATGTCATAGGTCACTGAGTGACCTGTGGAGCTGGGTTGCCAATGTGCACTGGATATTCATGTCCCATATGCTTTACTGTTGTGTTCCTAAAACTGAGATGTTACAGGTCATACTATCAGTCTAGCATTGGTGCTTTATCACTCTTTTCCTTGGGGCATCAAATGAATACGAGTATGGAACTTGAAATCCTTCTCACTGCCTTTTATCTATGAGTCTCTGTGGATCTCTCTGGAAAGCCTCTTTGCAACAGCAGGTATGTAAAATATTTTAATTTCCTGACTTTACTTAAGTAACATGTGGTGACAGCACTGAACTACTCTTTCCATGATCAGGGCAGGTTCAAAAGCAGGGAAAGCTGCAGTAAACCATAATATATGCTAATAGTCAACCTTGATATCTGACAGACTATGAAGATGCTTTGCTGGTCTAACTTTTAGTGTTCATGAAATTTAAGTTGAGACTGAGAACTGATACTTCTAGCCCAAACTTCACAGCTGCAAAAACCTCTATCCTTATATGTAGATGAAAAAAAAAAAAAAAAAAAAAAAAAAAATTAATAGGCTTGTTGGCACCTAGGTGTCAATTTTTTCCTTCACTGAATATAAAGCTGACTGAGATGGATACTTTAGATGGACCTACTGCAAGAAAAATAGTCTGTCCCAAGAAGAGAAGCATTCTAAGTTATTATATTTCAACTACAAAGAATGCCAGAATGAGTGGGCAGTATAAATTTTCAGCATAAGCTTTGAAATTAAATTAACAGAATATTTAATTTATGGCAGAACGTGTGTAGCTGTATTACAGAGACTGAGAGCACATAATTTGTCAATTAATACACATTAGTAGATCTGTATTATATTTTTGGCTTCCCAGGCTCCTAATTTGGTGTTATGCATTCATTGAATCATTCCCTTTGCTGCTTTTTTATTGAGTATGCTCCACTCATCTCAACAGAGAGGAGACCTAAGGTTGTTAAGGTCTATCTTTCTTTATGCAGGAAGTAATGGGACAATTGTTGAATGTGCCTTCTCATTACAGTCAACAGTCAAGATCTTCTAATACTAATAATCTAAAATGATACAAAAATCTTCATTGTCTGCTCATGTTCTGTACCTATATATGGGCAGTCCATTGTCAATATAAAGGGGAATAAACACATTTATTTTTCTGTTGCACTTCTGTACACTCTGGATAAATCACAGAAACCCAGGATATGTCCAGAGTACTTCTTCCCTTGACTTCAGTGGGCATAATTTCTTTAGCTGCTTGTAAACTGATCCAACGCTGGCAAAATCATTAATGAAGGAGATATTTTCAAAAAAGGCCTTATATTCTTTTAATCTTGTAATTTGTTAGTGCGGATTTGTTCGAATACAGATTTGAATATTCTTGGAGAAGTAAGTATACAAAAAGTAGACACTAGAGTGATGTTTTCTGTCAACATGCTAACACAGAAATACTTGACTGTTACTACATCTAATTAATTTTAAACACTGGTTACTGTTACCTGTTCTAGATACTTAAAAATGTCACCAAAAATAACCCGTCCTTTATGGAATAGCTTCAAAAGAGCTTCTTGGAAATGTGTGCCAAGACACGACCAATATGCTATATGGAGTCATGGAGACTCCAACCATGGAGGTGTAGGGCTGGCCATGGAGCTATTTTGGGATGATTTGGTCAGGGTGAGCCTGCTTCTGGGCACTAGATCAATATGCACACCCTCTCAAGCTCATCTGCTGACACTCCCCAAAACACATTAATCAAAAAAGCACCAAAGACTTTGGGTACTATATCTGATTTGTACCTTTTAATCTGTGAATTGCACAGGGTTATATTTTTTAAACATCCATTTATTTTAAGACTTAACCTTCTTGTTATATCACTTAATTTTCCTGTGTGATGATGAATACTGCTTTTGCTCTTATCGTGTCCTCCTTTTCTGTATGTTTGTCTGTCTATTTCTGCAGTGTAGGTATACTATAATGACTCTAATGTTTTACATCTACCTGATGTAAAGGAAGTAATGTTTAATAAGTTAATGGATTTTTTAAAAACTAAAGTGTAGTCTTGTTAACTAGATAATATATTTTTCCCCTATTAGTATATGATACATTCTGCCAGCAGGAACATCAGATTCCTTGTTAACTTGCTATATATCATTCACATATGAAATGCCAAAAGATTTCAAAAATATATTTATTATTTTCCTCACACAACTCTTTGGTTTAAATTGAAAAAAATATTATTCTAATTGATGAAGTATAAGTCTTACCAAAGGTAAAGGATTGTGTCAGAATAAGGAATTCCCTCTGCATGATTATACAAAATGCAATACAATTAGGTTTGGTTTCTTCCTGGTTTAATTTCGTTTGTTCCCTTAGGAGAGATCCATTCACCATATGTAATTTCGCTGTAACACAAT
The DNA here is from genome assembly GCF_965231275.1 of Zosterops lateralis. NCBI lineage: Eukaryota > Metazoa > Chordata > Aves > Passeriformes > Zosteropidae > Zosterops > Zosterops lateralis. The sequence goes on from NC_139800.1 coordinate 51,130,137, forward strand.
TTAATTAATATTTTCCAAAAAAGAAATCTTTAAGAGTTGAAGACATAAGTTGAAGACATATCATAAGCTTCCTATTTTCCACCTCACCTTCTTAAGAACTTTGTTGTTTTGGTTCCATTGAAACTTGTAAGGGGAAAATGAGAGCTCTGGAAATGTTCCTGGTTTCAACCTTAGTGAAAGAGTTTACTTATTCATTGAGCCACAATTCTAATCCTGCTGAAACCCCAGGGCCTACTCCCCAGGGCTACCCCCCAGCCCCAGCAGCATCACTGCTGGGACTCTGCCTGCCCAGGGCAGGACTGGACGAGGCTCTTGGTGCAGCACACACCAGCCTGTTGGCTCCTCTCTCCTCCTGCCCTGGTCCACCTGCCGTTGTACACATTGGCTGCAACTCTTAGAGCAATGTCCAGATGGTAGTTATCCAAGCCTGACAGAGTGCAACTGCATCTAGGCAGTGAGATGCTCCTGCTGCTCAGTGAGCCCATAATGGGCAAGGAATACAAGAGAATTGACCATTCTTCATTATCTACATGCAAGAAACCTGTACTGAAAGTCACACTTCTGACTTTCTGTGTGATACAATTCTCGTGTGTCATCACTAGTATTCAGAACCTTCAGAAATAAGACTCAAAAGGAAGGGATATCTTTTTATCTACACATTAGATTTTGATTAATGGCTTATATGTTGTTTGCTTTTCTATATTAACTGGCAATTATATACTGTAATCTACTTTCTTTAGAAAGTTTCTAATGAGAGCATTGAATGCTACAGGATTTCAAGGGAAACACATGATCTGGAATCCCTGCCTGCGTCACCAGCTCTAGTGACACTGAAAGATCTACAACTAATATATATATATAGAGTAGTTATTTTTCTCCACTTTTAATCCATTGTCTGCTCTGGCACGTGTCTGCTTCTGGAGAAACTGAAGGGAACTTTTCTGGGAATGAAGCAACAACATGACACTTCCGTCGTGTGTTGAGAGATGTACTTTACCTCTACAAGCACAGACTAGGTAGAGATACACACTTCATATCTGTATTTTCTGTCAGGATACTGTTCACACTCTAAAAATGAAGATGTAAGAAAGGAAAAAAATAAATGTATATGAACCTCTAAGATTGCATTGTTCAATAGCATAAATTGAAATGCAGGAGTTTAGGAGAGAAAGGAAGATAACATTTTCAGGCATGTGTTTTCTTTTTTTTTTTTTTTTTTTTTTTTTTTTCTGGAAGCCAAAGAAAATATTATTATACTTGCCTAAAGATCTGATATTTCTTTTCCATAGCAGCATTAAATTAATGGCTCTGCATAAACACAGGACTTTCTAATCCTAATTTGCTTTATAAATTGGTAGACTGGTAGCAGCTTGAGGCATTCCAGAAATGTAAATATTATCCTGAATAAAAGTGTAACAGTGTGGTCTGTTTTTCTGTAAGCTCAAGGTTTTGCTATTTCTGATCTTTGTTTTTAAGCTGCAGACCATCTAAGTCACAAGGCTGTAGATATTTTTACATTTTGTAACCTTGTGTGAGGCTAATGACACAAATGCCTTTGTGAAGGATAGATACAAGCATCAGTGGTTTGAGACCAATGACTCAGTCATTGCCTTGCTTGAGATGGAGTGTGGCAACCTGCATTTTCATCACAAATAGGCAGGAGAAGCAGCATATTATGCCAATATTAGCACTTTAACAAAGCTTTAGGCAAGGGTGATATGAACAAAAAAGGGGGAGAGAAAAGCTGGTGCAAGCCAGGGGCTGTGTTCCAGGACACTGTTCAAAAGCCCCTTGAGTGTGCAGCAGCTGCACGGGGGATGCAGGCGTGCAGGGGTCAGCACCACTTGGCATTCTGATGAGCAAGGCAGTTTATCCATCATGACTAATGTAGTGTGCTGCAGGGCTGCGGGGGAAAGGCTGAGCAACACGGACCAGCCCTGCCAGGACCAGGTGTGCAGGCGCCACTGCCAGCTCACTATTGGTCTGAGACAGCAAGGGCCAGGGTCTCAGGGAAATAAAAACAGTGTGAGTCTGAGGATTGCTAAAGAGTCTGTTCCCGCAGCTTCTTTAGGCTTTTGTGTAGCCTTTCTGTAGCTGGCAAGGTAAGTTTCACCATGTGCTGATCAGGCTGCATTGAAACCTAATGCTCTGCAGCAATCCTTGGTCATCTTAGTCATGAAGGGCATGGGACAGAGCAGAGCCTGGATGTGTTGCTGAACAAGGACTAAACTACAGCAATAAGCTGAATCAGGATCAGGATCCCAATTTAGTTGTCAAAGGCACTTGCTAGATTTAATCTAATCTACTGGGAATTTACACAAATACCTGTGTATGTGAGCTTGCAATGCACTTACCTGGACACTAGGGTCAAGGAGTGTAAAACAAGTACTTGGTGTTTAGAATTGTATGTTCTTGAATTTAAGAATTCTTGCTTGAAATTATTCAAATCTGGGCCTACCCACTAGTTGAAAATATAGAGAGAACAAATAAACTTGCATATAATGTTCTCTTTTGTGATGTTTCTGGAGAAATACTTGAGAAGAGTGGAAGAGACTTATACAGCCTTTTTTTTTTTTTTTTTTTTTTTTTTTTTTTTTTTTTTTTTTTCTTTTTCTGTCTTATTCTTCTAAGAAAGCTGGGAATAGTGGTAATAGCTAATAGGGTAAAAGAAACATGGATTTCTTAGATCAGAAGATAAACCTTTGTATATGGGAGAAATTTTGTAACAGCTTATGGTTATTCTTATAAAAATAGTACTCTGAGTAGAACTAATGCAAATCCTGACAGTGATTTTTCATTTAAAATGTCAGGAAATAGCGGAGAGTTGTTTTTTTTCATTATTTTTGGGGGTTCTTGGGGAGTTTTGTATGTTTGTGGGGTTTTACCCCAGTTAGTTAGAATCAGTAAATCTGACCTTTTTATTACAGTTTTAAACCAATAAGAAATTATTTTTTGAAAACAAAAAAGTTCCCACAGCTTAGGAAATAAGGGCATTTGTAGGCATTTAAAACTGATTTATATTGGTGTAGTTTATTATCCTTCCTGTACAGACATCTTTGTAGTGGTATAAAGTGTCCACACTAAGACAATAATCCCTTTCTCAACATGTCTGTAAAGCAGGTCAGTTTTCTATAACAGACAAAATCTGAATAATTTCCTCAACTTGCACAAAGTTGTATTTAAAGCATAATTGCATCTTTCAGTGGAGATATTAAAGAGTTAGAACAAGGTTATATCTACACTGCAGTGCCTGAGTAGTACTGCAGGTACAGCTGAGCTGTCCAAAGGGCAGTTCAGTGCAAGCTGATTTATCTTGCAGGTGGTGCTGGTGTCTCAGCTGCTGTGAGCAGAGAGGACAGGTGTTGAGGGTCCATACTACACCTCAGTTCCTCCCTTTTGAAGTTAGACAAGTGCAGTTTTCTCAAAGGGATTTTCCAGATGCCATTGCTGTTTTGGAAGTCAAGAATAGAATACCTTTTGCCTGCAGGGTAAAAGAACATGTTTTTATTTTTTTATTTTTGGCTTGGAACATTTATACTTTTTTAAAATAAAAGTCAAGTTTCCATTAACAAGCATATATTATATATGTTATGAGTAAATTGCCTGAGGATGTTCTAGAACAGTTTGCAGTATAAGGAGTGTGTAAAAAGCATCCCATATCCAAACTAAAACCCTTATAATCTTTTTTTTTTCTTTTTTCTTTTTTCTTTTTTTTTTTTTTTTTTTTTTTTTTTTTTTTTTTTTTTCTTTTTTTTTTTTTTTTTTTGTGAGATGAAGGAGAGTTATCTGTGACCTGCTGTGGGGTATCACATCTGGAACATAAAAATAGATGGCTTCAAACGAAAGAGCTGATTTGCATGATATGCAAATAAAAAGCATTTCTCCTTGTACTCTTGACTACGTTCAGCAATATTTAACATTACTGGAATAAGCAAGAAATGCTACACTTGTTTGTGCTGAAAAAGAAATATTTATGTGAATGTTTCTTGTTTACATCAGGATCTGTACATTTAAACAATCTACATTTAGATGTTGCACTCCAAGTTATATCTCCTCCTGCTAAGGACATGAGAAAGTGTGTTTGCCATGTGAGATAATGTATTCTGAATAATTGCAGCAATAATACAAAAAAGAAGGAAACAAGTTTGGGAAGATGGAGGGATAGTTCAAGGATCACATAGTAAATCATGGCAGAGCTAGGATGAGACTTAGATTTCTAGGTTCTGGCTTAGGAATCATATCTACTGTACATGCTGCTTCTCAATGCATAACATGAACAAGCAGTACTTTTTAAAAATGAATGCACTAGATATTCTGGTATTACTGACTTAAAGTAAATCCAAGAGACATTTAAATCTGCATAATCGAGACTTGTAAGTTATCCCTAGTACAAATCCAGAGTAGTTGGGTTTTCAGGTCTATGAGCACAGAAAATCCACTGAAACGTCCCCATCACTAAACCAGGTTGTGCCTTTTGAAAGGAATTTCACAATAAGTACTTTTCCTGCAGTTTTTGCAGATGCAAGAAGTGGAACAGGGGATGTTGAAAATTTGTTTTCTTTACCATACAGTTTTAAACACTAATAAACTGTCCTAGGGTGATATTATGATGTTTGTATCTCCAATTGTCTGTTGGGTTTGTGCTGGATATTGCACTTTGTACCTTTGATATTGGGTCTGAGAGCAAAGGGGACGGAGAAGTGCAGAGTTTGTTTCCAGAAACCCTCCTCCACCAGCTGGCCTTGAGAGTCGGAGTCAGCAACACAGGGTGCGGGACGGAGAGGTTTTTTTTTTTTTTCACCCTTCTTTTTAGTTAGCTAGTGTGTAGCTAGCTGAGGGGGGGAATGCTTAATTTTTTCTTTTCCCCCTGTTTTTTTTTTTGTTTGTTTTTGTTTTTGTTTTTGTGGTTTTGTTTTTTTTTTTTCTTCCTTTTTTTCACCCTTCCTTGGAACTGTTAAAATCTCTCTGGACTGAGGACCCCAGGAGAGCACTGTGGGGATTTGTACCTGGAACCCACCAAGATCTATCCTGCGCAGCAACTTTTCCCAGCGCCAGAGGGACTGAGACAGAGCAACCACCTACAGGATAGATCCTGGCTATATTGTATCTGATTAGTAATTTAAATCAATATACTAACTTCACATGCACACATATTCCTAATTTGCCATTTAATTTTAATGACTAAAGTGAAAATTTGTACCATCTGGAAACTCTCACTTTATTTTTCCCCATGTTTTCTGAGGTAGGTTATTTAATTACTTGGCAAATGGTCTGCCTAATGCCACTACATCGTCTTAATAATTTGTATTCAAAAAATGAACTCTTGTCTGATTGATAGTTCCTTTGAGGCAGGAAAGAGAGCAGAGGAAACAGTTTTAGCTGAAAAAAAAATGTAAGCATCTTGTAAATATGTTGCTGAGGCACTTGTTCTAAACTGTGTGTCCACAGAGACTTGTATTAATGATCCAAAATACCAGAGCAAGATGAAAAATTACTTAAATGCTGCTGCTGTTTTGTAGCTTGCAATACAGCCAGAGATAGCTGTCAAACAGAGAGGCAGGACAGTGAGTAGGAGCAAAAGGCTGCTCAAGAGGTGTATGAGAGCTGGGGATGCACTGGGTTTATCCGGTGGAAGGGAATGCAGGCTTCAAGTGGAGGTGGGAGTGCAGGTCTTCAGGCTAAATTAACATAACTGCAGATAATCTGTTTCCTGGTTTTAACAGTACCCAGTTTTGGGAAAAGTTTTTTCTACAAGCAGTTATTTTCCCCACACTCAGCCAAAGTGTCAGGAAACACACTGTTTTCTTCCCTTATTATTGCTTTTCCTTATTATGTATGTTGCTTAGTTTAAAAGAAGGAAATTCTTTTCCCCTTACTACTGCCACATTACAGATAATATAAAAAAATGAGGTGAGGATAATGCAGGATTTTTTTAAAAGCCTTCACTGTACCTGTTACTCTGAATTTTTTCAACTTGTTAGTTTACTTTTGGAAACCTATTACAAAAGTAGTTCATCTTGACTTCACACCCTTCTTTCCCTCGTTGCAATGCTCGCCACTGCCATGCAGTCACATGCATGTAGTTTCAGTCATGTAAAGATAGCTTCCTTTTGATAAGGATGTTATATATGTCAGAGGAAGGGTCCACCAAGTATTTAGGGCATTACAGGAATTTCCCAGAATACTTATAGAGTATTCTTCCCTTGTTTTGCAGTAAAGTTTTAGTTAGCTTTTCTTGTCAAGAACATGAGTTAAACCACAATAGGATACTTGTGCTACCTGTGAGCAATAATTCAGTATCATGGTGTTAATTTCTGAAGAGAGACTTTTAATCTGTGATGCTTTAACCCCTGCCAGCAGATCAGAACAATGCCACCATTCACGACAGGAGGCAGTTTGTCACAGAAGCAGTAACCTTCCATGGAAATGCTGAAGTGAAAAGGAGCTAGTAAAACTATAAATACAGATGTACCTGTTGGCAAGGAGATTCAGAGGAGTATTAGCTTAAGGAGGTAAAATATGCTTTTATACTTAGCATTTGCACCTTACCTTGGCACCATATCAGGGCTGAAGAACATATCTCTGAGACTAGACAAAATATTTTCCTGACACAAAACATGATATAAAGAAGTTTCCATCAGTGTTAAGTTTAGGATTAAATTACATTCCAATGGACTAAAATTTGATCAATTTTTAAAACTTTATAAATATTTATTACATTTCTTAACGTTTTTAAATATTTAGTGGTAATGTCAGTCAATATTTTGAAAGTGTTTTGAAAGGTGGTGACTAAAACCTATGATAAATTTTGTAGATTTCTGATTACATACACACTAGTTCATATAAAATACCTACAATACCTTAGGCTTTTGAATTTTCCTTTCCCAATAGCATTTTTTAAATTGTACACACTCATCTGAGGCAAAAACTCCAAAATTTTACTCTTTTTTTTTTTTTCTATCCTTATTAGCATTTAGAATTTTTTCATTCAGGTATTTATATTTATTGCCTTACAGAAATATATGTTTGTATTCATTCTATCTCTTGTCATTACAGTTCAACTACCTTGTGTAATCTAAACTGCATTTGTAGAATGGACTCTGTTCATTGTAAAAATTCTCCTTTACGTTTTTCTTTGAATCAAAATAATTAAAAATTTTAAGCTAGCCACTTTACCTATTAAATTATAATTTAACATTTCTAGCAAGAATTCTCATTTATATAATATGAGACTTATAATCACCAAATTCTCCAGAACTGTATTGGTTATTTACCAAGGATTTTTTAGTAACTTTTTATTCAATCAGCAAATGTTAATTAGCTGCTCTGGCTTTGTTTTAAATCCGTGTGTCTGTTGACCTAAAATAAAACCATGAAAATGAGTTGAAATTGACCTTTGCTAAGGTAAAGAGGTGAAGCAAAATGATGCTATGGCTTTTTCTTTTCTGCTATTATGTAAGAAGGCGATCTAAATTAATTATTATTCTGTCACTGTGCTAATGGCTATTTAGCCCTTACAAATGACAGTCTCCACTAAAACATGGAGCTGGCCCACAGCTTTAATACTAAATCCGTTGTTTAAATTTTGTGATAATTTCATTCAGAATGGAAAATTGTGTACAATGTCATTATTTAGATTGATTACAGACATACATAAAAACCTTTGAAGTTTAATACCTTATATCTTTGAAGTGGAGTATTTTAGGAGATTGAATAGTTTAATTTAATAGTTTCAATAGCAAGGTTTTAAGGTTTTTAAAAACAGCAGGTTAAGCACAAAATCTACATACACTGTGTTCCATCACCCCAAATGAACTTCTGCTAAAGAACTGAAACCTTGCCGCAGAGCTATAGCCAGTATCAGAGAACATAGTCACATTGCAAATACTTCCACTTGCATGTGAGAAAAAATTACACATGGAAATTCCACAATCTCCTCATTCTCTTCTTTGTTGGGACTGTGAAAAAAATTTGTGCACATTCAGCATGAGCTGTTTTGTTAAAGCCTGTCCCATGCTCTGCAGTGATAACTTCTATGCACCTTTTAATCCACAGGGGTGATTACTGCCTTTCCACTGTTATTTGGTACTGGTTTAGCATAACCTTAGCATCATGACTCTGACAGTGCCATTTGGAGACCTTGAGGATTTTGAGGGCCACTTGTCCCCTTCTCATACTCGATTAGTGGTGACTGATTAGTGCTCTGGGTTACTTCTGTAAATTGTTGTCACTTAAGAGCAGCAGTAGCATAACCATTAAATTACAGCAAAAATGTGTACATGATGCTGGGCTTTTCTCTACAAAATGAGCTAAAATTAACGTATTTAATTTTTAAAATGCAGTGCTTGATGGTTTGATTCAGAAGTTCGGTTGTCTTTTCAACAGGAGCAACGATTTTTGTAAGTGTAGTGGGTCTAGTGCTGGCTGAATGCCAGTGCACCCACTAGAATTATTTACTCATTTTCTGTTGTGAGATAAAGATTAGGAGGAGATCAAAGCAGGCTCAAAACTTTAAAGGGCATAAAGAAAATTATATTAACAGAACTAAAAGAAAAATAAGAAGAAATCAGAATAAACCTTCAGAACACTTCTCCTCCCCCCCAGTTCCTCTTTATTTCACACTGGCAATGTAAAGAGACAGAATTTGGTATTTTCAATCAGTTTACCAGTTCTAAAATAATCTTTCTTCAGTTCACTTAGGGAGAGGAATCTCTCCTGCCATGCTTTGGGGACTTTTCCACAAGAAAGTTCTCTCATAGTTTTGATTTTCATGAATAGCAGCTGCCTGGATGTCTGCAATCGTGAAGTCTCTCCCATGGTTTGGTAGTCTTCCCACAGCTACCACCATGGGTCATCTCAGCTTATTGGGATGCAGTTTTAAAGATGAACTGTTCTAATATAGAAACAAAAGTTCTCATATCTCTGAGAAGAGAGGTTTTCTTTTTCCATCCCTGGTGCAACGTTTCTCATCTCTCTCATCTCTCTCTGTTCAAGCTTCTTGCTGGATCTCACAGCTACTTCTGCTTTCTTCAACACGTGTGCCTCTGCTCATAGCTGTACTTAGAACACTATGTCCCTCCAATGTATTCCATGAGTTACGGGGGGGTGGGGAAAGAGACTGGTCTATTGATTATATCTTCACCACAGCCTTACAAGAGAATTTCAGCCCAAGACTAAAGCATCTCCTCTTTCTCCTCCCATCTGGGATTTGACTTCTTCTTCACCGGACCTTGGTGTCTCCATGATGTTTTCTCTACATGTCTACTCTTTCCTTTTTCTCTCATTTGAGAGAGGATTGATGTCTGCCAGTTTCATTTGTGCACTGAAAGATTTAATATTTTGCCCAGGCCTGTGGATGGCCATGTCCCCCCTGCCGGGCAGTGGCCACTCTGGCCGCATGACTGTTTTCCAGTCCCTGCCGCATTCAATTCCAGCTGTGGGGACGCCGTCTGAGCAGGGCTGCAGGGCCACCTCTGTTAAAACCTCATGATTTTCCGCAGTGCCAGCAGGATGGCTCGCAGCTCAGGGCTGGGGCAGGGCCCGGCTGATCTCCACCCGAAGCTGGGCCCAGCCGTGTCGGAGCTCGGCAGTGGCAGAACCCGCGCCGGGCCCTCGGCGGGGAGTGAGCCCGGCCCCGCCCGCCCTGAGGGGGACACGGCAGGGCAGGGCCGGCCCAGACAGCCCCCAGTCACCTGGCCAAAGGCTGGAAGCAGGATAGTTTTCCTGGGCTTCGTTCGTTTCTAAATGTGATTTCACAGAGGCGTGTTCAGCTCTCTTAAATGGTTTAACAGAGTGTCAACATTCATAACTAGCCAGCTGATTGGTTCTGTTGGGTCTGGAGGAGGCTGTTAGCAGTCCTCAAGGAGAATCACTTCTCTAACTGATGGATTTTCTTTTTAACTAAAAACCAAGCTATGTTAAACCACAACAATAAAGAATTGCATATGTCTTTCCAAAAAACCTGATTGTTCATATACATCTGCTGAAGATGAATCTGGTTTGATAGAATATCTTTTCTCATTTCGGTAATTACCCTAACCAAAGGAGGTTATCTAGTACTATAAAGAAACCAAATACAGGTATGTATGAAGCAGGTGACCATTATAATTGTAAAACCTACAGTTTCCTGCTAATTGGATGAAAAGGAGAATAAAGAAAAACAACACTAATCTAGGGACTCCATATTCTACCAGCACTCCTTAAATGTTCTAGTGCCTTATTAATGTTCTGGCTTTGTGCTGTCTTTGAACATGCAGCTGAAATGGAGATAGGGCAATGTGATAATTTATTCCAGGACATGCACTTCTTGCATTTCTGTTCACTATTAAAAAAGCCCAGTTTCAGTTAAGTTGCTTTCAAGTAATTCAGGTTCTCCTTAAAAATATGATTTATATGAAAAACGAGGTTCACTTTTTTTGGGAAAATTTAAAAAGTTTAATAAAAAGATAATTAGAAGAAAGAAATAAAGCAAAATATCAATTACAGCCAGGTGATTTGGCATTTAGCCAAGACCACACCCTATCCCTTCAGAGCACTGGTTTAAGAGGATCAGTATGTTACATATTCATTAGACCTTAATGCATGATTCAAACATTCCTCTTGAGTTTGAATTTTTTCTGTTCAGTTTCAACTCCCCCCAGCTGTTTTATTGTAGACTCATCTATGAGTGGTTACATTTCATCTGATAGCATAGGTTCAGTAAATTCCTTCTGATAGCTTTGGTTCATCTCTATCTTCATCTGGATAATTCAGGAAGGCAGGAGGACTCTCTCCCTCCTCCAGTTTGGCCGGTTTGGATGTTACAAAAACAGTCTTTACTTTTAACACTATGCTACAACCACCCCCCCCCCCCCAAAAAAAAAAAAAAAAAAAAAAACAAAAAAAACCCCCAACAAACAAAAACAAACAAACAAAAAACAACCCACGTTCATTACATCACCATTTTTAAACCCTGTTAATAATAAAATAAACTAGATTAATACTGTAAAACCTTCATATAACATTCAACTTAACATTTGCAAAAAGCCAACTTTATAATATGCATTCATAACAATTTAGATGTGTTATAACTGACTGAGATGTCCTGTTGATTTGAAAATATTGAAATGAAGATTGAAGATATTTCCCCTATTCCTTTCCACCTGGCCAAATCTCTGGGGAATCACCAATTTGGGGAGAACTCCCCAAATCTCTGGGGAATCACATACTGGAATACAATACACTTATGATAGAAGAAGCTCCTGAGTTGTTTTTGTCTGTTTAGGGCTTTTGGGGGGTTGTTTGCCTATTTGTTCTGAGTTTTAAGTTCTAGAGGCACTGAGAATGTTTTACTCCTTTGTTTTCTTTTTGATTTTTATGTATTTGACCTGATTTTCCTTGGAAAAGAAAAATCGCCTCTTTTGGGGTATGATGAAATCGCTAAGATACCTAATTGCACAGATGGCTAAGTGCTGTTATTTTAGGGACAAGTGATGCAGATTTACTTGTAAAAGCTTCATCTAAGCAACTGAATGACTTTTATGTACTTAATAATATTCCAAAAACTCTTTTCAAAATCATACTTATGCTTGGATCAGGCTAACATTAGGCAGAAAATGAGGTATCAACAGAAGGAAATTGAAGTTTATACTCAAGATAACAGACAGCTTTGTGAAAGACATTCAATGCAATGCAGAGCTTGTTGACCATGAAATAACAATGTCCCTCTTCTCCTGGGCAGTTCAGCACTACTTTTATGTGTGAGGGTTTGTTTATTGGGGTGGAAGCAGGGGCGTTGTGGAGCAAAATGAAGGATCTGTATCATTTGGTGTTGCCTTCACCTTTCTGAGCAGTGTGACACTGAAGGCATGGTACAGGAAGTGTTTTTCAATAGGAGAGAAGAGAAGAGAAGAGAAGAGAAGAGAAGAGAAGAGAAGAGAAGAGAAGAGAAGAGAAGAGAAGAGAAGAGAAGAGAAGAGAAGAGAAGAGAAGAGAAGAGAAGAGAAGAGAAGAGAAGAGAAAAGAGAAGAGAAGAGAAGAGAAGAGAAGAGAAGAGAAGAGAAGAGAAAGAAGAGAAGAGAACTTTTAGCGCTCTGTGACCTCACAAACATGTTTTATGTATGTGGGTGAGCTACTAACCTACAGCAGTATTAACTTCTCTAGATGGACTAAGGAACTTATCTCAAATGTCTAAGATTCTGAGTCATGGTGATAAATCTTATAATTTCCCATTTTTCAAATGGTCCTTTGGTGTTTTGCTTGTAACAGTATACTTCACATCTAGCCTTGGGAATCTCCAGTATGTTATGGCAAGTCTGCTGAGCAACTCCTATAAAATGCAGAGCTTTTGCAACTCAGTGTTTGATGCCATGCAGGAAGATTCAGTCTCATGCCACAAGAGTGTGAAATGTGAATTAAGAGAAGTTTTGTGTGATCATAATACAGACTGGAGCATCTTTTAATAGATTTGAGAACTGAACCCCTACTAGGAAAATCTGCTACCCTGGACAATCTTAAGTACAATCTTAAGAAAATTATTGTTAATTAAAATCTTAAGAAAATTGTTGTTTTAGCAGATTCAAGGACTGATGGAAAATACAATTTGGCTGTAGGTTTGAAAGGCATGAAACTAGGAAAAAAAATTTTTGAAATTTTGATGCACAAGGATAGATAATATTTACAGAGTTACTACAAGGTCTTGGCAGAGGTGTTGATCAAATACAGATGTAACATTTTAGATTAGAATGCAAGATCTTGGCAGAAGTGTTGACCAAATACAGATGTTACATTTTAGATTAGAACACAGAATTTTATATGCTTAGCTGAGATGAAACAAACATTGGTCAGAATTCTTTTTTTTCAGTTTGCCATTGTTAGCCTATTTTATGAATACAGTATAAACAAAGGCAATGTCTGGGCCAGAATTACAACATGGAGGTGCTCCATGAAACAAATAATTTTAAACTCAAAATATTCCAGGGTGTAGAAGAGAAAAACTTAATTTTCTTAGAGGACTTTATTGTTGGAATTGCAGAAATGCTGTGTGAGTAGTGCCTTAATTACTAAGCACTGCTGGGCTGATAAAAGATGGTCTGTTTTGGTGTGGTGCCTTATTTCACAACATTTACAGGACTTATTTTTCTTGTTCTTGGTTGTTTGTGTGTGTACATTACTTCACTAAGAGACCTACACAGCACAGCCGTTATGCAAAATAGTTGTCAGACTTTTCTCTGTTTTCATACTGAATTGGCAGAATAAAAAGTGAGTTTCTGAATATCCTCATAATTTCCTCTTGATTAACTTTTTTTTTGCTTCTGCTTTCTTTTAAAGAAGCTGTGCAAAAGCTCAAATACCACAAAGAGAAACTTGAACACTAAAATAAAACTATATAACTGAAATTTGAAATTGAAAATTTCCATTATAAATAAAATTTGGTGAATTACTTGCTATAATCTCACCATACATTTCAAATATTGGTTTGATTGGTAGAACTTTCCAGAAGAATTGAGTAGTTGAAGAAATTACCTAAAAGTTTTAATATTAAAGGAATCCTAACAGTTACCCTAAAAAAACTCAAACCAACAATGAATTTTTTATATGTTTGTGCAACTACTTCTGATTTTGATCCTATGAATTCACTAACTTAATTGATAATATTAAATAATAATTAAAATATTAAATAATATTTTTAGCTACTGAATCAGAATTACTTATGAAATATTTATACTTTTAAACAATTGCACCTAGTCTCTTTGGAACAACTAGATGGTCATGGACAAAAAATTATAAGGTAGAGACTGAGGTAAGGCAGCTGACAGTCTGAGGAGAACATGATAATGTGGTAATTTAATTTATCATTACTGTTAAAAGACTTATAAAAACTGGGTGATTTTGATTAGCATTATAGGTGAAAAAACTTCTTAATCATAAAAACCAGAAAAAATTGCAAGGGTTTTTATTTTAAAGATGAAACTTTAGAAGTCAGAATAACTGCCCTCCAAAGTTCTTGACCCTCTTCTTGCAATGATCGTATTTTTGTTTTGTCAGCAGCACCACTGAATGCAGCTGCTATACTGCATGGAATAATTGTATTATATGACAGATAAAACAAGGAGTATGCATCATATTATAAATAATTTAATTTTACAAAGGAATTTTACATCTTAATCTGTTCTACCACCGCTTTCACTTAGACCCTGAAATAAAATTATGTTATTGTATTCTTTGCTATAATCTAATTTTTACCCATAAGGAAATGTCAGGTCACATTTATAGCAATCTAGGGGCCTCTAAGCCAGATTGGAAGGTCATTCTGCTTGAGCATTGTAAATGGACCTGTCCAGCAAAGTTTTGGTTAAGGACAACCAAGGACTCATTACATAGTTAATTTACTCAAATGCCAGTAAAAACAATACTGAGTTTGCTGCTGTCTGCCCTGTGAAACTTGCAGTGGTATCAAGCACCTAGGAATTAATCCCTTATTGTGAAGTCTGGGACAAAATCATATTACAAAAAATTTTGTAAAAGATCATTATATTACAATGCGAATAATGTTAAGCAAAATAACCTTGTGCTAAAATGAGACAAACTATATTTCAGGATTATGAAAAATAAGGATTTATTTTTGTTTTCTAAGTGTTGTAAAGTCTTATTCTGAGTCTCTGTTCTAAGGGGCTTGACTAATTTTCATAGCCTCCCTAGACTGGTACATTGGCATGATTAAGTTCTGTCAAAAGACTTTTTTGCAGTAAAATGTGACTCTCTTTTATACATATGATTGTGGATTTGTTATACACACCATCAGAGAACATGACTGCAATCTTGGAAGCAATTCCCATGTCACATATCTAGTGTTGACACTAGAAATCAGAAGAAATAAAGATGCGTAAGTTCTGAGTGGTGCCTAAGTCACTAATTAATCTGTGGTCCTCCATAGGCAGAAAGGAGAAAGGAATTAAATGTCATTACAAAGTTTTGAAGAGCCAGTCAACACATTATAGTTATATAAAGTAACTTTCATGCTCTGACTATTGTTTTGCAGCAGTATTTGTCTATTCTGTAACAGTTACATGGATTCCATAAGCTCATCTTTAAGCTGAGATTTCCCAAGTTGGTGCAAAACCATCAAGGTGCTGACTCCAGTGCTAGGCCAAATATTGTAAGCAACACATTGGTAAACTCAGTCAAAGCATTTCAGTTCTTTTCTGACAATAACTATTTTCCCACCCTCCCCCCATCATCATTCTTGATTTGTATGATTTATACAGTATATATGTTATGCATAGCATACATAGAAGAGGATAAAATTCTGTTTGAAAATAGAGCTGGTATAAATTAAAGCATTGGAATTATATATTGTGATAGGAAAACTGGAGAGAAGATCTGTAAGCAAGAAGGAGCATTTTTTTTTCTTTCTGCATCATCACAACCTATTTTGAACCATGAATAAAAATAACAAAATTGAACTGAGATAATTTGAGCAATTGCAGTTGTCTTCTTCCAGTCAAAGAGCTATATGATTTGTTCTGTTATGATATAATGGAATTTCTCATGGTGACACATACAAAAAAGTTCATATTTAGAGGCAGAAACTTCTTTAAGTTTTTGCATCATTCAGCACAGGAACAAAGTTTATTCTGATAATCTGTCAGGATTCTAGAAAATGCACAGGAGAAAAAGAATTTTCCATAGAAGACATTATTTATCACTCTGTAGAAATTCCTGCATTCTGTATTGGAAATCCTGGAGATCCCAGAGCAGTTAAATGAAATGTCTATGATTTTCTCAACAACACAGTGATTTGAAATTCCTGGAAGAAATTGGATGATCTGTCATAATTGGTAATGTTTAGTGAACTTTTGCCACATCAGTTTGATTCCTTGATTCTCTTGATGACTGCTTTCCCGCTCCATTTCTTTGGAGAGTTGTAATAAGACACTTGATAGTGTTGAAAACACCATAGGTTGCAAAAGCAATCTTTGCCAAGCTAAGAGTGAATCTTTAGCACAATGTTTTTCCTTTGCACTGTTTTCAGTGTCAGGCATGTTGGTCACAAATCTGTCACCAAAGTTCTCATGGTTAACTTCAGGGACATCCATAGCTATTAGTTATTACTGAAGTTATTACATAGTTATTACTGAAGGGGTTTCATATGTGAAGCAAGGATTTGCAGTACTCTATGATCCAAAGAGTCTCATTTGGAATCACACATGGATTTCAATTTTCACTAGAAAAGGGAGGGGTTTTTTTTAGTTCAGTCTCTAATGTAGCAAAGTGTTGATTTCTGCCAAGAAATTGTGTAAAACCTTAAGTGGAGCCTTGGAACTTGAACATGATGAAATACAGGCTGACTAACTTCTCCTCTTAAATCAGAGAAGGGTTTGGCTAATGGAGAGATTTTTTCAGAGTAATCAAAACTAGCTTGTTTTCCCGATCCTATCTCATGACACATAATGCTTAAAAATAATGTAGACAACTCTTATGAAGGCCAAAAATGAGAAAGTGCGCTCAGGCACATAGAAGGCTTACATTATTTTCCCACTGCTAATATAAGGTATCTTTCTGAACTCATGGATGGTAAATGATACCATGTGGTATAAATCTGCAAATGAAATTATAATCAATTTTCCAGCCTCATGTTGTGTTTCTTGCAGGCTTCAATGATATTTTTGGAAACAATATTGGAACTCCTGTTAACCAGCAGTAGAAGTGGCATTGTTTAAAAGAAACTCATCAGAAAGGAAAAAAGTGTGGTTTTTAATTGCTACCTGTACATCTCTGGGTATAAAGCCACCTGCTGCAAAGTGATGTTATCCTCCCCCTAATGATCTCTTAGGACACTATAGGCTCTGGTGTGGCCACACATTCAAGAATTCTTCCTTCTTCAAGGAACAGAGGGAAGCTGAAGTGGTTGCACTGAGGCAGCACTATCACAGAGGCAGAGAAATTGCTCTGTTAGTTTAACTGCTCCTAAATATCATGGGTGATATATGAGTTTGTGTTGTTTTGGGGGATTTTGGGGTTATTTGTATGGAATACTACATTTAAGAACAAAATAGAACAGTTAAATGTGCATTTAATGATTATACAAAGAATAAAGTATGGCTGTTGGCTAATTAAATCCTCAATAACTACACTGCTTCTGTAATGATTCTACAATTGAAACAAAAGTCCTCATGCATTTAATGCATTTTATGCTTAACCAGGTATTGTGAGTCACTAGTCCAAAGAACTCTGCAGGTGCACAGAAGCCTTTCATAGAAAGCTGTAAAAGTGGTTCATTTGTGGCAATTTCAGTAACATATGTGAATCGTTATTTAACAGATTGGATTCAGTACCTTTGCAGTTCTGTCAGCCAGCTTCACTCCAAACAGTCTGTGCCTCTAAGCTTCTTATCCATTTAAATGCAATCACATTAATGCACTCCTTGCCCATAGGTTTTCACCTTAAATCAGTGTGTGGCATTTGACACTTGAATACTAAAAATAAAATGAGCTGATTCCCAAGTTAACATCTGTTTATTAAAGATGATCTTTCATGTATAGAATTACCAGGACATTTAGCCTGATTTATTATACTAACATTTCCATTTTAGCCCTGGGTAGGGAGCTCTGCTAGTAATGCTGTACCCTATGGTGAAATAGTACCTAATCAGTATTTATGAATAGGGTTTTGAAAGTCACTAAAGAGCAGAGCTTTCACAGTGGACTGGGGAAGAGGTTTTACCTTCTTAAAAAACAAATATTGCTGAGCTTCAGGGATCTGTATGACATTTTAGAATTGACAAGCTTTAATTTTTAAATTACATTAAAATATGTAATGTAATTCTATCATTAGATTAACTGGAATGTATGTCTTTTGGCCACTAAGGCTATTGTTAAACCCTTGTAATTATTATGCAAATGAACTTCTGCACTTAAAAAAAGGCCAAACAGTGAATACAGCATCTTCAAATTCTGTTAAATGTGGAAATATCCCCCTTATTTTTTCTTTATTTCTTTTGAACTCAAATATTGCTCAGAGAAGATTGCATTTTGGGAAGAAAAAATCTTTTTTGGTGTTGAAAGAAATCCTGTGGGGCTGTCTCTATACAATAACAGTGTGATGATTGCATAATATGTTTGGTTTTCTTACTATGAGATGGGTTCTTTAGAATTTCCAGTTTCTAATACTGGCTCTTTTTAGAAAGCTGGCTTCAGGAAAAAGTCAAAGTCATGCAAGGGAGCTTGATGCAGAGATTCTTGTATTATTGGTGACTCACCTATGTGCATAAACTGGACTCATCCAGAAATTACTTGAATCATGTTGGATGATACTTCCTGTTTCCTCAATGAGGAGAGCTGATGGCTATTCTCTTTTATTTACACAACTACTCTGTGTACACTAAGAAGTTATAATCCTGAATTTCCTTCATCTAGTTCTCTAAGCAAGTCTGTTTTAAATCTTCCCAAAGCTTCTATCTTCTAGACTTTTATACTTTCTCTCCTGAGGTTCCGCATTGATTCTATGACCAAAATTTGATATTGGAGTTCATGTTCTTGAAATATGACTCCATATCCCAATAGTTGATGGAATTGTAAAAATGTGTTATTTCCCTTACATGTTAATATTCCAGTTTATGTGAACTATATTGCTTACTGGATTTTTTCATTGTATCAAATATTTTTAAATTGCTATTACATTTATGATGTAACATAACTTTTTAGATTCTTTTCTGCAAACATTTGTCTAGAGGCTTTTTCTTCCATCTCTATTTGTGTCTTGTTTAGGTGTGAAAACCTGTGTTTATCCTATTTTAAAATGCATCCCGTGTTGTTTCCATATTTTTTTTAAATTTGGTGTTTAAAAGATTATTCTGTTGACCATTCTTAAGAAAATCTTCATAAATTTTAGTGAGAAATACTTGTTGTTAATGACAAAATCAGAAGATATGCAGCTGATCGGCAAAGGCGTCCATCAAATTAAGCTACAGCGTCAGTGACTGTCTCCCTTCTGTAGGACCTGCAGTTCATCTTTGATCTTCCTTCAGGATCTTATTATGTCGAGCAGTAGACCTGCACACATGACTGTGGGCCAAAAAAACTGTATTGTTGAGCTAAAAGCACAAACCTGGAGAACGTGTACCATAATGAAAAATTGAGAAATGCATATAATTCATATTCTGATAGGAAGCAGGACACAATTCAGTAGAAGAATACAAAATTCAGCTTTGGTGAGCTAGGGAATTAGCCCCACAGAGTCATCACAAGTAATTCTCAGGGGAGCACCTCATAGGACTAAGTAATTTCTACAGTAAGCTTGACTTTTAAATATATGGTTTTTAGAGTGTACTTTTCAATTATGGAGAAATAAATTTTTCTACTACTGGAAATAATTGGAAAGATCCGTCGGATATATTTTAGAAAATGGTCTACTTAAAAGGAATGAGCAACACTGTATGCTCTCTTCAGATCCATGTCAAATGTTAACCTGAAAAAAAATCTGGGAAGGTGTTTGACTGAGTTTGACTTAAAATCCTTGAGTCATTACATTGAAGCTTTATCTTATCCTGGTAACATATACCTCTACCAGCAGCAGATGTGAGTTGGTAGAGACAGCAATTTTCAATGTTAAAAGGACATTAATAGGAATTTAGGAATGATCCTATGCAATCTGAGTTATAAATAATTAATTTCAGATTACCTAGTTCTGTAAAACTCTTTTGCAAATAAGAATGGCACCTTGCTCCAAATAATCTGGGAAATTGGTGGCTTTTGTTTAATGTAAAGCACAGCCAAAAGGGCATAAATTCTCTGAATCAGTCAGCACAAATTTTTGTTAATAATAGAATGGTATGAATGGGTCAAGGTACAATATGGTACACGTGCATACAAAACATCTATGCAAGTGAACATAGAAGTTAATATCTTTAAGTTATTCTTTCTCCTGTGTATATGAATATGTGTAAACCCATTTCAAACCACATCTTGCTGCAATAACTCTTCTAAAGTAGTCTGGAATATAGCTTGCCTAATGTCAAAAATACTGCTAGATTCCACTGCAAGTTTGTGAAGTTCAATAACAGTAAAAAAGCAATGATTTCTGGACCTTCCAGAATCATTATACATAAATGAGACTGGAAGAGGTTTTCAAACATGAACTCTACAGCTAATTCTCATACAAGGAATTCTGTTTCTTTTCCAGGCTAAGAAGTAGCAAGATATTGAAAAATGGGCAGAATGAGCAAAGGAAGAGGCTAAAATGCTGGAGGAAAACAACTCAGAAAATGTCTTTATTAGATCAAGGAGGCTGTTAGCAATGGTGAAGGATTGTTTTAAACCACTTTTTTTTGTTTTGTTTACTTGAATGATGATCTACCTAGTTTCAGCTCTCCTAAACCAAGCTATCAGCCAAGGCTGGGAACTGTAAAATCAGAAGTGCTCACACAATCACAGTGTGTTAATAATACTGCTCACCTGAATGACATGGTCTGTAAGTGCAGCTGATGGAGCAAAGAGTAAAGATCAGTTCTGCTAAATTTAAGGAACTTTTTTTTCTTTCCTTTTCATTTTCTTTTCCCACCTCTAAGAAGGTGATTAATATTCTAATGATGTAATACAGAGACTTCCAGGATTATTCATCATCTTAATATATGCATTAGAGTGGAGAAATTGATAGCAAAACAACACTAGGACTGAATTAAAAGAGCCAGACTAATCCAGTATTCACTGCCAAAATACCAGTGATCTATTCATGGAACACCTAGTACAACAGTTTGTCTTCTATAATCGTTTTCAGAGTGAGTTGATGCATCTCTTACAATAAAAAATTGGAGAATCATCTTTCCCAAATTGTCATGTGTGTGTTGGTAAGCAGCTAGTATGAACCAATTCAGCCATGGGAGTATGAAATGAGACTACATGGAACCATTTCTCTGCATTTTTTTGCTGCAGGCTTATAAAATTTGTGATTCCTACATGACCTTACTTTAGTTCCTGGTGATAAGTTGTTATCACAAAACTAAGGATCATATCTATTACCTCATACAGTCCCTTATGCTGTTTAATCCACTCAGCTCATTACTACATTAAACAATCATACAAATCATGCATTTTATTAATCTGTTTTTCATGTAGATGTAAGAAACACAGTAAATGACATAGTCAGAGGAATTTCAATGTGTAGTACATCAGTGGGCCATAATTTTATTATACAGTGGCTGTGCAGAATTTTAGTATTTGAGGTTTATTTGGCTGGGTGATTTCCATTCAATGATATGTGTTTAAGCAAAAGAACTCTGTAGTAAAGAAAATTAATGTCAAACCCTTTAGCAAAAAACCCCCTTTGTGCTAGTGATAGCAAGAATAATAATTTATTTTTTCCATTGTCTTCATGAATTAAAAATACTGACATAATTAAAAAAAAAAATCACATAAAGTTCATAAGAAAAATATTCTTTTTCAGAAAAGGTCACTGGATGAAAAGAGTATAATAGAATTTGAATGAATTTTGTCACTTCTGCTGTGCAGTTTCTGAAGATTTTGTCTTTTGCTCAAAGGTTTTGATTTGTTTTGTTTTTTCTTTGTAGAACAGATATGAAGAAAAATGTTCTTTCTCCTACAATGCCCTCTCTCTCATATAAATGTATTGCAGCAGCCCTCTTATTAGAGGGTAGAAATGAGCCAAGATACAGACTTGTTGTTTATCACAGCATTTAAAGTGTCCTGGTTTATTCCTCTTTACAAGTCATCCTGACTCCATCTGACTCTGGCTGCTTACAGCCTCCGACTGCTGATTATTTCCTGATAAACTCTCACTGCAGTTATTAGTTTACAGATTCTGCATGCAGGCTTTTACCTGGCTAGACTGTGACTGCAGGTTCCAACAACATAACTGGAGACCCAGACTGACCTCACAGCAGTGATTCTCTCCCTCAGGCTCTTCCTTCATGATCCTCACACTCATGATCTTCCATGATAATCCTCCTCACCAGATAACCCACTCCCTTTTATCACACTTATCTTTATTGGCTATAGCTGTGACTCATCAGGGGTGAGGCTGTATTGGGTAATTAACACAGCTGATACTTATCAGGGACAAGGTCACCTGTATTCCTTTCTCCTACATACATACAAATATCTACACATACATATAAACAGAACAAATAATCTTCTTGTTCCCCCATTATTTTAAAAAATGTTACCAATGGTTTGCCAACATAGTTTTATGAACTTGATATCATCAAATCTCTGTCATTTGGAGTATTTCTGCGACTTTATTTCAAAATTATAGGTAGCAGCTTGGCAAATAGGAAGGATAGCCCATTACAGATTTGTTGCCAGAATAGTCTAGAGCAGTTGTGAACGCATGTGTGCCTTATAGCATTAAACAGCTTCTCTTTATGACACCTTTTTAAAGCAAGAGACTTCTTTTATCTCCATTTCACATGAAGAAGATAAAACAAGCCTTTATATCTTGCCTGACTGACAAATCAGCCTGGGTCAAAGCAGGGAACTGGATCCAGCCTCCCAAGGACTAAGTCAGTTGCTCTAACCCACAGTCACTTTGCAGCCATAGCAGAGCAGGACTCTCACCTGATTAATTTGTCAGCTAAGCAAGTTGTTGCATCAGGATTCATCTTATTGTTAAAAAAAAAAAAAAAAAAAAGAAGACATTTTAAATTTAGGCTCTTAATTTAAATTTGCAGAATGTGTTTGATTGAGACAAATGACAGAATTGGTCAGGAAACTCTGCCATATAGAATTAAGTGCCAGAGAGACTAGTTCCTCAACGCGTCAGCAGTCTGAGGCTTCAAAATCTTTTACTTCTGCCACTGACTAACTAGGTACAGCTAAGAAAATATTTCTGCTTTTCACTGCATCGATTCCAATGTCTGTTTCCTGCATTTGCACAGAATTGTTGAATGGCTTGGATTGGAAGGGGTTTTACATATCATCTTTTTCCCACCTCCCTGCCATGGACAGGGACACACTGCACTAGACCAGGTTTCTCAAAACCCCACACAAACTGGTCTTGAACGTTTCCAAGGATGGGGCATTTTCTCTGGACAATCTGTTCCAGTGCCTCACCACCATTCACAAAGAAGAATTTCCTTTTTATACCTCATCTATAAATTTTTTTTTAGTTTAAACAACTCTTCCTTGTCCTCTCCTTACATGCCCTTGTCAAAAGTCCATCTCCACCACACCTGCAAGCCCCCTTAGGTACCAAAAGATGCAAGTCTGTCTCCAGCTTTCTTGCAGCCTCCTTGAGGTACTGGAAGGTGCTGTGCAGTGCCTCCGGATCCTCCTTTTCTCCAAGCTGAACCACCCCAAACCTCTCAGCCTGTCTGCATGGGAGAGGTGACACCTCCTTTGTAAAGTTGATTGTGAAAGAGAGAGGTTCTACTGTCAGCAGCAGATATATATATATAGATGAGAATTGCATGAAAAACATTCAAACTCCTTCATTGACACTTTTACAATCGTATTCCATAGCATTTATATTCAACTCAGTGTCTGTTTTCTCATGTTACAAACCCCAGATTATTACACATCCTTGTTCTTCTGAAAAATACATAGCAAATTATAGCTTTTAATTTGTCTTCTTAGGATGGGATTGATCTAATCTGTGTTACAAAGGAAAGATTTCTTCACCACAATTCTTAGTTAAACAAGAACGATTTTCAGGGCAGGAAACCTATACAAATAAATATTTTTCTGTAGAATAGAAACTGATGCGCATGAATGCTGTCTGTGATAATCACAATTTTCATGCTGCCATTTTGTGAGGGCCACCTGACTGAGAGATGACGTTGATGCCATTAGAAAGTTTCATCATGGACTTTTTACCAGTTTCAACATTCTGGAATATGCTTCAACATTAAAAACAAAAGTATCATCTTTAAGATATATCAAGCTTTTAATGTTCAGATGTTTTTCTGAATAGTTGTCCTACCAGGATTGTCTCCTCAAAGTCTCTGACATGGAGTGTTAAACTGCTTAAACCATCCCTATGTCATCTAATCAGAAATCATGTGCATCCCTCAACAAGATGCTATGAGGGATTATTATTAATTTAATAAAAATTAATTTTTTATTAAAATCATTGATTTGAGTTACTGTGGAAGGGGAAGATTAGAGTGAAAGTACATCTTTTGTGGACCCTTGTTTAAAGTGAAAAATGTCTTGTGTTGCAGTGTGCCTTTTGGGTTTTCTAAAATGTCTGTAATTTTTGTTAATAAGTTTTTGTAAGGTTTCATTCCTACCCCCACCCTGCATCCCTTGATCACTGTAATCAACTCACATTATAAGCCTGGCCTTCCCCAATGTATGTCTCTGATAGCCCTGGCTAGGCCATTGTATAACTTTGTATGTTATCTGTGAAGACACCCCCTAGTACTTGATGACTCTGGCTAAGCCAGGTGGCCTCGGGTATCATCCACACCCCTTTTTCCCCTACATGTCAAAGTCCAGCCCCCCTGTACCTAAACTCCTCCCCTTCATTTCCATCTGTAACGCCCATGTTGATAAGGGCAAGCCAGAACTTTCGCAACCACTCACGCTTTGACCATCTGGGCCTTCACCCTGAATAAACCCCTTCCTAAGTAACACCAAGTGTGAGTCCGCTCCATTCTTCCAAGCAAAGTCACGTCTCTGTCTGAAATCTGGACCCAAAGGATTAACTCATTTGTATGGTATATGAAGAGCAGAGCTAGCCGGAGAGTCAAGCTCAGAAGGACCATAGTCTTGCCTTCAACAGTAGATAGAAATGTGCAGTATCATTATGTTTACAAGAAATATAGACCTCTATTTAATGTACCATTTTTGAAGGGTACTTTTTGAAGGCTAATTTTGAAGGATACTTTTATGTAGTTTCAGATCTGAAATATAACCTTTATAAACACTGAAATAAAAGAGATCCCACTTACTATTCATATGCTTAAGTAGTGCAGATAGAAAATTATAAACCTCAAAGACCCTCCAGAACATATCCTTTACTTGTCTTCTGACTGCACAGGGATGGTCTTCTTTCATTTTTTCTCCTTTCCTCTGAAGTCAGTGAACTCTGTTGCCTTCTACCCTGTAAGCAGATAGCTCATCCCAGATGGCAGAGCTCTCCATAGGTTTTATATTCACCAAGCATGATTTTATTTTGTCTGCTGCAAAATTCATCCTTAGGAACGAAGTGGAGATGACAGCAGAAGAGCAGCCATGCACTGCAAGGGTCTGAGCATTGCCTTGGGGAACCTGCAGCACACAGTGTCTGCAAACCAGATTGTGTAAATCTCAGAGAGGAAGTTTGCATGGAGAAAATAGGGAAATCAAAAATAAAAAAGGCACAGAGTTCAATATGCAAATTAAAGCTATCAACAGCCCTTCAATGCATATGCATAACAATTTACATTAGCCAAGAAAAATCTGATGGCAACAAAGAGAGGCTAAGAAAAAAGCAAATTAGAAACAAATTGTAATTAAACATAGCAGATTTACACAACTGGTACCAGCTCCCAGCATAAGTCCCCTGCATATCATCAAAGAATCTTCAGTAACTGATATATACAAAAACTAAAAAACCCCCCAGGATCTCCTTTGTTCATATGGTCTCTGTTTGGTGTGTCTGTGGTCTGTGTGTCTGGTTTTTTTATACATGATCTCAGTGACTGGAAATACAAACTTGTGTGACTATAGTAGCTGCCCTCCAAATATATTTGCAAAAGCTTTCCTGACAGTCATGAAAACGTGTGCCAGCACTGATCTTGGCAGAGGTTACACTTCACTATAGGAAGTTGCAGTGATGCAAAAAGCAACTTACATCTGTTTCGTATGTGCATGTAGAAAAGGCTGCATTCTGAATTCTGCTCTATCTTTGCATTTTCACTCTGTGATATATTTGTGTTTTAGAACACTTTAGAATATGAGATAAAATTTCTTTGCAGAATAAATGTTTTGAAAGCTTGACTCCCTCTTACCTGCTCCCTGTTCTCAGCTATGTCAAGTATTTCTGGGCTTTTTTCTTCTCACATAAATTTTTTTCCCTCAGGAGCTCTCAATTTATTAAAGGATTTACCCCTTCTCACATTAAAATCAGCACAAAATTTCTTATGGCTTTGGTGAAAACCTGTAGTTTGCTTTCCTTTAAATGAATGCTTTACCAGTTCTTTAGAATATCTATTTTTAGAAATAGACATATCTCACCTTCAAAAAAAAATTGACCATTATCTCAATATCAAAAAACAAACTTGACTTAGTATTTAATTGTATTCTGTACTCTGCTCAGATGAAGCTCCACCTGAAGTATTTGGTTCAGCTCTGTGGGCCCCAGGATGAAGCACCTGGACCTGTAGGAACAGGTCCATAGGAAGGTCATAACGATGGTCAGAGGGCTGGAGCACCTCCTGTGTGAAGACAGGCTGACGCAGCTGAGGCTTCTCAGCCTGGAGAACAGAAGCCTCCGGGAGGACCTCACTGCACTACAAGAAAACGACAAGAAAACTGGAGAGGAGCTTTTTCCAAGAACATGTAATCATAACACATATAGTCATGATAGATTTAAACTGAAATGCAGTAAGGTTAGGTTAGCTGTTTCAAGGGAATTCTTTCCTGTGCTGGTGGTGAGGCACTGAACAGATTGCCCAGAGAAGCTGTGGATGCTCCTCACCTGGAAGTATACAAGACCATATATAACGGGGCTCTGAGCAACCTGATCCAATGGAAGGTATCCCTACCCTTGGAAGGGGGATGGGAATGAGATGATCTTTAAGGTCTCTTCCTTAAAATCATTGCATGTTTCCTTTTAGAATTTTTAATGGGAAAGAATGCACCTATGCTGAAGTTGACTTCTTTCACACAATAACTTGAGAAGATATCCAAAGTAATGTCAAAGCATATGTTAAGTGTTATGGTTCAGTGACAGCATAACAGAAAATTCTGGGAAGTTGTGCAATATATTTTAAACAGGTAGCATGAATACAAAGAAAGCCATAAAAAATAAAAAAGACAGGAATTTCGTTTTCACCAGTTCACACACTAAATTTCACTATGGATTTCCTGCTGACTCTGGTATAGTAAAGCTTTTTTTGTAGTGAGAGAGAAGATTCAGAAAAATCAGAGCTGGGATGTCTGAGGCTTTGTTCCTGATGTCTGATAGGCAGCTGAAAACAGGGATTATAGCTGGATTTCTGAAGCTATTCATAAAAGGTGGCTCAAAACAGCCTAGGGGAGTACCTCAAACACTCCTTGTTTGTATTTTAGTCTCCTGGCTCCTCGCATGAAAGAAAGAGTGAAGACTACATGAAAAGCAGTTGATTGTCACATTTCATCTATATGGCAACTAGGAATGGCAGAATTAAGACTCTGGAGAGCTAAGGCAAATTTCTACACACAAACTAAACTCAAATACTTCATCTGCTCTGAAAAATATTAAGAGTTTCTAAAGTTTTCCTACTTTTATCCTAGATCAAGCACCTATAGTCCAGTTTTACTGTCATTGTTAGCTGGTTTGTATTGATAATATTCCACATATTTAAGATTATAAATTTTTTCACTTCTTTTTTTTTCGCATCATGTCTGTGCATGCTTATAAATTTTTGCTCCTCAGTAACATTGGTAGCACCTTCACAGCAACTTCTATGGAAGGCATCTTCCTGCACTGTGCCCATACTGCTTCTGAACCTTCCAAACAATATTCAAGTAGCTCATTCTAATTCTTACTGGAGACCATGCAAAATGTTTGATTTTTTGCCCCTATAATAATGCTCAACAGCTCATTTTCCAGAGAACTTTTCCCCCTAAACTCTCTAGATGATTAAAAAGATGGTTAGAAACTTGAGAATATCACTAAATTAAGATGAAAATCTAGTGGAGTTTAAGCTAAAGGTTGGTAAAATTGTAGAATGTACTGGCTGATACAGACACTTAAAAGAGGTGTAAATTGGATATTTTGATACTGGATGTTCCTTATAGTCATACATCTCCCCAGAAATCTCAAGACAGAGACTAAGTCTTGTCGTAAGCCTGAAATTAGGCGAGAGTACGGTGTAACATTTTTAGTGTTTTCATGCGCTGTTTTTTATCCAGAGGCTGCCAGCCTCCCTCTCTTAGCATTTAAAATGCATTTTCCTCTGCTGTTTTGGAAGTTCCAAGAGTGAGAACTTGGTGTGGTGCTTATATATGCTGAGATGATATTCTGCCATCCTTTGCATTTTATAGTGCCTTTAATATTATTCTGGTCACTTCAGTGACAAACTTGCCTCTTAAAATTTCAAACACTGAGCTACTTGATATAGCAGTGTTTGGGCAACTCTATTTCTTCAGTTATGTATGGTGATTTAACTTTCGTGCTGTCTCTTTTCTGACATTAGGTTGAGTGTTACTTACATTTAAACAAATCACAGGCATCTGCTTAGTCCTCTTTTTCTTCCCATGGTTTGTATATAGCATTACAAGGAAATATTTTGAGTCATGTGAGATACTACTGTAAAAAGCTTCCTACATATAGGGAAATCTTTGTCTCCTAGAACTTTCTTGGCTTATTGTCTACTAGTATATTCACAGTTTTTTCCCTCCAGAAGATTTTTTGCTGTATCCTTCCAAAAGACCTAACACTGTGCAAAAAAAAGTACCGGTTTCTTAGTAATAGCTATCGTATATATAACCCTAATAATGTCAATTTTTTTTAGAGGGATTGTTTCTGACAGTCTTGGTGATAATTATGTATTTACCCCTTTGCAAACTTAATCTTTGTTTCTCCTTGTGTAAATTTTATATAGGCAGAATATTGTCTTTAGAGGAGATAGTTAGTGTAAACATTTGAAATTCAAGTAATATTCTTGGTATCTGGACTTCTTGGATACACCAGACTCGTTATCAATCTGTGTATAAGTGTCGTTAACATGAATCATAAGCACATAATTTACTTGTTGATTCCATCCTGGTTTATTGCACCAGGGAATGAGGTACTTTGAGTAGGCAAAGGAAGGTATTAGTTCCTATTCAGCAACAAAGTTTAATCCCTTCATTTTCTTTTGTAAGAAATTGATTTAAAAAATATAAAATAAAAAATATGAAAACTGATAATATTTTTCTGTCTCTGGCAACATAAAGGTATTGCTGAAGAGGTTTATATTGTATATTTTTGGTGTGCAAGTGCCCAGGGAATGTCTCTCTAAATGTTAAAAAAAAAAAAAAATAAAAATGAGGGGGGATTTATTTTTAACATAACTTTCATTTAAGAAAAAACATAGAAGAGGAGAATTTTGATCAGTTGTAGTACAGGTGAAAGACTCAACAGTGTTTAATTCTTGAGATTGAAAACTTGCTTACTAAATTATTTCAAGACCTTGAACAGATTCCATAAAACAAAGTGCTAGGAGCTATTACCAACTATGTATGGTGTGTTGTAATTCTATTTTAATAATGCTATTAATATTCACCAAGTTGAGCTGTGTCAAGTGTTCTTGATAATATATGTATTAGACATTACAATACCCAGTATGAGCAGACCAAAAGGAAGTAATTATTATAAAGCTTGCTAATTTAGTACCTGCTCTCAATTTGTCATTTTCATTGCCTTTAAGTTATAATATTGAAAATAGAATTCAACTTACCAAATTTGAAAGGCTGTGATCTATCTGAAAAATGTCAACAACAGAGTAAAAAGCAGGCAGGAATTAATTTGCAGACTTCATAGCAGGTTCTGTATCTGACGTTTTTAATGCATATGGGTACTTATGGGAAATAGGAGTATCTTGTTCAGTTTCAGTATTTTAGTACTAATGCCTAATTTTTTTGGTTTCTTTGAATTCCACCTTGAAAGCCAATGCCAATGTCAGCTTTAAAATGAAACATTTTAATTGTATTCAGGATTCCTATCAGAGATACAGCCACACTGGAGACACTGCTGCTGAGTCTGGGAAGCCATCAGATCTGAAAGGAGTAAAATGTCTTTATACCTGGTCAGCTGAAGGTCTGTCTGGTATTCACATCTTGACTCTATCATAGTGAAGGAGATTTCTTCAGTTATTGCAGACAGAAATGGAATGGGAAAGAGACGGGAGGGAGATTGCCAACAGTCAAAGCTACAGAAACCTACAAAACAAAATTGTATTCTGTCCCTATCCCAAAGTTAAACCAAGCTCATTTTTGAATACTTGACAGGATTCCCAAAATCTCATTTGCAGAAATGTTGAGTATTTGCAGTTAAAATTGAAAACACTGCAAAAAACCTTTTAAATATGTTAAGTACTATGTTCTGTTGCATTCTCTGAAAACACCAAAGTATTGTTGTTTTGACTTGGGAAGTTGGAGTTTATTGGTACCTTTGCTAGACTTCAACACTAAATTTTAGAGGTTCTTCTTCTGCTCTCACAAGAATGAAACATGAATATGGATTCTTATGTGCAGTAACAGAAATCACTATGTATGTATGCAGTATTAGTTAATTGGATAGTGTTTTAGTACTGAATCCTAAGCAAAGCATGTCCAAAACAACAAGGAGAAAAAAAATACTGAACTTATATTTATATAGATGCATACCAACATTTTAGTGAATCAAATAATTCTTTGAAAAAGAAAAAAAAGGATGTAATCTTCAATAGAAAATGTCCATGTTGAAATTGAAATGTGTACGTCCACCTGTGTGAATCAAGGTTGTGCAAGAAATTTGAATTTTAGATTTTAGTATTTTGAGGTGTTTGACACTGCAAACTTATAATTATTCAATTGATGTTGAATATAGATGTTGTACCGTTGTGCTATGTACTGTTGGCTTTTGAATAGAATAGTTCTCTCTGGAAAGGTGATAAAGTATCCTGCTAGAGACTTCTAGAACAACACTAGTTATTTCTTTGCTTTCTTCCATTAAATATCTTCAAGGGAAGCAATGGAGACTTTCTAATATATTGAAAGTGCTGGTAGTAAGAAGCTGAGTGACTCTAGCTGGCTAAACTAATTTCATATCAAAAGTGTTTTTACACTAAAAACACTAAATCAGAAATTATCATGTTCAGAGAAAATCACCTTATGACTAAGAGACCTTTTTGTTTCTCAATGTCTTCTTTTTTCTCTCAGGCACTCAAATTATTGTTTACATCAAGTTTCTGTGAAATCATTCCCGTAGTTTGCATGAGGGTATGCTGGAGCAAACCATGACATGCAATAACTTCCTCTGCCAGCAAAGGAACAAGAAGGGACTGTTGAGTTGAAACCATGGCTGATATTACACACATTGTTTCCTAAGGTTTATGAGTTGCAAGGAGGGTTTAAAATATGTGAATCTCACATTTCTTTTGATATTGCTAATGTTTGTCTTAATGCTTAGTAAGTCAATTATTTGCTTTACTTCAGCAATAATGCAGCAATACTTGCAGCAACCATAATCTTGGCTATGCATGCTTGCTTTGGATGTAGTCTATAGTTGCAGAATTGTTCATTAAATATTTCCTTCCATGTATGGTTGAATGATGATTCATAGCTGCTTTACATAAGACAGTTTTGGGGAATATTATATACTCTAGCTCTTTCTTTTAAACACAATACAGATTAGAGTAAAAATTGCTGTAAAATAAAAGAAATATTATATTTCACTTGTGATGCAAGAGTCTTTACAGGAGATGCTTTTTTAATTTAGTCCTTAACTCACCCAGTTGTGCATGAATATTCTAAGACTTTATACATTAGTAATATGTAAGATAGCACTATAATCTAAAAGCTTTGCAGTATCACGGGTACAACAGCATGAGATGAGCTATTCTTATTGTTACCTTTGTCTTTCAAGTAGCCAACTGAGCAATTCAACACAGACTTTTTTCTTTTGTTGTTGAAAAATAAATGGCAGCAATAGCAGCATATGTTCAATACACCCTGCTGTTTTCACTCCTTTCACATCCATGGAGCTGGATGAATCATGATCCTTGGCCCACTGTACTCAAGGACATCATGTTGTATTATGTGCAGGAAGTATGTATAATATTCTCTAGAGAATAGGTAGCAATTCAGAGGTGTTTTTTTTTTTCTTTTGACATATATATATGTCATTAAATATTAAATAAAATCCTGCTTAATGATTTTACTGCACACTCAGCTAATGGTGTAGCAAAGTTAATCATTGTCAATAATTTTCAAATCAAGGGCAAATAGAATTTCATTTACAAACCAACTGTCAAAAGTTGCAATTGGAAATCCTGAAAATATTCTTCTTACTCAAGTAATTGTACTTTTTTATTGTGATAGTTCCAAGGGAACCATGGTTCTTGTTCTTGATATACGCACATCAGAAGTATAGTTATCATCTGCCCTACAGAGCCTATAATCAAAGCACCAAGAAAAGGAGGCAAGAAATGGGGAGCTAGGAAACTCACTGTATTAAGAAATCCACTATGGTTAAGGTAATAACCACTACAACTGTGGCAATTAATCTATCACCTTTCTTTCAAAGCCTTTTACTGTGTACATGGATTTGTTTTTAATGATAATGGTGGTTTTATGCAAATATGAATTTTAATAAATAAGCTCTGGAGTGTCTGGAAACATTCTCATGTGGAATAAGAGTAACAAGGGGAAGCAAGGAGGAAAACACTTTGGTCTGTGAAAATATTTTTGTTTACATCCTACTCCCTCATTAGGAATAAACCTTAAGTGACTGCTTGTGCTGGTAGAGTTAAGTTTCTGCATAATGTTTGATGTGAAGTAGTGTCTTGGATTTGTGCTGGAAACAATGTTGATAACACAAGAATGTTTTTGTAACTGTTGAGCAGCATTCATACAGAGCCATGACAAACCCATGGTCTCTGCTGCCCCTCACCACTTCCCATGAGCAAGACTGGAGCTGCACAACCAGAACAGCTGACTCCAGCTGACCCCAGCTATGTATCCCACACCATATGGCATTATGCTCAGCACATAAGCCAGGAGAAAAGCTGGCTGGGAGCTACTGCTCAGGAACTGACTGGACATCAGCTGATTGGTCATGAGGAACTGGTTTTCACTAGCACGACTTGTCTTTTTTGACTTTTATTTCCTCTTTGCTGTTGTTGTTGTTATTTGTTGTTGTTGCTGTCATCATTGTTGATACTTTCATTACAAATTTTTTATTTTATTTTATTTTATTTTATTTTAAATTTTTATTTCATTTATTTTATTTATTTCATTTATTTCTATTACTCTTTATCTCACCCTGCAAGTTTTCTGACTTTCACCCTTCCAGTTCTCATACTCGTATCTTGATGGGTTGGGAGCAAGTAAGCAGGTGGAACTCCTACCTAGCAATTGCAAGTATTTAGTATTTAAGTAATGTTTCTGGTTTGGGTTGGATTTTTTTTCATTCTCAGGAAAAGTCAGAATAATAATCAGTTTTTTAGTCAGATTGTAATGACTCATTCATTGGTCTTATAGAAGTTTGAAAGCATTGGATGAAGCCGCAAGGTGAAGATGTCTAAAACAAAGGTGTTTAGGGAGAAAGTTGATATTCTATTTGTTTTGGTTTTAAAAATTATACTTCAATTAAATAAAGAGAATGGCTGACATTTTTTCTAATAGGCAGAAATTATACTGAAGAAGAAGTCTTAAAAAGTTATGCAGTTCAGCTATAATTCGTGTCTTTGAGTGCAATGAAGCAATACGCCTGGCTTTTTAAGTAATTATTTGTTT
This sequence comes from Zosterops lateralis, assembly GCF_965231275.1. Lineage (NCBI taxonomy): Eukaryota > Metazoa > Chordata > Aves > Passeriformes > Zosteropidae > Zosterops > Zosterops lateralis. The sequence continues at coordinate 51,163,739 of NC_139800.1, forward strand.
TATGGTATTCTCACCTCTTTGCCACAGCTGCCTTTTCCATTCCAATGCAACTACTTCTCTGGAGTACAAAATCATAATGAATCTCTACATCATACAGAGTTTGGAGGACTTATTCATTTTTCCTGCAGAAGTTTAATAAAGTACAAAACTTTCAGCCCATCAATCCTTAAGCAAGCTGTCCAAGGTGACATTTCATTAGCGGATTTTGTCAGTGGATAAATTGTACAGCATGCTTTAAAGAAAAGGTGGAAAACATCCAGTCCTTTTTCATTAGATCCATCTGAAGCTGAACCACTGGAGATTAAACACAAAAAGCACATAAGACAGAAAAAAACCCACTATTCTGTCTGTAAACTGCATTAATCATTCATTTCCTTCTGAGTGCTTTGAGTCATTGCCCCTTCTCTGGTTAGGCCCAAAACTGGCAATTTAATTTTGAGCTGCATGACAGATATATTTCAAGGAAAATCACAGACATAATGACTCCTGCCAAACTTGATAAAGTCCTCATTTGTCAATTAAGGAGCTTCCAATAAGGCAAGATGGATAGAGCAAAATGGGACCAATCACATGATACTATGAACAGAGTTGGGGTTTACAGGATTTTTCCCCTCTTTCTCTCATGCATGCACAAGCACATATTCCCCAAGACAAACACACATGCACACCCCCTCACACATATTTTTCTTGTTGATTCTGGGAATAGAAGTAATTAGGAGGCTTTGATTCATTGGTATGAGCTAATTACCTAAGAGACTGGGATTACTTTGCTGGTACACAGTAAGTGTCAAAGACCTGACCAAAGATAATAAATACCTGGGGAGTCACTGATGTAATTCAGTGTCAAAATGATTTTTTTTCTTAGTGAAATTTTTACAGGCTATATAGAAAATCAGTGTTCTAATAAAAGTGAGCTACGAAAAGAAATAGCAGTGCAGTAAAATCTAATGAATTGCTGGAAAATGTGCTACATAAACAAGTGAAGCTCCAAAAATATAGAGGAGACACACTGTCATAGTTTAAGGACCAGCTTAAATTAGTGATAAGCCAATTAGAGGAGCACTGTCAGATATGAATTGTGGATCCAATACAGTGTTAAGTCAGTGGATGTATTAGATATTGAAAAGTCATTTTGTAGTAACGGCTTGACTAAATACAAAAACATCAGTGCTGAGGACTTCCTAATCAGAAATCACTGGCAAACTTTCTTTTCAGATGTAGCCTAGGATAAGAAAGCCTAGAATAGCCTGGGGTAAGAATAAATGTGCATAGGTGTGTATGCACCTTTATGCATAATTAGTCATTCAAATAATTTTTGGAAGAGATTTCACACCAAATTTTTCTATTACGTGGTGCGAGCACAGGTATTTCTGGGAGCTCTACACATGTTTAAAGCATCAAAATTTACTGATTTTACTTGGCACCTTTGATGATAACAGTAGGAACTGATTAATAAACTTTGCTTTACTGATTCCTGCTCCTCTTTTGACTTTGCTTCCTTTCTACTTTTTCTAGTATTATAACCTATCCATCTCTATCACTTCCCACCGCTAAGAATGGTTTCTTTCATTTCCCAAGAGGAGCGACCAGATATTTAGAAGTTGTACGTATTTTTCCTTCCAGATATATTTTTCTTTTAGTCATATTTTTCTTTCCAGATTATTTTTATTACTAGACATTCATGTTTAGGCTAATTGAAAGAGAAACGGTTAGGTGTTACTGGCCCGCAATGACAAATTATGAAATAATGCAGTTTGTGGTAGATTCAGAGCAGATTTCTTGGACAGCTGGTGCCCTGACTTTCTGATCTACTTGATTCCACCTCCAATGAAGGTTTTTTCTGATGTTTGAAGTAAACAAAGCTGTAACTCCTTATATTCTTTGTATTCTGTCAGTGTCTAGAGTTCTACCACAGGAGCAACAGATCATAAACTTGAGTAGACTTATAACTTGAAGATTGAAACTGAGAGTGTGAGAGTAAAGAAATGGTGAAAATCATCTTTATTCTCTCTCCTTTCACTTTTTAGCTTAAGAAACACAGTAATGGATAATGTCCCCATGTACCAAGTACTTGCTAAAAAACTCCTCCCTGAATTTTGGCCTTTGAAAGCACTCAAGTCTTTCTTTGCAGAGAAATTTTCACTTTGGAGCAAATTTGATCTTTATTTTCTCTAACATTTTACATAATATCTGAAATACCTGACATTAATAGGTATTAATAGGTATTAAGTGCTTTCTACTAGCAAACGTTTCTCTCTCAGTTTCATTTGATGATGAAACAACTTTTGACATCAATTACTTGATTTGTCACTTGTGCTTTCAAAAATATGCATGAAAATAAATTTCAAAAATTATCTATATAGGCATGAATTTAGTTTTTATATACGCATTAATTAACCAACATGTTTTGAAATTAGCACCTGAAAGTGAAAATAATGATCATGCTGTAAATGGTCACTTAAAGAACATTTGTAGACCTGGAAGTGAAGAAGCAGACACCTGACATCAGAATGAAATGGATTGCATTGAAAGATTTTGTCTTTTCTCAGATTCTAACTTTTTTTATAATTATATGGATGCTGAATTTTTACTAAAATACTGCAGATTTTTTTTCCTTATTTTATTTACAGATGATGTCTTGAGGCTCTTGTTGAAACACTAAGAATATCTTGGCTTTCATGACACAGTCGTTGGGAAGATTACCTCATTTTTTTATATATGTCCAACTGCACTCTTATGAAATGCATTAAATCTGAAAGATATTCCTGCTGAAAAAAAAGCGAGAAAGAGGCAACTGGTGTAAATGCATCCTTTGCTGGTATAAGGAAAATCAGTGATATTTAAGGCATGAAATTCTCTATCAATCAGCATCTTATAGGTGATTCTCAAGATATTCCCTTTAGAGACCTAAGGTGGTATTTTGGTTGGCTTAATAAAGCTGTCTTGAAAAATAATTCCATCAAGTTCAAATTTTAGCCCAGAGAATCTTTGGCTCTGTTTGAACTGCTTTATGAGAGACCTGAACACAGAAGACCCACTAAATGGTACAATGGTCCTCCAAAAACAAAAATAAAATCCCTATTTGCAAATATTCTTCACAACGCCCTTATTTTTCATCCTTCATAAAATCATATTTAGATCATATATATTGTAGCAAAACCATGGTAACTATACAAATATTACTATAAAATCATGGCCAAAATGTTGTATTTCAAGATAATCTTTGTTGGTGTGTTTATGAGAAGTTTATTGCAATTATTTATGTATTATAAATACAAATAAACCATACTACAGATTTATCTCAGTATCTCTAATATAACCCAAATTTATTAATGGACTTATATATTTTATAGTTTCTTCTGCATGAATGTAACAGTGTTATTTTCTAACTACTCAGATTTTAAGCATTTTGACTCAAGGCTGTTGGCATTTGTATCCAATTGTCAATTGGATTTCTTACCAGACTTGAGAAAATGTTCAAATCATTGCACTACATTTAGCCTTTTGGGTTTTTTTCAGAAGAAATTTGTCACTTTTACTGGTACTTGATAAAAGGCTTCTTTATTCCCAATGAGTTTTAATATTTGTTAGACCATTTGGACCAGGCACAAGAGGTTTGAATATGCTCACAGAAGTGAATAATTATTTTAAAAATACACTACCAAAACCTTGACTTTTTAAGCATCTAAAAAAGTATGAGTATGGAGAATTTTGATTTCCTTCTCTTACTGAGACCAATGATGACATCAGTGAATATTTCAGTAGTTCTGATTTTGATCCTTGCTGAAGCACACAGGTTCTAAATAGTGAAACAGAATATAAGAAGTAACCCTTGTTGAACTTACTTGTTTATTTTTTTCCTGGTTGGTTTGATGACCTGTAGTTGACATGTTCCAATTAGGTAAAGATAAAAGATCATGAAAGCCTAACAGCAGGTCTCAAGTAGCATAGAAAAAAATGAATTAATTATTTTTCCAATAATAGCTCTAATTTTTTTTTATGAGAGCTATATAAGATGAAACTTTTGATTTAGAAAGTTTAAATATTCATCATACATCAGGCAGCTTCTTCATGTCTGGAAATAAAACATGTTTCTTGCAAACATAAATTTAGCTGTTTGTCTTACAACATTTTACAATACTGCCCAATTAGTTGTGCTACGTTCTCCCAGTTGCTAGGTGAAAACTTTACCTTCATTAGGTTTATATTACAATTCCAACAGTCTGCTAGGGAACAGAGATTTGGGTTTACAGTATGATCAAAGTTGTTAATGTTACCCACCTGTTTCAGTGCTGCAATATTCACTCGGTTTAACGAAATTAAGGTTGTGATGGGAAGTCAAAAAGATCATACAGTGTACCACGGATTATATAGGACATGTAAACCAAATACTCTGTTTCTCTCTCTCTTTTTTTTTTTTTTTTTTTTTTTTTTTTTTTTTTTTTTTAATGTGTTTATCCTCCATTTAGATCTTTCAACTATCTGTAAGATAATGGTAATGATATATTTAAACAGATGTTTGGAGCACAAGGTTCTACTATTTCAGTGTTTTTACTTTGCTGAAGACTAGTATACAGTGTTGGCTTGTTTCTACAAGATAACCTTGAAAAATCTTAACACCCTTGTTTGGTAGATCTCACCTATTTTTGCATTTAGAGCATTTAGTAAGGTTAGGCTGCCTAAGTCAGCGGTCTTGACTGATAATTCAGTGACTACCATTGACACTTTAAGATGATGTAAGACCAACACCAAAATGCGCAGGTAACCAAGAAAATATGCCCTACATGAAAGTAAATTACACGTCTTTCTTTCCTCTCTAAGACAGACAGACTTGACATTTGCAATAATACACAAGTTGCAAACAGATAGTTATTAAAAATGAATCTCTCCATTAAAATGCCTTTGTGACTAATTGGAAGAAACCCTTGCCTACAGTGCCATAAATCTTACTGCTAACACTAAACCCTTTTAATTATGGGTTAGACTAACAAAACATGATAAAATTTATGTGCAAATCAGACTAATGTGATTTTTTTTTTTAATTCCATCTTTGGCATGGAACTAAATAACAAATCTCTAAAGGAATATAAATGATCAAGTAGGTGAAAATAATATACTGTTCTTCTGAGTATCCCTATTCTATATAGTTGTGGGTGATCTGCTTCTGCTGATTCAGAAAACAAAGAAATTAAAATAAAATCTAGGTGTCTGCAACTACCCACTATCAAGTCACTTAGCAATACAGTTCATTTGTGATTTCATTTAAATTCCCTATGAGAATTTCCTTTTTATTTTTAATTTTCTCCCCTTCTTTTCTGTTGTTGCAGCAGATGATCCAATCCTGCTGCTTTAAATAAATAGGTATGTGACTATAATTCAGAAAGATTTAAGAAAACTGTGACCACACTGTCTTTATTTTGAACGTATCTATACAAACTGCAATCAGAAATATTTCTGCTAGTATGTGACTGGTAGCAGTATTTTAATTACTAGAATCTTTAAATTTTAAAGGAAATGAGAATTTAGATGACAAATTTTTTTTTTCAGTTTTGAGTTAGATTTCTACACACCTTCACAATGTGGTCCTGTGTGTTGAAGTGTGTTTCTAAAATCCATGAAACAAGTTATTGATGGTTTCAATTGTTTTCAGTCCTCATCTGTTCTTTGACTCAAAACTCTGTTGTTTAGCATTCTGTTTTTATGAGCAGTAGGTAATGAAGATTAGGTAGATCACTGCTTCAGAGGATGCTTGAAAAACTTTATATCAAGCATTATCTCTGGTCTAGGAGTGTTATTTGTTAGGAATGATCTCTGAAATTAACAGTTTCTGGAGACAACATTTATATATTTAAGCCAAAGTTCAGTCATATTTTTATCCAAAAAAAATTATTTTGTTAACTGTGTTTTTGAAACTAATGATCCCTTACAATCTCAAATAATAGAAGTTAATGAAAAAAAACCCCATAATCTCTAAGGAATTTTCCTGTGTTTGAAGAACATTTCAGAGATAAATAACTTCCTTACTAGAATTGTATGAAAAGTAGCCTGATGATAAAGCAAAATACATATACCTAAAGGAGTTTATGGGAATTAGAGCTTTATCCCACTGAAGATCAGTGAAATAAATTGCTAATGATAATAACACTTTAAAAATGCTAGTACTGCATGGAGAATGCTTAACTGTGAGTATGTATTTATCTCACAAGGAAAACAACACTTACACATTAAATGGGTGAAATACTGGTGATGAGAAAATTATTGAAATGCATGCCTTAGAGAGAGAAGAGTTTGTATAAAAAGTTAGTAATGATACTGAAATATTATTGGGAAAAGGTCTAATGTAATTGGGAGCTAAATGAGAAGCTAAGCATCACTGAATCCATCAATGACAGGGCTAGGGTCAATCCACCCAAAACCCTAAAGTAATTGGAAATTCACCCTAAAGTAATTGGTTACTGACATGTCTAGATTCAATCAAAAGTCAATAAGCCAGAAATACTAGTCCCCATCTTCATCTGTGTGAAATAGTGCCATCAATTTTAGAGGACATATGAAATTTAGTATGTGAAGGGACTACAAAGGAAGGTGAATATTCTTTTATCAAATGGGAATGATCTTTTGTTTTCTTCTGCATCACCAGTTCAGACAGTATGTTTTCAGTACCCTTCAGTACCTTAGAGCAAGCACAGGATTATATGCATTTAAGGTTTTAGCATGCTACATAACCTGATCTCTTTCTGCAGCAAGGTGGATTTAGTGGATGATGGGAAGGCTGTGGATATTTTTTACCTAGACTTTAATAAAACCTTTGACCCTGTTTTCCAAAACATTGTCCTGGAGAAACTAGTAGGTCGTGGTTTTAACATGTGCACTCTTGACTGTATAAAAAACTAGTTGGATGGCCTAGCCCTCAGAGTGATAGGGAATGAAGAAACATCCAGTTGGTGTCTGGTCACTAGTGGGGATTCTACAGGATTCTACAGTGTTGGGGTCAGCCCTTTTTAATATCTTCATCAATGACCTGGATGAGGTGATGGAGTGCACCCTCAGTCAGTTTGCAGATTACAGTTTGGCAGTAGTGTTGATCTGCTGGAGGGTAGGAAGGCTCTGCAGAGAGACCTGGACAGGCTGGATCCAAGAACAGAGGCCAATTGGATGAAGTTCAGCAAAGGCCAAGATCTTGTTCTTGTGTCACAACAATCCCGTGCAGCACTACCCACTAGGGCAGAGTGGATGGAAAGTGGTCCAGTGGAACAGGACCTGGGAATGCTAGTTGGGATCCGGCTGGTTGTGATCCAGCTGTGTGCATAGGTGGTCAAGAAGGCAACAGTAGCCTGGTCTTCAGCAATAGTGTGGCCAACAGGACCAGGATAACCCTCTGTGCTTGGCACTGCTAAGGCCACACCTTTTTCTGTGTCCAGTTCTGAGCCCCTCACTACAAGCAGACATTGAGGTGGTGGAGTGAGTCCAGAGAAGAATAATGGCGATGATCTGGAACACAAGTCTTACGTGCAGTGGCTGAGAAAGTTTAGTCTGGAGAAAAGGAGATGCAGGGATGACCTTATCAGTCTCTACGACTTCCTGAAAGGAGGCTGAACCAAAGTGGAGTTTGTCTCTTCTCCCAGGTAACCAGTGACAGAAGGAGAGAACATGGTCTCAAGATGCACCAGGGAATACTAAGTTTGGACTTAATTCAGGAAGAATTTCTTCATGGAAAGGGTTGTCAAGCCTTGTAACAGGCTGCCCAGGGAAGCAGTGGAGTCACCATTCCTGGTAGTGTTCAAGAAATGACTGGACGTGGCACTTAGTGGGTGTCCTTGACAAGGTTGTCCTGGTTGGTTAAACATTGGACTTGATGATCTCAAAGGTCCTTTTCGATTTTAATGAATCTGTGATTCTCTGATTCTGTGACTAACAAATTCTAAGCAGCAGTAATTTAAAGCCATACACACTACAAGATTAGATCACTATGGTTGGGTGAAGAATTTTTTTTCATCCGTCAGTTCCTTTTCACCATTTTACTGAAGAAAAGAGAAAGACATCATTCCAGGTTCTGGTAAGTAATATGAAGCTTCCTTCATTCTCTGTCTAAAACTCTGTATAACAGGTGTCATACTCATTTCATAGGGACTCTAAGAACATGATTAAAGTGAGCTAATCCTAGGACTTTTCAGAAGAACTAGAAAACAACAACATATGCAAAGGCAACATAGAAATGTATTGCTAGCTGCAATGGAGAAAGAACTCACATGTGAAGAAATGCTCCAACCCATACTGTTAATGGAAACATTGTTAGAAACTACAGCTTTCCAACTATTTAGGTCAGTAAAGAAAACTTCCAGAGTCCCTGACCTTTTTTGGACTCAGCTTCTGTTTACAATATTGAACACAATTGCATGACATCCACCTTAAGAAGAATTGACTTCCTATAGAAAGGGCACACATGCCAGGGATCATTTCTCGAGGCATTGAGCAGATAAACAGTGAAATTGTGGGACACTTTGTCACAGAAAGATCAAATATAAGAGCTGGATTACACATTAGACACTGATAGTGTAACATGGAAAGTAGCATATAAAACCATTTTCAGATAGAATAAAGATCAAGAAAAAAAGATATGTGCTCACAGACAACAGTAGACTAGATCTAGAGATCCTTACAAGCCTGCTTCTTTGTTGTCATTAAGTAGTTATTCACTTTCAAGCTATGCATCCTCTGTCAGAAGGAACAACTATTACAGAAAAGAAATGTTATCTGTGAAGGATAACCCATTTATGGTTTCTAGCTCAGTGAGGATAGATATCTTTGTAAAACAGATTAAAACATCAAGAATGTTGTATTCTTTACATACTTTTTTGTGAACTCTTAATAATAAATCACTGTTTCTGCTATCTAACACATTCAAAATTGCATAATATTTCTCAGATGCAGCAAATAAGTTTAGTGGGGTAACACAGAATGACAACTGACATATTTTTGAAATATGGAAAGCTGAACCCAGCCACTGAACAAGTACAGCAGGCTACAAAATGTCCTGCTTTGAACCGAATTAGTTATGCACAAGAGAAACGAACAAACAAAACCAACCAACCAACCAAAATTTAACACACCCCCCCCCCCAGCTGTGATGAATATCCTCCTAAATGTTGTCACCAGGCTTGGGTCTGAACTTAAGTAAAAACAAAACGTCCCAGGTCTGCTGACTTCTAATTTGCTAAGTCTAGGAATGAGAAGAGACAGCAGCATGTAAAACTAAGTACTGGAGAAAAAAAAAAAAAGTGTGAATAAGGTCATGAAACAAAACCAAAACCAAAACCAAACCAAACCAAACCAAACCGAAACAAAAAAACCCACCTCGAAACAGAGGTAATTTGACCTTCTACCAATAGTGTTAGTTTTCAAATTTTGCCAAATAATTATGACTGGATTACATGGTTCAGGAGGGTTTTTCTGCCCATGTGTGGAACTGAAAATTATACTGTTGCAGTGCATTTTGAGTTTTCTAAAATTCTGTATGGTTTTTATTATTGAGTTTTTGTAATAGTTCATTCCTACCCCCATCCCCCTTTTCCTAAGCCCTGTTGTTATCCCCTCAATAGGCCTCTCCCTCCCTATTGTACCCTCTATTGTATCTTATCTATTGACACACCCTGCTACCTGACAGCTCTGGCAAAGCCTCATGGCTCAGCCAAGGCTGCAGGTATCCCCCCCATCCCTTTTGCCCCAAAATGGCAATGTCAATGCCCCCTGTATCTAAGTCATTCCCCCTCATTTCCATCAGTAACACCCCTGTACTTAAGGGGACATAAGAGCCCAAATCCTGACTCATGCTCTCACACCCTAGGCTTCACCCTAATAAACACCTTCCTAATTACCGCCAAGTGTGAGCTGCTCCTTCTTCAAGCCAAGAGCATGTTTCGGTCTGAAATCTGGACCCAAAAGAAAAACTAATTTATATGGTATCTGAAGAGCAGGGCTGGCCAGGAAACCAGCACGGAAGAACCATATTATACAACAATATTGTTACACTATACACTTTTCATGAGGTTGAACAGAATAGAGTTTTGCACTGCTTTGAAAGGAAAAGTTGACTGTCATGTTTTAATGTGAGTTACAGCATGTCTGTACAGCAAAGTGTATTCTTTACAGTACAGTCATGAGAACCATCAAAAAAAAGGTTCTATTATAGTTTCTTACCTGACAAAGTGCATGACTAGATTGTTGATTACCATCTTAATTAATGTTCTTGTTATTTCTACTGCTGGTGCAATTGTCTTGTTGCATCAGTCAGCAGAAATGACAGAGACATCATCTCACAGATTTATTGTGGTTTCAACTCCTACACAAAGGCATAGTTTAAAATGTTTGAGACTATGGCTGTAATTAAATTGTGGCTCAGATTAAAATAGAATCTTGTTGACTGTGAGAGACAATAGCAAGTTATCTGAACTAAGTCAATTAAACATGTCTCAGTATTCATTCAGAGGAAAATGTTCATATTTTAAGATAAACTCTATGACTACGGACTGCCACATAAAAATTATAATAGATTTGTTGATGTTTTTATTTCCTCTGCCTGCCTTTTCTTGTGTCTGCTTCTCCTGCTATGTTATATGGTATCCTGACAGCCATTTCATTTCAAATTTGTATTTCCATTTTAAACTTATCAGTATTTTGAATTTGAAAATAAAGTTACTCTTTATTTGAGAAAATGGGAAATACAGCAATTTTGTCATGAAGGTAAAGGAAGAAAAGGCAGAGAAAAATATAAATTTTCCCCATAGAAGAGTTTTTGTATCTTTTGAAAGCACATATATTGTTTCCTGTGTACCACAAAGATGGCTTTTTAAAAATGAAAATTAATTTTTTTGTTACCATTTCCTTACTATAGTAAGCTATAATCTTCATAATAATCAGACTTCTTTTGATAATAAATTATAGGGATAACTCGTTATTTATATCAAGTTTTAGGAGCTGCTCCTGTAAATATAGATGTAAATAATTTTGTTAATAGAAAATATAAGTGCATTTTGTAAAAGCAGTGCTCTGCCAAATGTATATTTTTCCTATTATATAAATGTGTGTTCAGAATACATACTTTACAGATAACATGTATTGTCCGAATTTATAAGCCTTGTTTTTAAATTTTTTCTATAATGTGATCTAGTAATGAAATACATTTTATTAGCCTCTGTGGAACACAATTTACTTATGTCACAACCCAAAATGCAGCAAACACATCAAGGTGAAAAAAACCTAATGAGAATACCTGGTGGCATTCTTAATTTGTTTTGTTTTGTTGGAATACAACCTGAAACACTCTACTATATTATGTGATCAATTTCGTGACAAATCCCCGCTTTTGAAATATCTAGACAATGTGTTACATTTTTTCCTCTCTTTATCTCCAAGTATTATGACCTGCAGTACTAGGCAGCAGGGCAGCAGGACCAAATAGCCACATTCTATGAAGTAAATCTATACATGGCAGCAAGTCAGTTGCATCCCACGCTCCATTGTCCTGCTCCACATATGCACTGATAAATTTTACAGCATAGTGTGGGAGGTCTAAGATTTCCTGAGCACCTGAATGTTCACGAGGATATTTTCCTACCTGAAATTCTCTAGACAGGAACTGTAGAGTGCTAGCACAATACTACAGAATGTTTCATCCCATCTGTGATCACAGCACAGCTGTTAAGATGGGCCCTCATGCACAACTTATACAGAGGAAATTCTTTCTGGTCCTAGGATGGGTCAGTCTGCACTGTGTAGCTAAACCTGGGAAACCTCTCAGCTCCTCTCCTGGACATACTGTTTCAGTATTGGAAATTGTTTCACCTAATGTCAAACCTGGCCTGTTCAATCTGCAATTCGTGGTGGGTATCTCTTGCTGTATGATCTACCAACAGCAAGTAGAGTCTGCCTTGGATTTGTCCTTTTCAAGTAGCCATAGAATGGTATCTTGTCTTATCCTTTAGCCTATACTTCACTTGTCAACACCCACCAATCTCTGTAGGAATTATTCAGATAGCAGGGTAATAACATCACCAAGAAGGAGAGCAACTGCTAGGCAAGTCAGAAATGCAACCAAATGTACAGAATACTAATGAGCAAACTAAACTTTGCTGGAAATGCAGGTGTGCAATACTGTCTTTTGTATCACAAGTTTCCACATGTTAAAGCAAGGACACATTAATTATATATGTATATTTTATAACGTTAAGTGTATTTTCAGAATTATACTCTGGAAAACTTTCCGTAAGAAAGAGTAACATGGAGACACCAGCCTGGCACAGAATCAGCCTAAGTCCGGGGGAATGGAATAATTTTTACCCTGTGAGTGGCTCCTGATCTGCATCAAGCTACCCTCCACTGCCATCAATGCACTGGGCCCAGTGTCATCCAAATAAAGAAAGAAAATTCCATAAATTCCATAAATGAGTTCTACATGTTAAACTGCTATCTTTTGAAAATTTGGTCCCTAGGACTGAAGAGTACCACTGAGTGAAAACCAGGTCATTGCAGGAGCAGAAGGTGGTGTTTACAGCTTTGGGATAGACTTTAGGCACATATTCATAATCTTCCCTTGTGGCAATTTCTCACATTTTTCTAAATACTAAGTTTATTGCCACTAAAAATTCAAGAGCATTATGAGACAAACTACTGAGTCTCACATTCAATCAGCCATTTGTCAGTAGTGTTAGTCAGATAAATAACTTGAAAGGGCTGTGATGAGCACTTTCTCCCCACCCCAGAGGTAGTCTATTAAATATATTCGCTTTCTTTGAATTGACCTTTTGGTTTTTATATATTATTATAAAATACGCAAAATATATCTTTCATAATCCTCAGATGTCTCTTAATTGTAGTGTTTCAAAGGATTTTTTTTTTGTGAAATGTATGCAACTTAACAGTGCTTTCAGTGATCTCTGATATTTTGGCACCTGTTGTTTCATTTGTTCTCCCCTTTGAATTGTCTAGGCTCTGAAATGTAATAATTATTTCTGTTGTAGATGAGTCACTTGCCACTGTCTTGGTTTAGACAGACAGGTGTCTGCCAGGGAAGATTGGAGTCTCCCTTGGAATGGAGAATGTAAGCCCCTCCCCTCCCCCTCCCTCCCCCCCTGCCCCTGCTGTTCCAAATTATTATAAATTTGCAAGTAAAAGGCTGTCAGGCAAAGCTTTTGGGAATAGCTATAGCAGTTCTTTACTAGGGATATTAAAAATACAATGTTGTAGCACAAAAGAGCAAACAAGGAATCCCAGAAAACCCTGACAGAGCCAGAAATACAACCTGACACCCTGTTGGTAGGATGTTGGAAACAGTCCAAAGTCAGCCCTCTTGGATTGGCAGATGGGGTCCTGTTGGAAGCAGAGATGGTCCTGTAGAGAAAAGGGTCCAGAGATGGATCCAGTCTTCCTTTGGGAGTCCTGTGGGAACACTGGACAACTGGTGACATTTGTGACTCCTTTTTATCTAGGTGCAAATGGATTGGTTCCTCCTCCCTGGGTGGAGCATCTCACAATAGGATGATGAAATGTGTCATGCCATTGGTGAGCTTTAATGGCCCATTATCAGAAGATATTCCCATGGGGCTAATGGGAGGGTGAGCAGAGATAAGGAACAATGTCCCACCTGGCTTAACAGCTGGCTTGTTATCAAAAAGGCAGCCACCTCCTCCCTCCTGGAGTTATAACAGGTAAAGAAAAAACACCTCCCCAATCGGGTTTCGTTACCTAAGCCAAGACAGCCACAAAGTGCTTTTTCTAAGTTTCTTCCATGGAGAATTACCTTGTTTCCAATCAGGGGATTGGGCAACTAGATATTTTAAAATAACTAGATTTTTTAAAACCATCTGGATTTTCTGGTAACTAGTTAATTTAGAATTCTAAGCATATCTCAGTAAGGATTAGGCTAGAAAAGGTTAGCACTGAAGAACAATATTGTCAGATTGTATATCCATAACCCAACCATTTGATTTTGCATACATCTGATTTCTATCTTAGATTGATTCTGTTTTGCTTTTGATAAACACTCATTCTCATTGCAAAGATTTGGTCTTCACTTATCTTCTCTGATTGTTTCATAAAGATTTTACATTTACAATCACAAAATGATTTAGTTTGGTCTTTTTTCAAAAACAGGAAGCCAAGCGTTTTCAAGCTGTTCTTAAATAAATATATTAAATATAAATATATTAAATAACCTGTGTTCAAGTACTGAAGTTTTGTATCAGGCTAACGGGTGAACCTCAAATTTCCTCAAATATGATTTATCAATAGTTTAGTTTTGGAAGTTTATTATAAAGGCAAATTATTTTTGTCATTTTTTTTTTTTAATACACTTGATTATCTAGTCACTCAGGGGAAATTGTGTGTTTTAGCTAAGTGACAAGAAAAGAAAGACATCTTGTTTTCCTCTGTCTCCAAGACATCCAGGTACTAGACTAGAGCGGTCAAGTGAAGCAGGGCTTTTATAGTCAAGCCTAATTCATGAGGATGGGATTTGTGGTTAGGTTACACTCAGTCAGCCACATGGCAGTTTTTTGGTAAGACAAGTCATCACAGCAACTGGTTTGAGTCATTTGTCTTTCTACACTTGAGCCTGGATTCATTTGGGGGGGTGATGTGATTTCTGCACAAAGTTGATGCTTCCATCTGTATGGGTATTATGGTTAAATAGAATGTATTTATTGAAAAAGAATGATGTAATAGCAGTGTATAGACACAACTATTTCTTTAGTTGCTTTGTTATCACTCCTTGGACTCATACAACCCACAAGTGATACTCTTGTAAGCTATTTGGTTCCATCAAGATACTTAAAATGTGATCTCAGAAGTGCTGTTCTATTCTCAGATGGCCCTGTGGTGCTGCGATTTCTCTCCCTAGCTACAGCTTAGATATAAGTTTGATAAGTTAGATACATTTAGTTTGAACACAAAGACGAAGCAAGACAGGCACCCTGGTGCTTCAGGGGTTTCTGTTACTGGGACCAAATCTGCAAACTGGTCTGTTTATCTAAATGAATACACAAGTTTCCGATGGCCTGTTGGACCTGAAACGTGCCTAGTGGTTGATGGTGATGTGAGACTGCATACTCAGTATCATAGCTTATAAAATGGAGTGGATGAGCCCTGTGGTCAGGGGAAAAAAAGCTGACATGATCTGTGGAATGGTATTTGGACTTTACTCTTTAAGGAGGGTCAGATGGTTATCCTTATGCACATACAAGAAAGGCCTCAAAATCAAAAATATACAAGATAAAAAACAATCTTGATAACTCTGCCTTAGCCCTAATAGGTGGGTGGACTGTTCTAACTCAAAGTGCTAGGACACAAATGCTGAACATCATGAAGTTATCTGTACATGTTTAATGAGTGCTATGAGTAGGATACTAAATTTTAATAATTTATGGAAAAGATTAGGTGACAGGTCATGAATGTTTTTCAAGCTGAAGTGTAATCATGCTGGCAAGTATACACAACGATATGTATGAGCAAGGAAGATATAGAAAAGTAGAATTCATTCATTTAAAAAATTGCTCATATTCACTTTTCATGGAGTGTGACCTTCAAAATTCAGTGTGTAAACCAGAGAATCACTACAGAGAGATTGGGCATAGCATGTAGTCTGAATACTCGAATGTCCAAAGGGAAGAAGCTGTTTTCCATAGAAATATGGAATTGCTACTTCATGACTGTAGTGGTTTGAACTTGATTGGAAGCCAGTTGCCCATCAAAGGCACTCTATTACTCCTTTCCTTTCCAGGGCAGGAGAAAGAATGTAGAACAAAAATCTTGTGGATCAAGGTAAAGACAAGAAGGTCATTCAACTGTTGCTGTTATGGGCAAAATAGGCTCAACTCAGAGAAATTAGTTCAACTTCTTATCATTCAGATCAGAATAGGCTAATGAGAAGCAAATCCAACACTTAAAAACACATTCAATTCATCCCTCCCTCCTTCCTGGGCTTGACTTTACTCCAAATTTACTCTAGCTCCTTGTTCCCATGCTCAGAAGGGGGATGGGGAGTGCAGGCTGCAACCCTGTGCCCAACATGGGGTCCTGTGTCCACAGGTCCATCTTAATCCATAAGTTCCTAACTGACACCAGGGCAAAGCTCTGTCTATTTCCAATGGTAACTTACAGAAAGGGTCACTCACCCACCTCACTTTGCCGTACTCTGCTGTCTAAAGCTCACATATCCCTCCAAAGCAACATTTCAGGCACTACCTACTTTTTTTTGGGGGGAGTGCCAGGAAACTTTGATTTGAGCATTGGTTGAAAAGCCATATATGCCTTACATGCTGGTATGCTTGGATGTTTCTATTATGTTTGAATTGTGACCTTAAACTAAGATGCAGAATTGATTTGAGAAAAAATATCTTTAAGACTAAAGGCCAGACTGATCACAATCATGAAGTTTTTAAAGATTTTGTTGTGAAAAGTTTGTAATTTTATGCATTCTTTTAACTCGAATATAACGAATCTAAAATTTTAAGGTTTTTATAAACAGTGGAAACTGTGAAAAAAATAAAAAAGGTTTTCTTTGAAGCTTTGGGTCCTATATGTAAAGGGTGTTTATTCTATATGAAAATTTCAGCAAGTTAAGGCACAAAATGCAGTCTCTCGTAGTGTATGTGTAAAATATGGGATATGAACAATTGCTTAAATTTTGTATGGATCATTACACAGAAGCTATGGGTAAATATGTTTACTGTCTGCAGTTTTCTGTAAGCTGTTCTATGAGTAAATTCAATAGATTCAGCCAGAAAATATGTAAGTTAGAATGATTTTGAAAAATTACTTCTCCAGAACAATAGGCAATTTCACTGTCTCATTTAAAGAACAGTCAGCAGCTTGTGTCCATTATGCAAAACAGTCAAAAAGTTGGCTTCTTTACCAAATAGGTTCTAAAATAACTTATTTAGCAAACAATATTAGAAGATTTCATTTGCTCAGTTTGCAAAATCATCTACAATGTGTAGTTTAAAGGTGTTTTTAAATATTCTGGTAGAAATAATATGAATCTCTGATAATTTCCTAAAGGGAACATGGTACCATATCTGCTGAATCACCACAATATTTAATTTTTTAATAAAGTAATGTTTATGATTTATTTCTTTCTTATGTTCTATATAATAGTCTTTGGGTTGCATCAACTATCAATTTCCCTAGTGTTTTTAATTTCTACTGTTTATCTGTGCACATTATGTCAGATATTACATAGGAATTTGCATATCGGTATTACTGCTTTTTTGCTACTGACTGCAGAGACATAGAAATGTTGCACACATTTGCTTTCCTCCAACTTTCAATCAAATTATTCTTTCTTATGTATTGCTACTCAGCAGCAAGGCAGGGTAACATTTTAAAGTCCTAAGTGATGAAAAGATCAAGGCAGATATGCAGCTTTATTAGAGACAGAGGAGAGGTGGGGAACAGGCTAGGGACATAAGCACATCTGTAGGTATAGAGTTAAGGGATGTTCCCCTTCACTTGCACAGACCATGTCAATCTGTGCTGGCAGGGCTGCTCTTACAACTACAGATGTCCAGCAGCAGTCTGATCCTATCCTTACCATGCTAACTCTAAAATGTTGATGGGGAACCTTCATTAGAAAAGATGTGTCAGTTGCCTTCTGTGGGTAGCTGCAGCTGGGGGCTTCTCGGAGCAGGTATGCACAGAGGACACAAAAAGACATTTGTCAGAAGTGCCTTCTGCCGGGTGGCACTCTTCTCCACTTGCAGCTCAGCTGAGTGACATGATCTTTTCTCTCCAAAGTGTTTCCACTGATGGATCTTTTCCTTTTTTCATCCAGTTGATTAGTCCGATTAAAAAAAAATAAAGTAGACTTTTAGAGTTGTTGAACAAATAAACCGCAGGGATACCAGCTCCATTAAGATTTGTACTAATTTGAAATTTTTTTTCTCCCATGAAACAAAGACAATAACAAGACTAAAAACTGTATTACAAAAGCTGCAGAGAAGACCACCACATCCTGAATAGGCCTCCTGACTGAAGCCTTATGTTGTTCGCTGATGAAGATAAGTAACAGGTCTGGGCTGGAGACATTCACAAAGCACAAGCTGAATACCTTCAAAGGGACCACAGCCCCGGGGCTCTCAGCTGCCAAACTCACTCAGACCCTCGATCCAAAGGCAGGGGAGGAGAGGTTTTGGCTGTGCTGGAAAAGCCTCTGCTCAGGGGCTCCGTGACCTCCCCTGCTCCCTGTGCAGAGGGGATGGGCTGAGGGGCCTTTCCCCTGGGAAAAGCTCACCACAGCAGAGGGGGTGTCATGGCCCACCAAAGGCCCCCAAAGGGTCCCCAGACCTGCCCCAGAGCTCTGCAGATGATGAAAAGCTCCTCAGGGCTGCAAGGGACAGTGTCAAACTGGGCCCCTGCAAGGAGGCACCTGGGCCTTCCCCCTGCCCAAAGCTGAATTAATCCACTGAACTCCACTCTCTTTATTAATCCACTGAACCCTGCACTCTTCGAAGTGTGGTGGTGACAGGGGCCCTCACCACTAAGGAACCAGAGATGGAGGGGAGCAACGCGGAATGTTGGGACCCCTGGATGGGTGACAGGCTTCCAGCTAATCTGTGTCACTCTCCCCCTGTTCCCCCCCCCACACCTCTTTTTCTATTTCTTTCCTTCTTTTCTCTTTCTTTCTCTTTGCCTCTTTTACTATTAACAACATCAAACCTCATTTGGTTATAATCATATTTTTTGGCTATATTTTGAACCTTCAAAGTTCTTCCCATTTTATACATAGAGACTCAATTTTTTTTGCTCTTCTGGGTTTAAAGTGGATAGTAACATGGTGATGTCCCAAGTACCCAGTTTTATCTGCTCAGATTCAGGGGGGAATCCTCAGTGCCTTTCCCGGGGGCAGGGAGTTTCACAGTAGAATGATACAAGCCTGTGAGTCATAGGATATTTTTGAAATCCTTGATGATCATTGCAGTTGCTTACTCAGCTTGTGCATTTCAGCTCCTTATGGCTGGTTAGCGGAGATGATCCCCTCAGGATGGGTAGGACTGTGCTGATTCTCCCTGGAGGGAGTTGCCAGGGCTGAATCATTGGTGTGAAGAAGAAAAACCCAAGGAAACCTTACCCTGCCTGGCAGGGTTTACCTCTTTTTCTTTATCTCATTTAACACCCAGCTTGCAGCCTGAGGTATCAGGTGTGCACTGAGCAGCTACTGTGAGCCACCCATCATAAAGGGTTTATCAGAAATGAAGTGGCAAGCAGCAGAATACACAGTTTGAGTTAAACACACGTAGTGCTAAATTTCTCCTGTAACCACTACAGAGGTGTACTCAAATACTCTGAAATGAAAACTTTCTTGGTCCTCCTGTTCATGGATCAAATTCAGTCTGCAGCATTTTTTTTTAAAGCTTTCCCACCCAGGGTTTTATTTGTGCATCATTAACTGAATTCTTGCTTTTTGAAAGAGGACAAAAGTGCTCTTATTAGCAAATTATTTAATCATTGCAAAAGGAGAAAAAGAATATTTTTTTAATGAAAAGTATTCCTAAGTTATGTTTTAATCACATATGTGATTAAATCAATTTAATCACTAATGTGATTTAATCACATAAGTTATGTTTTAATCACAATCCTGTAGATTGTGTTTTTCCAAATATGAAGAAAAGTCCTTTGTAGCAATTCTTGTGAAACTGCATAATTTGGAGCTTAAAGGCCAGGTTTGTTAGTCTGTTTTGATTTTGCTTATTCTTCTGATTTTAAAAATAATTACTAATATTCTACTGCAGTGATGTGAAAGACCTTAAACTTGGACATTAAAATTTCCACTCTTGTCAAAAAGGATAACAGGCTATCCATGGAGAACCCTAAACTAAGCTTAAATCTTCTTGCACACTTTTCTTTCACCTCTGAATTTCTGTTGATTGCAGGGAAGTTGTTGCTAATTATGAGCATGTCTGTAATTTTGACACTTGTCCATTGAAGGGGAAACTCAGTACTGAAGTAATCCAACTTACAGATGGTGGTTTGGGATATTACTGCCAGAACTCTTTGTCAATAAAAAAGCCTTTCCTCTCTGAGCTACAGCAGCATTGTTCAGATACCTCACTGACTTGTCACTGAACAGCTTTTACAGAAGGGAGATTAACAGTCTCATGGAACAGGTTTGCTAAACAGGACTACTTGAAGCTTTCTGTATATGCATTGGTGATGATCTGTCCTTGCATGACAGCAGAGTCTGTATGCAACTGACATTACTTCAGTTGTTGGACATACTTAATTTGTGCCCCCTCGGTCTCTGGTGGGAGTCCTGCCGACAGTATTCCTTGTAGCAAGAACAATTTTCTTCATTAACAACCAGTACTTCTCTCTGACTCCCTATGGTACTTCTTCCTTCTTACCTGTAGGAATTGTCAGCAATCCTATACACTTCTACAAGTCTCCATTCTTTCAATTTCCCTTTTCAAGCTTCACTTAGAATGTCAAACACAAGCTGCAAAACTTTTATTAGTTTTCATCACTTCAGATTTATTTTTCTGTTTCTCAGATTGACTTTCTAGATATTTTTGTGATTATCTAGCCTTGTGCTTTTATTAAAGGAATGGTTTCTTGTGGTTCAAATACTGAGTAAGGCTACTTGGGCTGTTTCCACTTCTGTCAGGAAATTTCTTTCCAATCTTTTGTGCCACAGTGCCCTAGCATTAAGCTGAGGAAACAATTGTCTCATTTCCAGGCATAAGAAATATACTTCACTAATGACTGTGATAAGATTAGTGGTTAATTGTGAAGTGCTATTAACTGTCATTTTACTTAAGTTCCAAAGTGCACTAGGCTTTTAACAACCATTTACTAAAAAAAGAGGTTAATATTAATATTACTTGACCTGTTACAAGACACTCTTTTCAATGTTTTCATTTTGCAATGCTTCAGGTATTTTGATTGAAATATTCAGACTAAGTGGCCTAAATACTCCCTCAAAATTCAAAACCTGCTAGAAAAGAAGGTCAACAGTTCTTAGAACAGTTACGAAGGCTATCTTATGTTGTCCAGTATTACTAGCACTACTCTTAGTGCTGCTACAGGACACAAAATCTTCTGTAGGGGATACAGCTTTCCATTTTCTTTTTATTTGACAGGTTCCAATGGGAATTTTCAAATTTATAGCCTCAATATGTTCTTTTAACATAGTTATTTTGTGAGAACAAAAATGAAGGCCCAAAATTAGCAAAATGTTGTCTTTGCTCTGCCAAATGCATTAAAATGAAAAAATCAGTAAGTCCTTGTCAGTAAATTGTTTCCAAGCTGTGTTATTAAGAACAATGCAGAACAAATAAGAAAGAGCACAGAGTGGGCAATAACACTGAGCATACACATTACTTTAACAGATGTTTCCTATTAAAAAAGCTGCTTAGCAGCTCTTCTAATGTATTTCATTCCTCCAACAAGTAGGAAGTATTTTTGATTCAGTGCCACTTTAATACTTGATAACCACATTAGTTATGGAAAAAATAATATTAGAAAGAGATTCTTTTATGTGAATAGAAGGATTCTGAGGTTGTATCTGTGAGCACTTAAAATATATATTGGAGCAGATCAATTTCTTTACCATATAATACTTCTACAGCTAGGTGAGAAAGTGTTTCTAAGAAAGCAATATTGTTTAAGACATTAAGTTTAAAAAGTGTAAAGTGATTTTCTAAGGTTTTTCTGTCCTTTAGGCTAACAGATTTTGTCAACATTTATCCATTCTGCTGTTTTCTAGATCCTAGTAGTGAATCCATTTAATTTTTCCTTCTGTTAAAGGCTGAGGAAGATTAAAGTAATGTATCAACAAAGAACATTTGTTAGTTTTACTAAAACATGTCAACAATAAAACAGAATTCTTATACTGCTTATTTTCTAAAGAAGATGGGGACAGCATTCCCTGATAGCATTTATGTGTTTAGCTTCAACTCTTCTGTTGTCCACATTAAAAGAATGAAATTCAGCCGGTTGATGAAAATGAAGATGAAAACAAATGGTAAGAGGAAAGACTCTTATAAATATTTTTTAAATAACTAGCTGCTGACAGATGTGATTAATTCTGATAAAGCAAACAAGGTTCAATGTGTATCTACAGAAACTGAAAAATAAAAACTAACAATACCACGCAGAGAAGCCAGAATGAGGATAAGAGGATGAGGCTACATTGTCCCTGCTGAAGCTGGCCACTCAGTCTCATGCAGAGTCATATGCCTAAAAATGGGCTTACATCATGTGAGATGCAAGAGGTTCTGACCTAGCTGCTAAATGCTATTATGATGAGTACTAACAGTACAATTTGAACCATGGATATGAACATTGCTTGGGAAAAACTGTTAGGATCAGGAAGAGGAGAGATGGTAATTTAAGCCTTTAAAAGGAATCATCTATGTTAAAAATAGATATATATAATACAGAACTCACCTTAATTTCCATGGTTCCTTGTAGCATATAATTCCTTTTTGCAGAAGAATATATAAATAATACATATGATTAACAATAAAGAGCTTCAATGAAAAATTCTTTAGAGAAGAACATGATTACTCTAATTCTAAGAGAAGAACATGATTACTGTTTCAATCCACAGAAAGCAATCCTTGTCACAATATTTCTCAAGTCCTTTTTGAAGAGGAACAATTCTCATGCTTCAGACTGACAGACTGACTAATTTTCTCTTTTTATTGTACTTTCAGAACATTTTTTATTCTAAATGTCTCTCCAAGTTCTCAGGTACTGATTAAGGAAGAAAGACTGAAATACCAATTGGTGGTTCACCAACCAGTCATGAAACCATAAAAAAGAATTTTGTTCTTTACACTGATAAATAGGTTCTTTGACCTAATGAAAATAAAGTGGGTGATCCTCATGATAATTAACTAAAATGAAATGATGTCTCAGCTTCTTCAAGTTCCTTTGTGCATGACACCAGATCCACTGAAAACATTAGTGGGGGTGGCCAAGGAAAACATACCTGAAAAATTAACCAATTCAGTCCAATTCAACGGAATAATTTTCAAAAGCATTATGGCCATATTCCAGGAGGCATTAAAACCCCCAAAATATAATCCTCTTAATTGCTTTCAAAATTGGCCTAATATGACATAGAAATCAGGCTTTTCATTAAATCAGGCCAGGTATGGAAGCCCTCGTCTCTTTCCTGTCAGGTCCATATTAAAACAAAGTTGTCACTGATATGACTGCTGAACATTGAGGAGAAAAGAAAAGAGGAACTTTCCATTTCTGTACTGTTTATTACATACTTTGCTTTTTGATGCACAATTTTAACACCATGAAAGACAGATATTCAGGGTCAACATGACTTTCTCCTGTTCCTCTCTACTCTCCTCAGATTTCACATATTTTTTAATCATGATGTGTAGAATATTCTGAGGCCATGTAAGATCTGCTTGACAAATATTCCTTGTAAGCTTTAATACTACTGGCTGTTCAAGCTGCTTACAGAATAGAAGATCCCACACAAATGGTAAGGATTTTACTCTGTGTGAATCTTGATTTACTCAAGTAAAGATGACAATAATAGTCACACAACAAAAGGACTGATTAGGATGCTACCTTTGTGCTTCATGTCTATGTGATGAAGATGCTTTCTGCCCCAATGAGGACCAGTTCTGGTGATGTGGCAGCTAGATGTCCAGAGACGTGTGTGATACCAACAATTGTGCTTAATGAGTTCAAATTACCTACATACTGTCAAATGCCATCAGCAACTGCAGTATCTAGAAGGCAGGTGTTAAATCTTTCAACATTCAATTAATTGTCTCTGTTACATTCAACCATCCAATGTTTCTCAGGTGCTGCAAATGGTACTGCAGGTGGTAGACTAGTTGGAATAATGTCATGCATGCAGTGTTGTTTATTTTTAATAGTAAGAAAGAGGTATTAAAAAAAAATTATCTACTGTACTATACTAACAGGGAGAGAAGCGAAGAAGTCATGGACAAGTCATGCTAAAAGAAAATCATCATTGGAAACATGTGCATGCTTGTGTATAAATCTGGTTTCTACCATTTCATCTTTGCTCATAGAAAAGGTGAATAAAAACACAGCAGAAGAATGAAACTTTCTACAGTGAGTCTGTTCTTAAACAATTCTTACATTTTAAGTTTATGATTGCACAAGAAGCATTGCTGTCTTGGTAAGACAGAGAAAATTAATGGGTGGTATGCTGGCACCCTGAGCTGCACCTTGTCAAATGCCTCTCACTGTGTAATGCTAAACTCTGTCACAGAAATAATTTAAGTGCAAATACCAGGTCTTGTTTTATTAATCAAACAGCAAATAAACAAAAAGCTCCCCAAAAATCTCCTTTTTGAGTGATTTATTCTGTCCTCTAGAGTAAGTATTACATTTGTAGTTTTAAAGGAAAACCTTGAATTCATTATAATAACATTTTTTTAGGTCTTATCAAACATTCATAAGGAACTAAAAAGTATATTACCCTTCTTTTTAAGGTACAGAATCATAACATTATGTAATTTAAATCAGTAAACTGCAGATATATAAGCTAGTCCCATGAAATGGGGAATGTAAGCTAGTGATGAGAACAGTATGGACCAAGGAGAGCTATCGGAGAGAGTTCACTCAAAGAATGAATCCAAAATCTGATACTGGCAATATTGGCAATATTAACAGTCTTTCTTCTTTTGACATAAATCTGGAGAATACTGAGGTGACAAGAAACCTACAGCATGAATTTGTCAAGATAAATCCTATGTAACCGAACTGTTTTCTTCTCTTCCAGAATAGCTGATTTAACTAATAAGAGAAAAATATTTGATGAGATACATATATTATTGACTCACTTAAAAATTTCATCTAACATGAAAATGCATCATCTGAATGAAAATGCTGTAAAATTGATGGACTGGGTGAAAAACTATGGTTGAGAAAACTATCAATGAATTGTTCTCAACCTGAAATGAAGAAATCTTTAAACTTTCCAATTTGCACATTTTCTTTATTTCTTTAAAAGACATCCACATCAGAAGTGGAAGAGAATTGAAAAGGCTTTGGGTGCCATTCACAGAAAAATATTAAGTGAAGAAATGCTTCAAAATCCATGGATGACATTTGCTAAAGAAAGTACAAAGTGTTTCTGTATGACAGAAAACGGTCACCTTCAGTACAAGATAGAGAAAAATAGGGAGGAAGCAATTTGTACACTGGCCTGTGCAAGTTAACAAGTTAAAAAGGCGATGAAAGAAGTGGTCTGTAAGTAAGAAAGAAAAGGAAAAAAAAGAAGAGGTGTTGCATGCACATCATCTGGAAGGAAAAACAGTCAATAACTATCTAAGAGACTGCAATTTTGCAAGAGGAACAAACACTTCTAGGAACAGGAAAGAGTCCCCTCTCAGCATGGTGCTATACAGTTGTAAACCAAATTACAGAAACAAGAGCTTTTGGCAGATGGTGTATTACCTTTTGTTGAAGTGTGTTTTAAAACAATAACATAATTCAAAACATCACTGAAGAAATATGAAGAGAAAAATGTACTCAGACAAAGAGAAAACAAGAAAGGCAAATAAGCAGATTTTCAAAACAATTGAACTTTATCCAGCAATAGCATGCTGAAGGCATTACTTACTGGCTGGTAAGTAATTTTCTTCTGGACACAGAGTACTCAAGGTGCAGCCTCACCAGTGCTGAGTACAGGAGAAGAACGACCTCCCTGCTCCTGCTGGCCACACTATTCCTAATACAGGCCAGGATGCCTTTGGCTTTCTTGGCCACCAGAGCACACTGCTGGCTCATGTTCAGCTGCTGTCACCAGTACCCCCATGTCCCTTTCTGCCTGGGCACTGTCCAGCCACACTGTCCCACCTGCAGGGGATTATTGTGGCCAAAGTGCAGGACCTGGCTCCAGGCCTTCTTACACCTCATATTGTTGGATTGAACCATCTATCCAGCCAGTCCCAGGTCTCTCTGCAGAGCTTCCTTACCTTTGAGTAGATTGACACTTCTCCCCAACTTGGTGCCACTTGCAAATTTGCTAATGGTACACTTGATCCCATAATCCAGACCATCAATAAAGATATTAAACAGGACTGGGCCCAACAGTGATCTCTAGGCACACTCTCAGTGACTGGCCACCAGCTGTATGCATGCACTGTTATTCACACATTTCCATGGCTTTGGTTTTAGCATTGCTAGGTCAGATTCCCTTGGGTGCTTTTCAGTCTCAGAGACATTAATTCAAAATCCGTTCATTTATTAGTAACAACTACAGAATGCTCCTGGGCAGAAAGTCTCAAATCAGCTCTTAATGATAAGCATTCACAAGGCAAATTAGCAATGTGGGTGCTGTTCCCCTGTAAACTATGCTTGCATGCAACTATCACTCAGTTAGCTGTTCTTTATTGGGTAGTTACATGTTGATTTATGTTTTCTACTGAGAAGTGAGAAGATTACTCTCATAGGGATTGTTTGTTGTTATTTTCTTTTCCCTTGGGTTTTTTCCCCTCTTTGATCTAGTTCTTCAAAGTCTATAGTATACAGGAATTTGGGGATGCTCATTTTTAACTTTAATTCTAACAAAAATTTAAGGTTGGGAACTTCCTGCATCTTCCTCTGGTCACAGGACTCTGCAGCAGGTCCTAGTTTCAGCAACAATGAAAGTATCTGTAATACAGTTTGGGAGCTTAATTCAAACACATTTTTATAATTCTGACAGATTTTATTTTTTTTTTCTGAAACATATGAGAAGATCTAAAATCTACTGGAAATAAGTATCAAATGTTTGTGGGGGTGCTGAAATGTTATCATAGGTTTCTTAGTTGTAGGTTTGATGTGATTTGGACTTTAACCCTAGCCAGGTAAAGTTCCTGTCTTGGATTGTGCTTATCAGAGGTTGATAAGAGTTGCCAAGACAACTCTAATCCTCTGCCCTGGGTTTTGATCATCCTATTGTATTTTCCCCCATCCCATTGTACTTCTCCCCCACATGTCCATCATCCCCCAGACCCCAGACCTTCAGGAGAGGTGTCTGACAGTGATTGGTGGGTCTCCTAGGACTCCATCCCAAATCCACCTGATTTGTTAATGTTGTGTATTGCATTTTGGCCTTACCCACCTGGCTTTGTTTCATTGGTCTTGTAACTTGTGTCCACCCCCGAGATTTTGGGGGAAGAAAAACCCCCTGTAACTGAGGCCGGGGGTCACTCCCCAGAGGCACAGGCCTGGAACCAGGGGCTGCCCCTGAGTTACCCGAATAAAACCTTTCTCCCTGAGCCTGGAGTGTCCCCTCTTTCGAACCACGGCCGAGACAGCTAAGGCAAAAGCACTGCGGAGCAAAAGACCCACGCAAAGGTACTGTTGGATGTATCAGAGCTAGCAGGGTGGCCCAGCCGACGCTGAGCTGACCTGAGAGACAGATACGCGAAGCAACAAATGTTATTCAGTAAAATATCTGTATAGATATGAAAAAAAAGTGGGAAATGTCAACACAAAAAAAAAAGTGGCACGTAACACATGTATAACAGTACTCACTTATTCTGTATCTAGATTTAAAAAAGGCTTTTTCTAAACAATCACTTCTGCTTATTGACCCCTTTTGATCTCTTTCATTGAAGCTTGAAAATCACATCCTTCCTAAATTTGCATGTGAGAGGGAATGATAGCTAGGTGATCCACTGGCAAATTTGTCAATAAACAGATGTACTTCAAACTTAGATTACTGCTAAAACCTGCAGTATCTAATAAAACTCTGGCCTGAAATTCTTGCACAGACACTGCAAATAATGGTCTAGACTTTCTTATTACTTTCTATACACTGATAGATTATCTTATTATTAGTTTTTATATCAGGCCATGAGTATCTGGTTATAAAGCAGTGCTTACAAAAGTTTTGACATTCAGTTTCAGTTAAATATGTGTAGCATAATTAACGTGCACTTTTTTCCTATATCCCTCTCAGGTTTTTCTTTCAAATGTTCCACATTCAAAGCCATGTATTTTTAGGAAAAACTTGATTTAGGAAAAAGGTGGCTTTGTTATCTCATGCTATACTCAAATAAATACTCCATCCAAAAGTTTTTAGCCGAAGAACACTGTCTCTTTTCTGGTTGTTTGTCTTCTGAGACTGAAAATGTGTTGATAAAGAGGTACTGTCTTATAACATGTTTTGCATGTTGTTGTGACTTTAAAAGTGAAGATTAATAGAGCTGAATTCTGAATTGCATTTGGATAAAATGATTTGGAGTAATTCCTTTATGTTCTTCCACTTGGAGAGCTCTATTTTCCTTCACTGTACCTAAAAACAGACACAAAGGGTTAATGATTTTCACACGTGGCTTAATGTGCAGATATTTGATTCACACTTGATTTCGATAAACACAAATTTTAAAGAAAGTGTTTCTTTTATCCTAATGAAAAAGTAAAAAAAAAGCCCACCAAAGCAGTGAAACTGTTGTATTTTCTCTGACCATTCTATTAAGTTATTTCACTGTGTTTGGGGGCAGAGAAATACAAGGTGCAGGGAAGAAGGGTAAAATCTACAGATTCCTATATGCTTTTTACCTATATGCTGCCTTAGCTATTTGTATGGTCTTCAATCAGACTTTACAGATGCCATGGACAAAATCTGCAGGATCCAATTTCTGGTGTTCTCTGGCTTGTTTACAGCTTTGTCTTTGATGCCTAATAAATGCCTACTTAGGACAAAGGAAGGGTTCATAAATAGTGTAAAGAGGAAGAAAAATAATTTTCTTAGAAAAATTCCATCTGTCAGAGGAGTGCAATCTTTATCAGCAAATGTAGGGCTACTATTCTGGAGGCAAGTATTACTTGTTGCTGGGAAACAGACTTTGGTGACATAATAGATAATAATTATTAGTGTGTGGTTTGGTAAGAACATCATGAAGAACAGTCTATTTACTAACTGAGGAGATTAGCCTGCATTGTGTCCATGTCTGACAACAATAGATAAACCACAGTTTGTTTTATTTGGAGGTTGCACCACCATAAAGCCATCTGAATCAAACTGTTTTTGAAGTACCTTCCTTGCCTTTGCAATAAACTGTTTGCAATTGATTGATTTCTGTGTTAAGTGGGAGAAATAATTTCTAGTGCTTTTAGTTTACACATAAAAACCCCATAAAATGTTTGTACAATATATTGGTTTGTTCAGTTTAGTTTAACAAAGAAGATTTAAGTTCTGGGTGTTGCCACTTTCTCCCTTCCTCTTCTCCATGTTCCAGGCTTGAATAACCAGATATCAGAACACTGCAAGTCATTGGAAATTATGTCTCTCAACCTCCAGGGTGTGTTTGCTTTGAATATATTTTTAATTTATCCAAAGCTTAGGAAAATACATTCAGATTTCATAAGCATTTTTTCCTGTGTGAACTCCTTCTGACTATAAATAGTAGAATACTGCAGTGAGTTTTTTTCATGTTAGTATTTTTCCAGTGCAAAAGGATCAACCCCCCACTTGGATTTAAAAATATAAATTAAAAGAGGGGGAGAAAAATCATAAAAACTCCTCTTTTTCCCAGAGAGTGACCTCTAGTAGTTTTTTTTTTCTTCTTCTTCTTTTTTTTTTTTTTTTCTTTTTCTTTTTCTTTTTCTTTTTCTTTTTCTTTTTCTTTTTCTTTTTCTTTTTCTTTTTCTTTTTCTTTTTCTTCTTTTTCTTTTTCTTTTTCTTCTTCTTCTTCTTCTTCTTCTTCTTCTTCTTCTTCTTCTCTTGTCTTCTCTCTTTTTTTTTCTTTTTAAAAATCTAAACCACATGAAAGCATAGGGGGTCTGATGCTACAGTTTTTCATCCTGAAGTACATCCGTGACATATTATGAATTGTATTATCTGTATCATTAAATGATAAGGTGGCAAGCTCTGTAGTAGATGTGAAGTTTCTATACTTGTTTCAGAAAGGGTTTTAATAAATGATGACTGAGTGCAAAAACTTTTTCTTTCTACATGAGAATTTTTCCACAGGATATTGTATACAACTTGGCTTGACATCACCAAAGACATGCGAAAATCTAGTTAAGAGCTAACACAAAAAGTATTCTGAGATATTTATGCATTTCAAATGTAGTATTTGGAGTTTTAAAGTAAAGTTTCAATTTGCACCCATTTCCAGTCAGTAGAAAAGGAGAAGAGGCAGAGGGTGAGAAGGGAAGGTCAAGGTTTAATTTTCAAATTATTTTCAATTTGTTTCATAAAACCAAGCCAGTGACAGAACACATTGAATGCCTTTTCTGTTGAACAGTCCACATTTCAGGGTAGAGAACAAATTAGACAGTCTGGGGCCCATATTGTTGGTATTTCTCACTATCTAAAAGGGGTTTGGAAGGGAGATCTTGAGTAAACAAGCAGTAACTACAATAAGAAACTACTTAAAACTAGTACAGTTTTAAGTAGTTTCTTATTGTAGTTATTTAAAACTGTATTAGTTTTAAGTACTAAAGAAGTTTGTCATGGCTTACAGCAACAACAACATGAAACTTCACTGCATCTTGCAGTGTAGGATTCTCTGTTGATTCCAGATATGGAACCTACTTTGCCTAAGAGGTAATCTACCTACATAATTCTTAAGTTCAATACTTGTCTTGCATTTTCAATATATTTCAATATATGCAACTGCATATTGAAAATGGAAATTAGAATAGTGTCTCAAACATAAGAGCTGAAGAGTGACTAGGAAAGGATGAACTGTCTAGGAGAGTTCCAGAAGAGTAGTGCTACATTTCATCCATATTTTTCTGAGACATTTACGTGGGCCAGATAATTAATTACGCATATCTCAGTGGTAGTTAAGGATAGCATAAAGTTCACAGAAGAATTTGAGTTGATTACTGTCCCTTTCACCTTACGGCTTTTAGCTTTGGTCTCACATTTAAGCCTTCCCAACTGGCCTATGTGCTGTCTATCCATAAAGCAATTTAATTCACACAGGATGCTTGACTACCAGTTGCCATTCTGCTGAAGGTTCTTCTGGTGATGAGGGGCTGACAATTCCAATCGCTTAACTTGGTGACTCCTGTGTTGTGCAAGTAATCTCTTCTGATATACTGTATATGGTCTAGTCTCCTCATTTTTTGTCTTTCTGTTTTGACTCCTGGCAAAAGCAAATATTCCTCTGAGAGATGGGAAAGCATGAGATGAGACAGTATCTCAGAAACAATGAAAATTTTGTTTCAACAGTATAAATTTATCCCATATTAAATGACATGCTACTTCTTGTTTGCAGCCTTTAAACTTGAAAGCCATTGCATGCAAAAACAAAAAAAGCATATAAGCAATAGAGATACACTCTTCAAGGCCTTGGATGCTTTCATTTTCTTTGCAGTTACCTAAATGAGGTGTATCACAGTTCTTATACTTAACTGAGTCTGCAGATGGAAACCCTAGTCTTGTGTTTTGATTACTAGAAAATTCATAAATGCAGTATTTGATGGTCTCAGAATTACTCATGAATTTGCCTTTGTAAAATCTCTATGCATTATGGAAACTTAATCTCTAAGTGTGTATATGAACCTGGTGCACAGATTGATGAGAGAAGCTCCAGCTGTTGCACAGTGAATCTGAAGCAGATTTGGGAAGAGATGATGATCTTCCCAGTCCTGACCAGACATCTTTAGCAAGAGTTGTAGGGTAAGAACATGCCTTGAAGTAGGCATGACCAACATAGCAACCAGATCAACTTATTGCCTGGAGTTTCCCTTGGTCACACCCCATTGCAGTTCTCTACAGGCTTTCTCCACTCTTGTACTGTTTTCCTGGCTTGTTCCTGTAGCTCATCCTGTAAATATTCTGCACTCCCACATGGGTTACAGCAGTGGTGTCCTCCACAGGATGGAGGTCTGGAACAGTGACACAATCGTGGGAATTGTATAAACTCCAAGCATACCAGTCTTCTCATGAAGGTATGTCTATGTTGTCAGGTACTCTTGTATGCTGTGGAAGGGCTCTGAGTAACACATCCATGTCGCAGCCATGCCATGTATCCAAACACTCATCCAATTCACACATGGAATGTATGGGCCTTGTGTTATGTTTAATCCATGATTCCCTTACACCATACAGCATTTCTGAAGTTAAGCAGCAAGTATCTTTCCTGAGTCTCCATAAATGCAAAGGTAATTGAAAAAACCTGTTACGATATCTTGCTTATGAAGAAGTAAAATACATGTAATGTGATTTTTGGTAAATTCAACTTAAGCTTTCTTAAGCTTAGGGCTGCTATTCAAACAATGCCTTGAAAGCTGCTGGAGCTCTTAACCATCCTGCTAGGACAGCTGATGTAAGGTATAGAAAAGCAATTAGACAAAATAGGCTCTGAAACTCATAAAGCAGATGTGGATGTCATGATTCAGATTACTTACTGCTATAAATGATATGACAGAATTGCAATGCTTTGCAAATGTGAGCTATCCAAGCTTTATAATTTATATTTTTTCTGCCTTGTTTGTAATGAATATCATTTCTTCACAAGTCAGTAGACAATAAGTTTTCCTTGTGATCTTAGCATTTGCATTTAAATGTAAAAAAACACAGTTTGTTTTGGTATGGATTTCAGCAACCATGCTGCAGAATATGAGAATACTTTACAGACTGATGCATATTTACTTCCACATTTGTCTGTACAGTCATCAGTCATACTTTTTTAATATGGACACAACACTCACATTAAAAAAAAAAAATATATATATATATATATATATATTTATATATATAAGAGAACACTTTGGCTGGGTATTCTTATGCGGCTGAATTATAACTTGCAATGAGTGACTGACACTTCTATTGAAGTTGGAGGCTCTTCCAATGCATAACCAAGGGTGATCTTCTTCCACCCAGGTTTAATCACCACATTGAATGTAATAGCTGATTGTTTTTCCTTTGTGGCTGAATCCACAGATCTATGTGATGGTTTCTTTTCAAAGTGATCCTATAATGAGTATTAATCATATACAATGTTGTGCAGAGTCTTCAAAGTAATAGTAATAGGGTTTTTTATAGCTCCTGTTTCTGTTTGGCCTTGTGCAATAAATGTCCTGTGTTAACTATTTCTAGAAATTTCTGTTTAACCTCCACTACTGCATTTTTGCATTTTAGGTTACTTGTATCTTTTGAAGTGGTTTCATGATTCATTGCCTTTCTACTACCTTTTATCTTAATCTGGAGCTGAATGGCTATAAAGACAAAAAGGTCTACACAGCAGCTTTTTTAGCTAGTAATAATAGAATCAGTTGGATTTTGCCACTGGAGATATCCATCAAATTAAAAAAAAATATTACTATTGTTTCTTAGACTATCATTAGACCAGTGTTTGAGCTGCAGCCTTCTGCTCCAGCTGAATGGAAATGTAAAACTGAGGTTTATAATACAGGTAATTTTACCCATTTTAGGTAGTGCATATCTGTGCCGTGTTTAAGATCCTATACACACAAAATTAGTTTATTTGTTGTATGTCTATCTTACCTTTGTTCCTCTGAGAGGTTTAAGAGCAATTACTGTTGTATTCTTAGCTATCAGTATTGCCCATGAGAGATATTCTCATCCTTCCAAGGGTCCTTCTTCATCTAATTTACCTCCCTTGATGTATTTTAGCAATTAAAATGAGTGACTAGAGTCTTTCACAGTTTAATTTATATGCTATTCAAACATTACTTAGGCAATGTTTTAATTTGGTTAAATTTGCTTGAGCATAGTGGAAATTCCCCAGTTTTCCCTTGAAAATTTGAGTCTTCCATGATAGTAGTCTCTTCACACACTTTCTATGCAGTGGTTTGCATAGAGCTGGGAGAGTTATGCACCTATTACACTAGTAATGGGTGAAATTTTAGGTGGAAAAGCCAACTGAAAAAAAGAAATTCCAGATAGTAGGAATTTACTTATATAATTCAGGTCTTGCAGGTGTTCAAAGATGAAGTTAGATCTTGTGACAATTATCTTCCCTGTACTAGTAGCTTTGAGCTGTATTTCAGCTCCTGCTATTCACCACAGCTTTTCAAAATTTCTTAGTAACAATGACAACAGGACCTAGTAAGAAAGATAATCTTTACTAGCAGCACTGCTCCTGTAATACACTATTGATTCAGCCAGTCTCTGCAATGTTAAGAGTACTCTACATGTGCCTAGAAGATAAATAGTGTTTATGTATTAAGTATTCACACTCATATGAGTATGCCTCTTCTGTGTCCATTTAGAAAGGGACTGAAGAGATTAATGTGTAGCAATCTCTTTATTACTTTTGTTCTCCATAAAAGGCCATTTTTAATTCCAGAATATCTGTATTTTGCATGAAAAATCACAATATCTGAGACAAAACCTTGAATTGAAATTTTTCCTTGGGGTTGCTCTGCTGTAATGGTAACTCAGATTTTTCACAGGATTTCAAAAAATGACAAACAAGGAGTTTGGGTGTTAGAGCCCATTTCAAGACAGAGATTAGAAATTAAGTGAACTTATTCTTATTTGTCTAAAGAGTGAATGTAAACTAAAATGATTGCATATTTTGTGTAAGAACTGTACATTCTGCATACATTTTAAAGACATCTGTGAAGAAAGTAATCCTTAGACTTGTGAGACCAAATATAATACATTTCCCAGGACACCTTCATGGGAAATCTGGACTGGTCACAGTAAGTAGGGATGAAGAAGCACATCTGTTCTGTACAGGAGGGTAAGAGTGTGGTATGAGATCGAAAGATGCTGCTGGTTTCTTCTGTGTATGACTATTCTAACAGATTTTTGTTACTTATGGAACATAATGATCACAACCTTCTAGATAGTGCACTTCTAGCAAGGGGTTGAGTGTGGTTTAAAGCAAATGGATTTTTGTTTAGTGCTTCTGTGTTGAGCTGCAGTCTTTGTTCTCTCAGGGGGATTTGCCTGTCTTAGTTAGACTGGCTACAGGGAGACAGACTCGTGCATGTACACACATGCATGCACACGTATGCTGACATGCACAATTGGATAATTGCTTTTTAAGTATTACAGGGAACAGAAGGCAAAAATAATTACAAAGGTAAAATGTATAAACAAAAATTTTAACATTTAGGCAGAGTAAAGGCAAGAAATTCTCAGAAAAACTAAATCTTTTTACATAGGATTTAATTCAAGTCACAGAGTACATTATCTGTTTGCGAGGTTTATCCTAGGAGATAGCACTGCTCAAGAAAAAACACAGAAGGATACCAGTTAAAATTGGCCTGAGCCAGGAAAATACTTTAAGCCAGTTTAAGCAGTTTGAACAGCTGATAATCTGGGTGTTTCATGCTGAGACAATGAAACTTAGTTATAAGCATTTTCCTTGAGCTTCTTCAGACATAAAACTCTGGTACCATAACGGAAAACCCTAATTTAGATATATTTTTAAACTTCTTAGATATCTGAATTATTTTTACCAGAAATTGTTTTTCCCCAAGTGCTTGGATTCTGGGAAGTATGGTTCAACTCACACCTATCACTGTAGTCAAGGTCCTCAGCTGATGTAAAGCACTATAACTACATTGAGGCAAAGCATCCAAATTATTGACCTCCAGTGATAAGTGTCCCAGTCATTTGCTCAAGCTATTTTTGTCAACTAAGGTGTTTTTTAAACTAAGTTTATTTTTAATTAGTGCATTTATGTGGCTATATTCATCACTGGTGATCAGATGACTTACTTTAGTGGAAATCCTAACTTGCCGAAAGTATGTTTTGCAGCACTGAACACATGACAGTAACAGCCTGTAGCTATCTCTTTGCAGGCCGGATCACATTTTATTTGTGTTCAATTTCTCATAGTTCCTGCTGTTACAAAAGGATCATGGAACTTGTGCTTTTATTATTTTTTTATTTGCTGTTATTTTTTTTTTTATTTTCCCTGAAGTTCCTGCTCTGAAGAACAGTGAGTTCATTTTCACCTTGTGAATATTTTGTTGAATTAACACATTTCAAATTTCTTCACATAGATTAATTTCTCTGCTATTACTGATTTTTTTTTTAATTAATTGTGTTTTAAGTTATAAGGGAATCTTTAACACTGTGTGAAACATGCACAAGGTGTGTGGAAGAGGAGAACAAGATAAGAAACACAACAATGAGAAATTCATTACCATTAATGTTCAAAAGAGATAACATTTAACTGAATATTATTTTCCCTCGATGATCTTTTTCTCATTGCCAACTCTGTTGCATTTCATTTTCAATAAGCTTTATCCAGAATCACAAATTTTGCTAAAGAGATTAAAGGTTAGATTTAATCTTGTATTCGTTATAAATGGGAGACCATTCCATGAAGAATGAATGTAAAATGCTCTGTAATGCCAGCTCAACACATCAAAGCAATAACTCCTTTGTGTAAGAAATCAGCTCCTCCTAAGACCAATGATAATTAGAGCCATGTGAAAAGTATCTTATCAAACATTTAAAGATTTTTAGTAGAAGTTTCCTTTTCAGTGTTTTTTATGAGGAAGGAGAAAAAACCAAACTACAACATGTTACTTTGTATCACTTTATTACATGTAAGGGTGAGGAAGTTAAAATTTCATCATTCTTACTAAAATTCAGTTTTAGTCCAAAACTTGACTCCAAAAGACTGGGAAAAACAAAACAAAACAAAACAAAAACTCAGACCAAACAAACAAAAAAAACCCCAACAACAAAAAACCCCACAAAACCCTCAAAAAAAAAAAAAAAAACCAAAACCAAAAAACCCACCCAAAAAACCAAACCAAACCAAACCAAACCAAAAAACCACAAGAAAACCACCAAACCCCAAACTCCACACCAACAACAAAATCCACACCAATAAAAACTTATGCCTTAGGTTTTTACAGTCTTTCATTATAAAAATTCTTGGCAATATTCCAGTATTTGTAATAAAATTTTGTAGAGGACAGGAACAGAAATGCAGAATCCAATGGCAGGATAAATTACTTTTACTTTCTTTGAATGAGGGCTTCTATTGCCAGAATTTGCTAGTCATCATGACAGAGATTTTTTTTACATAGTTTTTTCAGGTATTGTAGTCTGTGGTTCATTAA
The DNA here is from genome assembly GCF_965231275.1 of Zosterops lateralis. NCBI lineage: Eukaryota > Metazoa > Chordata > Aves > Passeriformes > Zosteropidae > Zosterops > Zosterops lateralis. Next base: position 51,200,744 of record NC_139800.1, read on the forward strand.
AGTATCTTAAGTGCATATTGAACGAGACAAAAAATTTGTTGCAAAGGCATTTGAACAGGGATTTTTGGACTTTGCTGAATTTGAAACATAGAGATCAAAACAAATAGCAAAATCTTTTTTTATGTGCTGCAATTTGGAAATGAATTTTCTGGTAAAGTTCTGGCTTCTGAAATACTGGAAATTCTCTGTTACCCTTTTAAGGAAAGGAAATCTCCAAAATAGTCCTAAAAGTATTATCTAGAAAAGCTGAATGGAGTTGCCTACATATTCAGTTAATTTTATTTTCAAGTTAAATATAATTCAGCTTCATATGGAGTTGTGTAAACAATTTCTAATTGCAGTATGAAATTTGCCAGCTTAAGGCTGTGTTTTAGACTCTAGAGAAAACATTGTGATCATTCAATATTTGCATGGCTTGTTTGCCTTAGGACTTCCAAGCAGTTGATTTTTTTTATTGGTTTAGTTGCTGATGTTATCTTGCATCCTTCTATAAACGTATTATGATGAAAATTATTTTATTAAAGAAACACAGCATTATGACCATTAATCTTCCCTTTTCCAGTTTAAAATTCTTATCCTCATCCTAATCTAGACTCTTTGTGATAAAGAGTCCTTCGTCATCTTTGTTGTAGGCCCCCTTTACTATAAAGATACTGTAAGACTTCCCTGTGCCTTCTTTTCCCTAGGCCTCCTCATATGAGAGGTGCTCCAGCACACTGATCATCTTCATGATCCTCCTCCAGACTTGCTTGAGTGGATCTATGTCTTTCTTGCGTTGGAGACAGCAGACACCAGTGTTTAAAGACACCAGAGCTGGATGCAGGGTTCCAGATGGGGTCTCACTAGAGCAGAGCAGAGGGGCAGAATCTCCTCCCTTCCCTGCTGCCAACAGTGCTTTGAATGCAGCCCAGGACATGTTTGGCTTTTTGGGCTGTGAGTGCACATTGCTGTTTCACAGTAAGTTTTTCATCCAGCAATACTCCCAAGTCCTTCTCCACAGGGATGCTCTTAATCCACTTGGGATCGCTCATAACCCACCTGGCCTATATCCATCTCTGGAATTGCCTGGACTCATGCAAGACTTACTTGATCCTGTTGAACTTGAGGTTCACACAAAGTCCAGCACTAAAATCCTTTTAATTTTACACTAGATGGCATCCTGTCCCTCTGGTATGTCAGCTGCACTACACAGCTTGGTGTCATCTATGGATTTACTAATGAAGTCCTCAATCCCACTGTCATGTCCTAGACAAAGATGTTAAATAGAACTGATGGACCTCATCACTGGTCTCCATTTGGACATGGAGATTGCAATGTCTATTGACTGCAATGTCTTTGACTGTAACCATCCAGCCAATTCCTTATCCACTGGGTGGTCCACCCATAATATCAAGTTGGGTGGGAGTGTTGACCTGCTGGAGGGCAGGAAGGCTCTGCAGAGGGATCTGCACAGGCTGAATCAGTGGTCTGAGGCTAACTGTTTATGGTTCAACAAAGCCAAGTGCCAGGTCCTGCACTTGAGTAAACCCCATGCAGTGCTACAGGCTGGGGAAGGAGTGGCTGGAAAGTGTCCCAGTGGAAAAGGACCCAGGGGTGCTGCTTGGCAGATGACTGAAAGAAGAGAAAAAGGAAAAAAAAAAAAAAAAAGAAAAAAAAAGAAAAAAAAAAGAAAAAAAAAAAAAAGAGAGAGAAAGAAAAAAGGTGTGAGGGATATATCAGCATAGGGTTAGAGATGAAGAATATCCCTAGGTGCAGGGAGAGGAAGATTAATTAATGTCTCAGAAAAAAAATTGCCACAATAGATATGAAATACATATTTATGAGTTGTTACATATAATTCTTGTTACCATCATACTGCAGTGTCTTAAAAGGCTGAAGAAATTTTACTTGGAATGCCATTATGACACAACAAAATCTGTCATCCTGTTGAAAGATATGCTAGACCATGCAAAATAAGATATTAAATTACTTTCCTAAGGAAACTGAACACCATCGCCACTGCAAGTTTGCGAATTTATAGTATCTTTTTTCCATACATTCTTTTACTAATTGAGAAAGAAAAGGGACAACAACATCCATTGTGAAATCTACATTTCTGAATTGTTTAAGTTTTTGTGAAGGATGCAAAGTATTAACACTTCCGTTTGGTTTAGCAGTTAGGTTTAGCATTAGAAACTACTAAATAAACAAATTTTATTTCAAAAATGGGGAGTCAATACATCTGATATTCTATTTTCATACCAGCAAAACTCCACTAGCTTACTTTTGCCAATCCTACTATTGGACTCAAATACTTTTCCAAATGCAGTACTATTATCATCTGTTCGGTATGCTCATCTCTGCTCTTTCTGCGTTCTGGGAATATAGCCCAAGAAAGCAAGGAACTATACTTCCGTGAAATATTTGGATTGCAATAATGCTAATAATAGGAAGGAGACCTTATTTGCTGTGTTCATCCAAACTGATATATTAAGTACAATCTGCTAACATGTCTTCTATGCACAACAGCATTCAATTCAAACAAAGAATCTCCCAAAAATTCTTGCAGAAAAGTATTTCTTTATGTGTGGTAGCACTTAAGTTAGGGGGGTTTGTACCACTTAAATACACTAGAAAAGATTACAACCCATTTTTTTCACCCTCAGGCAGATTAAAAAAATAAATATACACAGAGTAATTATCACTTCCTACATAAGGATATAGTATCATGAAATGAATGACACATTTGCTGACACATATCATGACACATTTGCTGACATTAGGTCTTTATCGTTTTTTGTTGAAAGAGCTCACTTCAACAACTATAAAATAATTTTCTACTAAGTTGCAGATATTTAATAGTTATTCAAATTGTAATGAGTAGATCTATTTGGAACAATCTGAAAGAAATACTAGGTGCCTAGTAGGTCATTTAAGGTTCTAAAATGAGAAAAAAATTACATAAATGTTTCTTCAACAATATACACTCTTGTTGTGGTAGAAACTTCATGCTGCAGCATTATGAACTATGACTTCAGAATGAGTAAGGGGTGCTTCCCTCTCTCTTCTTCTCTTTGTTGAAGGTTGTGTTGTTAGAACATCCAGAATAGTTGCAGATTTTGTGACTTTTAGGTAATAAATAAGACTGAACCAACTGTACTTGCTATTTGATGTAACATGTACTTTCATATTTTTATACTAAATTTCAGGAATACAGCACAGCTGTGCTCTATTTTTCATGTGTTGATATAATTCCACTGTATAGATGTACCAAGCTTCAACTGGAGTAAAAGAAAATGCCTACCCAATGTAAGAGAGAGTTACATATTATCATAAGCTCTGTTCCTTAGGACTTAAGATTTTCATTCTCTGCTCTTTCTTGTTCAGGTGGTATCCATAATATTCTCAGCTCTTGGTTGTATTGAACCCTGTGCACTTAAACATTTATTAACAGAACTAAGAGCTGACTTAGAAACTTTGCTCTCACTTAAGGTGTGAGTCCCACTGGAACTTGCACGCCTACTGGAATTATATAATTTACATTCATATATGACCCTTACATTTAAAAAGATTTTTCTGAGAAGGGAACACTTTTATTTTTTCCCAGTTAATTATTTATAGAAAAATGTGTAAGAGCAAGGGGACTACACTAGTATTTATAGTTAATTAGAAAAAGGAAAAAAATCAGCAAAATGCCTTTAAGGAAATTATAAATAAAAATTTCCATAGTTTCTTAAGTTTAGTGGTGATTTCATTACTGAATGTATGATTTGACTCCTCCCAAAAACCATAAATGTAGGATTAGATTAAAGTAATTATGTTGAAGATTTCACTTTAGATTGCTGGTTCTGCCTCACTGATGAGAGAATTACCAACACTTCAAGAATTTTTTGAGTCTTAGCTGTTTTAAATTAATTGAAAACGAAAAAAAAAAATAGAGAGAGAGAAAAGAAAGAGAAGGAAATTGCAGAATGAGAGAAGCACATGAATCCTGGTCCTTTCTAGGATCAGATATTGGCTAAAGAAAGACAGAAAGACAGAAGGACATTGGCTAAAAGTTCATAATTGTGAGTACACTGAAAAAAGCTCTTGTTCAATAAAGATTTTTGAAAAATTTAGTAGTTCTGAGCACACATGTAAACCCTAGTCAGGTTAGTTTCACAATCTACTATAGACTACCTAATTAATGTTAAATATAGCCTCATAATACTAACTTTATAATTCAGTATATTTTTAATTGACTTTTCACCCTCTCCCAAACACAGCATGCACTGCTAGATGTCGTCGGTCAATGTCACTTTTATGTTATCACCTTTGTGTTCACTGGAATAATCACTAAACTCAACAGGGTTTAGTTGGGTAAATATATCTATATCCATATCATCTCTCTCTCTATATACATCTCATAAATATATGAACACATTGTGGCTTGGATATCCTTGGAAACTTGGGGGAAATTTCACAAAAGCCAACAAGATACCAAAGTTTTCTCAGATTCAACAGATAAAGAGCTGTTATATGTGAACCCTTAGAGAGCTCTCTTCCCTTGCACACATCCACTTGTTGTATTACTATTTAATTTAAACCAGAGTATCAAAAATAAGGATAAGAAATAACAGAAGGGAACAGGTCAGAGAAGTAGGAACATGTAGTGGGATCACACCATTTATGCACTTATTTAAATTAATAAATATGGAAAAAATTCTCTATCTTGGCTTCCCAACTTGGCTGTCTGTGGTTATCTTCAGATATTGCAGAAGATAAAATGTTATGAAAAGTTTGAAAAAAAAGAAACTAATAGTGAAACTGATACCCAGAGCAACTAAATCATTTACTGAACTTCTCCATATTTGGGGAAGGTTTAATCTTTTCTGGGGAAGACTTATACCAAATGGTTCTTCCAAAGCCTCAAACTACATTAAGTCTGACAAGAAGCAGAAACTTTCTTTCTACTGTATTGCCATCACTAAACAACCCAAAACATGAGGCTACTTCATTTGAGGTGAATTTACAACCACTTTAATCAAGCTGGAATGGGAAGTGCACATAAATCAACAGTCTTTCAGTGTCACATACTCTATGCAAAAGTGAATTCTTTAAAATTCTGTGCCTTTCTTTAAAATTTTACAAGAATAGAGTCCTAACTATGTGGCACCTATTACCTTAATTGAAAAGTGTATGAATTACTCAAATATTAAAATCAATTCCTGCAAAAGTAATTTTAGCCAGAAACACAAAATACAGAAACATGAGACTCCAAGAAAGCACTCAGTGACTTTCCATTCATACAACTGCCTTATATATGATTTATGACTGTCAATGTTTTGGAAAAGAGGCACAATACTGATGACTGGGTTTAATAAATCTGTCCCCAGCTAAGTAACCTCACTTGCAGACTACTTCCTGAAGGTGTAGACATCTACTGTTCTATTTTTTTTAATTTAAAAAGCCTGAGCCCAACCCAAATACTGACTGTACACAGATGTTGGTCTTACCTCTCCTCCAGTCCTAGTGAGAAAACACTATGCTCCCTGTTATCTGAAGATAGTGATCAAAGATTTCCCATTTGGCCTTGTAAGAGTAGAAGATAAATTTCTTGCAGCTGCACCACCAGTACTCAGCTCTGCAAGACCAAGGACAACTTTCCAAGTGTGAGAATATACACAGTCATATTACACTGATTTGATCTCATTCTATGGTCTATCAGAGAATACTCAACCTTTCTTTTACTTCTACAAGTAAAAAACACTTTGGGACACTTTAGACCACTGAACCATCAAAGCCCTCACTTCTTCCCATGTAAGGGGATAAGCAGAAACAGAAAAATGCAAAACTCTCTCCAGTGAATTAAGAAAGAAAGATGATCCAGATATAGACTTTTTCTGTTAGAATTAACAATGATATAATGTGGGGTTTTATGTTCTAAATTGGCCCAAACTTGGATGTTTTTCAAGCTACACTCCAAAATACCAACAATAAGCATTTTATATTATGCACAAAGATTGAACTCACCAAAACTGTTTGGTGTGTCTGTCTGAATCCACATGTACCAGAAAATCTCTTCATGCAATTTTTTGGAGTAGGAGTGAGGATTGAATCTGGAAAAAAAAAGAAAAGTTGTTTCTTTAATTTTTGGGGCTTAATTGCTATCAGAAGTGTGAAATTTAGTTTCAGGAACATAAAAAACCGAAAAGCAGCCTCTTTTTTTGCTCAGCACAGCACTCTGAAATGCCACAAGGCAAGGAGGACTTCTTGCCACATATAAGCTGCCTTGCTATTTCAGAGCATATGGTATGTAAGATCACATACTGTTCTACGTATCCTACCATGAGTAAGAGCAGCAGGACAAGTGGAGGAGTTGAAAGTAGCATTAATTTCAGAATTGCAAGCACTTATATCTGGATAATATTCCCTTACTTCAGTGAAAACTGTACTAACAGAAAAATTAATCCAGTGTGGGAAATAGTGCAAGAACACTAGGCCTTGAAAGGGAGGCTTATCTTAGGCAGGATAATTGTCCAGCCTGCTAGTTTTAGGAAGCCACTGATCCACTGTGCAATTGATGTGCTGATGCACAGTACCTTCATTAAAAGAAGAGGGATGAGGATACAGACCTAGGTTAAATCCTCATCTTACTCTTCAACCCACATTTTGGACATCTGGAATTCCTTCAAGACAATCAAGCTGCTTATTTTCTGAAAACTACAAATACATTTATAAGTGTTCATTTTTGTGTCTTCAAAACAGTATGATAATGTGTACTTATACCTTCACTGTAGTGAAGTGTTCATACACAGTGTTCAACAGGTATGGCTTAAACTAGTGGTGTGGTTTATCAACAGAAGATTCAGGGTCTCTTCTCTATTTCAGTGTGTTTATAGGAAAATGGAAGAAAAACAATGGAACGCCTTACTTTTAAAAATACAGTCCTAACTGCTATGCTATTTTGGACTGCTCGAGGAATATACTCTGTTTGACCACAATGTTTTTGGTCTAAAAAAGACCCTTTTTGCCCTCTTTTTCTCATGTTTTAAGGCATGTTATGTATTTAAAAATTTGCTCCCTCTGTAGTACTTTTACGATGTTATCAGTCTCTTGGGTTTGGTTTTTCATCCGAGATTCAGGTAGTATAGAGTCTTCTGCCCTCTGAGAAGCCTGTTCCAGACGTGAGAATGAAACGGAGTCTTCAAGGTCTTGTTTTTCAAGGTTTCTCGTGTTTTTTACTGTTTCTTATCTTAAAATTTTCTCTGTGCCCGGCTGAGATCTGTTCTGCTGCTCAGACACAGCACGACTCCCCCCTCGATGGGAGGTCACTGCCTTCTTATACAGAAAATTACATATTTATTATTTACAATTATGTGCCAATGCCTATTACCTACACTAAAAGGGTCACCTCTACTCTGACCCAATCTCCTTAAACTACTTTGTGCCATTGTCACTGCAGAAGAAGAGAACAAGGGAGAACAAGAAGAACCCAGGGTACCGCCCTAAAACCTCTATCTTGTCCCCCATTCACCTCCATTCTAAGAACCCCAAAACTACAAAATTTTCCACCAGGTGATAAACTACACTACTATCTGTCACATCTTTGTGACTTGTAATTCTTCTCTCAATGTTAGAAGCTTTTTTCCACATACTGAAGTCAAAGACTGTCTTTCTGGGCTCTGTGCTAGCGTCTGCAACCCCTCTGTACAGATCTCAACCTCCCCTGTACAGATCTCAAATCCTCTTTCTTGGGTCCCAGACCTCTCTGCTGAGGTCTGTGGCCTTCCAGGGTGACCAAAGGAATCCCCTGGACTCTGACATCAGACCACAAAAAGTTGTATCTGAGGAAGCAGTGCATATATTTAAGATGTTTTTTGTGGCAACCCACCTCTGAAGCAGGGCAACCAGGTTAATCCCACCAAAGCTCAGGATTCATAAAATTCTGGTTCTTCCAATGAACACCCCAACACTTCTTCTGTGACTGAAGGTTGACCAGTGTGATGCCCATCCACAAGAAAGCATGAAAGGAGGATGCAGGGAACTACAGGGCTGTCAGCCTGACCTCAGTGCCCACAAAATTTATTGAGCAGATCATCTTGAGAGTCATCATATGGCACATGCAGAACAATTAAGACATCAGGGCCAGGCAGCATGTTCAGAAAAGGCAGATCCTACTTGACCAGCCTGATCCCCTTCTATGACAAGGGTGGCATTCTTAGTGGATGAGGGAAAGGCTGTGCATGTTGTCCATCCGGACATCAGCAAAGCCATTGACAACATTTCCCATGGCATTCTCCTGGCAAAGCTGGCAGCCCACAGCTTGGACAGGAGCACTCTTTGCTGGATTAAGAACTGGCTGCATAGCTGGGCCCAGAGAATGGTGGTGAATGGTGCTGCATCCAGCTGGGGGGCTGCTCACCACTGGTATTTCCCAGGGATCAGTGTTGGGGCCAGTTCTGTTTAGTGTCTTCATTGATGGTCTGGATTGGGGGATGAAATGCACCTCCGGCAAGTTAGGCTGGACTGATCTACTGAGATCAGTGACATGAAGTTCAAAAAAGGGGTAGTGCAGGGTTCTGCACTTGGGTCACAACAATCCCATGAAATGCTACAGGCTGAGGAAGAGTGGCTGGGAAGTTTCCCTGTGGAAAAGGACCTGGGGGCACTGGTCAGCCATGCCTGAATATTAGCCAGGAGTGTGCCCAGGTGGCCAAGAAGGCAAATGGCATCCAGACTTTGTATCAGCAATAGTGTGGACAGCAGGACTTGGCCAGTGACTTTCTCCCTGTACCTGGCTCTGGTGAGACCACTGCTTGAGTCCTGTGCCCAGTTCTGGGTGCCTCACCTCAAGAAAGACATTTAGGTTCTGGACTGTGTCTGGAGAATCAAAATGAAGCTGATGAAGGGTCTAGAACACAAGTCCAATAAGCAGTCGCTGAGGGACCTGAAGTTGTTTAGTCTGGTGAAACGGGGACTTAGGAGGGAAGTGAATACTCTCTGCAACTATCTGAAAGGAGGTTGTAGCCTAGTGGGGGTTGGCCTCTTATCCCTGGTAACTGGGACAGTGACAGAACAAGAGCACATAGCCTTAAGCTGTGCCAGAGTGTTCACACTGGATATTAGAAGGATTTTTTTTCTCAGAAGAGGATGTTAAACATTAGAATGGAGTGCCCAATGAGGCATTGGAGCCAACACACCTAGAGATTTCAAGAAATGACTGCTTGCAGCACCTAGTGTCCTGGCCTACTTGACAATGTAGTGACCAGCATGAGGCTGGAGTCAATCATCTTGGCTCTCTTTTCCAACCTAAATGATGTTGTGATTCTGTGATTCACTCCATGATTTTGTTACTCTGATGTGAAGCTGAACAGCATTGTGTTCTCACCCACTTTGGATCATAGATGCAGTGTTTTCTTTCTCTCCATTTTCACACACCTTCACTACACTTCAAAGTTGTTAGTGACTTTGTGAATGCATCTTCCAGATCATTTGGCACTCTTGGATGCAGGATATCTACTCCTATGGACTGGTACGTGTCAAACCCATGCAAGTACGCCCTAACTGAATCCATTGCTAATTGCTCTCTTCCTTGAAATTAGTTCCTAAATGCAGACCCATGGGACACCTTTCTTGCTGAAGTCTGACACTTGGGATCTGGTAAAAGGGGAAGACCATTTGGAGAACTACAGGATCATCACCAGAGTATGCAGTGGTACATAGAGGAAGATCAGGGCTCACTTAACATTGAATATTTTAAGGAATATCAAGAACAAGAAGAAGGGCTCCTACAACTACGTCAGCAGCAAAATGAAAATTAGTGAAAATGGGCATGTCTGTTGAATCGGATGTGTGTCCTGATGACAGAGACACAGAGAAGGTAGAATGACTGAATGATTTCTTTGCCTCAGTCTCTACTGCTGAGGTCAGTCTTCAGGGATTAAAGGTAAGAGAGAATGACTAAAAAAAGGACTTCTCATGGTAGATTTGGTTTAGAGATTGGCCAGGAAGACTTAATACCCATAAATCCATAGGCACTGACAGGATACCCTACAGGTGCATAGGGAGCTGACAGATGTTGTTGCTAAGCCCTCTCCATCATCTTTGAAGAATCATGGAGAACAGGAGAGGTGCACAAATACTGAAGAAAAGTCAGTGTTAATTCCATCTTCAAAAAGTCTAAGAAAGAAGACATGAAAAAGTATTAGCCAGTCAGCCTCACCTCCACTGCTGGAGGGTGATGAAACAGATCATTCTGGAGGTCATCCCCAAGCCTGTAAAAGAAAAGTTTCTGGGATTAGTCAGCATAGATTCACCAAGGGGAAGTCATGCTTTACCAATCTGTCAGCTTTCCATTATGACATGGCAAAATGGGTCAAGAAAGAGTAGTGGTTGTTGCTTACCTTGAGTTCAGCAAAGCTTTTGGTACTGTCTCCATATTTTCATAGGTGAGCTTAGGAATGTGAATTAGATGAATGGACAATGAGGTGGATCAAAAATTAGCTGAATGTCAGAGCTCAGGGAATTGTAATCAGTGGAGTACAATCCAGTTGGAGTGTAGAGATAGAAGCTCTTTTTGTCCTTAACTTTTCCCACCAGACTTAGAAATGCTGTGCAGGCATCCAGGGATGGTATGAAAAAAGTTAAAGCTCAAGTGAAACTAAGTTCTTTCCTTGAATCTTTTCCCTTTCACCACTCATGTGCTGCCATTTTGTGTGAGAGCTGTGTCATGAGTTTCCCACTAACCAAGTCACTCTCCTGAGATGTCTGTTTTCCTGCCTAAGTATGCATTCTTGTGCATTTACTTCTCCATCTTTGAAATCCATTTTTCAGTATTAAGCTACTTTGTGGTTGAAATTTCCTTTGCATTTATGATGTTGTGGTATATTGGTTTTCAGTTTGTTTTGTCAACTGCAGCCCAACACCCTGAGAAAAAGGATTTTATCTTCATTTTCAATCTACTTTGGAGATGGGGTGTAAACTAGTGCTCCAAAGCGTAAATATGAGATTTCTGGTCTTTTTCTGGTTTGAGAACAGCTTTTAATACAATCACATACATTGCTAGGCCTTGAGCATTTTTTTTTCAGAGTAGCAGGGTTTGTTCATTGCTATCACGGCTGCAAAAATTGCTTCTGAGATAGAAATTTGTTTTGCACAGATCGAACATGTAAAAAGAATGCACTTACCTCGGATAGGGCAGGTTCTCATATTCAAAAATTCTTGAGATTTAATTAATTTTTGTTTTATTTTTATTATTTAACTCCTTTTAGTGGTAGCTAAAGGTAGTGGTAGCTACCCTGTGAGCAAGAGGTATAAGCTGAGTGAAAAAAGAGGCCTTGTTTTGTCTGAGGGAAATAAAATAAGTAGTCATGTAAAGACAATTTTTCCCATTCTTCCCTCTTTGCTCAATCCTTTTTTCTGAGAGCACTCTTCCTCTTACCAAGAACCAAGTATTTTAACTGAAAGGCCTTGAGCTATGAGATAGCAAGGATTAGATTGGAAAAACATCTGTAGTTTAGCACTGTTAGTAAAATTTCAAAAATATGAAAAAGAGAAGGGGCTCCACAAATGCTAGGCTTCTCCATATAGATAAATGACTACTTCCAGTTGTTCCCATATTGAGGACTAAGATTAGCAGGAATTACAGACTTTTTTTTTTTTTATTTAGTAATTTGTTTAAGGAATAAATTTTTTTCCTGTGTTTTCCTTTTTATTCAATTTCCTTACTGCTATTATTTCCATGATAAATAATAAAAAATACATTGATGCAATATACTTTTCACTATTCACTTACAGAGAATACTTCTAATCTAAGCACTGCCTTTTTATCCCCACACTTGTGCTTATTTTCTGATCTTTCTACCTGTCTAATACATCACAAAGAAGACACTATCAACATGTCAAGGCTAGATTTTAAAAGGTTTGCAAATATTTATTTGCAAAAGCTGTGGTATTCATTCCTTTTGTGAATTACCTCTGTCTAATAGTGTACATCTTGCTTCTATGGATTATTAAATCTCACAGGATGCTACCCTGAATAAAAATTACTGTATTCTTCATTTTACTTCAATAGGCGATTGCTGGAAATGCTTTATTTGCTCAGAGTAATTATGAAATAATTGGAGCTGAATATGCAATAAGGGTGTCTTTCAGGGATGTGGTGTTTTGGCTCCTTGTTTTTCACACAGAAACCTGTGAATCACAATAGAATTATTATCTAACAGTCTCAGTTCATTATTTAAGAGTTGCTTTTGAATTGTTGTGACACTTGTAGATATACCTGTGCAGCATATTAAGAATGGTGGTCAGAAAGATATAATCTGGCTCTCCAGTTATGGCTCTCCCTCTCTTATCCATTGTAACCATCAGACAATAGGATAGACAATAAGACAATAGGATAAATTGTTAGTGGACTGTTTTTTGATTTCTAACTATTTCTTGTAAGTTTTATGACTGAGTGAAATTAGATTATTTGGGCATAATGTCCACAGCTAAAAAATAAAAAGGAGAGGTTTGAGTTATTAAATAGACTACTCTCACTAAAATATTCACCAATCAGAATAAATGCAAGAAAAAAATGCTTATACCTAGACCAAGTTTTTCTCATTGTTTTTTAAGGAAGACATCGGAAAGCAGCACTCACAGAGATTTTTGTCTATCCTCAGGAAAACTACATTTGGTCACTTCAGATATTTTAACATTTGGACTAAATACAAGGTCATTAAATTTTAGACCTGCTTTTCATGCCTCTTGGTATACACTGTCTCAAATTTGAGGATATATTTAAAAAAGCAGTAATAGTATCTGATTATTATTATTATTATTATTCATCTCAGTGAATTCTAAACATATTAAGATTTATTATTTTCTCATATTCTCATATGATTAATTCTCATATTCCTTGAATATGTGATGAATGCTTTTTGAGAGGTGATTGCTACATTCCACATTTAACACAACTGGACCATCTAGGAATTATGTTAATTTGTATGTACATATAATGCAATGGGAATAATCTACCTGAAGTTTTAAAACTACATAAAATTCTCCAGATTTCCTTGAGAATACCAAGTTCTACTTTACAAATACTGCGAGTTTCACTAAAGCATTTCATGCATTGAAGCATGTTTACGTCACTTTGTAATAATATAAAGAAGAGGCAATGGGAAGTCATCTTGGCCAGAATGACAATTCTGTGATGGTTCTTCCAAGTAGCTGCACCCTTCATCAGAGTGTAGATAGCAGCTGAGTCAGGCCTGCTCACAAAAACCAAGGTCAGGTCCTAAAAAAAGTTTGCAAATTTAATCACACTTCCCTTGTCTTTGTCTTTCTCTACCGTTTAGGTGTTAGAATTTATTAATTGCAATAGCCTCCTTTTATTTTTCTGAAACTCAGAATGGTGTCAGAACCATGCACATTTGCAGACTACATACTATATTAGTTATATATATTTTCTTAACCATAGCTCCAATCACATCTAGTGTGTTAGCTAAAACACACTTGCTATGTCTGAAGTATAGCTGCTGACTTAGCATTCTTTTTTATCCTGTGGTGCACTATCTCTGTTGCGTGAGTATTGACCTTTTCCTTTTCTACATCATCTTTGACTCTCTAATTGAAGTCTTTCACAGTAAATGGTGATAAAACCTTGAGTGAACCATATTTATCTATCTATTGCTGCACATAGAATTAGCTGATCACTTGAGACATCAAAGCATTTGCCCCGTTTTTGCAAGTGAGATACTATGCAATGTCATTTGTATTCATCTCGGGCAGATGCTGAGCCTCTGTTCATTTCATCAAGGAACTATTTATGAGGCTGTAAAAAAGATTAGTTTCTCCAAATAGTCTCCAAATTAAACTTTTAAAATTTTAATGTTGGCACACAAGAATAATTACAGTTATAAACCATTAAACATTTAGAGGAAATTTATAGTATTGGAGGAGAAAATTTGCAGCTGCAGTTAAATGCAATAAATTTCCTCTGAAGAATGTTTCCACAGAAACATTTCTTTCTGAGAATTAAAAAAAGTAGTGCTTTATTAACAACACCAAAATTCAAAAATTATGTTTTAAGACATTAATAAGATAAGAAGATTCATGTTTCTATAAAATGCTGTCAGCAACATATAATAGTCACGTATTGTTTGTTTTTGCATCAGCAAGTATGGTGCTCTGAATTCACTTATTATTAGACCACATATACTATGTGATCCCAGAAAAGGAGGCAATAGTTCAAAATCTTCTTCCACGAATTACCCCATGCCTCCAGAGCAGTTAACATCTATGAGACTTGGTCAGCCCTTCAGAAAATCCTTTGACAGTTCCTACTTTTCTCTGTTAGCATACCTGTGATTTATCATTATGCAGAATAATCTCACTTTGATCTTCCAAATTTTTCCAATCAGAGAGAAAATTTTATGGAACTCTACCTCTGCTCTTGATAACCCTCTTGACAACCCTCTGTTTTATAGAAAAATCCTCAAATTAAATTAATTTATTTGAGACAAAGTCCAATGCCTAGGAAGGGAGTAAAAGGATTCATATGAGTATTCTGGGTTTTGATTCATGCTTATTTTAACTTTAATAATTGCATGCATGACCCTCTTGGAAATATTGGAACTTTTGTCTTTTCAAACAAAATAGAATGAAATATACTTCCTTTCATCACTTTATGGCCAAAAAGAAGTAGTAGTATTTCAAATTCCTTAGCTAATTTTCAGTTTGACTGAATTACATAATTCATTATTCACAGCAATCAATCATATAGTTACAGTTGTTTAAAGGGGACAGTAAAACATCTCACTGAAATAGAATAAATCAGAAATATTTAACTAAACATGTAAATTAGACTTTAAATATTTTGGTGATAGACTATACTTTTTTATGATTATATGTTTGCAAATCAGAACAGGATGTGGCCTTGATCTCACAGTATAAGAAATATTGTGCTGGTATTTTGAAGTAAATAATCATATAAATCAATATACTTATATAATTTACTGTGTGGACTTTGTGACAAACTCTGTTGCATGTTTACATTATGATAGGCAACACTGTCTAGCACAAAAATCTCGTATTTTCCTTGACAGTGTAGTGCTTCTTTTTGCAATCCTCTCTTAATGAAGGGATTATTAAGTTCTAATTGATTAAAAAATACTGATTTGGACAGTATTTGGTAGTCTTTTAATCTGTGAATGATAAGTAAATAAATAAATTTGATTGGAGAATCAGACTCTTAGGTGTCTTCCCTAGGTTTAGATGCACTTTCCCCAAAGGTACTAGACGCCGCACAGCATTCCTGCTGAGACAATTCAGATGTTATAGGTTTCAGCCCACGGTCTCTAAAGAATGTACATGAAGACAGCACAGTGGTTTCGTGCAAACTGAGGGACACTATTGCAAGAGACTTAAAGATGAAAAATACCTCATACACTGTTAAGATCACTGAAGGATTTTTCCCGCAGTAGCAAAATGTGAAAAGAAGCAAATGCTCATCTGCTCTACTGAAGCCCGCCCCCACTGCAGAACATGCCTCCTGGATTCTGGGAAATTGGACTGTGAGTTAAGCTACCTAATGGAAACTTGAGATAAGATAAAACTGGTGCTATCATCCAAATATCTCAGATCTAGTGTGAAGCAAATAAGGCTGGAGGACAACCACCTCAGGAGATATGCTGAAGGCTGGCTCTTGATGGGTCCAGAGGGAGGAGGCCAGGAGGCCTTAGCCCCCAGAATAAAGATGGGAGGCCCACCCACTTTAAAAAAGAGAAAGACAGCCCATAGGACTAATTGACTTGGAAGAAATCAACCAGTAGATAAGGAGAATATGTAGCCAAGGTGCATCAATTACTTTGTTTGCTGAAATGTATAAATGTTGAGAAGTTTTGAGCTAGGTCAGGACCTCCACCACTGAGAAGCCAGGGTGAAATGGACCAACAAAATTTCATCTGCATACACAGGAGGGTGTTAGTATTTCTACTTATTCTGTCTTTCTCTCACTCCTTTTCTTACCCTACTTTTATATTTCTTTCTATCTCTGCCTACCTTACATTTATTGCTAAATAAAATCCATACTATTGACTTCAGCATATGGTCTTATTGCACCTTGATTCTGGGAGGGAAGTCTCTCTCTGATAAGTCTCTCAGACCTTAACAACTATGCTTTCTGTCAGCAAAACTAAGTGAACATAACACATGTTTACATACCTGAGACCACAGCTCAAAGAGTAAGTGAAGGACACAGCAGACCTTTGCATCATCCCATTTTTCCTTCTCTCCTGCGTTCTCTTATCAGTTTTATACATTTCACATCTTTGCTAACTCTTACAATAGTTCCTTAACTAAAATTAGTTTTTTCATTTAAGAAACAGTGAAAAATGTTTTGAAATTACTTTTCTACTCAGATGTGAGCATTTTTCTGAGCAAGGATATAAGAGAAGATGACTTGTCTCACACAATTTATTCATTTACGCCAGCTGACAGAGCAAACAAATCAGAAATTGCTGCCTGGCAGCATTAATAAGTGTTCAGATTGATCAAAAGGTCTGGACAGGTGAAATCAAGTCATTCTAGCAGCATATTGATAGTTATTGACTGTAGTCAGGACTTAATTTGTACTTTCTGTTTATGATTCTGGCTGTACATCACATGCACAGTCAAAACCAGATATACCAGATAAATACTGGTCTATCTAAATAAATAGAATATATATATATATTATGTAATAGGAATTTGTATATCACTACCTTAGATTTCCCCACACAGATAACCAAGAATGCAATATTGTGATAGTTTCTACCAGTCACCAGGAGCAATCTCAGTTTTATGCCCCCAGATCTAAAGGAATATGTATTAAGCATACTGCTGATGGATGTATCTCTTGTAGAGGATGGAGACAAAAAATGAAAAAACCCAAAAAACAACAGAGGAAAAAGCCTAGTGAAAATAGTAAGGGAAAGACCATCAAATACCTCAGCAGTTTAGGCTTCCATTCTAGAAAAAATAAAGGAGAAGATAAGTGGGAAAGAGAACATTGATATTAACATTGTTATGCTTACTTTTGCAGACATAAGGTCTGTATGCACAGAAGTCACATTACATATTATTATTATTATTATTATGTCTTGTAATACAATTAGCTAAGGGAAGTACAGTAATGGATGACAGATTACTACCATTTCTGTGCTGCAAATCTATTGTAAGGCTGAGATTCTTTCAAGAGGTGCCATAGTTGCAGCTGATGCCATGTTTCCTGAGCAATAATCACAACAGTTTGCAAATACATATTGATTAGTATTGAGCTAAATGGGTCTTCATAGAAGACTAAAGAGGCTGGGTTGTTGTAAAAGTCATTTATTGAATGGATAAATCAGTCTCATGTTCTCAGGTTTGGTTTTTCACCTGAGATTCAGGTGGTATAGAGTCTTTTGCCCTCTGAGAAGCCTGTTCCAGACGTGAGAATGAAATGGAGTCTTCAGGGTCTTGTTTTTCAAGGTTTCTTGTGTTGTTTACTGTTTCTTATCTTACATTTTTCTCTGTGCCCGGCTGAGATCTCTTGTGCTGCTCAGACACAGCATGAGTCCCCTCTTGATGGGAGTGGGAGGTCACTGCTATCTTATACAGAAAATTACGTATTTATTATTTACAATTATGTGCCAATGCCTATTACCTACACTAAAAGGGTCACCTCTACTCTGACCCAATCTCCTTAAACTACTTTGTGCCATTGTCACTGCAGAAGATGGATGCCAAGGGAGAACAAGAAGAACCCAGGGTACCACCCTAAATCCTCCATCTTGTCCCCCATTCACCTCCATTCTAAGAACCCCAAAACTACAAAATTTTCCACCAGGTGATAAATTACACTACTGTCTGTCACATCTTTGTGACTTGTAATTCTTCTCTCAATATTAGAAGCTTTTTTCCACATACTGAAGTCAAAGACTGTGTCTTCCTGGGCTCTGTGCCAGGGTCTACTACAATGCCCTTGGACAGACCCCAGACCCCCCATACCAGGATTCAAATCCTCTTTCTTGGGTCCCAGACCTCTCTGCCGAGGTCTGTGGCCTTCCAGGGTGACCAAAGGAATCCCCTGGACTCCAACATCATGTGGGCAGAGCTCAAAGGATAACAGTTCATGCTGTTCTGCAAAGCTGTTTGGCATAAATTCCCCATATCCCAAGCAGAAGGAGCCTTCTCAGCAGCCTTCTCAGCAGCCTTAGCAGCCTTAGCAGCAGCAACAGCAGCAACAGCATCCATCCATGATCTCTCGCATTCTCAAAGCAGTGCATTTCTATTCTTTTTTTTACCCAATCATTTACAAATACGTTCCTACTATTGTCTTCTTGGACCTATCTGGGCCTAACATTGATGTACAAAAGTGGTTGTAATTTCTTACACAAATTCTGTGTACATAGTTCTGTCTGTTCTATCTAGGAATGCTAGCACTGCTACATTATGTTTTCATTATGTCTAGGACTTAGTTAACTTTGTAAAAGGTAATGCCACTGGACTTTAAACTAGGGTCTAGGGCTTTTCTTACTAACTAATATAGTCTCTTATTTGCTTAAGACTCTTAAAATATTCTCTACTCATTTAAAACTAAAACTTACATTTCTACTCATGTCTGTGTGGATGTAAGTATTTTAGTTTCTCTGAAGGTTTTAAATCAGCCTCTACATTCTTTTCTGCCTCTTAGCCTACGTGCACAGGGTCCTGGGAGACTTCTATCTGGTTTCCAACAGATAAGTATATTACTAAAAGGCAACTTTGAAATCAAGAAATAGAGTGGCTCAATTGTAGTCAGCAAATGTCCAGTCTGCTGGGAGCTGCAGATATTCCTGACTGTGAGGGCAGATGCAAGAGACCCTTTCATGTGGATATAATTATAAAAGATAAAATTAATATTGCCATAAAAATCGCTCCTCTACTTCCTCCTCCTTCAACCAATGAAAAAAAAAAAAACAAAAACCAACTGTTTCAGAATGAAAATTGAGGTTAAAGTTTCTTTGTGCAGCAGATATGTGAAACTGCTGACTGATTGCTTGAGCGAAACTAAAGGTCATAATTATGGATTTTATGTTTATACGACAGAATATCTCCCAAGAAATCTATACCTGATAAGACTGAGATATTTGCTTTCATTAATTTGATACATAGTCATCAGCAAAGTGTAATAAATTTGATTTTTTATTTGTCCTAGAGATGGTTATAGCCTTTACCACATGATAAGAAAATGGTTGTTCTCTTATCTATTATGTATGACTATTTCTCCTCCTCTTAAAAAAATTCATGTATGGGAAAGTCCTATATTTTGGTTTCCCTAATAAGGGGGGAGTGAGGTGAGGATGTAGGTCTAATTGAAGTGCCTTTTAATTAAATTACTGTTAATTTTTAAAAATATTTTTCTAATTAAGAAAACAGGCATATTATCTGAAGGGCTATGTTTGCCACAATCTGACATCTTATTCCCCTGCCTATGTTTGTGAGGCTAAGTGCTAGCTTAGGGAAATCTGTGAAAGAAAAACAAGAATTGAAAGCTTTCTAGACTGATGCTGTCTTGTTTTTTAAATAATGTCTGTTAGTGCACATTACATAATTAATCACATTGTCAAAAAAAATTAATCATGCCTGAAGTTCTTTCAGCATTAGGAAGACAATTTATCTACTACAAGGAACAGAACTACAGTTCTGGGACACAGGATAGTGCTGGGCTAGTGGCAGTATGAGAGTACTAACTACCTTAAGTAAGAAGATGCTGAGTATTTATTGTTGAGCTTCCCATTAGGGAACCAAAACTATTAAAAAAGAATTATTGAATGACTAATGCAATATATTTAGCTATCTATTGAAGATCAAGTTTCAAACTAGAGTTTAGTTTATAATGACATAGCTGGTGTCCAGCACTGGTAAATTACATAGGCTAATATTCTTAGCAGATATAGGAAAACATGAATGTGAGTAGATTAAGCTTCATTTTTAATTATGTGCATGCTAACAAGATAGCAACTACTCCTATGACCAAAACAAAAAATTTTTGGTGGATCATATTAGGATAATGGTTTTCATCGCAAGAGTTCTCCACACCTCAAAAATGCAGGTCTTTGTTTTCTTGATTTCCCATATCATTAAAAGTGAATTGTATGTTGGGTGTAAAGGAGTGTCCGTAAGTAATTGTTATGCACACTATGAAGTAAACTCAACCCTGCAATAAAAGTTGTCAGCTGCACAGTGGATCAAGTGCAGTGGCAAAGAATGATAGAAAATGAAAATATTACTTTTTTTGCTGGCTCTCTCTTTATGAGATGAAAATTCTAAACTTCAAGCAGAAAGAAAGAAACTACTTGAAACTCAAAGAGTTTCCCCACTTCTTACCCTGTGCATATATCTAGCACATCTTGGCAGGCAAGTAAAATAAAATCTTACCATTTCATCAAGTTTCTCACATCAACATTAAGAGCTTTTGCAATTGTTTCATAGCAATCATGTAACCAGGAACTCAGGGTTCCCTAGTTTCTTTGGCAAGTTTTGAAGGATAATACTGTTTCGTAGTAACAATAGAGATAAATTTTGTCCATTTTTTTTTTTAACCTGCACATTGTAGAAGCAGGCACACTTAGCTAAAACCTTTCCAAGTTTTTTATAATAATAATTAGCAGCTGCTCACATCACTGCCATTAAATAAGGGAACTGAATTACATTTTCCAAAACAAGTGTCCTTGCATGAAGAAATTGAGGGAAAAACTAACTGATCTTCTTTTGTCTGTACAGTTAGGGGATAAATGAATCAAGAAAACCGAGTTAATTTTGCCAGATCTGTGCTGGTTTTGTACTGATCTTCCAGTATTATGCCTGCAAAACCACCTGAAGAGGCCAGGCACAGAGTTAGTGTCTCTGGGCAAAGCCAACATCTTCCACACTAAGTTCTCGACTTGATCAGGTGAAGCTAGGGATTGAAAAATAAAACCAAAATTGGTCAGCAGTAAGTCCAGGGCAAGGAGGGGAGAGAAATGGAAGATTATGACAAGTGGAAGAAGAAGGTGCAAGGGCAGCTGGGTGAGATGAATAATGAAGATGTTGATTAGAAAATTTTGTATAATTATTATGTTTCTGTCTTTATGAAAGGAAAATTTTGACCAGACTTTCTTGAAATATTCATGAAGTCCAGCGGTGCCTCTCCAGTTCTGTAGGATTTCACCAGTTCTAGATCATGACTGTTCTCCAAGTCATTGGTAGTTCATTTCTAGGGTCTGAATGGCCAACTTCATTCTTCAAACCAATTAGGAAATAGGTTCATGAGGTGATGCTAGCAAAAAGCATTAATCAGTGCACAGTAAGCAGACTGTGATGTTCATATGAAGTAAATCAAACTGTGCACCTATCCATGAAAGGCAAGAAATGCCTGTGGTTTTCTGACACTGATGTCAATTAAATATCAATTGACAGTTAAAAGATCATTTACTGAGATTTAATAGGAAATGTGTAATCTAGTTAAAATATAATTAGATTTTCCGCACATGAAAATTGTAAGGAATATTTAGACTTTTAATTGGATTTTTAGAAGCTGGCTATGTTGAGTTAATAATTGTGACAACTAATAGAATATCTAAGAAAATGTCAATATTTTTATTAATTGATATTTAATTTTCTGTAGGCTGTATTGGCAAATGTTAATTAAGTGACAGAAAATTCCTTACAAATTTTAACATATTAATAACCTTAAATTATGCTTTTATTGCTCACATAATCGGAAGTTAACTACCCAGCTACATACTCTCTCTCTATTGTTTACACAGAGTTCAGGATCTTATGGATCAATAAACTTACCTGCTTATTAGCTACACAAAGGAAAAGTGAAGGCTTGTCCTACGTAATTGTGTGGTGTAAAACATATTAATGTTTGAGGAATTCCTACTTCCAGCCAAAGGAATTTGAACAAGGTGCAGCGTGTATTTTTTCATGATTTCCAGAGTATGTATGGTACAAGTCCATTAACCAGGGCTGTAATGTCTGGGATTCAAAAAACCAATAAGTTAGAATACTTGCATCCTTGGTAATCAAAACCTTGCAGTTATTTTTGATGAGTAAACACTGCCATTAAAAGGTTGTAGCATTTTTATTTAAGTCATTGAGTAAAAGACAAGAGAATTCAGGTCAGCATGACCAAATGCTTTCCCTTTTGTCAAAACACAGCACATATTTATTACTTGCAGAAATGAGTATTCCTGAGAAACTCTTTTCTTCAGTCCAGAAGGTACTTCCAACCTCCTGACAAAGCAAGTTCTTCACAGGCAATGGTCAATATTGGTCAAAAATGCATGCAAGTCCAGGATGCTTTTTCCTTCTTATTTTCAGGATCCTTATGGAGAAACTCAGGATTCCACATCTAAGAGGCAACAAGGATCATGAACTTTTGGTGCTGTGTATTGGTTAGATATTTAGGGATTTACCAAATTATGGCTTATTTATTTTAAATTGTCTTACTTGCAAAGGACAGAGCTTTACAAATATTGACTTATATCTGAGTTATTGTGTATCTACATGCCATTTTTCTTTAATTAAAGGATAGGATGAAGACAAAGAGCCATCAAATACGCAGATCTAAATTTTTTCAAGTAACTGTTTTTTGAACTTTCTCTGTGTGAAAGCTGTGGTCAGTCATATCTCCGTGATTTATATGGACAATTTCAGCAGCTGTGGTTTGATCCTTGTTTTCCAGAGATTCTGTGCCAGAGTAAGCTGTGGATATTCTATGAACAATGGGCAGCCTCCAGAGAAAGCAGGTGATCATGCCTTAACTACTCCATGTGGAGTTCAGTACACTGGGCGTGTATACTGTTTTCTCATAAATACCTAAAAATATTGAAAGAAACTTTGTCATATGAGTGAAAACATTGCTATCTTGTTTGGGAATTCAGCAGAAGGAGCATCATTTGTGTGAAAAGAGCAGACTTCCAGAAAAATCACTTGAGTGCAGTTATTCTAATCCATACACCATCCATTCTCAATGTGGCTGTTCACATATCTTTTATTTTTTTCCCCAATAAGTCACTTTTTCTTTCATTTCTAGCTAAAATAATTTTCTTCCACTCAGAAAGAATTAATAATAAATGCATCCGTATACTATTTTTTTTTTTTTTTTTTTTTTTTTTTTTTTTTTTTTTTTTTTTTTGTATATGTGCCATAGTAATTACATTCCTATTGATTATATGTAGGTAAAACTAGTGAACCAGGGTTCTGCTGCCTTTTTTTTCAAGATGGTACTTT
The DNA here is from genome assembly GCF_965231275.1 of Zosterops lateralis. Lineage (NCBI taxonomy): Eukaryota > Metazoa > Chordata > Aves > Passeriformes > Zosteropidae > Zosterops > Zosterops lateralis. The sequence goes on from NC_139800.1 coordinate 51,223,973, forward strand.
GGAATTCAAGTCTGAAGTTCTTGTAGGTAAGACATACTGTCCAAAGTTGGAGGAAAGTTATCTCTAGCATCTGGGTACAGCTGAAGTCTGAAGTCTGTTCTGCTGTCTTCTGACTACTTTTAACCAGTACATAAGGTGATTTAATATGTATGACATATTAAAGGTATGATTTGTATGATAATGTTATCTTATTTAATTTTTTCAACTTCCAGCCTAATATCTGCGTACATGTTGTCATGTAAATTTTTGTAATTTGAATAATTTTGGCTAGTCACTTTCTTATATTCCAGATTCCAGTGTTCCTTGACATGTGTAATTTATTCTTGTGTTAAATGGATCATATTTTTCTACATGTCAACCCATATTTTAGAAATAATACATGGCAAACTCTGTTTGCATGAATAGGAAAAGATAAGATTCTAGATTTTTGTACATGATTTTTCTAATTGTACTATTTAGATGAAACTATGAACATAATTTATATTGAGGTAGTTTCTGATGTGACAATATGCATTGTATATGTTGATATCAAACAAGATTTTTGTACCTAATTTTTTAATTAAGACTGAGGGAGAAAAATCACACATCTCTTGGTCATGATGGACTGTAGAGGATTCAAAGCATACTCAAGTGATAGCTTTCTGAGCTTAAGGAATGTTTTACTCCACTTAGAAATACTTTTAAGAACTGTCACTACCAATGAGATCTTTACATTAATGTAAAAACATTGATGGACAGTGAAAAGAAAATTTTCCACACAAATACTCATATGAACAAACACTATTATTCTGTATAAATCTTATAAATCTAACACTTCAACTAAACAATGGCACTGAGTGCCACATCCAGTGTTTTTTTAAACACCCAGGGATGGTGAATCCACCAACTCCCCAGGCAGACCATTCCAATAATTTATCACCCTTTCTGTAATTTTTTTTTTCTAATATCCTACCTTTATTTCCCTTGGAACAGTTTAAGACTGTGCCCTGTCATTCTGTCAGTTGAGAATTAGACCTGGAGAAAGACATCACCCCCCACGTGATTACAACCACCTTTCAGGGAGTTGTAGAGACTGATGAGGTCACCTCTGAGTCTCCCTTTCTCAGATTCTATGATTCTGTGGAATTTTGGCCTGTCCCAAGGAGACGGCAGAGTCACATGGTACGGGGGGGTTGATGACTTTGGTGACACAAGCATCGCAGGACAGTTTTCCTTCATTTGCATCCCAAGGAGTGTGTAAGCCAACATGTTAGTGGGGCCTAAGGAGTGTCTCACTTGTGGTTAGAATTTATAGTTGACAAAAGTGGTAGAATCAACCCTTTGATCCTCTTACAGAATACTTAGGCAGCAGTCAAGGCCTTCTGACCTTTGTCAGAAGATCTTTGTAGGTGCCCTTATGGACCCAGAATTACAATAAAGATTGTTTTCCACCGTGAGGGGAGTGTGGCTGTTGGCTGCTACAGAGGCACGTTGCTTTGCGTGCTTCGTTGAAGCAGCACCAGTGCATGAAGCCTCTTCTTCACTCCAGGCACTTAGGCACTTAGATATTAGGCCTTGCTTCAGGCTGATGCAAGATAAGAAAGAGGCCCAGCTCACATTTTTCTCAACCAGTCTCATCAATTCTTCACTCTCTTACAGCTGAACTGTACAATTCTGATCATTTATAGCCACTGTACAGCAAAAGGAGACAGTTATTCCTGTACTTCTGTATTCGACTAACTTTTTGTTTTATTAGAAATCAATTGTTGCAATTGCAACTTGGATGTGCCTTTCCCTACATTTTCTTGTCTACTGGGAAACCAGCTGCATCTCATTTTACTACCATTTACAATGCCTAATTAATTTTTCTTCCTGTGGGGAAGGTAGACTGCTGGTTTCCAATAGTATGTATGCACAACACTCTGTGGCCTGGATATTTCCCCTATGACATCAGCGATAGCTTAAATTAGTTGTTTCAATTTTTAACAACTGATGTAAACTAAGCTGCACTTTGAACTGTTTTATTTTTTTCAGAGGATTATTCCACTAATTTTTTTTTTATCACTGTAGGATGTACATATATTACATATAGCTGGTCTTGCAAAGACTGTTGACTTAAGCTGTTGACTTGAGAAACTAGCTATCTTGTTTTTCTGTACTCTTTTTTGTTCTCCCACAAATAAGTTTGCCCCTTGACTGACATATATTTAGACATATCTAATATTTTCATCTAAGAAAAATTACTTGAATCCAGCTCAGAATTGTGCTTGCCCTTCCTCTCTTCTTTTAGCAAAATGGTACAATCTGGCACTCTATTACATTCCTTGAAAGACTGGAAAAGGGTGGGAATTTTCAGGGTGCAGAGACAAATTATTAGTATCTGAATAGTACTGATATCTCTTTGTCCAAAACGAAACTTTATTATGTCAGTCACACAAAACTACTGGCTTAGAAAGCTGTCTTTTCCTCTCTCATTCCTTAAAAACAAAAGAAATTTAGAAAGTTTTCTATTATTGGTTCTACTGCACAGAGAGATAGAACAAAAGCCAGAATGACTCAAACACAGAATACTTTATTGAATAATAAAAGAATGCAATCAATACATTTCTATCTGTTCAAGAAATTTCTCCATAATGGCTTTCTGGGCCCCAGTGCTTTAACACTCTATACAGCTACTAATGGCTTTCTAATTTCATAATGTGCAATGCTAGAGTTTTAAATCTATTTACTTTAACTTCATGACATGCATCAGTGGCAAAAGGATGTATTTAGTGGCTTCATGTTACATGTTTCTATTAGATTAGAGGGTGCCCAAATGTCTTCATCAGGAACTCACATTTCAAGTTCTCATGGAGGAAAGGGAAAGAAAGGAGAGGTTACTTTACTAATAATTTCAGTTCTTAAATTTAAAAAAGCCAGATCCTGCTGTACTTTTGAATTGCAATATATCTGACATTGTTTTCAGTCTGAATTCTTCTTTCAGGAGGCTGCAGCTTGCCTTTGTGCTGTTGAACTTTTGCCCTTCCCTTCCCATTTTATTTACTTTTTTTTTTTTTTCATTCTCAGAAGGTACAGTTCTGATTAAACAACTTGAACATATTTGAATATTTAGGAAGGGGAGAAAACCTGTTAATAAGTTTCCTTTAATCTTCCTGTTTGGTTGGGGTTTTTTTAGTTTTTTTTTTTTTTTTTTTTTTTTTTTGTTTTTTCCCCATCTCAGTGCAGAGTAAATTGCAGTTCTTTCTGAGAGGAGAAATTTTAAACAGCAATGGGAAGGAAAAGTTTAAAATGCACTGTATCTCACCTGTCCCAAAAGAAGACAACTATTTTACAAGCCTTGGATGCATGAATGGATATCTAAATCAAAATAAGACGGACATCTTAGGTTCCAGAGATTTTCAAGTGAGCTGTTATATAAATACAGTCCACAAAAAGAGGAAAAGATTGGGATTAGTGATTGATGCAAAATCATCTATAAAATTGGATTTTTTTTTCAACCTATAGAGACTTGCAAATTTGACAGTGACCCTTGCTTATTCTTCATTGAAGAAATGCTCCAGAACATTTTACCCTGTGTAGAAACTGGAACAGGAGGGAACACTGTGTTTCCTTCTTAGAAAACAATCTTGAGCTTTCCAGTTAAGATATGACTCTCTAATCCATGCCAGCTCTCCCTGTCTGACTTCCTTATGCTGAATGCTCAACCGGACTGCAAAAAAGACACCTTTCTCAAATGTCTCTGACTTAGGAAGAGCAGAACTGGATATCTCTTCCTCCCACTTTGGACCTACTAGTTCAGTAAAAGAATTTGATAGGCACTGTAATGTGAATGTAAAATATGTCATTTTTGCTGATAAAAGAAAAAATTGCACTAAAGATCCTTTTCTGAACTTACCAAACATCTGAAATGAACTTTGAAAAGTAGTGATAATGAGTTTTCATGTATCTGATATGCTGCCACGAGGGAGCAGGTGTTCACAGTAAATTTAGATTATACTCAGAAAATTTTCAGCTAATCTGGGTGTCCTAGCAGAAGACTCAAAGCTGTTATTGCACTCTCCAGGAGAAAGCAAGTTGAAATAACAGATTTCTGTTATGATTGCAACTTCTATGATTTATGATTGCAGATTCTAGCATTCTACTAAATCAATTTCTCTCAGAACAAGAGGACACAAATCTATCAGATCTAAACCTTGGCTGGGACTCTGCATTTTTTTAACCTTTGTTGAAATTAGATTGATGCTATTCTGAAGCACATCAGGAAATTTTAGATGTTAAGAAGTTCAAAGGCTTCTTTGAAGCTATTTATGTTTCGGTTTAATGATTCATATGTCATTTCTTTGTTCCAACTTCTGTATCCTGATGTCAAGCATCATGTAATAAATCATGCTTGTGCACTGTAGAACTATTTCACATAGTGCTTAAAAACCATTAAAATACCTGATAGAGATCTCCTGTACTAAAGTCTTTCAGGAGAACGAATCTCAGATCCAAACTCTAAAGTATGGGTTTAGTCCTTGTGAGTTAAAAAATTATATATACTCTTGCATCCTGAGTGCTTTATGACATAGCAGTAGTGTCCATATTTATCTTTAGCTTTACAGGATTACATGTGTATCTTAAATTTTGTCTTTTCAGAAATAAGACTTTATGGAATGTTAGCCATGAGTGCATACTGTAACTGCAGTAAAGAAAAAATAGAGATTAGCCTAAAAATAGCATAATTTATTCATACTTTCAATATGCTGAACAATTGTTGCTGAAAGCTAGAGGAAAGGTTGCAGTTAATTTTAATAGTAGTCTTTTCTGTAACCTCACTAAAATTGCATCAGACATTCCTAAGTTTTGTATTTCCTGTTCTGTGATGCTGACTCAATTACTTCAATTCATTTATTTATTTGTAGTGGGAAAAAAAAAATCCATGTTTAGTTAAAGAAGTATAAAAGGGAAAAAAATGCCCTCAGGTAGCCTAAGTGGCATTTATCACTGCTTGTGCCCTAATTTGAAGTTTTTTTGCATTTATGTAACATCAGTTTTTAAATAGCATAAATTGGTACAGTTCTATTGAAACGAGTGGACCTACACTGGGTAAAACAGCTTTCAACATAGCTTACTTGGTTTATTTGTTCTGGGCATGGTGTGCAGCACAGGACAGTGATTTCTGGACCTCCCTGATATCTCTCAGAGGAGGATTTTTTTTGTAAGGGCTTTCTACCAACACACTTTTCTTGGGCTGATCAGTTGAATTTGACAGTCAGGCAGGCACCTGAAGGCTCTCTCAGAGGTCCTTTGGGAACATTTATTGTTAACCGCATCACCCCTTCATTTAGGAGTTAGGAAAGTGCATTTGTCTTCTATATATTTTTTTTGGTACTTTTAAATAATACTGTTCCCTGCACCCCCCCTCCCCCACCTCCCCCCCACCCCCCGGCTGGGTTTTGTTGGTAATTGTAAAGGTTACTTGTACTTTCAGATCTCTTTTCTAACAGTAAATGGAAAATATGGCCCATGCAAAAGAATAATCTTGAGATGAAGTTTGCTCATTGTATTTGTCTGCCATGGCTTACATATGTGAATTTGGCCTATGTGATATGTGATGAAAACTCTTAATGGGAAGCATTAGTAAAATAAAATAGAGTAATACTTGTCCCATGCTTTGGCACAAACCAGGTTGAATCTGCTGGGGTAAATGAAAGCTACCATATCACAGGTACTGCCACTAACAAGGTTTTTTTTCCCTCTTTAATGTAAGAGTACTGTAATGCTGCTCCTATTTAAAGAAATTGTTGCAGAAAGAGACAGTATTTTCTGGACTGTTACTTTAAAAAGCCCCTCACAATTCAAACACTTACCCAGTTACATTGAAATTATCTCTAACATCTGATCCTGTTTTCTTTCCAGCCTAACAGTTTCCTGGAAAGAAAACACTCAATTCTTTTCTAGTGGATCTTTTATGCTTTATACATAAAAGCAGATAAGACCTGAAATGAAAAGCTGATCTGTGCCATTGGTTTCTTCCTCTGTCATTAAAACTTTTGATGAGTAGTCACTAAAATGTCAAAAACTTTTTGATGCCATTCAAAATCAATATCCTAGACACAGCAAGAATAACCAGCTAAGAAAAACATTCGCACACTGTTTTAAGTCTTGTTCTGAAGGTCAAGAAGGCTTCAGTGACTGACTTTTTGTTTGTTTCACATAGAAGAGTAAAGAGAACACATAAATGAGTGTGACAAATACTGTGTATGGATTATGTTTAATTTTTCCTCCTCTTCTTCATGCTTGAAATACATAAAGGTTTAAAACATAAACACATGAAGGTTCAAAACCTTTAAGCATATACTGGGAGACCTCTTCCTTAAGGCAGGGTAAATGCTTCTTAAAAAAAGGTAAAGCACCACTTCTTTTCTCACCTTTTACATTGCTGTACAAGAACAGCAGCATGGCACTTGTACTAGAGACAAATACTGACAAGACTAATGTGCAAAAGTCTTCTAGTTAAAAGAAGAGTGATAGAGAGAATTTGATGTTACCTTGCCATAAATGTCTTTTTCTGCCTCTCTATCACTAGTGTAAGAAGTGCTACATTTTTGGTTATATTTGTGATTATCGGGTATTGCCACTAAGAATACTTTGACTAAAGAATTCTGAGAACTTTTAAATAATTGGTCTCTCTTTTCTCCCTCCTTTTTTGAGGTAGCTTGGGTTTAGATCCATTTGACGTGTACATATAAGCACTGCTGCTGCTGATTGTTACTTTACAGCTTCCTAGCTCAATAACAAGGTAATTCTTATATAGTCTTGTGAGATTTTCAATAAATTCTCCATTGAAAACTAAAGGCAACTATGTTAAATCAAACTTGAAATGATTTGCCATTCCGTAATGCTCTTTTTCATATATTGAAGAATATGGATTAAATATATTTGCTGCCTCCAAATGAAATGGGCTCCAATTATTAATACATGAAGGCATAGTCAAAAGAGATTGATGCAGGTTTAGCAACAGTGCAGGTAAAAGAAGTAACTTATAAGTGATCATGGTTCCACCTTTTTCCCCAAAGAAATAGATATGGTTTTAAATGGTTCAACAGGCTGCATTTGAATTAAACCATTAAAGCTATTTACAGCTTGGCCATCTAATCATGAATATTGCATTTCCTTACTTTACCAGTGTGATTGACTATCATTCTAAAAGGGGCCAAAGTATGAGTGGAAGAGTGTCTCGTAGCAATAAATGAACCAATAAGCTATGGTGAGGTGCTCAATTCAAAGACTTTGTTTTGGGTGTTAAACTCATCTGCCATAGTTGAGAAATTTCCTCTTGATTACATCCTGGTGAATGAATGAGTAACTCTGCCCTAAACACTCCTTTGATTTGTTCATTCCAAGATTCTCTGAGCATTTTATTCTGTTTTTACCAGCAAGCACCAAAGCTTGAAAAAATAATGTTATTAATTAATCACTTCTTTTCAAATCTGCTCTAAAGGAAACTCCTTTTTGATCTTCTTTTTAAATTATTTTATTTACTGATCAGCTCTTTTTTTTTAGCGGTATCCATTTCCTTATTCAGAATTTGCATAATACCACTATAAAACTAATGTGTTTTTCAGTTGAGGCACTGTTAAAAAATTAAATCCAAATACAGTTTTCTTTCAAATTCATAGGAAAATCTGTATTATAGTGTTTTCATCCAATTAAGCCTTTGTGTTACTTATGAAAAAAATTAACTAGTCATAAGTATTATACTGCTATTACTTTCCAAAAATACATTGTAAACTTTTTCAGTGAATTCACATCTGACATGTGGTATTTTTCACAAAATATTTTTTATTCTGCAAAACAGAGGCTTCAGTGAAAATGGAATTCACTATCCATGGCACAAATTCAGTGCATCAACCTAAAACAGCTAACTGGAGACATCAAGATTGGAGACGACCTGAGATGCACTGGTTGTGATTGGCAGAGTTCACAGCCCTGGGGGATGTGGGTCAGGTAAGGAGTAAGGCTAGGTCCCTAAAAGCCTAGTCTGACGAGACTTCCTGCTCTTCAGGGAGAGTCAGTGGAACTCCCTGGAAGACTGCTCTCAGGGACAAAGTAGTAGAACTGAGCTGGCAGATCATAAGGAAGTCTTCCATAGAGTCCAACAGCAACCCCTAAGAGTGAGAAGTCAGTCAAGGAATGCAAGATTCTATTGCATATTTCAATTTTAGTAAATTTTGCTGAAATTATCTTGTTATACCCATCTAAAAAAAGAAGAAAAATACCAAGCCATAATAATATTGTAAGTAAGTAAATAATATAAGTAATATTGCTATAATCTGATTAAACACTAGAGTATTTATTTAAGAATATTTTCATTAAGCAAGTGTAAGTATGCTTTGAAAAGTTGACTACCTTCATCTGTATTTTAAAATGTTTTTTTCAAAACAGTAAGTTTTTAAAAGTCAAGAAGAAACCATTGCTATAGCAATGATATATCTGTGTACTTGACACTACATGATCATTTACACATTATTTTTAACCTTTTTTCATTATATTTTACATTTTTCATTCTAAAATTTTCATCTAACGTTTCATCTTACATTTTTCATCTAACTCATTTTGAGAAATTTTAGTACAATACTTCTATGAACAGCTGAGAGTGATAGACAATCCATTTCATGTGTGACAAGGGGAGAAAAAATACGGCTATTTAACTTTAATTGGGTTAAACATGAATCACTGACTAGTTCAAATCTTATGTGCCCTATGGAAAACCAGGGCCAGTTTAATCTATACCAATTTTCCAGTTTAGTATACTATTTAACCAGGGCAGGGCAGGGGAACCAGAACGTATTTTCATGCATCGCTTCACCCAGACTGCTCTGTTGTCAAGCACTGTTGAAAATGACAAGGAAATGTCATAAAATGAAAAGAGATTTGAGGTTTAGTGGTTGCTTACTTGCCTTTTACTTGGGGGTTCATATGATGCTCAGTATCAATGCAGAAAGAGCAAATACTTCAAAGCAGACAAAATCTATTCCACATTATATTGTGCCACATGATGAGGAGATGTACAAGTTCCTTTATGTAGTCTCATGTGAGGTGCAGCAAAAGAAGGATTCCATCGATTTTGAAAGAGTAAAGTATCCTTGTGAGAAACTACTTTTAGCAAAAAAAAAATAACTCATTTCAGGTTCTCTGTCTCCTATCAAGACTGGAAGTTTTACCACTTGCAACAATTCACTGGTCTTCAGTAGCTGCTGCTATTCAAGGCTTAAATATCCTAAGTTCAGTGTCTTCATATGTATCTGGTTTAGTAAGAGAAAATTTTAGTGTCATTTCTACTACTGTTGAGCAAACCTTGGCAGCCATGAGAAACTCTCCTGAAATGGTCCTTATGAAAATAAGTACTAGAGTATGACTAGGACCTAGCATGGATATACATGTAGAACTTATTAAGTCATCAGTTTTCAAAAAGGTCCAAAACCTGCTACATTTATTGCAATAGACTATTATCAAATTTCCTGCATATCTGTTTTATGAACTGGTTGCTAGACTGGTAAAAGACAAGGTCTTTAATCCTGAGACTCACCTCATAAGTTAACTGAAATATTTAATAGTGAGTTGCTTACTAAGTTGCTTACTAATAATTCCTGTTAAGAGAGTAATCGGTTGTTTACTTTCCCGTTCTCAAATGGCTTTGTTGAAACTGATAACTACGCACACTTTAGCCTATTAAATACACACATGCCCATCTTGGTAGTAGCCTTAAAATCCCTGAAATGCAGCTCTGTGCATGAGGCAGGAGGCTGTGATAGAGAGTTTATTGCAGTGTTCTCCTTTGAAGCTTGGTCATTCCAGATTAGCGCTGTGAAAGCTTATAACACAAAATAAAAAGCTGGAACTGTGCTCCGGTTAATGTCTTGTTTCAGCACCAGCAGGTCCCTTTCAGGTTTCATTTTTCATCTGCAGGACCAATACAATGTTACTTAAAAATACTGTTTCAGTTTCTAGCCTGAAAGGGAACTACGATGGAATTCAAACACTGCCTGAATAAAAGTGGAAGTTCAAATGTGTAAACCTGTTGTTCAAAATTCTGGAGTGATTTTGGATTCCCAAAGGCACATCCATTCTAAAAAAAACCAAACAATGAGCAGCAAGTGGAAGTAAAATAGTATTATCTAATATTATTTAAAAATAAGTAATAATGACCTGGGTCTTGGTTTTAGTTTTTGTTTGCTTTTTAAAATGCCATTAGCCATAAGAAAATGAATGTTAACAGGAGGAGGAACCTTCAGTCAACTTGGCCAGATATGTGCTTGATTTTGATGCTTAGTGTCAAGTATTTGAGCAATCCAATTTAACATGGGAAGAAGAACTGAATAGCGTAGCAGTTTTTATATAGTAGTAGTAGTTGTAGTTAGCCTTATACCCAATATTTAGACCTAGGAATTAGTCAGTGACATTTGTATTATCTAGAAGTTGTACAGCATTATTTGATAAAGTCTGAATATTGTAGCCTTACAACATGGGCAGATAAACTGCACAAGCACAAAGCCTGCATGGGAATAAGAAGCACTTGTTTTGCTCCATGTTATTTGTAAATCCACCAAAACAAAATTACATGAACAGGTAACACCAAAGTAAGCAAATAAGGTAACGTATGTGGAAATGCAGCATCCTGGCTCTTCTTGTAAAGCAGTATGAACCTCAATCAGTGAAGAGAAAATATTTCACTTCAGCTGTAACATGGGCTATTAAGATTCTCTGCCATGTAGTGCTTTGATGTAGTCACGTCAGATGCAGAGAAAAGTTTGTTAATATTCTGTTCAGTTATATTTTCATAGATTTAAATTAAATTTTTCTTGATCTGAAACCTTTCATCATTTACATATAATTCACAACAGTTTTGTACAGAAGAAAAAAACAAAAAACACCCTGATTGAACAAAACAAAAAGCCAAATAACAAACCTATCAATTGAAAAAAAAAAACCAACAAAAAACACCAAAAAACAACAACAACAACAACAACAAAAAACACACACACACAAAAAAAAAAAACCCAAAAAAAACCCCCAAAAAACCAAACCAACCAAACAAAAAAACCCCACAAAAACAAAACAACCACACAGCTCTAATACTACTATACAGCACTGACTTCTCTGACTTCTTATAGATGCTGGTGTAAAACTGCGTGACCAGGTGGATGACAATAATATTGTAGGTCTGGCCCAAAATCCATACAAAGAGAGTAGCGCCATTCTGTAGCTGGTACTTCACCTAAAACTGCACACTATTATCACACACTACCAGCTCAAGAGAGAGTCAAAGAAGATACACTAAACAGTGATCTCACTTTGTAATTGAACCTGTAGTGTCAAAAATATATGAGTGTGAATGGCTGTTTAATTACTGTCTTCCTCCCTGTTGTGTCTCAGCATGATAGTGTCATCCACTGCTGTTAATTACTGTGGTGTTTCTAGGTTTGGCAGAACTGGAATTAAAAAAAAAAAAAAAAAAAAATCGGTCAGAATTTAACATATTACTGAAATTTGAGGGTGTCCCTAATGCTTATGAGGGTCTGACTGAGACAGATTTAATTTCTTCATAGTCCCTCATATGGTGCAGTGATTTGAGTTTGTCATCCAGCACAGTAATCTTAACTACTGCTGAGCAGCTTTTGCACAGCATCAAGGCATCCAACCTGACCCTCCAGCAAGGTGCTGGGAAGGGGCACATCCAGGACAGCTGACCCAAACTATTCAAAGGGACATTCTGTACTTTATGGCCTCATGCTCATCAGTGAGGGGAGGATTTTAGATCGGGTAGGTATTGCTTGGAGACTGGTTGTGCATCAGCTAGCTTGTGAAATATGGCGAGTAATCACCTTGTCACTTGTTTGTTTGAGATTGGGTTGTTGGGGTTTTCTTTCCTTTGCATGTTAAAGTTTCTTCATCTTGACCACTGAGTTTTCTCTCTTTTTCTCTCTTATCTCCCTTATCTTGCTAAGTGTGGGGTGGGAATGACAGCTGCATGGTGCTTAGTATGTTGGCTGGTGTCCAGTCACCACACATGATGAGTACAAATTGTTTGCTCTAAAATTAAGAAAGTTAAAACAAATTTTTGCACAACATTTTAAAATTTGGTTTTTTGCTGCCTTAGAGAGCATGACAGGGAAAACGAGCACTCTAACCTCCCCAAACACAAGACTTAACAAGTAGAAATTTGTAAATAATAGAGAATTTCTCTTGAAAACAGACTCTTTTTCTCCCTCCATGATCACTAGTCATAAGCAGTAGTAGTTATAAGCAAAATTGTATTAAACTTCAATATTGTTTCTAATACATTATTTCTGAGAAAAAGTGCTAGTTTTGTATTTTATGAGATTACCTAGAAAGTTTAAAATAATCTTTAGAACTCTCTATAAACTCAGCACCTCATTCAGACCTTCATTTTCTACAATGTCCATATATATGGTATTTTTAGCATTTCCCACTTTCTCTCTCAGAAATGATCCTCTCAGTGGGCCTGCCAGTTCTAACATTTCTGTTCATTACAAAGAGATAAGTAGCAACCTGGACGTGCCTTCCTTGAGCCCCTTGCAACAAAAATTCATAATATTAATTGGCAAAAATTACCAGCTGCAAGTAATTTTATCTAACAAAGCTGCCCTGTGGCTTCCTCAAAACAATATAGTACCCTTTATGTAGCAGACAAACACTGAAGCATGTAAACAGGAAGAAGCCCAAAATATAAATAATATTTAAAAAGCAAGATGTCAGGCTCTGCTGAAGAGTTTTTAGCACTTTTTTTTTTTTTTTTTTTTTTTTCCTCAAATCACTTTTTCTGCAGAAGAATATACTTTGGGGCCTAACTGAGCAACTTTAAATTGACCAGAGCCTTTGTATTTTACTGCAAAGTGGTGAGAACTACAGAGATATGTGATCCTCAAGTTTAAAATGGGAAAAAATGCCATTAATTCTTAAATATCTGATCATATAGATTGATATGTTGTTTCTGCCTTTTTTAAAGAACTCAGAAGCAGAGACAAAAAACATAAACAAATAAAGAAGGAAAATAAAATTGAAGGAAAATGTATTACTAGATACAGAAAACAGAGAGAACTGCCTAATAAGCATATATAAATGAAAATCCGTATTTTATAACCTTTTGGAGTCTGTGGTAAAAGATCTTTTTGCAGATACATGTCAACAATGACAGCTTTGTACACACAACTTACTGAAATTCTAGCTTTGTGGTATAGAACAGGAAATTACAGAGCAGAGATTTGGAATGAAGTATACAACTTTCTGTACAAGGTCAGAAGTCCTTATAATAGAGTTTGAAGATAGAGCAAAGCTGGTGTTCAGTCCTAGCCTTCTGAGACAAACTTAACTCTCGCTAAAATATGTAGGAAAAAAGTATCTATTTCTTAGAAAAAAAATTAGCTCCTCAACTACCCCTTGTGAGTAGGTTGAAGAGGTCTCATGTCTCTGTGTCAGGTGTCCTCAGACTCTGCTGCCCCTGCCTCCCAAAGGAGTCTTTCAATCAGACTCCTAACAGGCAAAAGTCTGGCCTCTGGATGTCAAAGGCAGCCATTCAGCAGCCATCTCTCCTTACTTCTACATAAACTTCAAACTTACATAATTCCATAACCACCCATGCCCAAGACAGTTCACAACAGTCACATCACCCACCAGCTCTTCTCTATTTACGGATAACAGGTTCAGCAGGTGCCTTCCCTAGGTGGATCAGTTGTGGCAGGAAGTTATCTTCCACACACTCCAGGAACCTTACTCTCCATTGTGTTTGATTCCAGCAGATATCTGGTTAGTTGACATCTCCCCTGAGAACAAGTCTAAGAATCATGAGACTCATCCCAGCTGCTTATAAAATATATCTGCTGTTTCACCTTGACTGGGTCATTTATAACAGGCTCCTCCCTTGATATGTAATGATCTTTCATACATATGGTTCTTTCATACATTTATGGCTCCTATCCATAAATGCTCAACCCTTTCCTTACTATCATCAAGCTCTGGATAATCAAAGCACTCCCTAACAAGCAGGACCACCTCACTCATTCTTCAGCTATTACTTCTGAAGAGTTTATAACCATTCATTGCTGCACTCCAGTTATGTAAGTAATGCTGCTGTATTTCTACAGTTTGGACAATATCCTAATTTTCTGTCTTTCCAATGATTTCCACCATCTCCTGTTCTTGTTGGTGTAGAGACACTTCAGGTGGGCTATTGACCGTAACACCTTTTTTGAGGGTGAGACCCTGGTTTCTGAGTGAATGTTCTGAGATACTTCTGTGGTTTCAAACACATCAACAACCCTTGAGTCTTTGCTGCCATGGACCTCACAACCCTTAAGTCTTTGCTGCCATGGACCTCAATCCCCTATTCCCACTGAGATGGCTATGGTGTTGCATGCATCAGTACAGGGACATTGCAGATGTGTTGCAGTATGCTCAGGATATTGTAGAGCATGCTGAAGGACCTCACTAGCACACCCTTTCTAAAACACTGCCATGCCATCCCCAGGCTCACCTCTAAGAAGCCTGGTTTTATCCCTTTCCCTTTCAGACCTAGCTTAAAACTCTTTTAAGGTGTCCCACTAATGCTCCTGCAAAGATTCTTTCTCCTTTAGGAAAGGTGAGCACCCCACCTCTTGTCATCTGGTTTAGTGACTGATAGACTAACCCATGACCAAAACCCCCAAAATTCTGCGACTAACATAGATGTCAGAGATGGTGTTGGTCAGCTAGGTCTTTCTGTTTCTTCCAATATTCCCTACAGTTGGAAGGATAGAGGAAAACGGCATTTGAGCTCCTGATCCCTCAATCAATCAACATTCATCCAACACCTTTGCAAGGCTGGCAGATATCACTGCTTCAGAGCTGCCCACTGGCTAGCCTCACCCTGGCCATGATATGATGGAGGTTTTGGCAGGTCTGGACCCCAGGCTGAAGAGTGATCAGCGACAAGGAAGAAA